>NC_140968.1:71583693-71803693 GCF_056783735.1 Eptatretus burgeri
CATATGTCTAATTTGCATTTGCTCCAGCATGCAACCAACTGAAAAATAAAAATAAAAATACAACACTGCTCTTAAAATTATTTTTGGACGTTTGCTTTTTTCAAACTTTGAGTGAAATTTCATGAATTCGTTTTTTCTTCTTCTTTAGCTACCGATGTATCAAATATGTCCTGTAATGAAGCAGTTGAAATGCAAGGAGTAGAAACAGCATGTGGAGAAACTAAAGGTACGTGCTCCATGAGCAATAATTGCTATTTTGTGCTTGCATGGCATTTTGTGCTTACGAAAGATGGGAAAACATCTTACCCTTGTGGAACAGGACATTAGATGGAAAGAAAAAAAACAATAGGTAGATGGGATGTGGGGAACGGAACAAACCAAGTGACACAACAGACACGAAGATGAAGAGAGGAATATACAAACTTATAAACAATCCTAACCCAGGTATGGTGCCATACACCACACTCTTACAAACAAAGGTGAAGCAGGCGAGGCCTTTCCAATGGCACAATGGCGGTCAGTAGGACAGGAGCACAATCAGCGAGTTGAAGGCGTTGCCGCTCGAGTCACATTCTGGATTTGGGACACACGGCATGAAGGTACTCTCCTCCTCCTTGGTCCACTGCAGAGACGAAGAGAGCAGGAGAAGAAGAGAGCCAGTGAGATGAAGAGGGCGAGAGCATGAGCAAGAGTGAGGGGCGTACACACACCAGTTTTTTTTTAACCACTCTGGGATCGCCCACGGCTGGTCCTCATTGGTCCCTGCTCGGGATGGGGGTGACGCTCTTTCCCCATCCAGAATGTTCCCGCAGCCCAAAGGCTTGCTCATCACTGTCTGGTGTTGTCGACTTGTAGCTGCTCCACTTCCCACCTCGCTGCCATGGCTTGCTCACGACAGCCAAACAGTTCATAACCAGTCCATTGAAGCACTTCCATTGCACCTTTTTGTGGCCGGAGGTCCTCACCTGGCCCCACCTGCTAACTGGAGGTTTTTACACACACAATGTTATCCCAAGCTACACATTCTATGAATTACATATGCTGCCTCCTCAGCATCACATTTAACAAGACGACTCACTCTGACATTTTCCATCTTGATAAGAGTAAACATACGTTATGTGAAACACATGGGTCATACTATAATCTCACTACATTCTAACTATGGATCCCCCCTCCCCCTCCCACATAGCAATATTTTCCCAGGAATACAACAGACTCTGGTTTGTTTTAAAACTGTGCCAAGTGATTCAACTGCAATGCATAATTCTTAGTGGCCTTATTCCATATGCATTGTGCAAGGAAAAGATACGTGACACATGAAAACTTACTCCTTTTATTACATTTTCAGTGCATGCTGAACAATGTGGGACAGGTGCATTGAAGTGTCCTGTTCACACATGCATGTCAGACACCAGCCACGCTACGTATCAGACAAGCAAGAGTCTTTCCCAGAATACATTTTCGAAGGAAAAGCAACGGTTGGTTGTTGCTTCTGAATGTAAACAGGTAAAGCATCTTCAGAGAGCCTTAACTATTAAGAATGTCATCAAAGGAAGACTCAAATTAATCAAAAAATTGTCATTGACTTGTTATGGTAGAAGCTACTGAAAAAATAATCATCAAATTCATAGAAATGCCAAAAGCAATGGGAGAAATTGTTGTTGTCGTTCCATTAGTGAGGAAGGATGGACATATAATCCAACAACTGAAGAGCTTTGCAAGGCTTTCAGAATGGTTTTTATGACGGTGTTGATATCCTGTATAATAGATATTCTTGATTCGGAGGATGTTGATTCGGTAATAGATATATAGAGGATGTCGATTCGGTTCTCATTGGCACAATTCGTCATCGTAATGTCGACCAGAACCCCTGCATGTTGATGATGCCGATTTATATCTTGATGTTTTGCCTTTTTGGCTTTGCCCAGTCCCGAAAAGAAAGGAGAGGTGTTGTAATCGGTGTGTCTGGTTGTTTTCTTTATATGTGGGTTTGAAAAGGTGGAACAGAGTCCTCCCAGGGCTCGAGGTATCCACTTCTGTTTTGGTAAGGGATCACGAGTCATGGACCAAGCTATGAAGTTCTTTGTCGTTCTCAAAGTTTTGTTTCAAGGGCTTTTTTCAGAATCGTCACTGAGCCCCAGACAGCTTGCAATTGTAGTTTGTTTGAAGTAGCGTCCCCAGGGATGGTTCTTAAGATATCCGTAAAGTTCATCTTTTTCATTCCCGTTGCTCCAATTTTCACTTGTACAATTTTGATTCTATTCAGCTTTGAGGATCTTTTGACTTTATTTGGCCATTTTCTTGCTTTCTGCGTTATTTAGGCCAAAATCGCTGGGTACTGACACCTCAGTAAGCAATGCCTTTTATTGTACCAAAGGACATGTGATCGTAGTGCTTTGTTTTCTATGTTCACGCTTGATGACATCATCAGGTCGTGTGTGAGCATTACGTCCTCATTTTCAATGATTGCTTTTGGTTCATGGTTTCTTAAGTTCAGAAGGAGATGGACCTCGAGGTCTTTATTCGGCTCTCCAGCCGAGGAGGATAGTTTGGCTGGGAGTCAGAACAGCTGGCTACCTGGCCGCGAATGCGCGGCTGGTCGTCCACCCATTCCCGGAGCTCTGGTCGCCAAAAGCACAGACCAGGGGAGCCGAACCCAGAGGAGGCGAGACAAGGTGATCTCCCCCGATGAAACGGTCGACCCGCTCGCTGCAAACGCGCCAGACGAGACACCTCCAATGCGTGGGATGCAGTCCGCGCAGACCAGACAGAAGCGCTTTGAGACACCCGGGACGCAAACTCTCCACGCTCACCCCGACAACCACTTCTCCCTCTTCAGGAGGGAGGGGCTTCTTCTCCTGGCCACTCGCCTCCTGATTGGTCAGACCCATCGCGCGATTCCCTGGCCGTCTTCCATTGGACAGGCCCATGGTAGGCGGGACAACTCCCACCCTTCTGGGTGGAGTCCCGATCAGCGGCGTTTGTAGCTCTGCCTACCTCCTCACTTCTGGCCACGTGCGTAATGGCGATGGTCTTGAGTGGGGGACGGGGCGGGTGAGACGCCCGCTCCTTGCCGATTGGCCAAAGAGGGACGCCATGCCCATGTTAGACTCCGCCCACACACACACTCGCTGGCGAGCAAAGAGTATGGACAATGCCGAAAGCAGAGAGTTGTTGTGTGAAAGTGAAGATGGGTGTTGTTGTCGTTGTTGTAAGTGATGTAAAAGAAAACCGTGACTATCAAAATAACTCCGCAGCGCACGAACATTTAATTCCCATTAGACAAGGGACGGGACCCTAACTAGAAACACGTACTTACCGATATAACTGATCTATAGGACCAAGCTGTTGTGTGCACATGGCTGCCATATTCGTAACTGCCACCATTCCCATGATGTGCACATGGCTGCCACCACTGTGTGCTTACAGGCTTTTGGAGAACATTACAATATATTTCTCACTTGAGATTTAATTTTGAACTGAAGATATCCATAATTATAAAATTTCTAATCACCATGTGACTCTTTGGCAACAAGCTTTGCACAGTAAGTGATATCATCACCAACTGCAGGTCAAAGTTCATATCAAAATCGTGACAGACATGGCCTAATACGGGTAATACCGGGGTGGTTCAACTTGGACCTGCGTTCATCTTACCCCTCCCTCCCTACATATTATTGAAAACACTTAAGATGTTTGTTTATGTTTTTGTAACATTATTATTATTAACAAAACAGCGAATGATTAAAGTAAAGTTAAATAATATTGGAGTACAGAATGAATATATCCACAAGAGTCACAAATTCCATCCCTATTTTCAGCTTTATGACAGTTCATTGACGGCCTCAAAGAAAATGCTCGATTCGTCCTTATCATCGGCCACAAAAAACCAGGATCCAGGCAATAATTTTGACATGTTTACTGATGTCTCTGAGCAGCCATATGCCAAGCAGCCAATTAATATGACACTATTGGACATGAGCAGCCATGTGAACTTGCTATCCATGAGTGTTCCGCAGAAAACAAAGAAATTACTTTTCGAAAAAAAGCCATGCATATGTTCTATTGTGGTTGAGTCGAAATATAAACTTTTTTAAAAGTTTAATTTTTGTCTCTTATTTTTCAGATATTTGTGCAGGTGTCAACGGATGGAAGTGAGACCACACGTCACAGTACCACCAAAACCTTATTACCAGGAGCCTCGCCTATCAATGGGAAGTTTATGACGATTAATGAATTGATGGACGTTTTGTTATCTTCGCAGTCCACACAGACAGGTATACCACGTGGGTTGAAGGAAGATGTGTACTTTGTCACAGATGACACCTCAAATTTTGACCGGAGGTTGGCGGGGAAGAGGAGTTGCTTCGACGATGATTGCGGAGTTTGGCGTTCATCGGGCACATGTATGAAGAAGTATTATTACCGTGTTGAGGGTAACAGAATGGAGTACCTAGAACTGAAAAACGGACTCTTTCACAAGCCAGTCAATCAGAAATTGATTCCTGTTCAACCTCAACCAAGTCAGGACTCCATTCTAATTTTGCAGCGCTATTACCAGGTACTGAAAATAAAGCCTGAATACAAGAAACGGTGTACTTGGATTGAAAAGCTGCCGTTAACCAGCAGCCGATATCCGCAACAACCCAAACTAGCGGTGGTTGAATATGTGGGGAAGTTTCCGAAAGATGGCTCTCCTCATGGCAACTCAAAGAAATCAGGAAATGAATACATATGGACTCAACCGAAGACTATTGATGAAGTGAAAAACAAGTTAGCAAAGGGCGAACCCTCCAGGACAGTGTATCCCAACTTCGTTTGGAATGATCCCAACAATGTTCCGAGAGACATGAAACTAGTTCGAAACAACGTGACTTGGGGTGATCAACCGATGCAACACAGAAAAAACACTGAAGATGGTGTGATTTCGCTGCTGAACAGCATTCGTAACGAAGAAATTGCACAAATTTTTCGGGCAAAGAGAAGTCCCCCATCTGTTATGCTGTACCCATCTGAACTGTTTGTGGACATAAAGAACCCCTGCATAAACAAGGCAAGAATGGACAAGGCATTTCATTCGGGGTCTTATTATGTTATGGTCATGGTTTTTCAAAATACGAATGTTGCAAGTATGCTCTGGTGTCTATCCCATTATGTGAGGCCGAACATATCCGCACTGTAAGTGATCCTTTGAATGTTACTGGATTTTTTTTGTTTTTTTAAAACACAATGTAAACTTGAGGGATCGAATTGGGTGGGGGGGGGGGAGGGACAAATTGATGTTGGGATCTGACGAGGAGAAGGTGCTGATCAAAGCGATAAGTACGTTTCCTGGAATCAGGTCCATGCATTGTGTGCGAGACATTTATGAGCAAATTTGATGCAATATTTGCAGAATAAAGTCGGTGTGAATGAACACGCTAGGTGAATGAGGGGGAGAGGAGGCACCTGAGTTCGAGTTTGACAAATGTGTGAAGGAGCTGATGTCTGAATATGAAATTTCAACGCCATGTTTTTTTTTTTCTGATTATTTCCACGGGTTTGCAAAATTGTTGAATACGTGGGATATGTTTTCACAACATTTATCCAACATGTCTCACAATTAATGATGTGAAAGATGCATGCGAGTTGGATCAGATTTTAAAATCGGGCTCAAACTGACCTTGTGAAATTACCAGACTTGATTTATGTATTTTTTTTTTAAGACATTAAGCTCCGATACATGGACATAACGACAGCATGTACTTTGGGCAAGCAAATTTTGGGTGCCATAGATGAACTGGAAATACGTCCAAAGAGACCAAAGGCAAAGCTTTCCTCAATGGAATTCCTCCGGGTGAAAGGTTGGTTTCTTTTTCTGACCCTAAAAAACAAAAGAACTGCCAAGAAACCCGGTCAGAGAAGGAGTCGTGTCATGTCGGAGCCGGAGTGGAAAGCCATGAATATTGCAACTAATTTTACATGACACTGCTGTACAAGGATTATTTTTCTCCAGTAAATAGGTCTCATTTCAAAAGTGATTTATTTGTAATGAATACATTTGCAACTAGAAGGACACTCGGGAGAGCGCATACCTCCGCCACGAAATGCCTAATCCACGCGAACATATCGGGCCCAATACATTTTGGATATATCATGCTATATGTACTTTTTGGCACTATCTCTCAAAGGCGAAGTCACTTTAAAAATTAAATAATTCTCGTATCCAGATCCGGATTCGGTTCTTCACCAAAATCGAATCCATTCGTCCTTGCCACACACCCAACCTATCCACCAAATTTTGGCCGAATCCGTCCACAACTTTTTGAGATATCCTGCACACAGACAGAAAGTGGTGAAAACATTATATATCACATCTTATTATGCCACACTGATTCATGATTAATGATACCAGCATCATGAAATGTATTTACATGTTATTGGTTCTTATTTTTTGTTGTTGTTTGGAAACTTGGGGCACTCCTGCATAGTGAGGACCAAATTAGCCAAGAACACGTCATAACAAACAGAAGGAAGAGGAAGCAGTATTTGGACTGTGTGTTTACCATAGCACCACTGCAAAAGCCAAACAAATGTCTTCTCTCTCAGGGATAGGGATTCAAAGATAAGGTAAGGAAGGGGATAGAAAGGGTTTTTAATTCTGATGCACCATACTCTGTTCCAGAGCGTCGGTACTGTTGAAGCAGTTTCTCGGCAAGGGATATATTTTTTTTTTTGTATACCTTGGTCGAGGCTCGTATGAGAGCTAACACAAAACTCACAGCAAGGAGGCATGAGACAAGAGGGGCGGGAGTGGAAGGCACAAAACAGTGGGGAACAGACACATTAGGTGAACTGTGGAAGGGAGAGGGATGGGGATGGGACGGGGAATGGGATGAGATTTGTCTGGATATATTGGGTGGTTTGCCATCGTTTTCCCAGCAGTAGTTCAGACAGAAATTTGGAATTTCGCCAGGATTCCTCCTGACAGGCTCCTTATAATGATAACTAGAGCGGTCGATGGCATGCCATCGCAAATCCCCACACTTCCCACCTAAAGCATAGTTTGAAACATGGCAAAATGTTCCACCACAAATGACCCAACATCAATTTATGAGTTCAAAAATCTTCTGTTTTGACCCTTGTGACTCTAAGTCCCCCTCCCTTGGGGCATGAATCGGGGGCAAATCCAGAAGATCGTTGCATATTTTGTGTCCCCCAATGTTGATTGCATACACAAAGTTTCATTTTATAATGTGCCTGGAATTGCATTTTTTTGGTACTTGACATTTGACCCTGACCCAGGGCCCCATGGGGAGGGGCCAAATGATACTGCTCTCACACCTTCTTACCATGTGGTGATCATAACGACCAAATTTGATGAATTTCTGCACAACCGTTTAGGAGGAGATAGCGTGATGGACGGAAGAACAGACAAGCAGATAGACAAAGCCGATTACAATATCTCCATTTTTTTTCAAAGATATGGGGATTTTTTTAAAAGCCCAATGTTTATTGCGAAAACGTCACAGTGGCCCAGTGGTTAAAGTTACTGACTCATAAGCTAGCAGATGCTCTTTCATCCCAGATAGCCAATTTCACACTTTCTCTCTTCTTGGGTGCAAAGCAGCATTATGCATGGACATGGCTCCTCCTATTGTCTGGTGAGGCCAGATGAGATCTGTGAATTGCTGCAGGTACCATGTAAACCTGTACTAACTTGTTTCATGGTCAGGTTGTCGGTGACTAAAGCGTCTCCCCCACCAGGTTTCCTTGTGAGGAGGGTGTATGGATATGGACACCCAGCAGGATTAAAAACAAAACCTGTCAAAGTGTGGAGGAGTTCCTTGTGAGCCAACGGTCATCCACATCTGGTGGCCCACTGTGTCTGCAGACCTCCTGCAGTTGGGTTACCTTTTTCGAGGAGGTTGGTGGCAGGATTTGCATTCCGGCCACCGTAAAACTCTTCATTCCGCAAAAAAAAAATCTGAAAACCCACTCCGTGGGAGTACCTCCTGTACAGCTGCCCTTCGCAGGGCAGCTCATCGGATGACAGGATTGCGGCAAAGCCTTCGGGACCCCCATTCCTTGATGATAGGAGGAAAAGCACGGGCTAACTTTCCTGGGTCGGATTGCGGTGGCATGTGTCGGTGTGGTGCTGAGGTGTCATCCACTAGACGGTGGTATCTTCGGGTTAACCTGAGGTGGTCCCTCTGGGTGGGTGCTTGGAATGTCTTTTCCTTAAAAGAGGATGATCACATGTCTGTTCTATCATCTGAGCTCCAGCGTTTGAACATCAGTATTGCAGCACTCTCTGAGGTTCGAAGATCGGATAGTGGTGATCTTATGGTGGGTATGTACACCTACTATGAGTCACTGAAGGTTATCATTGTCAAGGAGTTGCTGTGGCTGTGTCCAATAAGCTGACTACCATGATAATTGAGGGAACACCGGTCAACGAGCGTATTATGAGACTGAGGATTCGTCACTCCTTGGGTGTCGTTTCCCAGTTTTCTGTATATGCTCCGACTGAGGCGAGTGACCTCACCGTGAAGGACACATTCTATGCCACACGCAAGTCTGTGGTTGATCAGTGCCCCAGGCGAGATACTCTTCCAGTCTTGGGGGATTTCAATGCATCGACTGGCACTGATAGGGATGGTTATGAGACATGTGTTGATCCCCATCGGTCTGGAACTGTGAACCAGAATAGCATCAAATTCCTTGACTCTACAAGAAGCCATGGACTTAGGGTGGATGGTTCATGGTTTCAGTTCCCACACACTCATCGCTGGACTTGGTATTCCAAAGCTCGTGGTGTGGAAAAGGAGATTGACCATGTGCTCATTGATGGTCACTGGAGGATAATTCAGAACTGCAGGGTCTGCCAGAGTGCTCACTTCCTCGATACAGACCACAGGCATGTTGTAGCAACTTTAAAGTTGCAGCTTAAATCCGGGAGAATGGTAACATCCCAGCCTCGGGTGGATGTTAAGGCCCAGTCACACCTTGACGTTTTAGCCAGCTTATGCCGATTTTTGGAAAATTTGTCTAAAACGCTGGTACACGTTGAATACGTTATGGGTAAGTTTTGATAACATTGAGAGCACGCTGAAAAACACTGCCATACGTCGTTGTACGCTGGCTTTAAACGTTGTACTTTTCGGTTGTCCTCAAATTTTCCATGCTTGAAATTTTAATACTTATGCCAGCGTATGACTCACACGTTCCGCATAACGCTGGCCATAAGTTGTAGGCACGTTACGCGATCGGTGACACACATCGACACACGTTACTTGTAAGGTGCTCATAAGTCGAAACACATCAAGGTAATGGTTAGCGTCAGTGTGCCAGACTTCCTGGTTTTTTTATTTCTTCCTTCCTTCGGTATGATGGTGATTTTGACACTTCGATTTCTAGTGCGGTTATAATATAATATAATTAATGGGCTGCCACTCAACGATTTAAATCATAACCGCACTGTACACTGAACACCGTCATACCGAAGAAAAAAAAAACGGGAGTCTGGAACACTGACGCTAACCATTACCATGACGTGTTTCGACTTATGAGCACCTTACAAGTAACGTGTGTCGATGTGTGTCACCGATCGCGTAACGTGCGTCCAACTTATTCCCATCGCATGCGGAGCGTGTGTCATACGGCAAGTACGTCGTAAAATTTTCAACATGTTTAAAATTACAAGACGTACTCCATTTACTACGACGTATGATAGCATACTTTAGCGTTCTATTCACACATACCAAACTTACCCAAACCGTATTCGACGTGCGCCAGCGTTTTAGACGCATTTTTCAGAGGTCGGCATATGCTGGCAAGATCGCCAAGGTGTGACTGCGATGTTGACACTTCCACTTCTGCGGCGGTTATGATTTGAATCGTTGTGCGGCAGCCTTTTCATAACCTACGCCACGTCATCGTCGGCGATGCGTGCATCGCGCTATGCCTAAGTTAGACTATCGTTGGGCATCGGTTGTGTAGGCCGACAACAGATTCAGCATTCGTTGGTATAAGTTATCTATAACACAACGAAACGTTCTGTGTCCGTTACTAATACGTTATGCATAAGACCAAGTCGTTATGAATACGTCCGAATCTTTAAAAAAAAAACATCAAAAGTTCAACGTAAGCCAGCGTTTTACATACATTTTAATACGTTGCCATTGCTGGCTAAAACGTCAAGGTGTGACTGGGCCTTTAGCAAGCTCAAGGATGTGAGGGTAGCTGAGGAGTTTGAACTGGCTGAGTGGGGATTTGGGGGGGTCTGGGTATTTTGGTGGAATCCTGAGTTGTGGAGTGCCTTCAAGACTACCATCCTTGATGTTGCTGATGGATGTCTTGGAACTCATTGTCAGGTGAAGAGCTTTGGTCAATGGTATGCAGTGTCCCTTGGGAGACAGAGTCGCAGGGCCAGGCTTAATGACAAAGTGGAGCTGTTCAGGGAGTTGAGGCGGAAAACTGTACGTGTGCTGAGGGCAGACAAGGAGACCTATGTGCACGGTAAAGGTGAATTGGTAGAGCATCACCTGTGGTCAAGTGATTGTCATCCTGCTTTGAGCGGAATTTGTGCATTGCGTTCCTCCAAGCCCATCCCTCGGTGGTATTGCAGTTAGAGCGGTGGGTGGTGGGTTCTTGACAGAGGAGTCCGAAGTGAAGACCTGCTGGGCCAGTTACTTTGAGCCAACATCCAACCAGGCTCATCCAACAACCTTTGAGTTGGATGTCAGGGGTGTTACTATCCCTATTGCTGACCCTCCAATCAACTGTGATCCACCTTTGTTTGTGGAAATACAGGCTGTGGTGAACCGCTTGAAATGGGGTAAAGCTCCTGGGATTTGTGGCATCTATGCTGAACTTCTCAAAGCTGTTGGAACTGCTGTACTCATGTCGTTGCATGCAGTTCTGTGCTCGGATTGGAGCTCAGGCATCGTCCCAACTGACTGGAAGAGGGGACTTATCCCTCTCTGAAAATGGAAGGGTGATCGCTAAGACTGCAAACAACCACCAAGGGGTGATGCTGCTCTCAGTGCCGGGCAAGGTCTTTGCTTGGATAATTCTTGATAGGATTAGCCACCATCTCCTTGAACACCAGCGCTCAACAGGAAAGTCACCAGCGCTGATGAGTTCTCAACAGGAAAGTCAAAGGGAAAAAATTTCCAATGGTCGACAAAGTATTTTCTTTACTGCAGTAAATCAAGTAATCTCTTCATGAATATATTTACCACATTGGGGATTTCTCCTGATCTAGTTTTCAAAGCATCCTGCATACTGGAAAAGGGAAGTGAGTAGAATTCAACGGTATTATATCCTTGAGTGTATGGTTATGATACGTCATGGAAAGTTACATCAATTCTGTGCTATTTCACAACTCCAGTAGAGCTAGACCTTAAGTCACCCAATGTATGCAAGGGCCTTAATCCCCAACAACAACACCACCATCTCATGTATTCCTCCTTGCAGACCATGGAGTTGACAAGAGACCATTCCTGTCGTGACGTCAGCAGGATCATTCCCACTTTAGCCTGGCTTGGCAGCCAGAACTTGACAGCAGAAGCACTTCGAGCTGTGATTAAGTGGCTGGGGATCGAAATATTTGGAGCACTCTGTGCCCGTGCTGAGCCTGCTCCGATGAGGGTTAAACTCTGTTCTTTGGCCACCCAAAAGTTCACTCTCACCATGTACATCGAACTTTGTCTTTTTATGGAGTTGTGCTGTGCACGGCAAGGCTTGAAACAGCCAAGTGTGTCGCAGCGTGGAAATTATGCTGAAATGGAAGGATCTGCTGGTATCCGAATCAATGTCGATGGCAAGTACTCAATTACTCCGAAAGAGGACGGAAGGGATCTGGAAAATGGTAAGTCAAGAGGATTGCAGGAATTTGTGGTAAGCTCTTCGTTTAGACACGTATTCATATTTTATTTGCAGTTAAATTTTCTCTTTCAAGTCATGTTTATTATGGGCAATTAATGTGTTTTTATATCGAGACATAGTCTGACTAATTGTTATCCTAACTAAATCCTTAGTGGTATTTTTGATGAGGAAAATTTTACACTTGCACTTGAATGTAAGTTTTGTTAAAATGAAGAAATAACAAAGTACAACATAATCAACTGGACTGGAGAAGAGATCACATGAAAGAGCATGAACATTAACATTACTTACTGATATGCTTGGGATGTTTCCATTTGCAAATATATGCTGAAAATTACTGTATGCTTGTTTGTTTACTCGTTTGCTTACCTGTGTGAATGTTATTTACAGGAAGAGGAGGGGAAGCTCAGCAGGAACTTCACCTGCACCACATGCTATCTCATATTCTCTATTAAAGCTGCTTTGCAGGTGCAAATGGAGAAGCGTAATCCGATATCCGGGAATGAAGAGCACGAATGCAGTGGTTCTCCTCATGTTACCGATGAAGAGACAAACGCAACAAGACACCAAGACCTGCATGACAAATGCTACTTAGCTGTGATGTGTGTGTGGTAAAACATTTCAGCGAATTGGAAACACACAAAGACTCCAAAATATTTTTCTGAGATTTTGGACATGGACACGGGACCGGGCGTTTGTTTTTTAACGCAGGCGGGATGTTTAAGCCAACACCAGGCTTAATCTGTGAAGCTTGAGTGTCAGTAATAGCATTATAGATTGACAAGCATACTTAAGTGAAAGGAAAGGGAGAGTGCAGAGCATGTGGTGGAGTGAAGTTCATACGGACGAGAATATCGAGGAATAGATACATAAATGTTCACACAAAGCACAGAAAGTCCAACTGCGCTTGGCACGAACAACAAGAAAATGAAAAGACAAGATGATTCCAGATGGTATCCTTCATTATTGAGGAAAATCGTATGAAGTACAACCACATCCTTCAACGAGGATACAGAAGCGAACCTTTTTGATTACAATTCAATGAATTACTGTCAGCCGATGAGTTTTTAATTTGGGTTGTGGAGTTTGTTGCGGGAATCGTGCAAGTATTTAATGCTGAGGTGGTGATATGACACAGGCTAGATTTGGAGAATTGCCTTTGTGTTTTTATTACAGCGCGTGCGCTGGTATACAATTGCACTGAGTTTGAAATGTCCCCGGTGTCTACCGTGTCTCCGGTGTGTCCAACCCCCTCCCCCCCACCCCACGCGCCTCAAGTGACAGCCAATGACGACTGTCCGGTAGATGGCAGTGCGTAACCTAGACGGAAATGGCAACAATTGACGGAAATACCCGAGTATTCATGGGCTGACAACTGACGGAAACAATTGACGGAAATACCCACAACTGACGGAAACATCCGAAGAGATAATAATAAAATAATAATAATTTGCTGGTTTCCGCATGAACTACACATTAGATTCACACAATACTGCCTTTTTTCAATGGGAATTTGTGAAACTAATGTGTTATATATGTTTTCAATGGAAATTTGTGAAACTAATGTGTTATATATGTGAAAACCATTGAATTTATTGCTTGATGGAAAAAAACCAAGAAACGCTCCCCTCTCATGTATGAACGAACGAAAGACGTCATTTCCGCCCACCATGGCATTTTGCGCCGAACGCCGAATGCTGAAAGCTAAGTTCTTCTTATGCCATCATTCTCTTTAATATTAGCCATAAACAAGTGTTTCGTCATGCATTAGTCGTTGAAATTTACTTACAATTATGGCAGATATTGGTGGCAAAGTGATACGTGGTTCTTTCAATCAGGGACATCTTGAATTATTTCCAAATTCTTCTGGAAAGCAATGTGTTCCTAATTCTGTAACCAGTATAATGTTGTCGAAAATCAAGCCTTTCCAATTATGGCAACAACACGATTTGGACAGTATTATCATGAATGGTGACATATTGTACTCTCACTTGTTCAACTGAAAAAGCATAAATTGCATATTTTAACATTAGTGTACTCATTTGCTTCACCACACGTGCTGTATTGAAGGATTTCACTTGTTTATTTTATTTCCTTGATTTCAATTAAAAAAAAAAACTTCAGGTTGGCTTGTTTTGTCATTCCTATGATGTTCAGCCAGCTTCCCATGCGAGATTACAATGAAGTAGATTGCAAACTAGCATGGTTTCTGCACTACATATGGCAAAGAAAGGGGAAAAAAGGAGGTGGTAATAGCCTCAAGTTTAATAGTAGTGCATTTTTTTGCTTTCCACATCGCTTAGAATTATTTTAAGTGGAGATAAATCAGTTGAACCAAGAAGAAAACTACTATACCTGTTTCTACCACCCTCCCTGATGAAAGTAATTCCAGGTTGAGATGAGTCAGGCCAAGCAATGCTGCCTGGTCTAACCAAACCTTTTTTCATTCAGTGAAAAACAAAACATAATATGAATACTCAAAATACAGGAAAACACGTTTCGTGTAAAGCCACAGGTTTGTTGATATTTTTGTTTACCTCGATTACCCATGTCATCTGAACAGTGCTGAATTAATTACAACTCGCTCGTATAATTCTGTTTGAGTGAACAATTTTCCTGGAACATTTACAAAGTTAAATGTCAGCATTATTTTTATTACTGATATATTTTTTATGCATGTTAAGACATACAGAAGATGTACACGAGTATAGATAACACTGGTCTGCATCATTTCAGAGGTCTAGGTTTTCTCAACGGTCCTTATATGTTTTTTGCATGCTGAATTTAGAAATGTATCTCATTTCGCTCAATCAGGTCAAGTTTTTATGCTATCTCAATTTTAAGGAAAAAAATAATCAATTTTTGTTTTTTTAAAATTCAAAATCAGACTTGCATTGACAGAAAATGTGCAAACTATATATAAAATGACACACAAGTACCATTAATGTGAAATTCAACATTAAAAAGACGAAGGAAAACAGCGACTGCTGGAGCGACTGAAGTTGGGTGTTGCGAGAAACAACGATTTATCTATATTTTTCTGAAATTGAAATGAAAGTCATTGAGAAGGCACTTTCTTCCACATTAAGTGTACTTGTGCATCATTATATGTATAGAATGTACATTTTCTGTCAATGTTCGTCTGATTTTGAATTTAAAAAATGCTAATTAAAAAAACAAAAATTTTGATTCTTTTTTTCCTTAAAATCAGGTCAAAAACTCAATCAAAACTTTTGACTCGATCAGGTCAAAAACTTGAGCTGATTGAGCGAAATTAGATACATTTCTGAATTCAGCATGCAAAAAACATATAACAACCGTTAAGAAAACCTAGACCTCTGAAAAAAATATTTCAAATGCAGCCCAGTGTAATGTTCACATTTAACAATTAACTCAAAAAAATATCTGAACGTGGTGAATTAAGAATTCAGTAAGTTACTGTTTCAACACTCTCGGATTTCAAAACATTTCCATCTTTTTGAGCTTGAAGTAATCCACAAACCGAATCGGCTTCCTGGGATTCCGAAAAACGAATGGCATAATCATCACCTTTTGTAATTGTAACACGATGTACAATATTATATTTATTTTTACCTCTCAATATTTCACATTTCATTCCTGAATTCATGCGATTCAGTTTCTCCTTTATATGACACGAGCAGAGGTACCTGGCGTTACTCGGTCAATTTTTTTTTGTGGGGGGGCTAAAACACTTCCCTTGACCCACTAAGGAATTGGGTCGGGGATCATTTACTATTCCCTGTCACGTAGCTACAAAGATTTAGGCACTATATAGCGATTTTAAAATGGCCTGTCATGGTCACCTGTCCAACTCGCAATCCCGTGAGATTCGTGGAAACCCCATGGCATTGCAACAGTCAAGTGACCAAGAGACACAAAACCAAGAGATCGCAAAATCAACTTCGCACACAGAGAGAGATGTACTGAAGTGCCGTTACCTCCCCCCCCCACCCCCCTCAAATCATCATCTACCCTGGTACATTTAGTATACATATATGTTCATGTTAATATTTTGGATTTTATGGCAATGAAAGTTTTGTGTATTCATACTTTACATTTCCATCCATCCATCCATTGGGACCATACTCTGTGCTGAGCGTTGGTGCTGCCTAAGCAGTCTCCTTGACACAATATTGGACACAATCCTGGATGGGTTGCCACTCCGACACAGGATACCAGCATGCTGGCACTCATTTTGCCGACCTCAGAAGGATGATAGGCAGAATCAACCCCACCTGGTATTAATTCAACAGTCAAGGGGGATTTGAACTCCGGATCCTAGGATCCCAAGCCCATTACCCAAACCATTAAACCAACACCAGGCATGTACTTTACATTTATACCTCTTGTATGTTCATTATATTAATTTATCACGTTCTGCGGAGGGGGTAGCAGGACTTTGTAAACACTCTGTAGATTATTGGCTGAGAGGCATTATAAAAGTGTTACCTTGGAAGTGGAATTAGATGTTATTCCTCAAATGGATGCTCGTGAATGTGTCGATGTTTCTGGGTTAAGTTTGCCCTCGATCTCTCAATATGGTGCCGTTCAGCAAGAAGAAGATGCACTGCTAACTCCGACCGCTTCTGGAAGAGGTTTATTTATATTTAAATGTCTGGAAATTGTTTAATTTTTTTATTTATGCTTATGTGCACTTGGATATAACTGTCATTAATCAAAAAGGCTTCGGCACTTTTGAGGGACTTAATTTGTTTTTTTAATCCCCCCAAAAAGCGACTTTTATTATTTATTCATTTTCAAATATTTCTTCTCTTTTTTTTTATTTTGGTCTAAAACACTCCCTGGCACTCACTGACGAACCCCTGAAAGTTTGACAAAGATCCATTCAGCCATCTCTGAGAAAAACGGTGATACAAACGGCTCTCTTGTTGTATAGATTATGGAAGAATGAGGTGACAGTTTTGTCGTTAACAATGGGAGTAAAAATGTATTTCTGCCAATATAGCTGATATATAGTCTCTGAGGCTTCTCGTAAAAATGTATATTAAATATACAAAATGCAATGATGTAAACGAGCATGTTGCTTTCATTTTATTTCCTTAATTTAAATAAAAACTTTAGGTTGGCTTGTCGCCATTCCCATGATGTTCATTCAGCTTATTATCACCAGAATGTCCCAACTAGGTCAAGCGAACTATTGTTGAGTTGCAAGGTGTAGCATTATGATTCGTACATCATGCTTTCATTGAGATTGAAGTTCAGAATTTCATTCAATATAAAGTCAATTAGCATGCTGTGTTGCCTCATCGCACAATTCTCTTTTTTCTGCTCTTTCATGTGTTTTTTATGCCTCCGCACTAAAGGTGCCGGAGGCATTTTGTTTCCGGGTTGTCCGTCCGTCTGTCCGTCCGGATTTTCGTTTATGCGATAACTCAATAAGCAAATTGTAGAATTTCATCAAACTTGGTAAAAAGGTAAAGTAAGACAGGGCAATTAAGTGATTAGATTTTGGCCCAGATGTGATAAAGGTCAAAGGTCAAACTCTGAAATTTTACTGTTTACACCCTAACTCAAGAAATATTGGACAGAATTTCATCAAACTTGGTACAAAGATAAAGTTAGACAGGGCAATTAACTGATTAGATTTTGGGCCAGATATGTTAAAGGTCAAGGGTCAAATATGTCAATACTCAAGTGGTTGTGAGGGAGAGCAGAGGCATACCCGTCGACTGCGCGCAGTCAAATTACTCTGGGGGGGGGGGGGAAGAGAGAGAGAGAGAGAGAGAGAGAGACAGAGACAGAGACAGAGACAGAGACAGAGACAGAGACAGAGACAGAGACAGAGACAGAGACAGAGACAGAGACAGAGACAGAGACAGAGACAGAGACAGAGACAGAGAGAGAGAGAGAGAGAGAGAGATAAAAATTCGATCAACCTGTTTTGAAGAAGTCAAACACCTGGTGCCTCTCAAAATGCCTCATGGGAAGTTCATGATGGCTCTCCTGGAAATAACAAGTCCCTGTTGAAAGGCACATATTTACACGAGATCACAGTGTCCCACAATAATCAGTCTCAGCCCCAAGCACTCAAAAGAACCCCGTATGCACTCAACCTTATCACGAACAAGACAGGTAAGTCATATATGTGGGAAATCAGATAGGAAAGGAGACAATGAGGAAGAAGAAGTGGGGGCATTTGGGCGACCCCTTTCTCATCCGTATGCAAGCTGGTTGGCCTACGTGGGTCCGAACGAGGTGTAGATACAGGTGAGTGAGCAATACAGGTGGGAGGGGCACTGTAATGCAGTATTGTGTTGTGCAAGCTTTGAAAAGAAGTTTGGAATCAAGTTGATGCTCCACAACTGTGTGTGTGTGTGTGTGCGTGTGCGTGTGCGTGTGCGTGAAGACATTTGAGGGTCAGTTCTCCTGCTACCTGGTCAGCGCACGTCCCACTTGGGGAAGCACCTCGCTCGATGCCTTTGGATTCCGCCTGGAGCGCCTCGCTCGGCGCTTTGGGGAGCCCCTCGCTTGGTGCCGTGATGATTGGGATGCTGGAATGGCAGAGGTTATGACAGTTAGAATAGTGATTATTTGGTCGAAACTCTGGTGAGGTGAGGTGGTTTGGAAATGGAACTTCGAGTACAGACATCAGAAAATGTGGGTTTGAGTATGGGTGTTTAGAATTAAGGAAGAGAACCATGGGGAATGTTCTAACTACAATCACAACACATTTCCCGATCCGTCATACCAAGGGATGGGTAACTTAACTAAACCAAATCACGATGGGAATATATAAATTCCAGGGTTCTTTTATGCATTGAATGTAACTCCCTGGGGTCCTTTCAAATCTGCAACAGTATTATTAGCTTTATCTCCCTTAAATCCCAGAGAGCATTGACTGAGGAAAGTATTGCAAATGTGAAATTGCAGATGAAGCATGCATTCCACAGCCTAGCGTCTTGTCTTCTTAGATGTGAACGACACAAGTGAAGTAGCACTTGCAGAGTACCCACGCTAAGGGCTATTTTGTTCCAAGAATGCAACATGTTCTTCAGATGCATACCTTTATTTTGGCGGTTTATAGGCAACTGGCAGCTCTGTGTATGCAAAAAATAATAACCTGAGTTACATGCGTGAAGCAAAAACATACCTACTGCTTATAATTCAAAACACCTCACAATACTTGAGAATGTGGGGACAGGAATACTGTACTGTACTGTAAATGATGGAGACTTGTAGTACCCTCCTTCACCAGGAGGTGGTGCTACACGATACACATTCACATAGAGAACTTGCGTCTCCCCCTCAAGACCACCTGCAAAGATAAAAACACCCCTATTCATTAATTGTGGTCATGCTGATCCTATGTAGCAAGTCTGGATGTAATCAGACCAGAACTGTCGGAGGAGTAGCACGACAAACAAACACTGTTCCGTGAATTACAGTAAGGATTCCTTTGGTCTGAATACAAAAGGGAAGAAAAGAATTGACAGATTATTCATCAAAAAGAGCTTACAATGGACTGATAGTACTGAAACATGATGTGGAGAGAGAGAGAGAGAGAGAGAGAGAGAGAGAGAGAGAGAGAGAGAGAGAGAGAGAGAGAGAGAGAGAGAGAGAGAGAGAGAGAGAGAGAGAGAGAGAGAGAGAGAGAGAGAGAGAGAGAGAGAGAGAGAGAGAGAGAGAGAGAGAGAGAGAGAGAGAGAGAGAGAGAGAGAGAGAGAGAGAGATATATATATATATATATATATATATATATATATATATATATATATATATATATATATATATATATATATATATATATATAATTAGAAGACTCGCCCATAAGCTGTTTGACATCACATCGATTTTGATAAAAAGGAGAGATTTGGTTGGTCTCCAGATTTGCTGCATGACATTTGGCATGGAGTTTGTGCTGTCCATTGTGAGCAGATGCTCGGAGACGGACAGTTGCAGACATTGGCAGTTTGGGAAAATGTCATTGCTGCGTGGGTCACTGTATGGCATCCGAGACGCAAACTGATCTGGTTTCTGCTGCAGACCGTGACATTCGTACAGTTGTGCTGCAGCCATTTCTCATCTCAAGCATAAGCCAACTGCTTGCAAGTGTAAATGGTCGACAGAGCAAAACAAGGGCTGCGTGGAGATCTTGTCCCTGTAAACCCACATTTTGTCATGGTATGGACTTCCAAATTTGAGCGGCGTGCGTGTGTCTGTCTGTCTGTCTCTCTCTAGCAACAAAGTGTATTCTCTTCAGATAGTCGACTGGGGAAAAGGGCGATTTATAAAATTTGATTGGAGGTGTGTCTACTGTGGTTCAATAAATTTTAATTGAACTTATGAGGTAAAATACAAATTAGCCTGAGTAAGTGTATTAGAAAGAATTTAACAAATATATACTGGGAAAAGCTGGTAAGAAGGTTTGTACGCAGTGTGCACATTCCTCCAGAGTAGTGAAAACCTTGTAAAACTTATCTACATGACATTGGCCCACAGATGGCCTGACCAAGGAATCACATTTGCTTTCTCCCTCGTCCAGACCATCTGGAGTGAAACTCAGATAAGGAACCGTTTATCACGCTGTGTTTGTGATTTTAACTTTACACGGCCCATCTGTAGAGACGGTGAGCAAGAGCAGAGGAGCAGGTTTTTAGGACACGTGGGCTGATGCCATCTGGACCGGCTCTAGAATCTGAGTCGAGGTTTAACAGCAAGTTCTCCACCTTGTCAGGAGAAAAGGACACAGAGTCCAGGGACAGCTGGGTGCAACTGGGTAAGGTGGGTACAGAAAGTGATGGGTTTGGGACACAAGATTGAGAAGCAAACATGGAGTTTAGGCATTCAGCCTTTTCATGTGCAGTGTCAGCTGTGTGGCCATTTGAGGTAAAGGAGGGGATGGAGGGGGAACATTCACCAGAAACAGACTAAACTAGATGCCACCAGGATTGGGGGATGGAGACAGCTTTGAGAGTTCAGAATTGAGATTAGAAAGATGTTGTTTTCTGGCTCTCCTGAGGGTAGACACACACTTACACACTTATTACAAGCTTTGTGGAAGGAACTGAGATTGCCTTCATTTGGATCAGCCTTCCATGAGGCGAAGGCAAGTTGTTTCAGGACAACTGTCTCACCACAAGCTTCAGTGTACCATGGGCGAGAGGAAGGATAGGACAACTGAAGATGAGATGGGATAAATCTGTGCATGAGAGGGAGAGCAAGTTTCTTTGAAAGAATTCCCAGGACGAGTTGATGTCAGAGGAAGTAGAGATGGGAAACCAGACTTGAAGTTTGATGGTTCCTGACAGTCGGCCTGAGTGAAACGCCAGACTCGACGGTGCTGAGGTGGTTCTCTAATAACAGCCAGAGAGACGTTTACTTTGACAAGCATGTAGTCAGATGAACCGATTGGAACGGAGGAAGAACATCAGATATTTTCAGGAAATTGGTCAAAATCAGATCCAGAAGAGATGGAGTACTGTTGGATGACATTCAGGTGAGGAAGTTGACTGATTGTTGAGTTGACAGGTGGGGAAGTCAGGAAGAATATCGATGCTGGTTATTGGAGCATTTTATACACATTGTGACACGTCAACCTCAATGCATGCAGCGAGTGCACCGGTAAATCCGAGGGTGTCATGGTGGGAAATAAATAGACACTGATATGCCTTTATTGTTGCTTTAAGGGTGAAACCAACATACGACAGGGGACAGAAGGTTGTTATCTATCTATATGAATAAATCAGTGTGTGTGTGTGTGTGTGTGTGTGTGTGTGTGTGTGTGTGTGTGTGTGTGTATGTCCGCTGTTTCTCGACAACCACTGGTCTGATCTAATTGAAACTTGCCAGGTATGTTGCTGGGGACCTGAGTATGTGCCTTTTCAAGGTTTGATATTAATCGGACAAGTGTTTCCCAAGTTATAGCCATTTATTTACCAAGCCAATGACAAGACACGTTGCTGCGGCCATTTATTTACCAAACCAATGGCAAGACACGTGGCTGCGTAGGCTGGTGCGAGGCCGGCCAACGATGAGATCATGGGCGGTGCTGGTTACGATGGGGGAAAGGGTGCCATTTAGTTACCGTGGCGTAGGAGTGGCAATGGTCAATGGCAGCGAATGTCATGGCAAGCAAAGACAGGGAGGTAAACTTGATTTTAATTTACTCTGTGTGTGTAAGTATCACAGCAATTGTTACTTCAATACAAGCGATAATTCGTGGAATGCATGTGAACATTCCGTACGGGCACGCACCACTTCCGGATAGTAATGACTTAATGTATTCTAATAATTTCTCGATTTCTTATGAGCATTTATAGATAAACACAATGCCCCGATCCAGTCGTCGTTTACGAGAGTGAAGGAACGGCCTGTGTGGTTGTTTGAAAGTTTTTTTGGGGGTGGGGAGGGGGGGTTGTCACGTACGGCCACGCACGAAGGGGCATGCACGTATGGCCACGCACGTACGGGCACGCGAGAGCGAAGGAACGGCCTGTGTGATTGTTGTTTCTGGCACGTGGTTTGAAAGTTTTTTTATTTTTGCACGTACGGGCACGCACGTATTGCCACGTACTAGTAACTCCAAAACCATAAAGCCAGCAGCCTGAAACTACATGCATACTAAGAAAACTCCAAGGAAGTGCATGACTGAAAATTGGGTGTTGAGGTTAATTAAAACACCCCTTTTGAAGATAATTAACGGCCGTGTTTAATTATATCCTTCATCAGGCGATTCTCGGCCACCTCGCTCTCTGGGGTCTGAAGGCATTTCCTTGGTAACCTCACTGGGGTCTGAAGCCACCATGTTTTTTGGCCTGCTCAACCATGCTTTAACTTGGGACAGCAAAGCTTTCTTAACGATGAATGTTTGTTTTTCCCCCCATTTTCATCGCTCATATGATCGAATGCATGTTCATCATAGCGACAAATCGCTGCATCATCGCTTTTGTTAGTACTATAATTTTCAAATTAGGAGCTTGGAGAGATTTCATGTATTATATGAGATGATTATCCATGATCTACTCTCATGGACTAATTAAAGTATATCATCAAAATATTATTTCACTTTGGAGGATCAGATATCGTCCGGACTAAATTAAGTGTCGAAATCTGTTAATTTAAAGAAATAACAAGTCTTATAACTAAGCAGATATACCTATTTAGTTTAAGCAAGCAAGGTTATCTTCCCTTCTTCTCCATTGATACACAAGAAAATGTGAAATTTCCAAACCACTAAACTTATCCTTTTCTACTGTTTGGAGAATTATATTGAGTAATCAAAACATTTAGGAACGTGCCAAAATTAACCAGCTTCATTGAGCTGTGTGATTTAATGCATTCACTGCTAGACCTCGTGCCCCATCACCCGAAGGGACTGCCCATCCATCACGTCTGCCAGATCTGTGTCTATCTTTTCAGAGGTTTTCTGAGGTGCTCTAAAGGGAACCAAAGCAAATCTGGTTAAAAAAAAAATGGACGTTTAAAAAAAATGTTTTAACGTTTGTGTGGATCCTGTACTGATGTACCACGTGACACGTACACAGACAAGCAGGCAAAATAGCGGATTTTCTGCAATGCTTATTTCACAGGCGATTGATCTTTGCAATGTCTCCAGCGTTGTTCTGCATTAAGCAGCAACTCTTTTGTGGATAAAGTAATTTTATTTCATCAACTGTTGCGTGCACAGTGAAGACCGGCTTTAAAGTTAAGGGTATCTTATATGGTATGCTGCCTACGCAGCCACTCCTACACAGCAACATGTCTTGTCATTGGTTTGGTAAATAAGTAAATCTCCTTTCTCACTCCGGCCAACCCTTCCTCATCAACCATTTAATTGGAGCGCTTGCATGAGTGCTTAAATCACTTGCCGAGTCAGAATCATTCACTCAATGCGGATGCTTTGCTGCAACATGTCATTCAGAGCGAGTGGTTCGTGCTCCCTCACCCTGAGCGAGTGGTTTATGCTTCGCCACCCTGAGCAAGTGGTTCGTGCTCCGCCACCCTGAGCGAGTGATCCGTGCTCCCTCACCCTGAGCGAGTGATCCATGCTCCCTCACCCTGAGCGAGTGATCCATGCTCCCTCACCCTGAGCGAGTGATCCATGCTCCCTCACCCTGAGCGAGTGGTTCATGCTCCCTCACCCTGAGCGAGTGGTTCATGCTCCGCCACCCTGAGCGAGTGGTTCGTGCTCTGTCACTCTGAGCGAGTTGTGAAATAACACCCCATTTCTGAACCATTTACTGTATCAACGTGTTTTCTAAATAACCGAGCCAAATTTTTTTCCACCCATTACACGCAGCTGTTTATAAAGAATAATGTTTATGATCATATCCCTGAAACTTCTATATAAATGCAACGTTGTTGTCCAGTTAAAGCTACTTAAGGTTTCTGGGTTGTATACAGTCAGTACTGTAGTCGGTAATCACACTGACTCCAACCTGCTGATTCCCCAAAAATTGCCGATATCTGCAAACACTTGTGTGTATGCGTGTTGTTTATAAAGCAGAACATATTCTCTCTACTGACAAAATATCCCTCTCTATCTCTCTCTGTCTCTGTCTCTGGACATATCCGGACGGTGGTTATGTTTGGACGGAAGGTTTTTCTCCGGACATGTCTGGGCTGTGTTTGTCTCTGGATACGTCTGGGCAGTGTTTGTCTCAGGACGTGGCCAAGCGGTGTTTGTCTCTGGACATGGCCGGGTGGTGTTTGTTTCCAGACAGCTTGGCTCCCGACACGTCCGGACGGCATTTATGTCTGGACAGGAGTTGGTTTCCAGACTTGTCCGGGCAAGAGTTTGTCTCCGAACCGTGTTTGTAGTATGACTGGGAGAAAATGGATTTCAGACATTATTTTGTTTCTGTCTTCACTGGATTCTCTGCAGAATCATTTTGATGAAACAGTATGAATCATAATTAATGCTCCATCACACATCTACCTTTGCCTCTCACCTCACACTGTGTTCCCTTCCCCCACCCCTCCTCCCTCTCTTATTTGCCCTCCACCTCATCACTCTCCCTGCTTTCTCTTCCCCACCCCTATCTCCCTCTTCCCCACCCCTCTCTCCCTCTTCCCAACCCCTCTCTCTCTCTTCTCCACTCTTTCTCCCTCCACCCATTAGTATTGTTGTGGTTACCAAATTCGCAAACCACCATTCAGGTCCCTTAGGTGAGATATCTCGGTAAGTATATGTGTAGTTAGGCCCAAACCCGTTGTCTAGTGGGAATACATGTCATTCATGCATGCTGCG
This sequence comes from Eptatretus burgeri, assembly GCF_056783735.1. Classification (NCBI taxonomy): domain Eukaryota; kingdom Metazoa; phylum Chordata; class Myxini; order Myxiniformes; family Myxinidae; genus Eptatretus; species Eptatretus burgeri. Next base: position 71,608,796 of record NC_140968.1, read on the forward strand.
ACTCTTCAGGATAGCCGTTTTTCTTTTACTATCTTTATTTTGGACCAACCGCCATTGTTACCACCACCAAACACAACATCAACCACCCACCGCGGCGCCGCTTCACGTCACACCTCGCAACCGTCGCATCGCCACCGTTCTTGCGCCGCTTGTGGGTACCGGTGTTGGACTCGTGCAGGGCGCGCGCCGAACAGCGTGTACAAAACCACGGATTTTCAGCTCCAAAAACGGATCAAAAACGACACACGCCCACTTTTGTTCCGTCCAATCGGTGAGCGAGGGGCGATTTGGCCCCGCCTCCAGGGCGTTGGAGGGCAGTCGCTATATGCAAATTTATGGATCAAAATGCATTCACGCCCACTTTTTCTCGGGCCAATGGGGAGCGAGGTGAAAGGTCGAAGGCAGGGGGTCAAAGATGAGAGAGCGAAGCCACGGGGCTTATATAAGCGACCGCGTTCGTCAGTTAAGTATGATAGAGAGTTAAGACTTCGCAGCCGGTGGAGTTGGGAAGAAGAAGCAAGAAGGAGTTCGTTGTCGTCGTGTGCGTTGGAGTCGGAGCGAAGGGGACGGAGCTGTGGAGAGGCAGCGAGGGCAGACGAGGGGGTGCTCGCGTCGTGCCGGGAGCTGCACACCAGGGAGGCCGACGGCGCGACCTGGCCGAGGTGGAGACGCTCGTCGTGGGACTCGAGGCAGAGTAGAAATCCTCCTTTCCCCCGAGCATCAGCAACCCCCTCCTGTTTCCCCCCGCGCTGAGATAGTGCGACCAAGGGGGCCCCTTTCCCACCCCCTACCAGACACTGTCCGCGAGGCCCGCGGAGTTGAGGCACCATCGCCGCTCCGCGTCTCATCACCAGACGGGTAGGCCCGACCCGGTCTCGGCCTCAGGCCCGCCTCATCCTTGAGGGTATTCTTTTCTTGGTTTTGGATATGTGTTGTCGGCGCCGTCTGTGAAGTAAAATTGTATAAGTGTTGCCGTGTGCTCGCGTAATCGGTATTAGATCTGCATTGTCGCATTTGCTTTTTGTGTAAAATTGCATTGTGTTTCTTTTCCTTTTCTATGTGCTTTTGGTGGAATTGAATATGTGTGCTTTCCGTTCAGCGCGAATAAATGTGCTTTGTGTTGAACTGTTTCCCGCTTTGCTTCGTCATTTCTTTCATTGAATCCTCATCTTGCTTCACGTAAAGGGTTGGTAGTGGGCTGAATACGCCCGATAATTAATCGAACCGTCGAGGCCGACGATAACACCGCTCGGTTATCCTGACAGTACGGAACGGGTCGCTTAAGTGGCCCGTGTCCGAAGTCGACCTGCGGCGAGGTGCGATCGCCCGGTCTACCCTCCGTGTGGGTACTTAGGTAGGTCGAATTTGGCGAGCAACCCTATCCCACGCGGGGGCTGATTGGCTCGATCGCGGTGAGACCGAAAGGTCCACCCGTGACTGGTTCCCGGCGTTAGTCCGAGAGGGTCACGACTGGATTGTCCGTCCGGTGGGCGACGTGTCGCGATTCGAGTTACGTGGCCGTCGCACGCCGGCGGGCGCGAATCCGTAACAGTATTACCGTCAGTGAAGCGACGAGTGGTATTTGCTCATAATAAATATTTATTAATCCCTAATGTCGACCTTAAGCGCAACAATATGAACTGGAAGGGCACTTGATGGAGCGCATACCTCCGCCACGTAATGCCTGATCCACGAGAACATATCAGGCACATTACATTTTTGAAATATCATGCAATACAGGACTATATCATTTTTGGCCCCATCTCTCAATGGTGAAGAATAAGCCTGGTGTTGGCTTCGTGGTTAGGGTGGTGGCTTGGGATCCCAGGGTCCTGAGTTCAAGCCCCGTTGGCTGCTGAATTAACACCAGGGGGTTGACTCAGCCTGTCATCCATCTGAGGTCGGCGAAGTGAGTACCAGTGTACTGGTCCCGGTGTATGCCCCGGTTAGAATAGGTATACCATATCCCTGTGTGTCGTAAGAGGCGACCAGGGTTGGCGTCAGGAAGGGCATCCGGCCATAAAAAAACATTGCCTCAAGAAAAAGCCAAACCCCTGCACAGCAGGGAAAAATGGCTGTAAAAACGGTCATTTTTATTATTTTTTTCTCAATGGTGAAGAATCACTTTAAAAATTAAATAATTCTCGGATCCAGATCCGGATCTTCACTAAAATCAAATAATTTCGTCCTTGTCACACACCCAACCTGTGCACCAAGTTTCTCCCGAATCCGTCCACTTTTTGAGATATCGTGCTATATATCGTTTTTGGGTGTCTCTCAATGGTGAAGAATCACCTTAAAAATTATAGTAGTCGGATCCGGATCTGGATCTTTACCAAAATCGAATCTGTTTGTCCTTGTCACACACCGAATCTGTCCACAAATTTTCATCCGAATCCGTCCACAACTTTTTGAGATATTCTGTACGCAGACAAGCAGACAGAGAGACAGGGGTGAAAACATGACCTCCTTCACCTTCGGTGGTGGAGGTAATTAAAAGTAGCAATTGATGACTTTCCTAAGAATCACCAAATTTCACTGTGGAAACCAAGGCTTTTAGGATCATTGGTTTATCCCACGATGAAGCTGAGTCTTTAGGTCTCTCACTCTCACCAGAGGCAGGTTGGTGGTCTTTCTGTCTTCTATCTCCTCTCTTGACCCCCCTCACCCCTGCTTTGTCTGTGATCTGCCCCCCCCCCTCCGTATATTTCCTCAGGGTGCTGAAGGTCCACCTAAACCCCCTTTCTGGTGAAACTGCCAAAATCAAGAATCACTGCTGACCTTCACTCTTTCATTCCTCTTTTTCCCCGCCTCTGGAACAAACTCCCACACACTCTTAAATCCCACTCCTCCCTCCAGGTCTTCAAAACAGCTGTTCACCACAATCTCATATTTTCCCCCATCCAAGATGTTGATCTTTTCTACCCCCGCTAATCCACCCCAAACCCATCTCCTTCAAATTCCCTGTTTTCCTTCCTGAAAGCCACTGTAGTACCATCTTGTTTACCCCATGTACCCCACCCGATCCTTCTCCCTTCCACAGATCTCCGATTGCCTTTGTTCCCCATTATTTTATGCTTCCCCCCCACCCCTCTGGTCTCCTGCCTTGTTATATGTTCTGTGCATTAGTTCTTACATGAGCCTCGACTTGGCATATAATTTTTTTTTTTTTAAGTACGGACGTTACATACAACAATGCAGACATACGTTAACTCACGTATCTCAGCACGGCAACTCCATTCAATCAAGCAGTTCATACATTCAACCCTAGTGGTTTATAAATGGGTAAAAATTCAGCGCTGAACCCCGTTTTCAAGGATCAAAGTTCGAAGGGTGTGCATGAATGGTGAAGCCGACACAGGCAGTCAATCCGTCACGTTCAACCAGTCATCAGAAGGTGAATCACCGAAGCATGGATAAGAACCTGAGTCAGCTGGTAAAGCTACACCATAGATAAGGAAGAAGGGAACTCAAAGCTTCAAAGGATGATGTGCTTACAGGAGAGGTTGGAGGGAGGAATAAGCTCCGAGTATACGCACTGGTCAACACGCCGAGTGCCTTCTCAAAATCACCCAGAATGACACCAACTAAGGAATATAATAGTCCATGGGCTGGATAGGGTGACGGTGCACTCCCCCTCCCTACCCCCCCCAGTACTCTACTTGGTTGGTATATTTTTGCTCCTTGGGATGTCCTGGATGGAGGTATAAATCGAATTTCTCATTCAAATTAACAAGACTGTTTCTGATTATTTATCCACAACCCTAAGTACTGTTTAAACAAGTATTCGGGGGTCCCAGATGAGGAAAAATGATATTCGCTTCTATATATTTGGATAGAATTGTACTTTCGACCCGATATTTATAAATTATCAGCTGTTACAAAAAGGTTTTTTTTTAATGTTGAAAGTTAAGGGGTTTGTGTGTGGTTCCTTAACAGACTGTCCATCACATTTTTAATGTTCTGTTCCAAGTGTTCTGCATTATTAGAACAGTCATTGATTTCGTTCTTCAATGATGTAAATAATATGCATATCTGATAAATAATAACCTTGTCATAGAATTGTAATCACAATAACGATTGAGGAAAATGTTCGATCAAATGTTCAAAATCCACATAGTTGTTGAAATTGTGACGTTTGATCATTGTAGCTGATGTGGATACGTCCTTATTGGTGGTGGCAGCTACGCTACTGTCGGTGCTTCTTTCCTCCAGATGATGATGACTGATACTGTCCAAAGCTTAATCATGCATCAACAGGAGATGACAAAGAAGAGAAAGCATGGGGTGAGTGAAGACTTTAAGTTTAGAAAGAAAGAAGATTGTGTGCTTCACTTCAGTACTTCCAAGTGCGAACATTTCACATTGGTCTCTGAAACAAAATATGCTGATAAACTACAAAGTCTGCACGAAACACGACTCCGAAAACTCGCACAACCACCAAACTGTGCATCAAGGATGGAAGATATCTGTGAACTAATACCCATTGCATGAGGAAAACCAAGGATACCGCAGAGACTTATCAAAGTTTTACAATGAACCTAAACAGATTGGCCAAATCTACTGAATCAAATCCTGAACCATCATGCTCATCACGGAGCATCATCACGGAGCTCAAGGAGGTCCGGAGCCAAACAGCTATTCAAGCCCGACTGCATATTCTGAAACAAATGTCGTAAAAATACAAAAATCAAGGTTATATGGACAACTGAAGCTACTTCAAGATTTGAATTTGATGGAGGGGAAACTATGAAAGAAATAAGAGAAATGAGAAAGGATGAAAGGCTTCTTGAATGGATCAGAGGATTGGATCTCATTTCTTGCAAAGCACAGTACCACAGAAGTTGTCACCGGAAATATGTCACAGAACCACATTGGTGGAGTGAGGATGGGTCAAAACTAGTTCAACAAATTCAGCTTGAAAAGGCACAACAAGCATTTTTACAAACTACTTGCGAGGTCGCCATGCTATGCATGGGAGGGAGCCAAAAACCTGTGACACCTTCAGTCGAACATCAGGCACGGGCAGCTGGTTCGTGAAGGACTTGGGCAAAAAAAAACTCACTGCAGCTGACGAACAGAAGAGAGGTGGGTAATATTTCTATGACGTCAATGGCGAATCTGCAAATGCAAAACTTTACCAAGAGATCCCTCTCATAGATACAGTCGATTAAACAGTACTTAAGGTTACAGATAAATAATCAGAAACAGTCCTGTTAATTTGATTGAGAAATTTGATGGAGCGTTTGCTTTGATTATTATTTATCATTGTGATTACATGACTGTTTGAATGAATATTCACCAGAAATTCACATTTGATACATCATTGAAAAGGTAATTGAATAACTTTTCAAATGATATACAACATTCAATGACCAATATTCTCAAACTGAAACAGGAGGCTGCTAAGCAATGTTCAGAATACGAAAATTGCTTCATGTGATTACGGGGACCTATCAATAAGGTGTCTCAAGTACAATTGCAATCCAAGATATTTCATGTTAACATCTTTTTTTTCTCACAAAGACATCCCAAGGAACAAAAATATATCAACCAAGTAAAGCGGTTGGGGGGAAGGGGGCCCTATCCAGCCCACAGGCTATGAGGAGCAGTGTTGGAATCATCACCAAGATAACAGGAGTGCAATCTCCAACAGGTCGGTCCCATAAATAGTTGAGGGAGTTCAGCTGAGATGAATACCTCCACGGGTATGTACACGAAGAGAAGCTGAATCTCCACCGACCAGCGGGTTAAAGTGGATCCCTCATGAGAAGATGTATACCTCAACGGGTTCGCATACAGAAGACCTGGATTCCTCCTTCACTGGGTATGTTGGTTTTAAAATTATCTGCACCCCTCCAAACTGGCAGCTCCAGAGAAGTATCAATGCCTTCTTCCTTTCCTCATCATCCTTATCTCTCTCTCTTTCCATTCTCACCCCCAATGCCGTTGCCTTTTACTCTCCGTGTTGCTGTTATTGGTGTTCTTGTTGTGACTTAACAGCAAAGGCAACCTTTCCCAAGCACAATTATATGAATATACGGGTCCATAACAGCAATGAGAACTCATCCTCAATCTCACTCCACGGCTTAACAGTCCATGGGGGTTCAATATTAATGGGGTAAAATAAACAAAACATTTGGCATGAAGATGTGCTGTTATTCAGACTGGAATATAGATATGATTCAGACTGGAAGATATGATGTTTTTCAGTAAGAAAGAGCGATATTTCAAAACACTACGTGCACAAATGTTACCCTATTCTCTTTATTTTCTGGGACCTTTCCTTTCAAGAGTACAGCCTCGTGAGCATGCCAAAGCCTGAAGCCTCGGCCTAGCGCCAGGTGTGCTTATATCTTCTTTATTCATTGGACATCGCACGAATGTAAATGAACACTCGTTTTACTCTGTGCATGTTACACATCACGTGCAGTGAATTTCACCTCTCTGCACCTTGTATTTGTTTTTTGTTTTTAAAGCTTCTGTACACCACCATTGAGGCTCGTTTGCAAGTCACCATCTATATTTCCAAAAGAATAGACGGAATTACTCTTTGATGGAAATGTTTTTCGAGTTTTTTAGCCTGAAAAAAATAGCCTGAACACAGTCATGTTAAAACAGTGGTTTTCAAACTTTTTTAGTGGCGACCCAATTTCAGAACCTCTCTACATCGCGCGACCCAAAAGATTCAAAACCCAATTCATAATATACAAGATAAGATTTCATATGACACAAGAACATTAACTGTTTACTTTATTCACCATCGTCGTGTTTTCATAGACGAGTAAACGGAGAATAGCCGACAGTATCCAAATAGTACAGTTGAATGTTTCAGAAGTTTAGTCCGAATGACATTTAGATATATCAGTGAGAAGGATGAGCCTGTTTTTAAGAAACCAACTTCTCTATTCGTGGAGAAGTATATGACAATGCCAGGATCATATCATGCTCCATTTCTAGGCGATTTCTGTTCTTTGTTTTAATCACCACCATGGTGGAGAACGACTGCTCACAAAAGTATGATGAAGAATATGGCATGAGAACCTTAATGGCGCGCCGTGACAGGGTCGGGTACGACGGCAGCATTTTGCACCAGAATGTCGACAACAAATTCGTCCGCGCAAGAGCCTGCGCTCCTGAATCCTGCTGGAGCTGTACAAGCTCTTCCTGTGCTGTGTCATCTTCATCAGCAATCGAGTCCAGTGGAGCCGTGAAAGGGTCCCGAACCACAAAAAAGGACTGCACATCCAGCTCAGGGAAATAGTGCTCGAACTGTTCAATGAGCGACCGAAGGTGACGTGCTATCTCCCCAGAAAGACTGTCGAGCTCAGTATCATCGTACTGGCAGGTCGTTAGATGCTCCACCAGACGGGGGGGGGGGGGGAAGGCTGAAGGGCTTAACAGCTGCTTTGTCTGCCAGTAATTTTAGAGTCGCCAGAAATTCGCTCATTTTGTCGGAAAAATCATGAGGTTGGTGTCTTTGCCTTGGAGGGAACGGTTGAGGACATTGAGATGTTCAAAGATGTCAACGAGATAGCACAGTTCTGACAGCCAAGAGTCCGACTCAAGCAACGCTACCCATGCCGTTTTCCATTGAGTGCGTAGGAACTCCTTCAGTTCATCCTTGAGCTTGTAAACGCGCAGAAGAAGATTTCCTCGAGATAACCATTTGACTTGAGTGTAGAATAGTAAATTCTTATGGTCGGCGTCCATCTCCTGGCAGAATAGCCTTAATAACCTTGTGTTGAGGGCACTCCGAACATTGCTGGCGCGCCGTCTGTTGTTGAACCGAGCAACTTTCCGAAGTCCAGATCATGGTCACGATAAAACTGCTCTACTTTCCCAAAAATGTCCTTGCCTTTGGTGGTGGCCTCCAATGGTTTGATGAGCAGAGGCTCATCGACAAAATTATCAGCCTTGATGAAGCGGACCTAGATGATGAGTTGCGTGTACGATGCGATATCAGTGCACTCGTCCAACTGTATGGCGTGCCACGGCGATTCCTTGATCTTCTGTACGACCTGAGCCGTTACGTCCAGACTCATATCTTCAATTCTGCGTTGGATGGTATTGTCAGAGAGGGGTATAACTGCCAGTTTCTTAGTAGCTTCCCCCCCAAACCATCAGAGATACCATGTCCTTTGCACATGGCAGCATGACTTCTTCCGCAATGGAATGAGGCTTTTTAGTCTTGGCAACATGGAGCGACACTCGATATGAGGCTTCTAATGCCCGAGAATTGGTCTGATGGCATGTACCCTCTCTGTCAAGATGCGTATTCTTGAGTGCAAGAAGTTTACTCACAAAGAACTCTCTCTCCTTATCCTGATAAGGCGCATGTTTTGTAGTCAAATGCCTCGGCAAAATATTTTGTTTCATGGACTCCGTAGAAAGCACTTCGAAACAAATCACACACTGAGGCCTCTGTGCCCCACTTTTATCCACTACGTAGTAAAATCCAAGGTCCAGAAATTTATCCTGGAAAGAACGTTCTCGAGATTTGCTGGTGGCCGGTGCTGCCATCACAAATATGGTCTCGAGTCGTACGTGGAGACGTGAATAGACGTTAATGATAGAGTCAGAGTCTGAGTGAGAGGCCGTGGATCAAACCACTAATTTCCCGCCAAAATGAACCGCCCTTCAGCAAGCCCACGCATCGGCTGAATCCCTTTCCAAGTGTCATGTTGCGCCGGTTCCCATACTTTGAACGAACCATTTATATTACATCCCATAAAAGTGAACACCGATCGAAAATAGACAATTTTCTTTCGCTGCAAGCGGCCGCCCGCGACCCCACAAAATTTGCTCGGCGACCCCACTTGGAGTCGCGCCCCCGGGTTTGAAAAACCAAGTGTTAAAAGATTGGTCTTTAAGCCCCTTCTTAAATCGTCCTTTTGAAGGGGGATAGACATCACACAAACAAATACACATTGTGTTTTATATGGTAAGATATTTGCATTTTTAATATTGGAGAGGTCAAGTAACCACAGAGGTATGTGAACATGCACCACACATCGTACAGTATGTGCAGCCAAATGTAATAATATGTTAATGATCAATCATGTTCATGGCAATAACAATAATACAGGAAGTCATTTGTGATGTCATAAAGCCATCAATAATCACAATCATAATTTTCTTCTCCGAAGATTTATTCAATGGTGAGAGAACTTGTGGATATCTCGGCTCCATCACCAAATGGAACGATGGAAGTTCCAAATCACAGGTGCATGCTGCTTTGCAAGGGTGCAAGGTTCTCTGGTCATGGTCCCAGTTGTTGGTAACAACCACAATGAATCTTCCATCTTGGTCACCAATACTCAGTCCTGGTGGCACCATATGTCCTTGAGTGGCTTTTACTTTGGCAATGACAAAGTGATTTGATTTTGGTGAAGATCCGAATCCAGATCTGCATAAGAGATTTTTTTAATTGATGTGATTCTTCACCATTGAGAGATGGGGCCAAAAACGATATATAGTGTAGGACAATGTATCAAAAGGCTTTGGACGTATTCAGATGAAACATGGTGGACAGGTTAGATGTGTGCCAATGACGAATTAATTCGATTTTGGTTGAATCCAGGTTTGGATAAGAGATGAAAAAACATTTCAAGTGATTCTTCACCATTTAGAGATCAGGCTAAAAACGATAGATGGCATATTTCAAAAATGTATTAGGCCTGATATGTTCCACTGGATCAGGCATTGCGTGGCGGAGGTATGCGCTCTACAGATTGCCCTTCTAGTTTGGTTTTTCTCTTCTACCCTGAGGTATTTGTATGATGCTTTGTTTTCTCGCTCCTGTGTTGTTTTTAAGTCCACATTTATTTGATGTGTTGTTGTTGGTTTACCTCGTACAGACATGTACTTGGTACATTTAGATAGGACAAATTCCATTTGAATATCCGTTTACGAGTTTAGTTGTTCTGTAAGGGTAACAAGTTATGTTGCACTTCAACTTTAACCTGTGTCGAAAAAGTTCCATGGTTCCAGAGATTTCCAGGATATAAAATCGTCTTGCAAGTACGAGCAGTTTGGCGGAGGGACTTTTGTGAATGTTCTCTCTCTGAGGCCTCTGTTTCTACCACCTCTTCTCAGGTCTTTTTCTCTCTGTTCTTTCATCGCTCCCCCAATTCCCTGTTCTTTCATCCCTCTCCAATCCCATGAGGTCACACACATTCTTTGAGTAACCCCCTCTTTGTGAAACTCCCAAAATTCAGGCTCACTGGTCACCTCCACTCCTCCGTTCTTTGCTTCCACTTGTAGAACTTCCCTTCTTAGGGCCCTGTCACACCTTGACGTTTTAGCCAGCGTATGGCAAGGTCTCAAAATGTATGTAAAACGCTGGCGTACGCTGAACTATTGATGTTTTTTTTAACTTTTGGGCATATAATAACGTGTTGGACGTATGCATAATGTATTAGTAACATACACAGAACGTTTCAATAACATATAGATAACTTATACCAATGAATGCTGAGCGTGTTGTTGGCGTTCACAACCTATGCCCAACGATAGTCTAACTTATGCATAGCGCGTGGTAGCGTATCGCTGACGATCACGTGGTGTAGGCTATTAGTGGGCTGCGGCTCGACGATTCAAATCATAACTGCACAAGACATCGAAGTGTGAAGCCGCTGTCACACCTTGACGTTTTAGCCAGCATATGCCGACGTATGAAAAATTTGCCGAACCAAGCTGGCACACGTCGAATACGTTATGGGTAAGTTTTGTATACGTTAAGAGCATGCTGGCATACGTCGTAGTACATTGGCATACGTCGTCATACACAGAGTACGTCGAGAAATTTTGAGCATGTTGAAAATTTCGACGTACGACACGTTCCGCATACGTTGGCCATAAGTTGTAGGCACATTACGCGATCGTTGACACACGTTACTTGTACATTACTCATAAGTTGAAACACGTCAAGGTAATGGTTAGCGTCAGTGTTCCAGACTCCGTTTTTTTTTTTCTTCGGTATGACGGTGATGTTGACACTTCGATTTCTAGTGCGGTTATGATTTAAATCGTTGAGCGGCTGCCTATTAATTATATTATATTATAACCGCACTAGAAATCGAAGTGTCAACATCACCGTCATACCGAAGAAAAAAAAAAAAAAACAGGGAGTCTGGAACACTAACGCTAACCATTACATTGACGCGTTTCGACTTATGAGTAACGTACAAGTAACGTGTGTCGACATGTGTCAACGATCGCGTAACGTGCCTACAACACGTTACTCATAGGTTAGAAATAAGTTTCGGGTACGCTAAACATTACCTCGACGTGTTTCGACTGATGAGCAACGTACAAGTAACGTGTGTCGACGCGTGTCAACGATCGCGTAACGTGCCCACAACTTATGGCCAGCGTTATGCGGAACGTGCGAGTCATACGCTGGCATACGTCGAAAAATTTCAAGCATGGAAAATTTGTCTTACACCTCGGTGTACTACGACGTATGCCAGCGTACTACGACGTATGCCAGCGTGCTCTTAACGTATACAAACTTACCCATAATGTATTCGACGTGTGCCAGCATTTTAGCCAAATTTTGCATACGTCAGGCATATGTTGGCTAAATCGTCAAGGTGTGACAGGGCCTTTAGTTTGGTCAATCCCACCCTTCAAACCACGACTTCACATTGGCATTGTACCACAATGTCAGGTCATTCTCCATCCCAACCACTGATCCAATCTTTATGACAGTTTGAGTCTATGGTTCGATGGAGGTGCTGTGTAATGGACATGTCTGCAAGGTAAAGTGTTTATCGCTTAATTTATTATCATATAAAGTGATGTACGATTAAAGTTAGTCACATGTAGTCATACTTAAAATAAAAGTGATAATTAAATGAGTTTGAATAAGGATAATGCATTGCTGTGTTGACTGACTGTCTGGACACAACTCTGAGGTTGTAGGTCCATTGATGTTGAGTCATCTACTAATGTGGACCTGCAACCGGGGTTGTGGATTCGCCATTTGGAGAGGTTCTGAGTTGAAAGGATCAAAACCTCGATGATCCAGGCAGTTGGGAAATCAGTCGATTGCTTATGTACTTACCAGTACATAGTGTGTGTGTGTGTGTGTGTGTGTGTGTGTGTGTGTGTGTGTGTGTGTGTGTGTGTGTGTGTGTGTGTGTGTGTGTGTGTGTGTGTGTGTGTGTGTGTGTGTGTGTGTATATATATATATATATATATATATATATATATATATATATATATATATATATATATATATATATATATATATATATATATATATATATATATATATATATATATGCGTGTGCCTGTGACGTCTGGCTTCCTTCTTGGAACTACGGTGCAGTAATTGGTCTTTATTTTGATTTACCTCTCCCCATTTACTTGCAGGTTGCTACATTCTCATTCTCCTCATGTTTGTTCACCCCCTTGCTCTAATGACGGTGGCCTACCTTTTACCTTCTATCAATTTGCTCTTCTATGAACTTTTGAACACAACATTTCTTTTTCACACAAAATATTGAGGGATACTTTCTCTGTAGCTGTATCATCCATCGTTTTAATTGTGGATTCCATAACATAAAGTTATGAGGTATAAGCTTGTTACTAATGATCATGGGCGTCGATCCCGGGGGGGTTGTTGCGTATGTTGCGTTGCGTACAGTTATTTTGACGGCAGCTGAGTAATGTTGTTTTATTGTTTGTAATAATATTGTTTGACGGCAGCTTTTGTTTGTTTTTGGCAGAGTAATATTGTTTGACGGCAGCTGAGTAATGTTGCGTACAGTTATTTAATTTTACTGCAAATATTTGTTTTCTCTCCTCACCCATCTTCTTCTTGGTCTTCTTCTTCTTCTTCTTCCTGCGTATGGCAGCCTGGCTGCCAGGTCACCATCATCTTTTGGGGGCGCAACTATGCCGCTGATGTGTGACCTTCTTCCAGTACACTGGTACTCATTTCACCGACCTTGGAAGGCTGACAGGCTGAGTCAACCCCACCTGGTGTTAATTCAGTGGCCAACAGGGCTTGAACTCAGGACCCGAAGATCCCGAGCCAGCCACCCTAACCACTAAGCCAATACCAGGCTCACCCGTCTCAATATGCTCATCAGATGTTCCTCATTGTCATCGCTGTCAATGTAATTTAATGTGTCATCCATCACATGCTTCCTTTGCTCGTGTGCTAATATCGGTGTGAGTAATTTAATCCAAAATGTACATCGAAGCACCTTGGTGTTAATTTTTCTTACATTATGCTTTTCATTACTATTATGCAGTAAAGCTACAATCTTTTTGGAGGGAAAAATGTTTCATCCCAACAATGATGGGATCACAAAACTACAAAATGAATTGCAATTTTATTATATACTTGCCACAGCAGCAACTTTAAGATACAAACATTTAGCAATATTCGAACAGGGCCACTATTACAATGTGGAATACAAAGTTACAAAAGGACAGCATGCCTTGCATGATACACAACATGATGTGTCCACAATTCAACAACACGATTCGTGTGATCCGCTGATTTTATCTATACGTACGTGTCATCGTGCTTTGTTCTCGAAGGTATCCATAAAAGTGGGAGTACAGGATAAAACTTTCCTCAAAAACTGCACGAAAACTCATGTTTGCAGTTTTGCGTTTTACTGTTGATTAGCATCCCTTCGATGTCCACAAAATTAACCTGTTCATGATAACTGGAGAAAACCTGGTTTTCGATGAACAAATGCCACAAATCTAACACATTTAAACATTGAGTTTAAATGTGTTTGATTTGTACTCTTTAAAAAAAAACATGCATTCAAAGAATTGTGGAATGACGATGAACAACGCTTGATATTTGTCTAACGGCAACCACGGCAATGTGCAATACTTAGGCAGAGTCATGACCTTCATGTGGAATGGCATTGCACATTCCAAATAGCTTGGCTCAATCAGAACGACTTAACACACAATAGACGGTCATCCTGATCTCAATATCTCAGAAACCTAGGCCAAAAGTGAGAAGGGTCCTCCTGCCACCAGTAGGTTTTCTGTGCAGTCCTCCAATCTTAAACGAGTGATCCCCTTCTCCATCATTGGTTTTCTTTTTTGTCAAAAACGAAACATGATCTTGAGCATCTTGAGAGATGGCATTAAGCCAAAATTGAAAGTTCATGTGGAAAACTCCAAGGGGTTTATATTTTATTTTAATGGAATTGAAAAAAAATAAAAATAAAATAAATCATCAAGATAGTACTGATCTAATATGAATGACCATTCATCTGAATCTTGTCTTTATAAATAGTCAGTGACTAAAGGACACACTTTGCCTGCTGAGATGTAGAAGAACCCCCAACGCAAAGTGGCAGATGTGTCCAAGTGCAACACTTGTCAGTGTGTATGGCAAGGGTGGGATATGGTGAACAGCGAGAATGAAAGTACTCCGATGGGGCGTGGCATACAAACTCCAAAAACTCCATCCGACGAGGAAGTTCTTCCTCTGGGCCTGCACCCCTCACGTTACACCCATCAGCATTATACAAACACTTTAACCTGACACTACTCAGCATTGCAATGGGCATGCATGCGCACCAAGCAGAACTCTGCCACATGCCTCTGAGCAACTAGTCTCGGGGCCTGCTCACCCACCGAGCAAGACTTGAATACAGGCCGCCTGTGCACCCGCCAAGTGAGACTTGGCAACAGGCCTGCATGCCGAAGTGAGACTCGGTGACGGGCCTGCACATCCACAGAGCTTAACTCGGCGACAGGCCTGCATGCCCAGAGAACGCAACTAACCTATCGGCCTGCATATCCACCGAAACTCAATAAAGGGCCTGTGTGCCATTGAGTCCAAACATCCTCTGAAATTACATTGATACTGAAAATTACATTGTCCAAATCAGATCAGGATTTGGGGAGGGGAGATGGTTGCCATCAGTGTCAAATAATGACCCTCTAACATTTATATCCCTGGTTAATATCACCTGTTTCTGCTCCTTGGTTATGGATGCTGTTGATAAGAATGGAGATCACCCGATCTGTGAAAGTCAACTCTCCCTTTCAAATGGAGTCTCTTGAGCTCTTTGTGCCTGCTTATTCTTTTCATGTTTCCTGCCTCTGCTCGAGTATTGCAATAAATGTGTCTGTGTGTTTGTCTGTTTGACGGCAGAACAAGTTGAAAATATGATCCATTAGAATTATCAAATTTGGTACAGAGCTTCACATTGTACATAAAAACAGCGCGAGTAAATATAGTCCTGTGCTAAAGTTTAATTTCATTTTTTTATTGTTGTGACCTCAAAGTTGAACTTGTCAGAGACATTCACAGTATGAAGTTTTGCACCAAATTTGGCGATGTCAGCTGTCCTCGTTGTCTGGTTATTTTACCAACAAACAAATAAATAAACCAATGTCACCCGCAGGGTGACCCGTATCTTGCCAAAAGGTGACCACGTGTGACTTCTTTAAGGTCACACTGAGGTGAACAGAGCTGCTATCCACCAGTAGCGACTCCTTGAGGAATATCTGCCGATGAGAGATTCCGATGAGAATCGTTCTACAGAGTAACCATGAAAAATATGTGTTTGCCTCATAACGTCACCAAATGACGTCATAATGCCTCAAGCTTGACATATCTAGAAAGCACTCAAAGGTGTTCAATTTGAGGTATTACACGATATGGTACCTAAGATTTCAAAATTTGACCTTGGGGTCAAAATATTTCGACCTATGGCGCTAACCATGAAGGTCAAGGCCAATTGCCACCAAAAACTAATCAGCTGAGCGCCAGACCATATACAGCATTCCCATAAAGTTTGGAGATTATTCGATTAAAATTACTCAAAAAATAAGGGTTTCGGCGACCTCCATGATTTACCGCAAAGTGACCTTGACCTTTATGTGTGCTGAAGGGTATTGTAATAATACTACGATATGTGTACCCACAAGAGTTTCCGATGAGAATTGTGCTCTTCAGAGTGATATAAAGGTGAAAAATCCAATGATTACAGAGGAAAAAAAATAAAAAATAAAAAAAATAAAAAAAAAAACTTACCAAGTAACAGATCTTGCAAAAACTTCGTTTTGGCAAGATAACAAGCACACAGATGGGATGATCACAGTACTCACACACCCGGCCTATGGCTGCATTGTCAATAATAATAAACCAGAAACTTCTGAGAACACCTTATTAATAGAACACCTTGTTTACAGAGCAGTCTTGAGAAAAAGGACATGGGAAGAGTCTTTTAAGCTCTTGCTTTGCATTTCTGAGCACTATCTATATTTCCTATAAACCACCATTTTGTCTGAATCTCGATATTCTCCAAAGCTGAGAGAGCAAGTGGAAACTTTGATTGGTCGAGATGGCGTAATATTTTGTCTAAGTACTACTGCTAAACGGAAGGTTTTTGAAATTGCGAAAAGGCGATTTGTGTTCTACAATGTTCAAGTATATAATTCAACTGAAATAAAATAAAGATTCTAAATGTGGTCGAAAAACAAAATTTGGAAGTTAACTGCCATTGATGCATCATCTTTGACACCACCCTAACACGTTACATTAGTTCTTCGTCCCTGTTGTTGGTGTCATTTCGGACGTCCCTAAAATCAGTAAGATTCCTGTAAGGAATGATTTCTAATTTTGTTTGACTGCCAGACTAAAAATAAAAATTACCTTACTTCTCTCTGCGAATGTGTGATTGGGACGAGATTCCGTACAATTTACTGATTTTAGGTGCCAAAGTACTGCTAAACTGGATATTTGTGTTATACAGCATTCAAAATACAACATTCAATTGAAGTGAAGTTGTTCCTCGATCACAGAGCAAAGTCTGTAGACAGACGTACAAAGCGAACAAATTGCTTAGCTCTGCTTTTCGCTTCGCACGCAGGATAATCACCCATAATTTGTGGGCATGGTCTCTCCGAAGACGTTCCGCAGTGTTTTAACCCAGATGTAAATAGTTTGGATAATTTCCCCAAAATTACTATTATTCTCGATCCGAGTATTCTAAATCGATGCATTCTTTTCTGTCAGTAGCACAAGAATGCAGCAAACAATGAACCCCTCACTCTCGTGGACAAATGTTCAGAGTACGACTACAGCGCTGCAATAACTGCGTATATACATGCACAGCTGGCACTCACCCAGGATGTACGTGGATGGATCAAATTTTCCCTTTGGACTGCCCGTCGTTGGCAGTAGCCATGTGATGACTGCACTCTTCTCACAATACTGGTCTTGCATGAAGCCCCTAATCTGAGCAAAGTACAGCTCCCCTTCCTCATCCAGCACAGACACCACATCGCCAACTTGATAGAAAACGCCCTACATGCACGTAAAGATCCAAGCGTTATTAATCTTCAGCGACAGTTAACCAATGGTGGTGGTGCAGAGGAAGCAAGGTTGGTCGATTTACAACTTGAGCTTAAATTATGCTTTGTATAAATTCATTACTTTCATGTTGTTATCATATTAAAACATTCATGGGCATTTGTTGTAAGCGCATTACGGATAAAAGAAAGTAGGGTTGAACGTTATATGTGTAGAGGTCAATTACCTGGTATAAAATAGAGTCGCTTGTCACAACCGTAGCAACAGCTTCAGGAGCCCTGAGAGGCTGGATAAAAAAACAGATGAAAAGCCCAGGAGAATATCAGGAAAAAAATAATAGTAATCACACAACAGGAAATAAAATAGCTCAATCTTTGAGTAAATAAAGTCCAAAAGCTATCAAATGAAAACCAACTTCTTTCCAAGGACAACAACAAAAAAAGGACATTTGACTTGACATCAACTGCTATTTTTCACCAATACATAAAGGTACAATCCTAGTCCAAAATAATTTCTTCAAAAAAAAAATATAATCTAAGACTACCACTTATCATCATCAATACTGTACTATTGGCAGAATGCTCAGTGTTCATGCTGCCGCAGCAATCTCTCGCCGAGTTAATGTTGGGTGGTTTCCCGTTGCCTTCCAGGCAGTCAATCAGGGCAGGAATTTGTAATTTGTTCAGGAGGAGGAGATTGGGACCAGACTCTGTGTAGAGCGTTGGTGCTACCTAAGCAGTCTCCTCAGCTATTGGGCACAATCCTGGACGGGTTGCCACTCCGACACAGGATACCAGCATGCTGGCACTCATTTTGCCGACCTCAGAAGGATGGCAGGCCGAATTAACCCCACCCATGGTATTAATTAAACAGCTGAGTGGGATTTGAACTCAATAAAGGGCCTGCGTGCCCATTGAGCCCAAACATCCTCTGAAATTACATTGATACTGAAAATTACATTGTCCAAATCAGATCAGGATTTGGGGAGGGGAGATGGTTGCCATCAGTGCCAAATAATGACCCTCTCACATTTATATCCCTGGTTAATATCACGTGTTTATGCTCCTTGGTTATGGCTGCTATTGATAAGAATGGAGATCAGCCGATCTGTGAAAGTCGCATCTCCCTTTCAAATTGAGTCTCTTGAGCTCTTTGTGCCTGCTTATTCTTTTCATGGTTTCCTGCCTCTGCTCGAGTATTGCAATAAATGTGTCTGTGTGTTTGTCTGTTTGACGGCAGAACAAGTTCACAATATGATCCGTTAGAATTACCAAATTTGGTACAAAGCTTCACATGCTGGCAGATGGGACACCCAGATTAATGTCAATATGAGGTAAGGTGCACTTTGTGAGCAACTCCTTGTCTGCATAGCACCAAGGTCTATAGTTATATTGGGAATCAAACCCAGACGAGACAGCTCAAGGGCAAGTGCATTACCTCTACAGCAACCTTGCAGACAAAAAAAAAAAAAAACTTTTGGAATACATTTACAATAATTTTTACTGTCATAATAAAGACGTGGGTAGTCCCCCGCCCCCCCCCCCCCCGAGACATTTTCCAGGATATTTTGCAACATGTGGTGTACGCACATTTTTCAACTTAAAGATGTGCCTGCGGCCCTTCCCTTTGCTCGAGAGTTTCCTGTCGGCAGCTGGCTGTGTTCTTGCCTTGGTGTTCCGCAGGCGGGCAGACCGGCGATGGGCCTCCGGTTTTCCCTGTCGACAAAAATAAAAATTCTGCTTTTACAAGATAGGTCAGTCTTGTGATACAAGCCACATATTTTGCTGTACTCATATGCACCACGTGTCCATATATGTTCAGCTTAATTTATCATGTTATCTACCAACAGAAGTCATCTGATGAAACCAGCAATCATAAACTGTCAACTGTCTTCAAATCCACAGCCATCTCAATCATATTCTTTATTATATTACTAGCAAATACAACCGTCGCTTCACTGACAGAGACAATAAAAGGGGTGGGGGGGGTGAGGAGAAAGAGGGAGGGAGAGAGAAAGGAGGCAGATGTAAGGGGGGCAGGGGAGACAGAGAGGATGAAGAAGGGGGAGCTTGGGGGGAGCAAAACTGCAAAGGTTTCACTCACCGTCTTTGATACACTATTACCATGGCCACCTGAGCTTCCTGGAGCTATGGCGCAGCTGTTGCACACAACGTCCCCCTGACTGCTCCTGCGCCACATAGCAGTGTTACCTGTACGGCAGCAACTGCAGCTTGGCTTTAAACCTAGAGGCATCCTAGAGACGGGAAGAAGGGGAGAGAGAAAAATAAATATATTCCCACAGGGAAACAAGTCAAAGAAAGTGGAACTATCGGATGACTATGCAACACTTAAACAAAGCTAACTACATTCCGTCATCCATTGAAGGTCTATTTAAAGTTCTTTTAAGACTAAAGTCAGATTGTTTATCAAAACACATCAATCCTGGGACAGGCTGCTCGTGGCCACTTTTCCACACCGCATTCCTGCAGTTGACAGGTCATGGAGGACAATGTCGAGCAAACAACTCAGTCTTCTGTGACATTCATGTGTAAAAATTGCTGTCAGGTGTGCACCTTCAGATGTCAGACATCTTTGGAGTTGCCAGAGGACAAGTGTCGATACAAAAGCAGTCTTGGACCTCTGAAAGAGGCTGAAGGTAAAATCCTAGTCCAGAAGTGAGAGACTCCAAATGTGATGCTCAAACCCGCATCTGAAAGGCTACCTTAACCTCTATACTTTGACATTCCAGACGAGCCAAACCAAATAAAGATGCGAGAAGAGTATGGTAATGAATAATACCCTGTACTTGCATTCCTATAAAATTTGCATTCCTACTTGTAGAAACATTCAAGTTTGACCAGCCTTTGAGCTTCAAGTGTAGGATTTCTGAACCATTTTTATTGTTTTACAAGGATGCAGAGCTCAGGGTCGAGTGTGACCCTATTAAATTACAAATTACAGATTTCAAAATGCACCTGAGAGGTCGATAAATCAAGAAAAAACAATTCATTGTCAGCTCGTAAATTATGTTAGCATTTTTTTTTGTATACCTTGTCGAGGCTCGTATGAGAGCTAACACACAACGCAAAGCAAGGGGGCATGAGACAAGAGGGGCGGGAGTGGGAGGGACAAAACAGTGGAGAACAGACACATTAGGAAATCTGTGGAAGGGAGAGGGATGGGACAGGGAACATGAGGAAGAGGAGCCCTCAGTTGGGTTTGCTTTCCATGAGGCAAAGGCAAGTTGTTTCAGGACAACTGCCTTGCCACAAGCTTCAGTAAACAAAGGGCGGGAGGAAGGGTAGGACAACTGAAGACGAAGACATTACAGGGACTTTCAGGAAGGAAAGCAGGGGAATTGAAGGAAGTGGGCTTGGGTGGATTATCGGGGGTAGAAAAGATCGAGGATTTGGATGGGGGATGATAAGAGGTGGTGGTGAACAGCTGTTTTGAAAGCCTGGAGAGAAGAATGGGAAAGAATAGAGTGAGGGAGTTTATTCCAAAGGTGGGAAAAAAAGAGGAATGAAAGAGTGAAAGTGAGCAGTGATTCGTGTTTTTGGTAGTTTTACCAGAAGGGGGTTGTTGGCGGACCTTGAGCACCATGTGGAAATGTGGTGGGGGCAAATCGCAGAGAGAGCAGGGGGGGCAAGGCTGGAGAGGAGACGGTAGAAGACAGAAAGACCATCGACCAACCTGCGGTGATTGAGTGAGAGGCCCAAAGACTCAGTAAGAGGCCCAAAGACTCATTGCGGGAGATGCTGATGATCCTAAATGCCCTGGTTTCGACAGCGTGAAGCCGAGAAAGGTGGGAGGCAGGAGCACCAGCCCAGAGGGGAAAGGAGTACTCCATCAGGCTACAGACAAAAGCTTTGTAAGTGGTCAGGAGCTCAAGAGGGCCGAGGAAGGACTTTGCACAACGGAGGATTCCCAGTCGGCGACTGGATTTGGAGGCGAGGTTTGAAATGTGACATTCCCAGGAAAGGTCATGGCAGATAGTGAGACCCAGAAGCTTGAAAGAAAAGTCTTCTTCCAGAGGATTGTTGAGAAAGTGGATGGGGAGGGGGGCGTTTCTAAACGGTCTTTTCGAAGAGACATCTTAAGAGTGTGAGATTTGTCTGGATTGAAAGACATGTTCCACGTGTTGGACCAGTTTGTGATTTTATCCAGATCTGCAGTGAGCGAAGAAGCTGCTGCTTCCCGGTCTGAGGGATGACCGATGGTACGGCAGAGGGTGGAGTCATCAGCAAAGAGATATAGAGGATTTTCCAGAGAGTTGGAGAGATCATTGATGAAAACCAGAAAAACGAACAGGGCCGAGAACGCGACCTTGAGGAACTCCAGCATGGACAGGAAGAGGGGATGAAAGAACTCCATTTAGGGCCACACGTTGACTGCGACAGGAGAGGAAGTCAGCGAGCCATGAGTGGAGATGGCCTTGGATACCATGGGAAGAGAGTTTGGTGAGTAGGGCAGGGTGCCAGACTGTGTCAAAAGCACGTGATATATCCAGGGATATGGCTCGGATTTCCTGTGTGGCATTGAGGACCTCCATCCATTGATGGGAGAGCGGAAACAGCATATTCAGGGTAGAGTGACCTGGTCTGAAACCAAATTGATGATCGGAAATCAAGCCATTGGAGAAGAGGAAGGATTTCATGTCTGAAGCGATGATGGATTCCATAACCTTGCTGATGATTGGGAGAAGGCTGATTGGTCTGTAGTTGCAGGGATCTGTTTTTGCACCTTTTTAATGCAAGGCAGTGATGTTTGCAGATTTCCAAGCATATGGCAGATGACCTTGAGCAAATGAGAGGGTGAATAGAACAGAGAGGGGGTGAGCAAGAGCAGAAGAGCAGGCTTTGAGGACATGTGGGCTGATGCCGTCTGGACCGGTTGAAGAATCTGAGTCGAGGTTTGAAAGCAAGCTCTCCACCTTGTCAGGAGAAAAGGACACAGAGTCCAGGGACAGTTGGGTGCGACTGTGTAAGGTGGGTAGAGAAAGTGATGGGTTTAGGACACAAGATTTAGCTGCAAACACCGAGTTTAGGCATTCAGCTTTTTCACGTGCGGTATCAGCAGTGCGGCCATTTGAGGTAAGGGAGGGGTTGGAGGGGGAACATACACCAGAAATAGATTTGTTTAGATGTCACCAGGATTTTGAGGAGGAAGAGAGGTTTGAGAGTTCAGACTTGAGATGAGAAAGATGTTGTTTTCTGGCTCTCCTGAGGGTAGATACACACTTGTTCCGAGCTTTGTGGAAGGAACTGAGATTGCCCTCAGTTGGGTTTGCTTTCCATGAGGAAAAGGCAAGTTGTTTCAGGACAACTGCCTCACCACAAGCTTCAGTGAACCATGAGCGGGAGGAAGGGTAGGACAACTGAAGACGAGAGGGGATAAATCTGTGCATGAGGGAGATAAGAGCAAGTTTCTTTGAAAGAATTCCCAGGATGAGTTGATGTTGGAGAAAGTAGCGATAGGAGACCAGCCTATAAGTTTGAGGGCTGCTTGGAGACCCTGCCAATCGGCTTGAGTGAAATGCCAGACTCGACGGCGGTGAGGTGGTTCTCTGATAATAGCCAGAGAGATATCCACTTTGACAAGGACGTGGTCAGAAGAACCGATTGGAGCGAAGGAAGAGCAGCAGATATTGTCAGGGAAATTTGTCAAAATCAAATCCAGAAGAGATGGAGTACCATTGGTTGAGATCCAGGTTGGGAAGTTGACCGATTGAGTCAGTCCCAATGAGTCGCAGAAAGCTTTTGCTGAGGTGCCATGACAGGTGAGAGAGGTACCCACACCTTGCCAACTGGCATGATGACAATTGAAGTCGCCACATAAGAGGAAGAGAGAGTTTGGATGAGAAGGTAGAAGATGGTCCATGTTTTCGGATAGTGAGGGGCAGATGGAATCATCACTGTTCGGTGGACGGTACAGTACACATATAAACACGAGGTGGGAGGGGAGGGAAGCCGTAGCCAGAGGTATTCCTGGGGGTGTGGGGGAGTGAGAGCAGTGCATGGAGAGTGAGGAATCGAGTCTTTGATGAAGAGAGCAACACCTCCACCAGGACGAGGCCCAGGTCTGTCATACGGGAGGAGGGAGTAACCAGGAAGAGATACTTGGGAGTCAGACACGTCTTGGGAGAGGAAAGTTTCTGTTAGGCAGATTATGTCTGGTTTGTCAGTGGCAGCCTGTATGGAAAGATCTGAAAGGTTTGAGCAAAGGCCCCAGATATTTGAGGTCCACACTTTTAATGAAGAGATAGGGAGGAGGCTTTGGGTGCAGGGTGTGGGGGGGAGGGGGAGGGTAGGACAAGGGACGAGAAGGGGAGGTAAGGAGGGTAGTGGAAAGAGGGTGGGGGATTGCAGAATAGCTCGGGGAGGTGGCCGAATGAGGAGAAAAGGCTCTGTGGTGCTGGGGGAGAGGGGGGACAAAAGAGGGGGAAGAAGGCAGTTGAGGATTTGAGGAGGTGGAGTTAAGAGATGGAGGTGGGAGGGCAGTGGAAGGAGGCAGCTTAGTGGATGAGAGGGGGGGGAACTTTGAGAAGGATGAGTGAGGGGGATGAAAGGTGGGAGAAAGGTGAGGGGGAAATTTTTGAGAGAGGTGAGAGGGAGGCTTGGAGGGAGTAGAGTGGGATGGTTGCTTTGAGAGTGAGAGTGAGGGGTGAGTTGGCACTGAAGTTGGAAAAAAGAATGGTTGATGGAAAGCGAACATTCATAGCAAACTGGGGTTTTTTCAAGTTTTCGGTCAGAGATGCGATTTAACACAATTCTTGATGGATGCAATAAAGGCGAATTCAGAGAATGGAGAGAAGAAGCGCTGTAACAGTTGGATTTTTTAGGCAAGGAATGAAGGAGAGGTCGAAATGAGAGCAGTCTGTTAAAATAGCAGAAGAGTAGTGCATTATGAAACATTAAAGAGTACCACATGTGTGAGAGAGGAAGATGAAGCATTACAAGATCGTTTTTGTTATTATTATTAATGTTTGAGAGAGTTTTCAACAGATTAGGTCATGGAAGTGTTGTCGAGAAAATCGAGGACGAAGAAGAGGAGGAAGATTAAGAGGAAGAAGAAGAAGCAGAATCGGGAGAAGGTTAGCCTATTGTTGTCGTTATATATATATATATATATATATATATATATATATATATATATATATATATATATATATATATATATTTATTTTTTTTAAAGATTAGAAATCGAGAGATTAGTTGGGAGAATGGGGGACATTAGGAAAGTGGGGAGGATAGAAATTGAAGGTAATGGGGAGAAAAAAAACAAACAAAAAAAAAGGATCGAACACCGAGGGGAACCGTTTGGCATCAAGCCGAGGCCAAGGCCTCGGCCTCAAACACCCCGTAAGAACGTCGACAAAAACTCACAAAATAGCACGATTTTTGAAACAAAACCGAACTAGGAACACACAGTAATATGTAGGTGAGAAAATTAAACAGTTAAAACGGGACAAATAACGACCGGAAACTTAACTTTGAGAACGTCAGCAGAGCCTCTTAGGAGACCTCTCGACGCTCCAAACCCGGAACCGGAAGCATTGAATGACATAGTTTCGAGGTGGCATTATAACAAACCAAATTAAGGTAAAGTGTCGACTTGTTGTGGTGCCGGGTTCGGTGGCGAGGACGACCGCTAGACGGAGCAGTCGGGCCGTCTCCCACCGAACACCGGAATGGAAGGTTGTCACCCCGGATAACTCCAGAGTTGACGGGTCGCTTAAAGGACCGTGGTTGCCAATATTTTGACGGGGTGAGGCAGGGTCCACTTGTCTATTCCAATTTACCGAAGTACTCACGCCGTCTCGCTACCGGGGAAGCCAAACCCTCGGCCGACTCTGTCCGAACTGAGTCGCATGTACCGACTCGAGTGTGGCGTAACCGAGCGGGAGTTACCAGGTTACCAGGCCTCCGTGGCCTGGCAGAGCCGCGCCGGTCCCAATGACAACTTACGGCACAAATGGCCTCACGACTTCTCAAGCCCGCACCGTGCTGGGTCAATGAAAGAAAACATGGACAACGAACTGGAACATTTAACACGGGGCTTATTTTACAATGGGGAGAGGGAGACACAGAGCAGACTTATCACGAATATGCAGGCAATGTACAGTGAGCAAAAGCACTTAACAATTTGTACTTACAGGACTGGGCCCATGGACACACACACACACACGAAATGGACCCCGTTGGGGTCTTTATTGGACCCTCCAGCCGAGGAGGATAGGTCAGTTGGGGGGTCAGAGTCCGGCTATGCACCTGTCCGCCACGTGGGATTTGCTCGGTCTTGTTCGGTGGGACTCGAACCCACAGCTTTGACGCAGCACCAAGCACCAGGGGCGAGGGATATGCGACAGACGCCAGCCAGCACGAAGGCGGACAATACGAGAGGAACCCTTGCGCTGCGAGGACAACCGGAAAACCAGACCAGACAAATGGATCACCAACCGGCCAGGCGAGGGCAGACCAGCGCCAGCACAGACAGAACGCGCTGAACACTCTCCCTCCTCCTCGCGCGCGGTGGCCAGAGGGACCACCTCTGACGTGACCTCATCCCTCATTGGACGGGGGGGGGCGTGTCGGTTGCCTCGGTGGCCTGCCTTCATTGGGTGGAGGGCGTGTCGATGTCTCCGCCCCCCCCCCTCGAAGAGGTCTGCCCCTCGAAGAGGCTGCGCAATAGTATATGGCGTTCTGGCTTCCCATTGGCTGGCGAGCGTCAGCCAACACTCGCTCCTCGCTGAATGGACAAGAGGAACTCCAGGCCCTTTTTTGGAGCGAAAACCAGAGCACTAGCGACAGAGGAAACCCCACCTACGCACGCGTTCGGTGTGCCAGCACGCGAAGAATGCGAATAGTGCCGAAAGCAGAGGGGGGCTGTTGCTGTCGACTCCTTTGGATAGTTGTTGGGGGATTTAAGATGTAAAAATACCTGACTATAAAATAACCCGCAGCACACACATGCAACTCCCATTAAACACAGGGAGGAACCTAACTATACACATACTTATCGAAATAACTAAGCTTAGGGACTGGTCTGTTTGTGTGCAAAAGGCTTCCAAATCCCTAACAGACTGACTAAAGTTTGGAAGCGACCAGAAGGCTCCTACCACTGGGTAGGGAGCATGCCACGACTATCCCCAGATTAAATGTTATTGATCATTTCCACCAGCAAGCTTGTACTAATTTCTTTCTGACCTCGAGAAGATGACAGGCTGGGTTGACCTGTTTGGTGTTATTTTTGGCATGGCTGGGTTTGAAATCAGGACCCGAAGATCCTAAGCCAACTGCCTCATCTGTTAAACCACCACGAGGCATTAGTATGAACCAGACGTGTTTAAACATCGGAAGGTTCAGTGGTAAAAGGGTATTTTGTAAGGCTTATGGATGTAATCACAGAAGGGCAGGGATTCGTTTCTTTGACTTCTCAAAGGATCCTCCAATTATAAATTCTCAGATCCATAACAACTGGAGAGTTCATAGAACACAATGCCCTGTGCAATGTTCAAGATTATACAGGAGCTGTTAGTATCCCCAGGCGGTCTGCCAGTTTTCTACATGGCAAGTACGTCAAGCATATACTTGCCATTTGCAGAGGTTGTGTTCTTGAAAATCCTCGTGAACCCCAAATCCGCAAACTTAGGGGGTAATGGGGAAAATATGGTTAGGGACTTCAACTTCAAAATTTGTCCAAATTGTACCCTTAATTAACATGTTTGTGCATTGTTTTTGTGATATTTATTTTCCTGAATAAAAGAGTTATTAAGAACAGAAAATAAAATATTATTTTTTTGAGTTATTAAGATCATGACATTTGCCTTTAATCATAATGATGATAAACTTGATCGAATAATATGATGGCGATGTTGATGGAGATGATGATGTTGGGGCGATTGAGGGGGTTAAGTCAGTGAGGGGTCAGCCCATGTTAAGTGGATAAATGTGGAGAAGAGTTCGCAACCCATGATTATTCAAGCGCATTGACCGCAATGCACAAACATTGCCTCGATAAATTAATTGTGATGGAGCAAATCCACGAACAGGAAACCCACGGACGGTAAGGCTCTCCTGCACTTGAATTTTAAAGATAGTTTTAAAAAAATCCATGTTTAGTGGTCCTGAAGTAGTCCATCCATCCATCCATTGGGACCATACTCTGTGTAGAGCGTTGGTGCTGCCTAAGCAGTCTCCTATAAGACTGCCGAAGTAGTCTTACACACCAACCACCCTTATACACTGTAATAAAACAATGAGGAGTTGCAATTTAGGAGATGGAGGCTTTATTGATCAGTACATAGCCATTATGGCAGCCTTTTCTTCACCCAGACACATGACTCACCCTCTCATGCTATATAATCGAAAAACTGTATTGTATGGTTCTTGGAAGTATTATGAAGGTGATTTGTGCTCGAAAGTCTTCAAGTCTATAATTTAATTTAAATGAGGATTTAAACAGGTTTAAAGGCAAATAAATAAATTCTGGTTTTTAACCACAATTTTATCCAGTGTCTGTTACACCACCATATCTAACACGTTGCATTAGTTATTCACACCTGGTGTTTGTGTCCATTATGACATCATTTAAAAACAGTAAGTGTCCTGTCTGGAATAAATTTCACTTTTGTTTGACTGCCAGGCAGGCAGGTTTACAAACTAAAAAAAAAATTATCTGTATTTTTCGAATTCTATCGCATCGTCTGTTCTCGCTGGTAGCTTGAGATCGAGAGCTACAGTAGCCCCATAGGTTTGTTGCCGTAAACGATACAGGGTCATACTGTTGTGGGGCTGGGTATCGGTGGCGAGCACGACCGCTAGAGGGAGTAGTAGAGTCGGCTCCACCGAACACCCGGAATTTATAGGTCGTCACCCCGGATAACTCCAGAGCCGACGGGTCACTTAAAGGACAGTGGTCACCAACAATTCGACCACGTGGGGTAGGGTTAATTGCCTAATTTCAATATACCGAAATACCCATGCAGTCAAACTACTGGGGAACTATACCAGTGGCCGACTCTGTCCGATCCGAGTCGCAGGTAATGACTCGGATCCGGTGTAACCGAGCGGAGTTACCAGAGCCACGCCGGACCAAATGAACAATTTACCCTTGCTATCTCTCAATACACAGCATGCTAAGTCAATGAAACACAGAAACGAGCTGGAACATTTAACAGGGGATTTATTTATAATAGGGAGGGAGACACAGAGCAGAGTTATCCGAATAAAGAAATGTACAATGAACAAAAGCACTTAAAGGTCCCATGACACCCAAAAGTACTGAAAAAAAAAATATATATATATATATATACATATACATATATATATATATATATATACATATATATATATATATATATATATATATATATATATATATATATATATATATATATATACACACACACATATATGTCCTACAGGAGTTTTTCATCGTGATTTCAGATCTGACAATTTTTTCACAATACTCATTCTGTAAAATGGAAAACTAAAAAAACAAACCTCTTTGGGAACGCCCCTAAAAATTCTGCCGAAAGGGGCGTAACCCACATGACGCCAACTGCAGTTTGACAAAGGCTGCACATAAATTACTCGGGTTGGTGGTCTACGCGATTCTATTGGCTTTCTGTGCGTTTCCACATGTGATTGGTCGACTCAATCGCTTCGTTCATTTCTGCTTTAAAAAAAAAATTGAACATTTGGTTTTGAATAATGGATGACATGGACTTTCATTTGCCTGGTAACAACAGTGAATGTGAGAGAAATGAAGGATTTTGGTCTGAATCAGATGGAGAATTGTCGGATAACGTAGTCGTGGGAGGTGAAGTTCAGGCAGCTGGAAATGAAATACGGCCTTACCAGTTCGAGCCCGAAGCAGGACAAGCAGAGGAAACTGGCGATGAAATTCCCGGAGTTCATTATGATCGGGAGGACATCGAAGGAAGACTTGGCAATAACAGCTGGTTAGATTAAATCCTATTTGGAATTCAATAATGTAAATTCTACTTGCATACTGCTCGATATCAGAAATATTTTAGTGAGGTGACGTGAACAGCACAGCGCAGCGGACATGTTTCTCCGCGGCGAATGAATCACAAGCAAGGCCAGCGCATGTCATCGGCCGTATCTCTCCACGCATAAAACGAAGCAATCTCGCTGTCTGGATACGATTAAAACTTGTGTGCAGAACACACCTTGTGACACAATTGTCTAGAGTAGTCCGATAAATCTGACATTCTGTTGCATTTTTATTTATTTTATTCCTACTGTCGTCATGGAGCGCCAGTAGGAAACAATGAAGAAAAGAGAATAATAAAAGAAAGCGACAGCACGTCAGATTTATCGGCCTAGTCGGAGGGACGACGGATTTAATCGGCCTAGTCGGAGGGACGACGGATTTTTCGGACTGGTCTAGACTCTAGAGATCTCGAGTCAATCCACTTTGTGCGAGTTTCTGCATGTGACGTTAACGCTGCGGTTCGCTGAAGTCAACTTTTTTAAGGGGCGGGGCATAGAAAGTTGTGAAAAGCACCAGAAATGTTCGAAATATTGGTCTAATTATCCCATTTTTGATTAAAAAAAAAACATGGGTGATTTCTTCACGAGGAAGGTCAAGTTAATATATAAATAACCAGAAACTTTTGGGTGTCATGGGACCTTTAACAATTTATACTTAAAGATGAGGCCCAGACACACACACACACACACACACACACACACACACACACACACACACACACACACACACACACACACACACACACACACACACACACACACACACACACACACACACACAATAAAATGGACCTCAGTGGGTCTTCAGTCAGTCGAGCTGGGCCGGGGTACCTGTCCTGCCTCGTGCGGTCACACCGACCCGAACCACCACGGTGGGACTCGAACCCACGACCTTGGCGTTGCCAGCACCAAGACTGCAGACCGCTCGACAACGACCACAGACTGTTCCGCAATCGCCACCAGGACTGCAGACCGCTATCGCCACGATCCTCCAGAACGCACTCTTGTTGACAACCACTCACTGGCTTTGGAAATGTCTGAATTGAAATGTCCTTTCCCACAAGAAATGTGTCACACACAATGACAGGCAGCTCGGCAAACACCACGATCTCCATCTGCCGAACTCTGGTCCCGACAACCACACTCCTCCTCTCCGCTACTCGCCTCCTGATTAGACGGTGGGTTGTCAGGCGACTCGTGGCGGCCTCCTGATTGGCTGGGGCGTGCGTGTGGTGCTCGCCCTCCACTCATTGGCTGGAGGAAACGCTCTGTGCCCCTCCTCGGAGCGGAGCTTCGACCCGAGTCGACGAAGGCTCCGCCCACGTCCTCAGTCAAAAACACGTGCGTAATGGCAACCGGGTTGAGTGCGGGAAGGTGGCGTTGTTGTAGTGGATGCAGTAGTAGTAGTAGCTGTAGTTGGTGAAGAAGCGAAGATGGGTGTTGTTGTCGTTGGTGGTGTAAAGATCCAAACTATAAAATAATCCACAGCGCACGTACAATTATTCACCCATGAAACATCGGACGGGACCCGAACTAGAAACACATTCTTACCGATATAACTTATCTATAGGACCTGGATGTTGTGTGCAGTAAGCTTCCAAATTCACAATACGATGGGCTATCTAAAGTGAACCCTTTCATTTTGCTAAATTCATTTCATGAAATAAATATTTCCTTCCTATGCCGAGTCGGATATCTTTAGAGTGTACGAGGTGCAGTGGAACACGAGAAGCAAGAGCGTCAGCATCAACTCCGCTTTATTGCGCGTCCGGATGTACATTCCTGCCACCCCTAGCGGGCGAGTCATGATATACGAAAACCCAATCATGTGATACAGCACACTCCTCCCCTCGTAATATGACAAGTCAAATGATTAAAGGACAATCATAACATGACCACCCGAAACCAATCAACACTCATAATCCTCCAAGTACCGCGGCCGCACCCTGACCCGCCTCGGACGGACAGCGCCGCCAGACAGCCCAGGCTCAGACGCCTCCCGGCTCGGTCGAGGTGACACCCTCGCCGTACTCGCGCCATCCGCAATAACAACCGCCCCCGGCCGACCAGCCTGCCCGACGTCCCCGGGCAGGACAGAATCAGGCGAAGACCCCCTGGGCGTCGGCACATCCGGCCCTGGCGATACAACGTCTGGCCCGGCGACATTACAGGTGGGGGTCCCACATCGTTCGGCCCGAGGGGCGTGGGGGGGGGGGGTGACGCTGGACAGCGATCATGCATTTGGTCCACGTGCCGCTTCCACACCTCCCCACCATCAGTCCGCACCATGCAATTCGCCGGCCCCAGTACCACCGAGACCACAGCCGGCACCCATTTGGAACTGTGGAAATAATCGTGCACCATTACCCGCTGCCCCACATCGAAACCGCGCAGCAGCGTCGGACGCGACACCGTCCGACTCCCCGACCCTCCAGGTCGCAGCAAATCCAGTCGGGACCGCAATGCCCGTACATAGAAACTAATGGCAGGCGAATCACCCGTGACAGGATGAATCGCGTTCCTGTAATGGAGCAAAAAAGACATCGACCACTGTCTGCACAGGTGCAACACCCCCCCCCCCCCCCGCGCAAAGCCCGTTTCAACATCTTAACAAACGACTCAGCTTTCCCATTTGTCTCAGGATGATACGGTGCGGACCTTAGATGCCGTATACCATTTTGACGCATAACTCATCAAATACACCTGCGATGAACTGCGGACCGTTATCAGAGACCAGGATCTCCGGTAATCCTTTATTAGCAAAGATCGTCCGCAGTTTCTTGACTGTAATGTTTGCTGATGTATGCTGCATTACTACAACCTCCGGCCATTTAGAGAATGCATCGATCACAATCAAAAACATTTTGCCATTAACCGGCCCCGCAAAATCTACATGGACCCTCTGCCAAGCTCGGTCTGGCACAGGCCAGAGACCCGAAGCTCGACGCGGGTTATCAGCATCTGTTTGACACGTGGCACAACGCTTAACCAACTGCTCAATGTCTTTGTCCAACCCCGACCACCACAACAGGCTACGAGCAAGACTCTTGGTCTTCACGACGCCAAGGTGACTGACATGCAGTTCTTCCAAACACCGCTGCCTGAACCTCGGTGGAATCACCGTCCTCATTCCCCACATTACGCACTGTTGGACCAACGACAGCTCCGATGCGCGCGACGTGAAAGGTTGAAATGCCGGTGTCGAAGGCAGATCGCTCCAATTCCCCGTATAAATCGCCTGGATGACACGGGCGAGCACCAGATCACGAGCCGATTCCAACGCGACCTGTCTGGCCGTGATCGGCCCGCTTTGGACCTGGCCCAGCGCGAACACATCGACCCGGTCAGCCGACTCAGACGCAGCTGGACCCTCCGCACACGGCAAGCTTGAGAGCCCGTCGCAGTTAGCATGCTTCTCGGTGCTTCGGAACTGAATATCATAATCGTAAGCACCAAGAAACAGACACCACCGCTGTATTCGCGCGGCCGATACCACCGGTACCCCGCGTTCGGGTCTCAGGATAAATTGAAGCAGTTTGTGATCCGTCTGCAAAGTGAAATGCCGCCCCAGCAGGTATTGATGAAACCTCCGCACACCCCAGATGAGGCTGAGAGCCTCGCGCTCGATCTGGGCATATTCCCGCTCTGCTGCGGACAGGGTCCGGGATGCAAAACGAACAGGCCGCTCGGAACCATCGTCCATTCTGTGGGAGAGCACTGCCCCGATGCCATATGCAGAGCTGTCGCATGCCAATAAGAGCGGACGCGCAGGCTCGTAGTGCACGAGGGCCGTATCCTCTGTGAGCAGCCGCTTGACGCGGTTGAACGACGCCTGGTGTGCAGGCCCCCAAGCCCAGCGCTCGACCTACCTGAGCAACCGTGTTAACGGCGCAAGTTGTGAGCTGAGCCCGCGCACGAACCTTTGGTAATACTGGGCCATACCAATGAACGAGCGCAGCTGCATCTTGTCGCGAGGCGGTGGCATGTATTGAATCGCCTCCACCTTCTGAGGCCCTTTCAACAGCCCCTCCGGCGTGATGATGTGCCCGAGGTATTCCAAGCGCTGCTTGAAGAACGCGCACTTGTCCCGGTTCAAGCGCAGGCCGCACGCTTCTGGCTTTGTCAGCACTTGGGCAATGCTCGCAAGGTGCTCGTCCGCCGTTTTCCCCGCAATGAGCACATCGTCCAGGTTGGTCTGAGCGGGCAGGCCAATGCAAACCTGATCCATGGCTTTCTGCCACAAGGCTGGGGCCGAAGCAATCCCAAAACAGAGTCGGGTATATCGATAGAGCCCTTGACACGTGTTGATTGTCAAAAGCTCGCTACTCCCAGGATCCATCGCCAGGTGAAAATATGCATCACGCAGGTCTAGCTTCGTGAAGTATTGACTCCCCGCCAATCGCGCATATATTTCATCGATTGACGGCAGTGGATATTGCTCCCGCTGAGCCCCGGCTTAACCGTGGATTTGAAGTCCCCGCACAATCGGACGTCTCCATTCCGTTTCAGCACCGTGACGACCGGGGTGGCCCAATCCGAGTACGACACCCGTTCGATCACTCCACAGGCCTCCAGCCTATCCAGTTCACCCTTGACCTTGTCCCGCAGGGCATACGGCATCGGACGTAGTTTACAAAAACGAGGAACCACCCCCTCCTTCAGGAAGAGTTTTGCCTCCACGCCCTTGAGTTCTCCAAGGTCGTCGCAAAACAAACCTTGATGTCTATGAAGAATCTTCTCCAACTGATCCTCCCATCGGCTCGGCACGGGTTGCACAAGGTGAACTGCGGCCCAGTCTAGCCTGATGCGGGACAGCCAATCTCGGCCGAGGAGAGACGGTCCCCTCCCCCGCACGACGTACAACGGAAGCATGGCGACATGGCCTTGGTACCGCACAGACACGTCTGCCATCCCGACTGGCGTTATCTTCTCGCGGGTGTACGTGAACAGCGTGAGGTTTGACCTGATAAGCTTCAGGCCGTTGAGTCTACGCGCGGTTTGTTCGCCGATGATCGACACAGCCGCTCCCGTCTCGACCTGAAACGTGATCGGCGTTTTGTTCACTTCGATTTCCACCGTCATTGGGCGCGCCGCCGCTGGGCCAATTGAAAACAGGCCCCTCAACGGCCGCCGCTTCCGCCCTGGGTCGCCTCGCACATCGCCGTCCATGACCTTAACGGTGGCCGGCGCCCCACGGCACACACGCTTCAGATGACCCACCTTGTGACAATTTAAACACACGGTGCCTTTATACGGGCACGCACGGCGCAGGTGTCGACCTCCGCATCCCAAACACGTCCGCGGGGTCACCTCGTCGCTCGTGCGGCCGCGCGGCGACGTCCGACCCGCACCGAAGGTCGTGCGTGCGTCCCGGGGTGCCCGCGACCCCGCGTGGCCGGTGATGGCCCGAACATCCCCGCGAGTCCGCTCGACCGCTGTAGCCGTGCTGACCGCCGAGTCGAATGTAATGGCTTCACCCTTCAGCCGTAGAACCGCCGAAACCATCTTCACATCTTGTAAACCAGCAATAAAACGATCTCTGAGCCGAGCTGGACGCTCCCCCGCCGTGAACTCGCAGGCCACGGAAGAATGCTTCACTCGCGCCACGAAATCAGCGACGCGCTCCTCCGCACCTTTCGAGAGGCGATCGAACTGGAATCGAGCGAGCTGTAATGACTTCTCCGGCGCCATGTGTGCTTTCATCTCCACAACGTCCCGAAACGACAGCCCGTCATCACGGGGCTCGTCCGGCGCCACCAAATCACTCAGTAGTCGATAATGTTCCGTCGATAGCGAGGCGAGCAAGATCGACTTCTGTTTGCTCTCGTCGACCACATCATTCGCGTGGAAATAGCATCCCAATTGCTCCGAAAACAATTCGAAGTCGTCTCCGACGAAAACGGACACGTATCCGTTTTCAACCATCCTCGTCAGCCAACTATGGTGTACGAGGTGCAGTGGAACACGAGAAGCAAGTGTCAGCATCAACTCCGCTTTATTGCGCGTCCTCATGTACATTCCTGCCACCCCTAGCGGGCGGGGCATGATATATGAAAACCCAATCACGTGATACAGCACAATCTTGGAATTAATTATAAAAAAAAAATAGATTTAAAGGAACGTTCGATGACGTTAATGACAAGAATGGCCAGGTGGATAGAAACGGTGCACGATATGCAAACGGGAAGATAAAATACATGGAGTGTGGAGCAAAAGCAAAGAATGAAGCCCGTTTCCCGCCTGTTCCCACCTGCTCGCGTGTCGGTTTCCTCATACAAGTTAAACAGCAGAAAAACCGAGGTGAGCTTCTCGGATAAGGAAAGAGAGAGAGGATCTCTGAACCTGTCGTACACCAAGCCCGAACCGGTGCGTGACGAGAACCATTATCGGCACACTGCACCACCTCACGAACAAACCGGAAGTGGTACTCTTCTTGTGGAATCCATCGATTGGCCGGGGAATAATTATTTGAGAAATCACGAGTCGAAACCTCATAAGGATTTTACAATCACCGACATTATAAAAGCTTTGGACAATCCAGCGGAGATATTTTTTTTTGGTTCAAGGCAAAAAGCACTACCACGAACTATACCGCCATGGCGATGAGACGGTGCACAATTTCAAAAAACAAACAAAACAGTGTTAAACCACTGAAATAACATCAGCGAAAATACACTACATGAAGTAACATCGACGAAATACTGAAAATCATCGGCATTACCCATAAGGAGGCTCCCTATCTCCCAATCTCGTCCCACAATCTTTTCTACCACCAACAATAACTCCACCTCATGGAACCCACTTCCTTGGAGGTCCATGTTTCCTCCTATTTTCTTGCTTGTTCGGTGCAATTGTTACTCCACCACCTCACTGTGATATCGTCACCTTGTTGTCCCGTCACCGAGCTCCTCCACAAGCCTCAAT
Organism: Eptatretus burgeri; assembly: GCF_056783735.1. Classification (NCBI taxonomy): domain Eukaryota; kingdom Metazoa; phylum Chordata; class Myxini; order Myxiniformes; family Myxinidae; genus Eptatretus; species Eptatretus burgeri. The sequence continues at coordinate 71,645,054 of NC_140968.1, forward strand.
CAGTTAGAAATGTTTTTTTGCTGCCATTGTCCTATCAGGAATCCATCCACCACTCCACCACATCTACCGGAACAAATATTCAGCCAGTAAAACGATCCTTTACCTTTCAAATTCCAGCTCAACTTCTTACTCTCCTCCATTCCTTTGTCCTTTTTTTTCCCTACAAGTGACATCAACTTTCTGTTTCATCAAATTACTCATTACCTTCACCACCCGAGGTGAAGGAGGTTATGTTTTCACCCCCTTTCTGTATGTCTGTTTGTTTGTTTGTCTGTGTACAGGATATCTCAAGAAGTTGTGGACGGATCCGGATGAAATTTTGTGGGCCGGTTTGATGTGTAACAAAGATGAACTGATTAGATTTTGGTGGAGATCCGGATCCAACTCGTATAATTTTTTTTAAGTGATTCTTCACCATTGAGAAATAGGGCCAAAAACGATATGTATCACGATATCTCAAAAAGTTGTGAACGGATTCGGACGAAACTTGGTGGACACGTCGGGTGTTTTACAAGGAAGAATTGTTTCAATTTTGGTGAAGATCCGAATCTGGATACAAGAATTATTTAATTTTATAAAGTGATTCTTCACCATTGAGATGGGGGTCAAAAACCATATCGAACTGCATAGAATGATGTTTTTAAAATGTCGTGAGCCCGATATGTTATCATGGATCAGACATTACCTGGCGGAGGTATGCGCTACACCGAGTGCCCTTCGAGTTCACGACTGTATTTCAAAGCTGTAATTCAATGTGATCTCATCTCCCACATTCACACTGATCCTTTTTATTTACTCGAGGGCCCATTGGCCCAATGGACCAAATTTTCATTGATCTTCATGGCTTTGATGAAAACCTGCCTGACCATTAGCTTGCCTTTCAGGTCAGGTCAGGTATGTGAGCATGCACCGGAGCAGCGCATCGCTGCGTCCACTCTCCGCCAGTACTCCAGGGGCCTCCATCTGGCCATCCCCCAGGAAGATGCCTGGCCCATCCCCATCTCCTTGAGATGTTGACCAACCTGCTGCAACCACGAGGCATGTGGTCGGCCCATTGACCTCCTCCACTCATGAGGCTCCCTCGCTGTTGGATCTTTTTCAGCAAGCCCAGATGTGATAATATACGTTCGTTATTATTATTGCCAAATGATACTCTTATTATTGTTGTTGTAAATATTATTAGTATTAATTAATATGTGCTTTGTTACAATGTTATCATTATTTTTATGATTTATTTTGTAATTGGGACGCCATGCCGCAGAAGGACAAATTAAGGTGGTCTATACACATCAAAATGGCGTGTGTTTAAAACATCTAAATTTTTCCGGTTTCTCCATAGTTAATTTACCTAATAAACTCAGAAAATCATGACGATCATTTCAGTGGATCACACTCGACATCAGAAAGCTCAAGTAGAAACATACACACACACACACACACACACACACACACACACACACACACACACACACACACACACACACACACACACACACACACACACACACACACACACACACCTCGTCCATTTATAGTCGACCAGCAGAGTACTCGCCTGATGGACAATCTTGTTCCAAGCATGCAACACGTTCTTCTGACGCATACCCTTATCCGGGCGGTGGATAGACAACTGACAGCTCCGTATAGGCAAAAGCAAAATAACGCGGGTTACGTACATGAAGCAAAAACATAACTACTGCTGATAATTAACAAGCTCGAATGAGCCAAGATCCTCGTCCTCTTAATGATGACGTCATAAAAACGAATATGACGTCATTGTGATGTACCAGGTTTGCGATAAATTATCTGTGCTAATGCCCGGCTTGATTCCCGCAAACAAAATTCAAACAGCTTGCCAAGTTTCGGAGATAATGGTATCGGCGATTTCCATTAGCAGCGATATTATGACGTCAATTTTTTCCTAGGAAGAATTTCCAAAATCGGAGATGGTTACTGCCTGCGCATGGGCTTTCTGCATATACATGGCAAGTTTCACGAAGATCCGATGAAAACACTGGGTTGTGAAACAAAAAATGTCAAAAAATGGGAATGACGTCATAAAAATTGATATGACGTCATAGTGATGTATCATATGTGCGGTAATTCATCTTTGCTAATGCCCTGTTCGATTCCCGCAAACAGAATTCAAAAAGCTTGCCAAGTTTCAGAGATAATTTTTAGGCGATTCCCATTAGCGGAGATATTTTGACGTCATAACTTTTTTTTCTAGGAGGAATTTTCAAAATCGGAGATGGTTACTGTCTGCGCAGGGTATTTTTACATATATATGCCAAGTTTCAGGAAGTTTCAATGAAAACTGTAGGCTGTGAAACAAAAAAGTCCACAAGAACAACAACATGAGTAAGACAGAGATCCTCCACGAGGATCTAAAAACACCTCACTGCACTTGGAAATGTGGGGACTGGAATCATACTGTCCTGTAAATGGTGAACACTTGTAATACCCTCACCCACCTGTAGGTGCAGCTACATGATACACATTTACAGAGAGAATTTGCATCCCTCCCCTTACAAAATCACCAGCAAAACCTGGAGGGGGAGCACTCGGGAGAGTGCAAAACCTCCGCCGCCAATACTGCTGTGTCACTCAAGTGAACCTTATATCTTATTCATTAAATATGATGTCAACAGTGCTGACAGAGTTATAGTTATTTTCTCCAACATTTTTTTGGGGCGGGGTGGGATTGGAAATCACTTAAAACATGTAGAAATGCAAAAAAAAAAAATTTTGTTTTCTAACAATTTTTTTTCTCTAACAATTTTTTTTTTTGGGGGGGGGGTTGTAAATCACTTAAAACATGTAGAAATGCAAAAAAATTCTCTTTTTTTGGGAGGGGGTAACAATTTTTTGGGGGGTTGGAAATCACTTAAAACATGTAGAAATGCAAAAAAAAAATTCTCTATTTTTTTTGGGGGGGGGAGGTAACAATTTTTTTTGGGGGGGGGGGGTTGGAAATCACTTAAAACATGCAGAAATGCAAAAAAAATAAAATTCTCTAACAATTTTTTTTTTCGGGGGGGGGGGAGGGACCAAGTCCAAAATTTAATGGCATGATCCTTGGACCATACCTAACCCTCCCACCAAGTTTCGTCGAAATCCGTCGAGGAGTTTTTCTGTAATACTGTTCACAAACAAACTAACAAACAAACAAACAGAAAGGGGTGAAAACAGTAACCTCCATCCATCTTTGAAGATGGCGGAGGTTAATAAAAACACCCCTATTATACATTAATTGGGGTCATGCTGATCCTATGTAGCAAGTCTTGATGTAATCAGACCAGAACTGAAGGATGAGTAGTGCAACAAACAAACACACACACACACACACACACACACACACACACACACACACACACACACACACACACACACACACACACACACACACACACACACACACACACACCGGTCTGTCAATTACAGGAAGGATTCCTCTCAGGCCCCAGCACCAACCTCCTCTCATTGTCAGAAGTACAATTCATTGTTGACAAAGGAAATGGTTGTTTTGTATTGTGCCCAAGATCGTTCAGTGTATGTACTTGTTACGTCTGTAGGGGGGCGTGTCTGTGCTCGTGCCATAAATTGACTAAATCCTTTTACGTACAGAGGAGCAGTTTGGTGCTCACTTATTCATTCCCTTTTCAGGCAGAACATTTTGGAGTCACTGCTGGGACGAACGTGCCAAGGATGATTGCATGCACAGCAACATTTCCTCAATTAACTATTAATCTCTTAGACTCTTAAGCAACCCATTTGGCAGTTAGGTTGGTGTGGGGAGAACTTGGCCAGAGGGTGAGGAAAGAGTGCATGCAACTTAAGGGACCATAATGGTGAAAGCCAAGGTTGCAGCAAAGGCCTGGCTGGCAAGAGGGATGTCTCCATTAGTGATTGTTTTAACACTGCGATGGCAAATACGGATACCACAGCCTTAGAGGATCGACAGATTCAGGTCAAAGGGGCACTGTATCCACCGTCGAAAGATCGATGTGTGTTGCTGAGTGATTTGCTGGGAATTTCAGCACCCAGCCAACAAAATGTAATTGGAAAAAGCCGAATGTCACTCATTTAATATGTATTTATTATCTTGATCGTGGTGAAGTTGAAGAACGTGAAGATAACGGTGTTAGGTCAGGTATGGGAACATGCGCAGGAACAGCGTGTTCCAGCGTCCACTTTCCTCCGGTACTTCAGGGGCCTCCGTCCTGCCATCCTCCAAGCAGATGCCTGGCCCATCCCCAACTCCTTGAGATGCCGATCAACCTGCTGCAACCACGAGGCACATGGTCGGCCCATTGGCCTCCTCCACTCAGGAGACTCCCTCGCTGAGAGAATCTGGTGAGCAGGATCAGCGTCAGGAAAGCGAGCCACATGTCCATACAGCCGCAGCTGACACTCGCAGACTATACAGGTAACAAACCTCATCTGAAGCTCTCTCGGCAACCGCTTGTTCGACACAAAGTCCGATCAGTGATACTCAAGGATTCTCCGAAGAGACCTGGTACCGAAGGAGTTAAGTCTCCTCAGATCCTTGGTCAGAGTCCAAGTCACGTCTGCAGAGCAAGACTGGGACCAACAAGTACTGAAAGACTCGGACTTTCGTCCTCCTGAATCGGTACCGACAGCGCCACATCCCATGATCCAGTGAATCCATGACTCCCCAGGCCCAACCCAGATGTCTGTCGACCTCTGGCTCACAACGTGCGGAGACATGTGTGGAAGAAAAATAATTATATTCACGTATTCTCAATTACAATTGTTGCTGGTACTTTATAAATTTAATTTTTGTGCTGTAGTCTAATTGGCTGTCAATAATGTTTCCCTTTTCCCAAGCGTCTTTTGACCTACATATTGATAAAAGTTACTATGAAAAAGGTCTTGCTTGCTGCATAGAAACAGGGTGACCTGGTTGATTACACTACAAACAATTTCCATGATTGTGTCATTCTCTCCCTCCCATCCAAAGTGGACACGTATTGCAGTTTTGAGTTATTTTGCCTAATGTTTATCAGCTCATCCCGTGGTTCAATTGCCAAATGTCTCACCCTCCCATTCCTTGGAATGTCAAATTGTGTATAAGAGTGTTTACTTCAGGCTTCTGTTTCAGTGAAGTCCATTCAATGTTTCAGTGAATCATTGAATGTTCTTCCTCCGTATATAGAAAATTTAAGATTCTCCTTTGGAATGATGATCCAACTTGTGGAAATTGAGTTCTTTTCCACCACAAATGACTATCACTGCCAAGGTAAGTGAATCTCTCCATGACCTCAACATCCTCACCACAAACAGGAACAGACAAGATAGCAGCATCCAAGATTTCATTGAAAGCCTGGATCTAGGTTTTCAGCCAGGAAACTCATAAACCCAGCGGCTCAGACTCCTCATTCAGTGCCCCGAGGGCCCCCTGTAACGATATCCATTGTCTCCACAAAGATGACTGCATCATCTGCGAAATCAAGGTCAGAGATCTTGACATTCCCAAACGATGCACCGCAGCTTGATCTCTCCGACATCCTCCTCAGAATCCAGTCCATACAAGCACTGAAAAGGGTGGTGGCCAGTACACACCCTTGACGAACTCCAGTAATAACTGCAAATAAGTTGTAAATGGAACCACCACACCTCACATTACTTTTGGTTCGAGAGTTCAAAAATCAGATTGATCCGTTTTGGTGGCACTCCATGAAGACCAAGAATCCTCCAGAAGGCATCCTGATTCACTGAATTTAACACTTTGCGTAGAGCAACATTAGCTGTGAGCAGCCCCTGCCAAAACTCTCGTCTGCGTTCGGTGAGGACCCGAAGAGCAAGGATACGGTCAATTGTTGACTTCATTTTAAGTCAAGCTTGATGACTGGTTGCTGGTGCTCGAGCAAATGGTGGTGAACCCTATCAAGCACTGAGAGCAGTGTCACCCCTCTGTAGTTGTTGTAGTCCTGGCGATCACTCTTCCCTTTCCAGAGAGAGACAACAAGGCCCCTCTTCCAGTCAGTCGGGATGATGCCTGCGTTCCAAACGGAACACACAACTGCATGCGACAACATGAGTACAGCATTTACACCAGCCTTGAGAAATTCAGCATGGATGCCACAGATCCCATGAGCTTTACCTCCTTTCAACTGGTTCACCGCAGCCTGTGTTTCCATAAGCGAAGGTGGTTCACAGTTTATCGAAGAACAAGCAATCGTGATAGTTGCACCCCTGACATCCAATTCAACAGCTGGTGGGTTAGCGTGGTACAGCCACTCAAAGTAACCGACCCAGCGGGCATTCACTTCGGACTCCTCTGTCAAGAGCCCACCAGCCTCTGCTCCAACGGCAGTACACCAGGTGACGGGCTTGGAGGAACGCAATACACAAATTCTTCTGCAAGCAGGACGAGAATTACTTGCCAACAGGTGATGCTCTGCCACTTCACAGCTTCCTCACACATAGGCCCCTTTTTCTGTACTCAACACACGTGCAGTTTTACGACTCAACTCCCTGAACAGCTCAGCTCTACCATTAAGCCTGGCCCTGCGACTATGTTCAATGTTATCCAGTGTCCTTTGGGAGACAAGTTTCTTCTTCACCTGATGGTGGGTTCCAAGACATCCACCGGCAACATCAAGGATGGTAATCTTGAAGGCACTCCACAACTCTTCAGGATTTCCCAAAATACCCAGACCTCCCCCCCCCCACTCCCCCAAGTCCTCAATCTGCTTGTTTGCAAACTCCTCAGCTAACCTCTCATCCTTGAGTTTGCCAAAAACCAGCCTAGGCATGGTACCATTGCCAACATCCTGGGATGGTACTATTCTCCTGGATTTAAGCTGCAACTTAGTTGCTACAAGACTGTGCTTGAGGTATTGAGGAACTGAGCACTCCAGTCATCCCTGCAGTTCTGAATCATCCTCGAGCACATAGTCAATCTCCTTCGACACACCATCAGAGTTGGAATACTCAGTCCAGCGACGAGGCTGTGGGTGCTAAAACCATGAACCAGCCACCCTTAGTTCACAATTTCTGGCAAAGTCAAGGAACTTGACTATTCTGGTTCACGGTTCAAGACCCATTGGGACCAACACATGTCTCATAGCCATCCCTATCAGTGCCAGTCTGCATTGAAATCCTCCAAGACGAGAAGAGTATCTTGCCTGGAGCACTCATCAACCACAGACTCGACCGCAGCATAGAATTCCTCCTTCACAGTGAGAACACTCGTCTCATTCGGAGCATATTCAGAGACCAGTGAAATTACACTCAAGGAGTGACAAATCCTCAGTCTCATCATGGGAGTCAGGCTTAATGGACACAGCTACAACAACCCCTTGGGCATGGTAACCATTAGAGTGACCAGACCAGTAGTACTGTCAGTGTAACCTGAAAGTAGTTGATAATTATAAGATTATTGTGAAAGTAGTTTATAATCATCTCACCACTATCCGGTCTCTGAATCTCTGAGTGCTGGAGTGGCTGAACTAGCTGAACTAGCTGAACTAGCTAGCTGCAAGAGACAAAAATCAAAGAGCTGAGCGAAACCAGTGAATGGAGCGGCAAGATTGTTTAGACCCAAAAAGACCACTGAGACAAACTACAAAGAGACTTGGATGAATTACAGCAGTCGGTGCAACAAAAACAAGAAGTGCAAGCATTGGCCAGCAGAGGTTTGGAGAACGATGAACATTTGGTCACATTAGGGAAGAAACCAAAGCTAATACAGGATTCTGCTTTGCTTTGAGAAAGAGATTTCAAGACATCAGGTCAGATTGGTGAGCCTGGGCAAAAGGATAGATTTATAGCCTCGTTCACCAGATAGAAAAGTTTTTCGAGCTGAGTACACCAAATAGAAAATGGACTGAGTAAAGGTTTCCTGGAAACTGAGACTGTTGATACTGTAGTGTACTTTTCATCAGTGCCGATTTGTAAGCACTATTCCATCATTCCACCATTGAGAGATGGGGCCAAAAACGACAAGTAGCATGATATTTCTAAAAGTTGTGGACGAGTTATAACATAACGAGGTGGATGAGTTGGTTCGGCGACAAGAACAAGCCGATTCGATTTTTGGTTCAGGTCCGATTCCAGATCCGGCCCAGCAGTGGGATACAAAACGTGAACTGTTCAACGTGGCAGAGGTATGCCGTCTCCCAAGTGCCATTCTCGTTATTCAGGCAATTTTGAGTTGTATTCATTTTTGTTGTGTGCATGGAGGCAAGCTCAGAGTTGTTAGTTTGCACATCTACCACAAGTAAAACAATAACGTAACAAATATTTGTTTTGTGACATTATTGTTATTAGTCAATTATTATTGTTATTAGACTAATAATAATTAGTTAATGCAGTCGACATATAGTTACCTTTCCATCGATTGACTTTACCGAGAAGCCTTAACAGTTAGTGACTTTGATGTGGATGTGGACTTGGAGTTGGAAGAGGGGAATAGGATGTGGACTTGGAATTGGGATGAGGGAGGGGTGGGATGTGGACCTGCAGTTGGGAGGGTGGGTGGGATGTGGACTTGGAATTGGGATGAGGGAGGGACGTGGGCTTGGAATTGGGATGAGGGAGGGACATGGGCTTGGAGTTTGGAGGGTGGAGGGATGTGCACTTGGAGTTGGGAGGGATGTGGACTTGGAATTGGGAGGGGTGGGTGGGATGTGGACTTTGGAGTTGAGAATGGAAGGGGGAGGGAGAGATTCACACTTGGAGTTGGGAGGGGGAGGGATGTGCACTTTGGAGTTGGGAGGGATGCACACTTGGAGTTGGGATTCGGGGGGGTGGGGTGGGGGGGGAGAGATGTGGACTTGGAGTTGGGAATGGGGTAGAGAATATTTTACCCCAAAGTCTTATCTGTCTGAGGTGTAACACCAATCTTTGCCAAGAACATTAAATTATGAACGAGAAGGGCACTCGTTTGAGCGCATACGGCGCATACCTCCGCAACACAATGCCTGATCCATGAGAATATATGAGGCCATATACATTTTTGAAATATCATGCTACATATCGTTTTTGGCCCTATCTCTCAATGGTGAAGAAGCACTTTAAAAATTTGAGTAGTCGGATCTGGATATAGATCTTCACCAAAATCTAATCAGTTCATCCACGTCACACACCCAACCTGCCCACCAAATTTCATCTGGATCCGTCCAAAACTTTTTGGGATATCGTGCACACAGACAGACAGACAAACAAACAGAGAGGGTTGAAAGCATAATCTCCTTCACCTTCGGTGGCGGAGGTAAAAATCAAATCTGCCTACCATTTCAGCTTTGCAAAAATTTATTCTGGATGATGTTCAAAGCACAGGAATAAACACACAAGAAATTCGCGCAATATAATGCAACCATCAAAATCACATGTTCTATCAAAACACCTCCAGCACAAAAAATATTATTTTTTACAACAATCTTACAATTATAAACTACTTTCAGAACAGTTTAACTTACACATTAAAGCATCTTCAAAAACTTGCAAGGCCTTTGATTTTCAGACACCGACCAAAGAGAAATAGCACATTAAGATCCACAAACAAATATAAATGCCCTTCTATTAGGGCCAGCTATTAAATTGTTATAACCAAATCAAATACTTCTCAAAACCGACCAACCTTTGTGCGAGGGGAGACCTACATTGAATGAGGTGGAAAAGTAGACAAAAACAAACAAAACTGAGAAGGTTATGGATGGGGAAATAGAAGGAAAAATGTAAGCTATGGACTTGGGGAGGGGGGGGGATAGAATTGTTGTTGTAGTTGTTAACAAGTGCATCTTGGACTGAGACCTAATTCTGAATTCAGTCCATTAGTTCTATCATTCACCGAGGTAGGGCTGTGCTTTTGATGCAGTGCCCCTGTATATTGAGTGAGGAATTTAGAATTTGGCCAGGGTGTCAAAAATAACTTGCCTCCTCGTATTGAAAGCCACCATGAGTTCTTTAACGTCACCAACTCACGTAAGCAGATGGGACACCCAGTTTAATGTCCATTCGAGGAACAGTGTACACATTGATGAATCATCCTGCATGCAAACATCAGGGTAACAGTTTATAGCCAGGCTGAAATACCCAGGTTTATACCCAGGCCAGACAGCTCAGAGGTGAGTGTGCATAGCTCGAGGCTATCCTCTCAGCCTAGTGGTAGCGATATATATATATATATATATATATATATATATATATATATATATATATATATATATATATATATATATCGCTACCACTAGGCTGAGAGGATAGCCTAGAGCTAGTGGTAGAGAGAAGGGAACAAAAGCAGACAAGGTAGAACAGAATATGCAGATGATGAACATCACATCGTTTGATTGTCGATAACTTTTGTAAGAAGCCTTCCACATTTACTCTACAATCCTGTCATGGCCCTGATCCTGTTTCTCACTCATCTCCAATAACACATCAAATGTCTGTATTTCCTGCTGCTGTGTCCAAAAAGCAGTTCAAATGTGCTGGAAGTTTGGTCATACAATTGCCAATGCAGTTGATTAAAGATAGCTAAACAACATCGTTTTGCTCAATAAAGAAAACCTCAAGATAAAATGAAGCGATTTTAAAATGCATATTCTTCAGTTCTCTAACGAATACCAAAGGATCTCTATCCTTTCACGTTTTCTAAAAATTTTCACCAAATGTCAAAAGGATAATAAAAAAAAACAACCACAATAAAATATACATTTTCCTCTCAAAAGTTACAAAATCAATGATTCAATGATGCATCTCTGCATTCTACCTACAATTTTACAATCCATGTGCAACATAAAACCCCACAAAAATGGAATAAATAAATTCGCAATAAATAAAATCAAATACATTTCGTTTTAATATCTGCTGTGACACACCTTCGATTATGCTATGCACAAATCTCCATCTGTACAACAGAGACAAAAAGCTTGCTTTCATCCGAAAGTGGCCCTGTTGAATAAAGATATACTTATTAATGGATAGGATCAACCAAAGGAGTATGTAAGTGCTATGAGAATGAACGTGCAGCCTGAGGTTTTGAGCATTAGCCCATCAGATAAATAAAAGGGAAAGGGCTCACGATCCAAATGGTAACTGCACCGCAATTAACATACTCCAGCTTTTCGGAGATAAAATCCATCATTTATCTCATCTACCAAGACAAAATGACACTACCCTTCACAGAGATTAGTGTTCCTTTGCTTCCTATTTGTGGTGGTTGTTTGAACAACACTAATAAAAATGTCCCCAATAAAGTCCAATCAAACCTCATGTAAAGCATCATTTCACTTTTATGCAAGAAAGAATGACATTGACAAAACGAGCCAAGTGTAACACGAGTCAAATATAACATCATGAACTTAAAGCAACATTAAATAAAATAAAGAAAGTTCTTGCTCAGAGCAACGCATTTGAGAGACACCAAAACTGCAGTGTATGGGGTGATTAAGAAATGGTACATCTGCAATGTAACTTTGAGGTAAAACTCAATGCATGTCGAGTGATGAGGAATTCATTCATTAGACCATCCCCTCCAGGTTCTCTTGGGATGTCGTCGTATTTTTGCCATCGTTTCCGGCCGGCAAGAATTTCCCATCGTGTTCTTGCAGCAACTGCACAACCTCTTGTTGTCCAAACCTCACTGCCTCATCCATCGGAGTATTTCCCCACCTGCCACAGATTCCATCATTGAGGCTGGCATTCCCAGAATAAGTAAATTGTGTTTCAAGTTTGCACCTCCATTAAATCCCACATATAACTAGAATGGCACTCGTAGAGTGCATCGTCTCACCCCGCACGTTCATTCTGAACAAAAACATCATCGATAACTGAAAACGCTACCATTATGGCCCATATACCCCTATCATCCATCCACCCTGTTATGTCATGCTGTTTCTTGGCATGGGTTATGAATGTCATAAAAATAATTCTTCACTCACATCAGGTCATAGATCAGACAAATGAAGCTTCAGATTTTTTTGGAGAAAGATTTCAATTCAACCAATTATGGCTGAAATACCACTTCACCAATGACATCATTGTTATCACACTATATACCCCAAGGGGAGTTTATGACATATGCCAAGCTTAAATTTTTTCTCGTTGAGTGGTTTCGGAGAAAAATGATGCCCAATTTTTTCCCCTTTAATGATACTCCCATATGTCTGCCATACCAGGTGACCTATGATGTCAGATTTAGCAAAAAAAAAAATTCTTCGTGGGGAGTCCCTCCGATGTCTAAAGTTTTGCACATCTTGTCTGAATCGGACAAGCGGTTGCAGAGAAAAACATTTTTAAAGTGAAAATATAGACGTGGACACACACACAGACACACACACACACACGCAGACAGACACACAGACAGGGGCATTGCAATGGTCTCACATCCCCTTCAGGGTGAGACTAAAACTTCACAATATCACAATAAGAATTGTATTATAATTCCTTTTTTTGGAGATTATCTTCATAAATATAACATTGCATTTCGTACTCCAGTCTACCAATCGGAAAATGTTTGCTCATTTATCACACAATTGCTTCAGAGTTTCTTGGTGGGCAGAACAGATCCATATCATGCATCAATTATATATCAGAGCACAATGTTCATAAAAAAGAAAAAAAATACCTGTCTTTGGGTGAGATGTTCACTTTACATGACTCCAGTAGGAATCGCACTACTTCAGCATGCCCTAGTATAGAATGAAGCAAATAAACAAGTTACACAAGACATATCATAAACCACTAAAACACAAGATAGAAGACCCTCCATATCGGGGGTTCAACTATCGCGGGTTTCTACCAATCGCAGGCAACCGATTGTGTTCCGATTCCGTTATCGCGGGATTTCATTTCGACCAATCGTGGTTTTTGAGCTGAGAGGAGTTATCATTTGCATCCCATGAATGAATGATTACCTTCCATTACAAGCCTTGTGGTGTTTCTCATGCACCGTTTTTAATGAGCCCAAATGAAAAGCAATGAACAAAGTTAGTTTTACCAAGAGACATAGAAAGGTTATGACGTTGGGTTGAGTTGTTACAATGTTTGGCTCAAGGAGAAAATGAGGCATTTTTATTTTGTATACCTTGTCGAGGCTTGTATGAGAGTGAACACACAACGCACAGCAAGGGGGGCATGAGACAGGAGGGGCGGAAGAGGGAAGGACAAAACAGTGGGGAACAGAGACATTAGATCAGTGTAAGGGAGAGGGATGGGGCGGGGAACACGGGGTATAGAAGATGGACATTAGAGGGACTTTCAGGAAGGAAAGCAGGGGAATTGAAGGAAGTGGGCTTGGGTGGATTATTGGGGGTAGAAAAGATCGAGGATTTGGATGGGGTAAAGATAAGAGGTGGTGGTGTACAGCTGTTTTGAAGGCCTGGAGGGAAGAATAGGATTGAAGAGAGTGTGGGAGTATATTCCAAAGTTGGGAAAAAAGAGGAATGAAAGAGTGAAGGTGAGCTTAGTGATTTTGGTAATTTTACCAGAAGGGGATTGCTGGTGGACCTTGAGCGCCCTGCAGAAATATGGGGGGGGGGGAGACATATCGCAGGGAGAGGGGGGGTGAAACCGGAGAGGAGATGGTAGAAGAAAGAAAGACCACTGCCCTGCCTGTGGTGGGAGAGTGAGAGGCCCAAAGACTCAGCCTCATCGCGGGTGATACCAATGATCCTAAATGCCTTGGTTTCCACAGCGAGAAGCCGAGAAAGGTGAGAGGTAGGAGCACCATCTCAGAGGGAAGAGCAGTACTCCATCTGGCTGCAGACGAAAGCTTTGTATACATGGTCAGGAGCTCAGGTGGGCCGAGGAAGGACTTTGCACGACGAAGGATTCCCAGTCGGCGACTGGCTTTGGAGGCCAGGTTGCAAATGCGTCTTTCCCAGGAAAGATCATGGCAGATGGTGAGAGCCAGAAGCTTGAATGAAAGGACTTCTTGCAGAGGATTGTTGAGAAAGTCGATGGGGTTGGGGGAGGTTTCCGGACAGTCCTTTCAAAGAGACATAGTGAGAGTGTGAGATTTGTCAGGATTGAACAACATGTTCCAAGTGTTGGACCAGCTTGTGATTTTATTCACATCTGCAGAGAGTGAAGAGGCTGCTGCTTGCCAATCTGAGGGATGACAGATGGTAAGGGAGTGGGTGGAGTCATCAGCAAGGAGATAAAGAGGATTTTCCAGAGAGTTGGAGAGATCGTTGATGAAAACCAGAAAAAAGCACAGGGCCCAGAACACTGCCTTGAAGAACTCCAGCCTGGACAGGAAGAGGGGATGAGAGAACTCCATTAAGGGCACACGTTGACTGTGACAGGAGAGGAAGTCTGTGAGCCATGAGTGGAGATTGTCTTGGATACCATAAAAAGTGAGTTTGATGAGCAGTGCGGGTTGCCAGACTGTATCGAAAGCACGCAATATATCTCGGGAGAAGGCTCTGATCTCACGCCTGGCATTGTGGACCTCTATCCATTGTTGGGAAAGTAGGAGCAGCAAGTCCAAGGTAGAGTGACCTGGTCTGAATCCAAATTGATGATCTGAAATCAGGCCATTAGAGAAAAGGAAGGATTTAATGTAGCAAGCGATGATGGATTCCATAACATTGCTGATGATTGGGAGAAGGCTGATTGGTCTATAATTGCAGGGATGTTTTTGCACCTTTTTTATGCAGAGCGGTAAGAAGTTGCTGCTGCGAAGAAACTTTTATGAAGTTGCTGATTTCAAAACAGATGGCAAATGACCTTGAGCAAATGAGAGGGTGAACAGAAGAGAAAGAGGGTGAGCAAGAGCAGCAGAGCAGATTTTAGGACACATGGGATGATGCCGTCTGGACCAGTTGCAGAATCGGAGTCGAGGTTTGACAGCAAAATCTCTACCTTGTCGGGAGAAACGGACACAGAGTCCCGGAACAGCTGGGTGTGACTGGATAAGGTGGGTTCATAAAGCGATGGGGTTGGGACACAAGATGTTGTTTAATGGGTAAAACCTGCAAAGGACAAGAGACATAAGGACAACTTTTAACCCTTAGATGCATAAGTGGGTCAAAAATGACCCAGTTTGGCTGTAAAATTGCAATCTCTTTTTTGCATTCATGCATCTAAGGGTTAAAGTAATATTTATTAATCCCTACTGTTTACCTTAAACACAATGATACTAATTACATATAACACTTAATGACTTTCCTAATAATCCCTAAATTAAACACATACCAATGTCACAGACTACAATGCAGCTGTAAGTTCACTCATGACTCTGGAGATGGCAACCTAGCTCAAGCAAACAGTTTGTAAAATAAACTTCATCGGGTTATAAATGAGTGAAGGGTAGGCGGTGAGCATGTTCGAAAGGATCTAGTCCCAAGGGTGCACACACGATGAAGCCGACGGGCCAGTCGTGTCGTAGAAGTCCTCAGAAGATGAAGTCCTCATATCACCAAAGTATGGAGAAGAAGCCATGTTCACGGGTCAAGTTGTGTGAGCGATATTGAAGACGGGACCTCCAAACTGTTAAGGACACTGTGTTACATGAAGAAGGGGAGAGAGTGGAGGAACAGGCAAGTTGCCTTCTCAATAATGCACCAGCAAGGATATACAAGCTTTGAAGTCATCTCCAAGACAACAGCAGTGCAATGTTAGACAAGTAGATTCAACGAATAGAGGAAGTTCAGCAAATGATACCTCACTGGGTATGATAAGAAGTGAAGCTGAATTTCGACCAACCAATGTACATTGGGTGAAGTTGGTTCTTCGTGGCCAGGGAATGGGGGAGTTGATGAACCAGCCCAGGTTTGCATACAGAAGACCCCCGACTCCTTCTTTACTGGGTGAATCAGTTTTAAAATGATTTGCGCCACATAAAATTGAGCAGCTCAGGAGAATGTGTCATTTTATTTCTCCCCTTTGTCTCCTCTGCTCCTTCTCCTTCCTTCTTTTTCCTCTTTCCTCTTGATGAAAACTGTCGGTGTCTCTTACATCTTGTGTTGTTATTGTTGCCAATGCCACTGCAGTCTTGGCTGGTGTCATTGTGACCCAACAGGACATTCAACAGTCAAAACAACCTTTACCAAAGCACAATTAAATTAAAATACTGGTCCTTAATAGTACACAAAGAGGTTACCCAAATTTTGTCAAAAACCATGATATTTAAGGGCTTACTGTATATATCCTTGAATACAAAATAATAACAGCTGGATGCACTAATGGCAATACCTTCAGCAGCAGCAACATGTAGGGCTGTGCGGTAGTCATAATCCTTTTGCTCCATGTCCATAGCAGATAACGCAAACCTGAATTTGCAAGAAAGAAAAAAAACAACAGCAAACCTTTAAACCTTGATAACGAGCCGTTAATTAACCTCCGCCATCGAAGATCGGAGGTTACTGTTTTCACCCCTTTCTGTTTGTTTGTTTGTTTGTTTGTGAACAGTATTACGGAAAAACTCCTCGACGGATTTCGACCAAACTTGGTGGGGGGAGGTTAGGTATGGACCAAGAATCATGCCATTAGATTGTGGACTTGGTCCCCGCCCCCCCCCAAAAAAAATTGTTGGAGAAATTTTTTTTTGCATTTCTACATGTTTTAAGTGATTTCCAACCCCCCCCAAAAAAAATTGTTAGAGAAAAATATTTTTTTTTGCATTTCTACATGTTTTGAGTGATTTCCAACCCCCCCAAAACATTTAGAGAAAAATTTTTTTTTTTTTGCATTTCTACATGTTTTACGTGATTTCCAACCCCCCCCCTAAAAAAAATTGTTATAGAAAAAAAAATTTTTGCAACTTTTTTTCAACAAAATTTCGATTTCATTTTTTTGCATTTCTACGTTTTAAGTGATTTCCAACCCCCCCCCCCCCACCCAAAAAAAAATTGGAGAAAAGAACTATAACTCTGTCAGCACTGTTGACATCATATTTAATGAATAAGATATAAGGTTCACTTGAGTGACCCAGCAGTATTGGCGGCGGAGGTTTTGCACTCTTCCGAGTGCTCCCCCTCTAGTTGATTCAGCAATTGAAATTCTTTGTGGTGTGAAAAAACAAGATGGATTGAGAAAGTAAAATTGCTATACATTTTACATCAGCTGGTCTGCTTCCAAGAAGCTCAGTTATTTACCTGCTGCTTCTGTTTCTTATTTTCAGATTCAAAATCAAAATACTATAACATATAAAACTGTCTTACCTCCTCATGGCAGAAACATCTCCACTGTAAGCTGCAAACAGTAGGTTGATGACGGTTTTAGCCTGATGTGAAAGAGAAAAGAATAATCAGAAACTGTAAGCATTATTGATTATGAAATTGTTGAATTTTGAGAACAGTGATGAAAGAAATTAAGTAAATCGGTGAAGGAGAAAGAGGGGACATGGAACAACGGAAGAGTGGAATGCTGTTGATGATTATACCACAATATGAGATTTTTGCATTTGATATCTGGTTGAATGTTGATATTCAACCATTCATTTGATATTTGGTTGAATGTTGCAACAACCGAATTAATATTACATCCAAAAGAGACGCAAGGGACTTTACATAATCGTAGTCTCACCTTGACCTCACCACCCTCCCGTCGTGGATCCAGTTTCTTGACAAAGTGTCGAAGGTTGTCATAATTATGAAAATTGAAGACTGAAACCAACTCCTTCAAGGTAAGAAGAGACAAAAGCTCAAAACAACATGAATGAAAGGCAATCCAGCAACAACTGTTTCAACTAAACACAAAAATACCTGCTGCCTATTCTTATAGCACGTGAAATAATGCTGTGTACATTCTTGACACAATCAACAAGTAAAAAAAGATATAAAATGTCATAGCCCCTGTTGTTTTAGTAATTTTGCTGTATGAAGTTCAACGGCAAGCCCATATTTATGTACAACTAAAATGGCTACCAGTCTACCAGTCAGTCATCTTTGATCAGATTGCAAAATAAAGTGAGGGGTACGTGTATACCATCATGGACTGTGCTTGTGCCAAGTTTGAATAAAATCAGACCGTGCATGTCTGAGAAATGGATGGGGACACATTTCAGTAACAAAATGGCCACCAGTCAGCCATCTTGGATTTTTCTCGAAAAAAAATGACGTGCATATGTAAGCCATCATTTATTATCTGTGTGCCAAGTTTGAACAACATCAGTAAATGCATGTCCGGAAATGGTTAAGGACGTGTTCAACATCGGGTTTTTTACAACTAAAATGGCCATCAGTCTACCAGTCAGCCATCTTTGATCAGATCACAAAATAAAGTTCGGTGCAAGTGTATACCATTGTGTACTGTGCTTGAGGCATGTTTGAACAAAATTGGACCATGCATGTCGGAAAAATGGTTGGGGACACGTTTAAGTAACAAAATGACCGCCAGTCGGCCATATTGGATCTGATCTCGAAAATAAATGACAAGCTTATGTAAGGCATCATTCATTAACTGTGGGCCAAGTTTGAAGAACATCGGTAAATACAAGTCCAAGAAATAGTTGAGGACACGTTCAACACCGGGTTTTTTACAACTAAAATGGCCACCAGTCGGCCATATTGGATATGATGTCGAAAAAAAAAAGATACATGTAAGCCATCATTCATTATATGTCTGCCAAGTTTGAACAACATCGGTAAATGCATGTCTGAGAAATTGTTGAGGACATATTTGATAACGTGTTTCAAATTTTTACAACTAAAATGGCTGCCAGTCGGCCACCTTGCATCTTATGTCGAAAAAAAAATGGCATGCACATGTATGTCATCATGTGTTGTTTTTGTGCCAAGTGCAAATAAAATCAGTCAATACATGTCCGAGATATGGTTGTGGACACACGCATGCACACACGGACATGAAAATCGAGACCAAATCCATAAGCCTCAGTTTCTAACTCAGTCCAACGGGGGCTAATAAACATGTGACTTTCGTGTAATGATGCAAACTATGATGTAAGGAAAGGAAATAAGGAAAGCAGTATCAAAAGGGCTTAATTTACCAATTACCACCACATTTCAAACTGGGTTGAAGCAGTTTGACATGAAGGACAATGCTGCATGCACTTCACCTGACAGAAGTGGATGCCTCGGACACTGTTTCCCAGTTTGTCCAGTGATGGGGACCAGCAAACAATGCCCATAACATTGGGCACCACCAGGAGAATCGCTCCACAAACACCAGACTTTGCTGGTAATCCAACCTAATGGCAAAATCCCACCACCAACAATGACGGCAATAATTATGATTGCCGATTTTCTCACTTCGCTTGGATATGCATCAAAAAAATTATTATTCAAGTCGAGCTACATTCAAGGTACACTGCCCCCAAGCCAAATAAAGAACCAGCATATCCTCCAGCGCACGACATTGCAGGGTGACTTTGGCGCCTGGCGATGTTGCCATGCAGCACATGGAAACGGAATTGGGAGGGAACGGTGAACAATATATAATTGATTAATTGCGTAATTAAAATAAGTAAATAATAATCGTAAAATAATGAATTTCTTAATCAATTTGCTAATAGCATACCTAAACCACCGCTGTTTCATCCAAATCTGTAGTTTTTTGAAAATTAATTAAGCAATAAATCGAAAAATCAAATAATTAATCGATTGATTGATTGATCAATAAATCAAAAATACCTTTTATCGCCAAATCACTTGGTCACTGACATGTCCAAATATCAGCTTCCTAGCTCAAAAGGTGCCTGAGAAATTGCCCAGATGAGAAAGAAAATAAATAAGTAATTAATAAAACAAAAATAATTAAGCAATTAATCAACTAATTGATTCATGAAAAAATAAAAATAAGATTTTTGCCAAAGCACTTGTTCACTATTGTGCTCAAATTTCAGCTTCCTAGCTCAAATGATAGCTGAGATATCGCACGGACAACCAAACAAACAAACAAAGAAACAAGAAAGAAAGCAAACAAACGGTGTGAAAACCGAGTACACCCTTCCGTTGCACGTCATCGCCAGGACGTCTTCGGCGTTGACGTTGAGCAGCGCCTGGAGGTGGAATAGGGAGGGATGGTGTACACCAAACGGAATGAAAACTGAGTACGCTCTTTTAGCACGCCCCTGGCGATGACGTCGTGCTTCTGGAGACTGAATAGGAAGGGGGCGGTGAACAATATATTTATTCAATACGAAATTGAAATAGAGTGGAGGCAGAAGGGGAAATATAGACATAACAAGAGGAGTAACTACAAAGTCTGAGTGACATTCTACGACCTTTGATCTGGTTTTCGCTCACTTAAACTCCCAAAAGTCAGTTGGGCTTTCATATTTGAGTACAGTATATGTCACAATAACAACCGTTATATTAAAGTGTGACATTATTGTCGTGTTTCAAATCAGGATTTAAATGAATTTACAATGGTGGTTAAAAATCGATTAACAAAGAGGGACGTTGTCTTTGGTCAGGGAAGCCTTCCCCTTAATTACATATTTCCTGCATTAATGCATGTGCTTAAAATAAGAATGCAACAAGCGACATAAAAAATAACGGAACAGCAAATTACTTGTTAAATTTCTGGTCTGCCAAAGCATCAAGAACATGGAAATTTACAACCAATTAGATACACAGTATGATAATGATTACCCATCAATGATACACGTATTTTGATTGTCAATGATACAGCAGAGCCAATGCAACTCATTTAAAGAAAGATGTGAAAGTGTACAAAATGAACAACATGGTGAACGACTGGCCACTTTGATCAAAAACACAATCAGTAAGAGATGAGAATCCCATTTTGGTTGAACGAAGAGTCTATTCATCAAATCAGTTCTGTTTTAACATTAACAACTAGAACGGGCACTCGGTAGAGCGCATACCTTCGCCGCCGCAACTTTTTTTCCGGGCACATTTGAAAAACGTCATTTTAAAACGTCCATGACGGCACAACCGTCAGTCCGATTGACGTCAAATTTGGTGTGTAACCTCCTTGAAGGCAGTCCAACAAAATGGAATGATAAACACTGAAAAATTAAAAAGTTGAAAAATGACGTCATTTTGACGCACTTCCGGGGACGTCTCGTCCAATCGGGGACTACCATACTGAAAGCTCTTAGTTCACTGAACGTTTTAACATTGGTTTCATGTCAATAGCTCTATTAGATCTGAAGCTATGCCTACAAGTATATTTTGACCTTGAGTGTGACCTTGACCTTGACTACAGAGTTAATTGGCAAAACCTGTACATCAATAAACAGATATTTTGGTACTGATCCCCTAATGCCTGGATTTGGGAGACTTTGCTTTATAAATTATATAGATATTTGAATGTAAAATATCAAGACATTTTAGCCACAATTGAAAAACGTCATGTTCAAACATCAATGACGTCATAACGGTCAGTCCGATCGAAGTCAAATTTGGTGTGTGACGTCCTACAAAACGGTATGATCAAAACTGATGAGCTCGAAAATTGAAAATTTACGTCATCTTGTGACGTCATTTAGACGCACTTCCGATGACGTTACGTCAAATCCGACACTACATATCCGAAAGGTATCTCCTCATGGAACAATATGGCGGTGGCTGCATGTCGATAGCTGTATTATGAAGGAAGTTATGCTCAAAAGAGTGTTTTTGACCTTTTCATGACCTTGACCTTGACCTTTAACCTGATCGCTCCCAAAATCTAATCAAATCGTCCTTGCATACTCACGAATCATCCCACCAAATTTCATGCAATTCGGTTTTATACTTTCTGAGTTATGCGAATAACAAACAAACACACATATTCACAAATAAATAAATACACAGCGACCAAAACATAACCTTTCGCAGAATGTGAAGGTAATGATTGTCTTGAGTACTGTATACAATTTGTAAAAAGTTGGTGATCTCTAAGGCAAATCCAGACAAATTTGAACCACTCCCATGTAGATATATATATATATATATATATATATATATATATATATATATATATATATATATATATATATATATACATATATGTATATGTACATATATAAATATATATATATATATATATATATATATATATATATATATATATATATATATATATATATGCATGTGTCCTGCTAAATGAGTGGCAGCCCAATTTGCCTCAGAATCACAAAAGTTCAAAACATACACACCTGTGACATTGCACTTTTGGGCAATAAGGTACGGAATCAAATGTGATATGGATGCTTTATACTGTACAATCAAAAACTTCAGATATCAAGCAAAGGGTGGTTGTTTTATTTATTTTTTACCATGGAAACCAGCATTCATAGTCTATAGATACCTCATGCACATGTTCTGGGCAAAACAAGTATGGAAGTACAGTTATGTGCAAAAGTCTTAGGCCACCACATTTTTTTCACTAATTTGTTATTTCTCTCTTTCAGATGACATAAACCCACACCATGCTCGAAATAACAAACTTGATAAGATTCAAATTATTTTGCTGCTGACTTTGGTGATTTGGTGAGAATCGAAGGAACAATGAATGATGACAAGTAAGCAGATCATAATCCACCATGGTATCCCATCAGTAAAGAGTCTAATTGGTGACAACTTTGTTATCCAGTATGACAATGACCCCAAGGACACTGTAAATGTCCTTAAAATATATTTACAAGGAAAAGCAGAGTCGAGAACTCAACAGCTATTAGAATGGCCCTCAAAATGTCCTGATCTTAACATCACTGAATCTGTCTGGGATTATTTGAATCGGAAGAAAAACGAAAAAACAAAAACAAAAAGCCAAATCATGGGAAATATTGCAGAATGCATGGAAAAACCTCGAATGGAATTTCTCCAGAAATTTCAGAAAAGCATTCCAAAAACAAATTTGCTGTTTCACATGAAAATGTTGGTCACACGAAATATTCAAATTTCATACATTAATATTGTAAGATACAATTAATTTTTGCTTCTTCAATAAAACATGATGAAAATATGCCAATGTGATCATAAAAAATGTTTATTTTCAAGGTGGCCTAAGACTTTTGCCCAGTATTGTATATTGAAAGAAATTTTACACCTATGCATAGAAAAAGGTTCCAAGCACCTGTTTGGGTGATTCTAAATGCCTTATTTCTGTTCACTAATTATAAACCAATGCACAATAATTATAAACCAAAAATAAACAATTTTATTTCAAGCCCCTCGTTTATGAGATATCCAATGTGAAAATTATATTAACAATTCCGAATGACATTTATTCTTCATAAAGATTTGAGCAGGCTCAAAAACAGTAGACTTACATGGAATGCGAACTGGCCAGAGAAATCGTACATGCCGCAGGAATGCATGAGGCTGAGTGTGTTCCGAACAGCTTCGGGACTCAGCACATGTTCGCCCGTGATGGGACAGATTCCACCGTTTGCCAGAGTAGCTGCCAATACACTTGCCGACTCGCATGTTACCTCAATAGAACAGAGCTGCAAACACCAAGGTTTACACATTAATATTGTGCACGAGACTCCCATCAAAGCAATATTGGACCAAATCTACTGAATGTTCTTTCTTGTCATGTGCTGCTGTTGTTTCAAATCACTTAGGCGAGTCGCAGCTTAGTTCAATGGAAAAGCTAAAAAGCGTCTGCACAGCAGACCATACCATCATGCGAAAAAAAACTGAAAACGTTTATTTAAAAAAAAAGAAAAATAATGATATTATTTTAATCACCTGAAAGTAAAAATCCAAGCAGGTCCCAAGGTCTGTGCCTTCGGGAAAGCACTGAAATAAAAACATTGCAAAATTGGTTACTGCATCGTAACCCAAAAATTATGTTTCCGACTATTGCAATAAAATGTGAGGTTCAATTCTTACTGATTTAAATTCCTCAGCACAATCCAAGTACACATCATAAATCTGGCACAATGAAAGGCCTTTACATTCTGACCAAAGTTTGATGAAAATATGACCATCTGCAGGTGATCGCATGAACAAACTCATTACACTGCTGAAGGTTATCAGTGAAGACAACAAGGGAAAGACTAACCCTGCTTTCATTTGATAAAATTCTGAGGGTGGAAAGATGGCATAGTTAAGCAAATATTCCTCATGTGCTTAAAGGTATAATAGCAAATTAAACTATAGATTGATGATGGAAATATATTTGATAGAGAACAGATCTGATATAAATCCCCCAAAGCATTAATGTATCATGAAACATGATGTACGTTGTACAAAATAAATGTTAATTTACATCCGCAACCAGTTTTGTGAACATGATGCATTCATCTCCACTTCAATTTGGCACTGGGTGGAGTCATTTTGGCTCAAAACTGCTTCAGATGAAACAGTTGTGCCCGTCTACGGTCAAGTATCAAAGTTTTTAAAATGTTTTCAGTTTGGTGCAAAGCTAAAAATTTCCAAGTGGGATATACATATATTTTTGATTTGAGGTACCAAACTCTTTAAAGAGGGTTAGTGCAGTTTATTGGCAAGGGTTATACCAGGTGATTTGCCATTTCCTTCCCAGTATTGTTTGTTCATGCCCTATTCATTTAAATGATTAGCATCAAGCAAGGAAGCAGCACGTACCATTCTTTTGTCTTTGGCATGACTCGGTCAGAGTTTGAATGACTGACCTCCCAGTCTGAGAGCAGATACGCTAACCATTATGCCACTGTCTGGTGGTAGTGTGTGTGTGTGTGTGTGTGTGTGTGTGTGTGTGTGTGTGTGTGTGTGTGTGTGTGTGTGTGTGTGTGTGTGTGTGTGTGTGTGTGCGCATGCCAGGGAGCATGGGAAATACATATATATATATACTCTCCCCCCCCCCCCCCCGTGGTCTTCTCACCCAACCCCCAACAATACATATATATATATATATATATATATATATATATATATATATATATATATATATATATATATATATATATATATATATATATATATATATAATAGATTCTGATGTACCATGCTATGTTACAGAGCGTTAGTGCTGACGAAGCAGTTTCTTAGCAAGGGTTATACTGGGTGGTTTGCCGTGGTGCCTCCGAGCAGCAGTTAGGGCAGGGATTGGGAATTTGCTCAGAGTTTTGACGATAGCTCGCTTACTCTTCTTGAATAACACCATGGCATCTTTAACGTCTACCAACTAATGCCAGCAGACGGGACATCCATTTAACGTCCAACTGAAGGATGGCACACACATTGATGAATCACCTTGTCTGTGAAACACCGGGATGACCGTTTATAAGCTGGTCGGGATTCAAACCCAAACTAGACAGCTCAGAGGTGAGTGTGTGTACCTCTAGGTCATCCTGTCAGACACACACACACACACACACACACACACACACACACACACACACACACACACACACACCAGGAAAAAAATTCTCAATCTACTGTAAAAAAAACTCAGCAACCTGAGAAACTATCCTTACCTTCTTTTCCTTCAAGTAGTAACCGATTGCAAAGTTCCTATCTCCTGTATCTCGTTCTGACTGAAACCTGCCAAAAGGATATTGCTCTGTGAGCCAGAGAAAAACAGTAAACCTGATGTTCATAGATGATACAACATGGTTACAATGACTGTGAACTGATAGGATAGTTCATAGATAGTGTACTCACCTCAAAGTTGTTTAGTCTGGATTTACTTCCCAACCGAATAGGATCTGACAACTGCATTTTGGAGAGAATGCCAAGCCAGATAGTTTGGCTACTCGGTCTTGCTTATTGATGTGCAATGCCTTATAAAAGACTCACAGGTCACTGTGGCTAAATCTCAAAATCCTGCCTTAGCTTCAAGCAGACAGATGCTACTGCATTACAATGATCACCAAAATGTTCTGCTGAGTTTACTGCATTTGTGCTGCCCCAGTTATTGTTGTCACAGAGAAGTGTGGATTCCAATGGCACAAAAATCCATTTGTTAATCCATTTGCAATTCATCAATGTTCATGTTCATCGAGCAAAACAATATAGTTTTGCTTTTCATTCAATATTGCCATTATCATTTTCCCCATTGTCTTACTATAGCTGAACCAAAGGGGAAATGGAAGAAATATTTTGAAATGTTTAACATTCCGTTGTTAAAATAGCAGGTTACCTCACTTAATGACAACAGATTACGACATGTACTGTTGCACATTATCATGGATATTCAAACCCAACATTATACACTGTCTGTTTTGTCTCCACAAATGAGTAAGTGGTCCAGGTTTAGCCGTAAGGCATGGAAAATGAATGCTAATGGAGAAGTGGCATACACAAACATCGCTACTTTTCAAAGTTTAAATTATGTTCTTGGGAACGATGTACTTATAGCGAATCTTTAACTTCCTTGAATATCCTGTTTACAATGACTGAATTTATTAAGACCTGTCTCCCTCTATTGGACTTAGGTGACATGTAATCTCAGAGGTATTTTTAAGTTTTGAGAGCAGAACAATTACAAACTTCAGAACGACATTTTGGATAAGGTGAAGATTTGATATAATGGGAAACACCATAATGGTGCATGTCAAGCAGGTCAGGTGCAAAAGCAGCAAATAAGGACATGTTAAATTGTCAGCTTGACCCTTCTCCGAATACATAAAGCCATTTTATAGCCAAGATCTCAGACCCTCAAGTCGGTTTTACAAATTTTAGGCTTTTGTTTTTTTACATTGATCTATGGGCCATTTTGGAGATTGCACATAAATCAAATGTAAAACAGACATTGCAAGACATCAGTGTACCATTACATTAACAATAAGGATATTATATCACAAAAACATGCAATTTCGGATTTGAACTTTGATTCCTCACATCATGAGCCAGTGGGTTAAAAAAGGAATGCTACCAGGTTCACTAAAAATTTTCTGTTTCAAAAGTTGGTGGTATATTTATATGCAATACACACACACACACACACACACACACACACACACACACACACACACACACACACACACACACACACACACACACACACACACACACACACACACACACACATATATATATATATATATATATATATATATATATATATTGTCGCAGGTCTGATGGTTAAGGTTTATCTCCCGCCCCCCCCGACCCAAATAAGGTGGACGAGCAGTTAACACCAACCAGGCCCGGATTGCCGAGTGGTATTCCTTTGGAGGCGGACATGTGATCCTCAGAAATCATCGGGCGCAGGAGTAGCATTGGCGGCACTAGTGGAGCGACAGAATCACAGATGGATGCACAAGGGGTTTATACTCGAACCCCACACAAATACACGGACACAGCAACTTAAAATAAACCCGGATTTAATTAAAATAGACAAATATTTACAAGGGACAATAATTTAGAATGTAATAATACATGAGGTAAACTAAGCCCAAAGTCGAGGCGCCTCGACACAGACTTAAATACAGACAATGGGAAAACGAAACAAAAGAAAATCCTCCCTTTATTCTGGCACTAAGCTTGGTCCAGAGATGGTCTCTGTGGAACTTTGGAAGTGAGGCGCTTCATTCTGCATGGGTAGACGCACCCAAACTGGCGCCGAGCCACTCTCTCACAGTGGGATGGTGTACATGAGGCAATTCGTGAGCAGTATTCAACGCCACAGCTCACCATCCGCCGTGCAGCTTCATCGTCGATCGTGCTTACCGACCCACTGCTTTGCAGAATGGGGCCGTCTCTTCGGTGATTAACACGAAGCCTCGAAGTCCGTCTCTCACAACCAGCCAAGAGTCGATGGCCAGAGTCTTGCTCAGTATGCAAGCCAATTCACAGCACAACATGAGAATCACACAGCCATTTTGTTGTGCCGAGAGGAGAGCAAAGCAAGATCCTCCATCCCAGCCACGTTCCTCTCACAACTACTACTGCGAACCTCACCCTTCTTCCCCCTCTGGGCGTGGCTTACTCATACGAAACCCAGGAAGGCGGGGCCTCTGCCTGTTAGGCATGCCTGGCTCACTTGTTGGTCTGGTGGTTGTTATAAAAACGCAACTCCTTCACGGCTGGCTTGTAAATACAGAAATGTAGGAATAGGTCACAGGGGACAATTACATACTGGGGGAAATTGGTCTTAATCCATATCTAATTAATACCGCACCACCCCGTGTTGTGACAAGTTAAACTTAAGCTCACAGTTTCTCTACTTAATTTACATCAAGATG
The DNA here is from genome assembly GCF_056783735.1 of Eptatretus burgeri. Classification (NCBI taxonomy): domain Eukaryota; kingdom Metazoa; phylum Chordata; class Myxini; order Myxiniformes; family Myxinidae; genus Eptatretus; species Eptatretus burgeri. Next base: position 71,673,063 of record NC_140968.1, read on the forward strand.
TCTCCAACACATCCATGGACCAAACAACTCAATTCAATCCTAACTTCGCTATGAAATTCCTCCATCTACCCCCACAACCATAACTATATATATATATATATATATATATATGTATGTACATATATATATATATATATATATATATATATATATATATATATATATACATTTATATGTACACACTAGGTGAATGCACCCGGCGTTGCCTGGGTTCTCTTTGAATGAATTTAATCTTCTGTACATAGGTTTGACACGAACCCAGTATCAGTTCCCCATTGGGCCACAGCAGTCATAGCCTAAAGGGGCTGGGGAGGGGGAAACACCCTCCCCCGCCACCGAGGGGCCTCACCACCTAGCCTATAACCTTCCCGGGGCCCGTCCCGACATTTTTGTTTCAGAGGTTTCCTCCTATCTTTCACCATTCAGGAGATTAGCGCGTGCAGACAAACAAACAAACAAACAAAAACTTAATAAATAAATAAAAAAAAAAAATATATATATATATATATATATATACATATATATATATATATATATATATATATATATATATATATATATATATATATATATATATATATATATATATATACTGTACAAATTATTGGCTGACAGCTGACAAAAGAGCGAGGTAAAATAGGGGAGAAGGTAACACAAACAGTAGAACACTGGGATAAGGTATATAAGGAACAACACAAGATGCCTACACAGTCTTGGATGCAGACAAACAAAAGACACAGTCTTGGATGCAGACAAACAAACTCAGCGGTTGAAATGTTGGAATGAAGCCTTGCTTTGCTGGGCAGATAAACTAGTTGGTGGTACCATTTATGAAGCTCCACAGTTATATTAGTTTCTGAACCATCCTTTCCAAAACTCCATCATCCAATGATGACTTACGTTGCATTGCTGAACCCCAAATACTCCTGTCCACAAAGTTTGTAGAGATACTGCATCATCTGCAAAGGACAATAGGTACATTGCAAGTAATTATAAAATGCAAAATAGTCAACCCTTAAATGCTTTCTTTGGTATTTTAAATAATGCCCTACAGAATTAAGCAAGGAACTCCTTTTTTTTAAGGTGTACTGTCCGAGTTCTGTCCGAGTTCAGTCCGAGTTGTAGGAATGAAGGACCTGCAGATTCAAAAAGCACAAAGAAATTGGTCTAGTTGTTTCCTTCTGTTCCCCTTTCAGGTTTTTCTTCATCTGTTCCTTCCATTATGTTGTTTCTGTCACTCCCCCTACCCCCCACCTCCACCCCACCCAAGCTCAAAGGTAGACACTTGCCTTTGAGAGGTCTAGTCTGAGTTTAATTCTGGACCTGACTATGAAATGTCATTCAGGTGCTTCTCAGGTAGAGTATTGTGTCAAAGTACACCACCCCTCAGATAGATGTTAAGCTGGGAAGCTGACTGCTAGCATTACTTGGTGGATGTTAAAGATCCCACGGTGTATTTTCACTTGTTGTTTCGTATGCAGCCTGTGGCTGCTGGTTGCATCATTTTCTGGAAGCACGGATGTGCACTGATGGCACATCAGTGCCTGTTACCAGTCGGCTGCTACTCATTTCCCTGACCTCAGAAGGATGACAGGCTGAGTCAACCCACCTGGTGTTGTTTCAGCAGAACGACAGGGTCTCAAACTCAAGACCCCAAGATCTTAAGCCAGACACCTTAACCATTAAGCCAACACCAGGCTGTCATATGACTAAGAGTAGGTGAGTATTTTGTCACCCAGGCAAATTCTAAATCATTGCCCTAATCTAAAGGGGACGCTGAATTTAAAAGCATCGCCTCATCCCCAAGAAATTATGCAACAAACAGCTTGCACTCAGATCAATAAAAAAAAAGAGTACCATGCCTGTTTCCACTATAAGGCACATAATAGAGCTTGTTCACAAATCACATACAGGACAAAGGGATTAGAAGAGATCAGTGTACTTATAGATGAATTACAAAGACATCTGAAAACAATGCAGAAACATATGGTATGTGGGATTCGAATCTTGGGTCTCTGCACCATGATTCAGGAGTTCAGATGAGAATGCCAACAGGTTAACTCAAGTACTCATATTTGGGGATGGGGGTTGGGGGCTCAAAATTACACCTTCAGTGACGAAGCTCAAAATGAGCAAGGAAAAGCATTTTACTTGAACGACAAATATCTAAGGTTGGGAAATGAAAGAATGGAGGAATAATTTTATGATGACTATACAATGACAAATGTTTACTTTTGACTTTTAAAGAGATCAAAACTGTCTCAAAAGGCTCTCAGGAGGAATTCTATCAAATATTTAAACCTGGGTTTATTTTCATAAACTTTGGAATTGTGAGGCGAAAAAGCACATAATTGCTCCACGTACGCGAAGTGAAGAGCGGGGTTAAGTAATTGAATAAAGTCGTCTGTCTGTCTACAAACGCCAGTTTATGATTGAGGACCAACTTGATTTCAATTGAATGTTGTATTTTGAACACAAACCGGAAAACAAACCTGTGATTTAGCACCTACCTTGGCTCTGAATTCGTCCTGATCACACATGCACAGAGAGGAGTGACATAATTTATTTATTGTCTACCTGTCTGGCAATCAAAGAAAACTGAAAATCATTCCAAACAGGAAACTTACTATTGTTAGCGATGTCATAAAGGATGCAAACATCAGGCATGAAGAACTAATGTGAATGTGTTAAATAAGGTGGTGTAAAAGACACTGCATCAACGGTGGTAAATTTCCTAAATTGTTTTTTCTACAACTTCTAAAATCTATATTTTATTTCAATTGAATTATATATTTGAACACTGCAGAACACAAGCATCTTCTTGGCACTTTAAAAACCGTTCCGTTTAGCAGGACTTGGACAAAATATTACGGCATTTTACATCATCACGACCAATCAAATTTGGCGCTCGCAGACTCCACCCATGTTCTTGTTTCTCAAGACTGCTCAGAGTAAAGTGTTCTATGAACTCACCATTCATTATAGATAGTGATCTTTCTCGTGTCAATATTGGATGTACATTAAAGGTTGTTAGAGTAATAACTGGGGTGTCAGTCATCAATAATTATATAACAAAAAACATGGTTCAGGCCTATCAAATAGGAGAAGACAGTTGCGGGAAGAGACACGAATGAGTCATGGAATCCTGTTGGAGGAAGGATTTTGTTCAACAGATGATATCTGGTTTATCAGCACCAGCCTCGATTGAGAGATCTGTCAGGTTGGAGTGGAGACCTCGAATGTTTGAGGTCCACACAGTTAGAGATGGAGGGGAGAAGGGTGCAGGATGGGGGAAGGTTTGTATTTGGGGGGTGCGGTGGAAGGATTGAGTGTGTGGTGTGCGGCGGAAGGATTGAGGGTGTGGGGTTGCAGGTGAAGGATTGTGTCTGTGGTGTGCAGTGAAAGGATTGAGTGTGTGTGGTGCGGGTGAAGGATTGAGTGTTCAGACCGGTCATATAGGAGGAGATAATATCAGGGAATGACACGAAGGAGTCAGGGATAGCCTATGGCAAGAAGGATTCTGTTAAACAGATGTTTGGTTTATCAGCAGTGTCTTGGATCGAGACATCAAGTTGTAGGGGAGACCTCAGATGTTTGAGGTCCACACAGTTTGAGACAGGGAAGGAGGCATTGGGGGGGGGGGTGCAGAACCGGTGTGGTGGTGGTGGGGGGGAGGCTTTGTGGGGGCATGGTGAGGGAGAGCCTTTAATGGGGTTGGGTGAGGAGAAGGTTTGGGTGGGTGGAGTGAGGGGGAAGATTTGAGGAGGTGGTGTGAGGGGGAAGCATTGAGAGGATGGAGTGAGGAGGGATGCGGAAAGAGGGGACATAAAGCTTTGAGTGGGTGGGGAAGATGTGAAAAGAGGGAACATGAAGTCAAGAGATACTGATCCTAAATTTCAAAATTGGACAAAAAGAGATAAAAATCATGGGATAGGAGTTAAGAATCTTTGTTGAATGCACGGAGAAAGGTGGTGCTGTAGGTTCAGGAAGAAGATTGGTGGACCAAGTGCTTAACTGAGACAGTTTTGGAAAATATATTTGTGGAGAGGAATATATCATCATGGTGAAGAGGAGGCGGAGGAAGAAGAAGAAGAAGAAGAAGAAGAAGAAGAAGAAGAAGAAGAAGAAGAAGAAGAAGAAGAAGAAGAAGAAGAAGAAGAAGAAGAACACATGGTGTACTCCTGATTGAGAAATAAGGAAAGTGCAATATTTTAAAATGTTTTAAATGCTTTTAAAGGAAGAAGGAAGAAGTATTTATCTTCAACGAAGATTAAGTTTGGAGATATTGAGAAAAAGGAGGAAAAAAACAAAAAACAAATGGAGTAGAGGAAGTACACTACAGGCAGAAGGAAAGTCAAGTATAATTGTTGTGGAGTGGAAAGATGAAGTTTTTTGTTTGTTTGTTTTTTTGAAGCAAGGAGGGGAAATAGATAATTCAGGGGGTAGAAAGTGCAGTATTTGGGAAGAAAGAAGCAAAATGAGGAACAAGGTGACAAAAGGGACACATAATTTTCATAGTAGATATCTGAGTTGTAGGCCTTGAACACTAAAAAAAAAATCGACGAATACAGCACAACAAGGGACAATTTAACACAGAAAATCAGACAGAAACACAAACAACAACACAGGGGCAAACATATAACAGAACAAAACATGACGAATCTGGTTCGGAAAACTTTAACGAGGTGGCAGCAGCAGCTGCAGATACTATCAACAAATGAAAAAATCCCCAAACTGGAAGTATTGGTTCACGAGTCAGTAAGTGACCACTATATTCGTTATGGGTGTGTGTCTGTCTGTCTGGCCCGAGTATAGCTCCGTGGGTTTTGATCCGATCCTGATAAAATTAGGGTGGGAGGTTTATATCATGATCTAGTTGTGTTTTCCTGAGAATGGGCGTGCTGCGCCCATTATGGGCGGAGCCATGCCCCAAAAAACGTGTGTTTTTAGGGGGTAGCCGATTTCAAGTTACATCTTCTCCGAGGGGGTTTGTCGAATCTGGCAGGGGTTTCAGTATTTGTTTAGCCCAATGGCACTTGCATAGCCCCATGGAGCTCGATTTTTCATTTTCATCCCAAGGTCAAGGTCACAAGGTCACGAACTTAGAAAATGTCAAAAAAATCAATAAATTGGGCATCGAGTTCCTCGGGTTTTCAACTGTTTCAAATGAAAGTTGGTATGCAAGTAGTGCTCTTCGAGTACAACTTTCATCATTTACGTTTTTCCCGATTTCCGCCAGTTTGCCCGTGGCGTCCCCTCGAAGGTCAAAAAATAAAAAAGGCAAACTATGTACATTGCTCGTGAACCATCGCCGTCTCCAGACTTGTTGGTTCACGAGTCAGTAAGTGACCACTATATTCGTTATGGGTGTGTGTCTGTCTGTCTGTCTGTCCCGAGCACAGCTCCGTGGGTTTTGATCCAATCCTGATAAAATTTGGGTGGGAGGTTTATATCATGATCTAGTTGTGTTTTCCTGAGAATGGGCATGCTGTGCCCATTATGGGCAGAGCCATGCCCAAAAAACATGTTTTTAGAGGGTAGCCGATTTCAAGTTACATCTTCTCTGAGGGGCTTTGTCGAATCTGGCAGAGGTTTTGGTATTTGGTTAGCGCAATGGCACCTGCATAGCCCCACGGAGCTCGATTTTTCATTTTCCTCCCAAGGTCAAGGTCACAAGGTCACGAACTTAGAAAATTGCGAATTTTGACATAAAAATCATACAACCGCCCAAACTTTGAGAGCGAGGATGACAATATTTTTATGCATAATCTTTAGGTCATTCCCCACCTAAAGTCTTGAAAGCATTTTGCTCTATCTCGAACACCTTGCCCATGGCGCCCCCTTCAAGTTTGTTTTTACGCTGATTTCATCAAAGTATAAATAATCCGAGGAGTGCGAAATGCCATATAGCCTATATGACGTTATATTGTTCGTGGAATGTTCTGGAGGGAGTTTTGCACCAAAGGTCATAATCCTTGACCTTTGACCTTTAAAGTTCACAAAGGTCAAATTTTCAAAGTTGTGGGAATCGAACCGGGTTTTCGACCTTCTTCGACGAACTAACTCCAATAAGCTATAGCACGTATCCTGTTTCCTTATTTTAATGTCCACAACATTGTTTTGTGACCTTTAAAGGTTATGCAAAGGTCAAATTTTGAAAGTTGTTGAATGAAACCGGGTTTTCGACATTTTGCAGCTAATAACCTGTCACTCGTACCACATCATGTTGATCATTTTTATAACCTGGTCAAAAATTATCACATTGTCTCATCCTTAACTTCTGAAACAATCTACATCGTCAAATACCGCTCGTGAACCATTGTGGTCTTCAGACTTGTACATATTTAAACTTATTGTTCAAAGTGTATTTAGTATTTTTGCATTCATTGCAAGATTACATTTGTTATTCTTTATTTGCTATTTCGGTGAGGCATTCAATAATCTTACACACTGACAAGTTCTCAAGCCATATATCAAGTAAAGGGTTTTAAATAATTCAAAGTGAGACACATCGACAACAGAGTAATGAGCAAAAACGCAGTTACATGCGATATTAGGGTCCTGACATTGATCACGTGAAAAACCTAGCAAAAGCTACAATTTGTTCAAGCCTATCATGTAACAATAAACTCAAGATGCTGAAGACTTCAAAAATGTATGCCCAAATGTATCTCTCTTGGTCCCCTATTTTGGGGGGTTGGGCCCATGGACTATTTTAGTAATACTAGTACGTGCCCGTAAAAAAAAAAAAAAAAGAAGAAATAAATATTCCAACCGCGAGCAACAAACAACAACCACACAGGCCGTTTCTTCGCTCTTGCATGCCCGTACGTGCGTGGCACGGAGGTTCGCATATCACAGTTACGATGATTCGCAATTTAGGTTTTAATGGCCAATTATTCAATTAGCGCCAACGTATTTTGCCTTTTCGCAATGTCATCGCAAGGAAAAACAAAAAGAGAAGAGAAGAGAAAAAAAATTACTTCCTGGTTCGGAGCATACCAGCATTCTGATGTTACCGAAATTTATGCACCGTCTCATATGAAAACGATCATAACTTGCAGCATTGTGTTTATCTATAAATACGCATAAGAAATCGAGAAATTATTAGAATACACGAAGTCATCATTATCCGGAAGCCCGTACGTTGTAACTTGTAATGGGGAACGCGGCTGAGCTTCCCTTCCCCATCGGCCACGCCCACGCAACAACATGTCTTGTCATTGGTTTGGTAAATAAATGGCCATAACTTGGGAAGCACTTGTCCGATTAATATCAAACCATGAAAAGGCACATCCTCAGGTCCCCAGCAATATACCTGGCAAGTTTCAATTACATCGGACCAGCAGTTGTCGAGAAACAGCGGTCACACACACACACACACACACACACACACACACACACACACACACACACACACACACACACACACACACACACACACACACACACACACACACACACACACACACACACACACACACACACACACTGCTGGAATTGTAGATATATTAAGAAAAGAAAAATGAGAGAATTTTAAGAATCTGAAGCTTTCAGGTCAAAATACACTTTTACTTCTCTTTAAAAAACAAAATGATGCTTGACATTATTAAAATGTTAACATCCATTTTACTTGGATTAATACAACAAACATTAAAATAAAAACCAATGTCACCCCCAGGGTGACCAGTATCTTGCCAAAATGTGACCACGTGAGACTTATTTAAGGTCACACTGAGGTGAACAGAGCTGCTATCCACCAGGAGCGACTCCTTGAGGAATATCTGCCTACGAGAGATTCCGATGAGAATCATTCTACAGAGTAACCATGAAAAATATGCGTTTGCCTCATAACATCACCAAATGACGTCATAATGTCTCAAGCTTGACATATCTAGAAAGCACTCATCGAGGTGTTCAATTTGAGGTATTACACGATATGGTACCTAAGATTTCAAAATTTGACCTTGGGGTCAAAAACTTTCGACCTCGAGTGCTAACCATGAAGGTCAAGGCCGATCGCCACCAAAAATTAATCAGCTGAGCGCCAGACCATGAACTATATTCCCATGAAGTTTGAAGACGATCCGATCAAAATTACTCAAAAAATAAGGGTTTCGTCGACTCCCATGATTTGCAACAAAGTGACCTTGACCTTTGACCTTGACTTTGAAAATTTTATGCGCTGAAAGGGACCTCTATAGGACTCTGATATGCGAAGTTACAAAAATTTCCAATGATAACTGTGCTCTGCAGAGTGATCGATACGTGATTACAGACAAACAAAAATAAATAAATAAATAAATAAAAAATATACAAGCTGACTAACATATCTTGCAAAAACTTCGTTTTGGCAAGATAATAAAAAACGTAGTAACAGGAAGGTGATTCACCCATTCATTAATTACTGGAACAAAAAATAGTTTCGAGCACCTAATATGTTGCACATTTTCATTGTTAAAATGTCCCTTTTGCAAAAGAAATGTAGGCCCTCATAGGCCTGTATCACAGCCAGCTATTTCCACAGCACTTTGACTTAGATGTAGGATTTAACACTATGCCCAGGACCTTGAAGTCGAAAACCACTGAAAGTTTTCTTCAAAGCTTGAGCCCTGTTATGCGTAAATTTCATCACGCATATTTACGTCAGATATTTGGTTCCCTTAATGATTGTACAGTGTACACACATACATCCAAAATATGGAAAATTCAGCCACAAAAATTACAATAATGTGGAGTGAAATTATGAAATTATCTGACAGAGACTTACATAATCAAACTTCTCTGAGGTATGGGCTCCTTGCTGGGGAAGGAAGGAACAATAGGTGTGCGCACGTGCACATGAGTGTTAAAAATACTCACACAATTCCTCTCCGTTGGCTAGTTACATGCCAGAACACAATTTGTAATGCAAATGCTAACAAAGTATAGCTTAAACATCAATCAGCAGGGTTGAGAAAGTTTGTGATAATAATTGTACAAATAGCATTTGTCATTTAGATTTTCAAACAATTTTACTGCAGCAAAATAATGGTGCAAAAAAAAAATCATTTTCAGGAAATATTTTTGGATAAATCAGATTAACCCCAAATCCATTGCAAAAAAAAAAAAAATTCTAACATCAGTGCATGGATGAATCACTAAGTTAATTGTCTGAGAAAACTGTAAAAATAATAATTTTCGAGTTGAAATTCTTGCAAAAGCACGACTTGAAAATTAACAGTTTCATCCAATGTCAATCATGTGCTTTTTTGGGGGGGTCATGAACTTAACGATCAATCATTATGTTTCACAAAGTAGGGATTGATGTTAATGAAATCCATATTCACTTGCTATTTGGGTTAAATTAAGGGCTATGGTAGATACTGTATCTTACCTTAATCAAAGATGTGATGACAATCGCACCAGCATTCACCATTGGGTTGTGCGGTATCTCTGAAAACAATATTACAATCACAAAGCATTAAACAAATACAGTCTATACGTTAAATTTGCTTGGGTAGTGGGTCTAAAAAGTAAAGTGGTATATAAGGGATCGGGGAAAATGTTGGAACAGTTTTTGAGAGGATTAAGAAAAAAGATGACATTAATGTCATCAGTGAGGGTTCATGGAAGAAGAAGAAAACAATGGCACTGTATTTTAATAAATAAATATTACATAAAGTAACAATGGTCTTTATTAAGGGGACTTACAGTACATGGATAGAGTATCTTTCAATTGGGCTCATTTGATTGTAGGTTAAATAAGTAAGGCTGTTTACAATGTAAAACTAGAGCACCACTTGGTAGAGTGCATACCTCCACCATGCTGAACAGTTTACATTTTGTATCCCACTGATAGGCCGAATATCGATCCAGACCTGAACCAAAGTCTAATCGGCTTATACTGGTACCTACCAAACTCATCCACCAAATTCCGTCCAAATCTGTTCACTACTTTTTGAAATATCATGCTATATATCGTTATTGACCCTATCTCTCAATGGTGAAAAACATAACGTCCGTCCACTTTCGGTGGCGAAGGTAAACAGAGGCTGTCATCAAAAATATATACCGTAAATAGTATGCAAGCAGTCTACAAAAGAGTGCAGTGGAATGAACAGAGGAGCAATTCAAAATTCAAATATGTGCAATTGCAGGCAAAGTGAAATGCAAAATGCAAATTGTTGAGTATAAGTGTGCAAGCACATTACTCGTGTTAATTTGCAGTATGGTTGCACGACAAGAGGAGTCATTCAACCTTATAACATGCAAATATGTTTTTTATCCAAAATAAAACATTCTTTTGATGTGCTTACAAAAGATGAAGGCTCATGGCAGAGCAAGGTATTTTGGGGTAAAACAGTGGCGCAATGTTGGACACTGGATCCAGAGATTATGAGTTCCAATCTAGCAGAAGGAAAGTGTTAAGGATTTTGATTCTCAGCTTATGCAAATTGAGCAAGTCTCAGGAGCATTAACATGTGATGAAAAACCATGCTGGCTCATGAATGACCTTCAGGGATGGGATAATGTGTGACTCGGCTGGACTGTTATCCACGTGATGTCAGTCCATAGTTTCCTTCAGAGAAACTTGTGGTGGGCCACCTAAATGCGACTTTAAAAGACAATGCCTAATAAATTGCCCCAATAATAAAAACAATAAAAAAAACTAGTAACCAGATCTGGATCTTCACAAAAATCGAATCAATTAGTCCTTGTCACACTCCCAACCTAGCCACCAACTTTAGTCGAAATTCGTCCACAACTTTTTGAGATATTGTGCCATGTATCATTTCCAGCACTATCTCTCAATGGTGAAGAATTACTTTTTAAAGATTGCATATCCAGATCCGCATTCTCAGCAAAATCGAATCATTTCATCCTTGTCACACACCCAACCTGTCCACCAAATTTCATGCGAATCGGTCCACAACTTTTTGAGATATCCTGTTCACACAAACAAACAGACATATGGCCAGACAGACAGGGATGAAAACATAACCTCTGCCCACCATCGTGGTGGAGGTAATGATGCCGAACAGGTGAACATTTTCTGGAGGAATGATTAAATTATTGGAGGTGATAACCATACTACAAGGCGACATCAACATTTATTCATCTTGTCAAAATTTACTTGTTTGGGGCTCTGTAATGAATATGTGCACATACAGATATTCACTTGTCCCTCAAAAACACACATGGTGGCACACTTACTTTCTTCATTAAGTGAGAGCGTGTTGAAGCGCAGGCCACTGGGCTCTTTCCCCACAAACCGGTGCACGTGCTGTGTGCCCAACACATCTACTGCAACAGCATATTCCAGAGGCTTCACACAGGACTGCAGGCAGAATGGCATTTTTGTGTCCCCAACTGAATACCTGTACATGCAAGAAGCAATTTCAATCAGTAGCTGGAAAGTAATCGAGTTAGATTGCTTGTTACATACATCAAATTATGATTTTATATTTGTGCGAGTTCATATGATTGGAAAACTATTCCATCTTCTGATGAAAGGTTACTGTACATCTATAATTGGCCCAATAAGGACTGGTTATTACAAATAAAAACAAACAAAGACTAGAAGGGGAGTACTCGGCAGAGTGCAAAACCTCCGCCACCAATACTGCGGGGTCACTTAAGTGAACCTGATATCCTATTCATTGTAGGTCAAAACGGATCAGACTCTACTGAACCATGATTGAATAAACTAAACTAGATTGACGCGCATGTAGAAATGGCAAAAAAATAAAATCGAAATTTTTTGAAAAAAAAGTTGCAAAATTTGTTTTTTTTTTCTGTAACAAATTTTTTTGGGGGGTTGGAAATCACTTAAAACATGTAGCAATGGAAAAAGAAATTCAAATATTTTTCAAGTAAAATCTAAATTTTTTTGAAAAAAAGTTGCAAAATTTTGTTTTTTTTTGTCTAACAAAGTTTTTTTTTGGTTGGAAATCACTTAAAACATGTAGAAATGCCAAAACAAAAATTCAAATATATTTTCAAAATGGCTGTTAGGGTTAGATGTTAGGGTTAGGGTTAGGGTTAAAATGGGCATAGCGGCCATATTGGACTTTGGACCAAGTCCAAAATCGAATGGCATGATCCTTGGACCATTCCTAATCCCCCCACCAAGTTTCGTCGAAATCCGTCCAGGAGTTTTTTCTGTAATACTGTTCACAAACTAACAAACAAACAAACAGACAGGGGTGAAAACAGTAACCTCCATCCATCTTCGATGGCAGAGGTTAATAATAAAATATGCTTTCAAAAAATTGGAGTGCCAATGGTTTCACTGGGATGGCAAAGTACATTCTTTAATGTGCACTTTCCAAAGCTAATGGAAGAGCTCGTACATGTAGTACATATAGTAATGGAGGAGCTTGAACAATGCTTGTAAACATCACTGCACCTATATATGTATAACAAGGACATCATAATTATGAATAGCTTCGAAGGTAATGAATGGTAACTAGGCTGTCAGTACAAAAGCAGATCCTCCAAATTACCTCTGTCCATCAACTGTGCAGATAGACACACCCCACAAGTCTGGACTGAACTTCGCAAGCTGTGGGATATAATCTGCCACCTGAATACACACCCACAATCACACTCAAGGAAAAAAGCACAAAACATGCATCCAAAATTTTTTTTTAACATTTAGATTTGACTGCATGTGCATACCATATTTTAGCCTCAGAGCAAAAAAAAAAAATCTTCATCAACACGATGTAATGACATGCATTTCAGAGAGAGAGAGAGAGAGAGAGCAAAACAGCCATGCCAGGATAGTAGGCTATGTAATTCAATGTAACTATGGTTGCTTTCTATTGACTGATAGATGTCAGACATCATCCTCTCATACTGAGGTGTTAGAACCAGGAGTGTACAAGTTTCATAGTTGCTGCCAAAACTTTTCATGGTGGGAAAGGTTATGCAAAACAACAATATGTACAATAAAGGCTGCAACATGCAAGCTTTTATATGACCAAGCTGCCTCCATTATAGCCACTCTGGTGTCCATAGATGTAAAGGGCATGACAAAAAAAAACCAAACCCATAAAAAAAATCCACATCACATTCATTTTTGTTCTAAATTACCTAAAACTTAAGGAACATGTGTTACATTTTGTGTGAATTAGGTGTACCAAATATCAGAACCTTAACTTTTAAGACTTTAGTTTGGCACTTAGTCGATGACATGCTCCAAGAGTCCACCTCTGCGCTGAATACAGATTTGAACATGACAGGTGAAGTTGTGGATTACGTGCTGACATTCAGCAAGTGGGATGGACCGAACTTTCTCTGTGATTGCTGGTTTCAGCTCAAAGATGCTTCTAGGGTTATCGTTGTACACACTGTCTTTGAGATATCCCGAAAGACAAACATCTTGTGGGCTTAGATCAGGGGAATGTGTAGACCACTCAACGCTAAAGCATCGACCAATCACTCTCTCATATAAGTGGCTTGCGTCACCCACTCACGGGACTCATTTGCGGTGTTATGGGTTGTTTCATCCTGCTGAAACCATTGTTCTTCGCTTCGAAAGCTTCTCCTGTGACCAAGAGCAGCCCAGAACGAATTCAGCACTTTAATGTTGCGCTCAGAGTTGATGGTCATGGCATTACCATCTTTATCTTCAAACTAGAATGGCACTTGGTCGAGCACATACCTCTGCTAGGCTGAACAGCATATATTTTGTATCTCACTGATAGGCCTGGACCTTAATCAAATTCTAATCATTCTTGTCACATACCCAACTCATCCACTCATCCAAGTTTTGTCATCCACAACTTTTTGAGATATCGTGCTATAAATAGTTTTTGGCCTTATCTCTCACTGGTGAAAAATCACTTTAAAAATTCGAGTATCTGGATCCGAATCCGGATCCTCAACAAAATCGAATCAATTTGTCCTTGTAACACACCCAACCTGTCCATCAAGTTTTAACCAAATCCATCTATAACCTTTTGAGATATCCTGTTCACAGACAAACAAACAACCAAACTAGAACGGGCACTCATATAGCGCATACCTTCGCCGCCACTACTTTTTTTGTTCTTGATATGAGTGTGGGGAACTGGTTTCATATTAATGGTCTTATGACACAAACCACATATCTATAATGTCATGACCCCCCCCCGACTTTCGGGGGCTATGGACTAAACAACAATCAACTCACGTCGTTTTGGCGAGTCATCACTCGCAAGCTCGGTGAATACAACGTTTCAACAAGAGAAGGTAATCTCGTTTGATGCTAGTTTCATGCAAATCGAATAAGAATTGACTGAGTTATGCCGAAAACCGCATATTTTTCAAGGGCGTGACCCCCCCCCCCGACATTTTACCCCAACCGGTGACATGTATTATGACGTCGTTGAGTCACAAGATTGGGCATTAAATTCTGAACATTTTGGTGCTGGGTTCATGTAAAGCGGACAAGAATTGACTGCATTATGACAAAAACCGCATATTTTTCAAGGTCGTAACCCCCCTGACCTTTGACCCCTAACCGGTAACAAGAGTATGGGCGTCATTGTGTCATATTGCATATCACAAGATGAGGCATTGAATTCTGAACATTTTGGCGTTAGTTGCATGCAAATTGAAAAAAATTGACCGTGTTATCGTAAAAAGACGATTTTGACCTTTTCGTGACCTTGACCTTGACCTTTGACCCGAACGATCCCAAAATCTAATCGAATGCTTCCTGGCTAATAACCAATCATCCCACCAAATTTCATGCAATTCGGTTTAATACTTTTTGAGTTATACGAATTACAAGATTACAAATAAACAAATAAATAAATAAATAACTACACGCCGACCAAAACATAACCTTTCGCAGAATGCGAAGGTAACAAGCCGGTAGGTGGACATGGGTAGTCGATCAAGTCGAATTTAGTCGTTTTTCAGCCGTTACTAGCCAACAAAAGCGTCTATAGCAACGGTTCTTTCTCACACATAACTAGGACATACCATGAACCTACCATACCAGTTTCATGTATATCTGACTCATAGTCTCTGAGATATAATGAACTTCGTTTTTTTTTTATTGTTTTCGACCAGGGTTCATTTGAAGTCTATCTTCTCCGACAGTTTTCATAGGATCCGGCTGGAAATTTTTGACAATATGGCTGAATGTACTGCCCACAGTCGCTCATGGCCCGATTTTTGATTTTAGGAAAAAAAAAAATTGAGATTTTTTTTGAAAATTTCAAAGGTCCGTTGCTAGGCAATGGATGGGTCCATAGCAACGGTTCTCATTTGCACACGACTAAGTCATGGTCTGAACCTACCAACCAAGTTTCATTGAAATTGCCATTGTATTAATGGAGCACTGAACCGAACAGACATACAGACAGACAGACAGACAGACAGACAGACAGACAAACATATTGACAGAAATACTTATAATAAGGGTAGACTAGATTGACTACCAAACAAACAAACAGACAGGAGTGAAAACATAACCTCTGTCCACCTTCGGTGGAGTAGGTAACCAGAACGGTCCAATGATGTCATGCTTGCTCATTGCAAACCAGGCCGTGCACGTGAATGAATGTAAGGATATCTGATGAACCCCATCTGGCAGTACTGCAACTCAGTCGACATTGTTCCTTAATTTGTCTATTAAGCAAATTGTGAGCCTCATCAGAGAACCAAGTGTCGGTGAGAAAACCAGATTCCTCTTCAAATTTCTCCACAATCTACTGAGCCATTTCAAGATGGTTGTTTTCGGCTGGGTCAGTGAATTTGTATCTGACTTGTATTTTGTATGGATTTATTAAGTTTCATGTCATCATGGAGAATCCTCCTGAGACTTGACACTGCCAGACCAAGTTAATGACTGTGGTGTGGAAGCGACTTTTTGGACACACTCAATGACCTGAGGAGTTCTCAACGAAGGGTGTCCAGAACTAATTGGTCTGTCCCTGGATT
This sequence comes from Eptatretus burgeri, assembly GCF_056783735.1. Classification (NCBI taxonomy): domain Eukaryota; kingdom Metazoa; phylum Chordata; class Myxini; order Myxiniformes; family Myxinidae; genus Eptatretus; species Eptatretus burgeri. Next base: position 71,688,984 of record NC_140968.1, read on the forward strand.
TTGAATTCCTTCTCAAAATTTCTTTGTTCATTTGAATATTGTATTTGTATAGGGCATCTCTGCAGTTAAAATTTCTCTTGAACTCTCTTTGACTTTGAACAAAGGATTGCATTTTGATGTAGGATTACACAAAAAAAGCCTTTTCTTCACTTGTCCAGGGCATTGTCGTTTCCTCCAAGACCTAAGCTATCATTATCTGAAAGAGAAAATTCATGAAAAATAAATCAATGGTGAATAAAACAGAGGGGTTTTTTTTTTGGCACACCTGGTAAGAAAATATTCAAACAATAACATCGCAAAGCTTTTCTGTTTTGCACTCACCAAAATTATTATTGTATTCCATTTACAATAAGAAAAAAAGAAGAAACAATTCAATTAAAATTAATAAATATTGTAAACACAACAGGCCACATGCTGCCACTCAGACAATGTGTGCAGAACAAGTTTATCTGCAGTAAATGTTCAAATCCCCATTGAGCACACACATGCACAAAGTTCTTGTAAGCTGTATGGTGAATCAAAAACTAATTAATATTGAAAAATAATGGTGCTTTTTTTGTCGAGGTATACAATGGTTTTACCTTGCCCCACGTAAGTCCTTTGGCATTTTCATGAATGCTGTCAATCTGAGCTGTGAAGTTCTGAAAGTCTGGAATAACAAACTTTCTGCGAAATGCTTGAGTCAGAAGAACAATGCTTCCTGCAACACATCTGGTGAAACAGAAGCAAGTAAAAATAAATTACAGTGGTAAACATGAGACAAAAAAGTTAGAGGTGTTAAATATTGTTGCGGATTCGCGCCCGCCGGCGTGCGAACGGCCACGTAACTCGAATCGCGGCACGTCGCCCACCGGACGGACAATCCAGTCGTGACCCTCTCGGACTAACGCCGGGAACCAGTCACGGGTGGACCTTTCGGTCTCACCACGATCGTGCCAATCGGCCCCCGCGTAGGATAGGGTTGCTCGCCAAATTCGACCTACCTAAGTACCCACACGGAGGGTAGACCGGGCGATCGCACCTCGCCGCAGGTCGACTTCGGACACGGGCCACTTTAAGCGACCCGTTCCGTACTATCGGGATAACCAAGCAGTGTTATTCGTCGGCCTTGACGGTTCGATTAATTATCGGGCGTTTTAGCCCATGACCAACCCTTTACGTGAAGCAAGATGGAGATTCAATGAAAGAAAAGACGAAGCGAAGCGGGAAAACAGTTCAACAATAAGCACATTTATTTCGCGATGAACGGAAAGCACACATATACAATTCCACCAAAAGCACATGTAAAAGAAGAAGACAATGCAATACTACACAAAAAGCAAATGCAACAATGCAGATCTATCCAACTACCGGGCACACGGCAACACTTATACAATTTTACTTCACAGACGGCGCCGACAACACATATTCCCAAAGCAAAAGAAAAGAGAACCACCCTCCAGGATGAGGCGGGCCTGGGGCCGAGACCGTGTTGGGCCTACCCGTCCGATGATGAGACGCGGAGTGGCGGTGGTGCCTCAACTCCACGGGCCTTGCGGACAGTGTCTGGTAGGGGGTGGGAAAGGGGCCCCTTTTGTCGCACTATCTCAGCGCGGGGGGAAACAGGAGGGGTTGCTGATGCTCGGGGGAAGGAGGATATCACCCTGTCTCGGGTCCCGCGGCGAGCGTCTCCTCCTCCACCTCGGTCGCGTTGCTGGCCTCTCCCTGTGCAGCTCCCGGCAAACGACGCGAGCACCCCCTCGTCCGCCTTCGCCGCCGTCACCTCTCCACAGCTCCGTCCTCTTCACTCTGACTAGTACCACTTCTTTCCAGCTCCACCGACGACTCTCTTGAACTCCGCACACTTCTCTCAACTTCCAACTCAACTCATGACTGACGAACGCAGCCGTTTATATAAGCCCCGTGGCTTCGCTCTTTCACCCTTGACCCTTTGCCTCCGACCCTTCACCTGGCTCCCCATTGGCCCGAGGAAAAGTGGGCGTGAATGCTTTTTGATCCATGAATTTGCATATAGCGACCGCCCTCCAACACCCTGGAGGCGGGGCCAAATTGCCCCTCGCTCACCGATTGGATGGAACAAAAGTGGGCGTGAGTCGTTTTTGATCCGTTTTCTGCGGAAAGTCTGTGATGTTTTTGAACACGCTGCTCGGTGCGCGCCCCGCACGAGTCCAGCATCGGCGCCCACGAGTGGCGCGAGATGGTGTGGATGAGATGGTGGCGAGTTGTGACGGTAAAGGTCGTGGCGGTTGTGGTGAAGCGGCGTTGTGGTTGGTGGTTGTTGTTGTGAAGCGGCGTTGTGGTTGGTGGTTGTTATTGTGAAGCGGCGTTGTGGTTGGTGGTTGTTGTTGTGATGGCTGTTGAGACGTGGTTGGTGGTGGTAATAATGGCGGCTGGTCCAAAATAAAGATAGTAAAAGAAAAACGGCTATCCTGAAGAGTCGCAGCCCGCATGAATGACATTTATTCCCTCTAGACAACGGGTTTGGGCCTAACTACACATATACTTACAGAGATATCTCACCTAAGGGACCTGAATGGTGGTTTGTGAATTTTGTCAACCACAACAATATGTTTGGAATATGAACAATGTACAGGATGGTCCAAAATGATGTGCAGCTTTTTATTTAATAACAATATTTTTTATCAACGGACGATTTTTTTTGTTTATTTGTTTAATAATGCAAAGGGTAAGTGAAATTTTTGTTTGTTATCGTGAAGAAAATGCTTTATCAAGGAATAAGGAGTAATTCATTAGTTGTTGATAAAGTGCTCATCCAAGCACCACACCTCTGGATCACAGGTCCCACACGGACACTGACGTTGTCAATAACTCCACTGAGAACTGGAGCTGATATGCATCTGATTTCCCTTCGGATGCCACTTTTTAACTCCTGCAGTGTGTGTGGGTTGATTTTGTAAACTTTATCTTTGAGAGTGGTAGGAGGGAGGAGATAGATCAAAAGAGTATGGAAGCCATGAGTTGTCCATCCTTCAAGAAATGAGTCGACCACCCGGGAAATATCATTGTTTTCCAACATGGCTACCAATTATGACATGACGTCATAATTATCAATACAACATTCTACATTAGTAGTCGCTCCTATGGTGAAAATTTAGTCTCAATCTGACAAGTGGTTGCGGAGAAAAACACAAGTTCTGTGCGGACAAACAAACAAGAAAAAGATATCATGCAGAGCATGATACGTGCAAAATCAACCCCCTCTCCTTCGGTCAGGTCAGGTATGGGAGCATGTGCCAGAACAGCGCGTCGCTGCGTCCACTTTCCGCCGGTACTGCAGGGGCCTCCGTCTGGCCTTCCCCCAGGCAGATACCAGGCCCATCCCCATTTCCTTGAGATGCTGGTCAACCTGCTGCAACCACGTGGCACGTGGTCGGCCCATTGGCCTCCTCCACTCACGAGACTCCCTCGCTGAGAGAATCTGGTGAGCAGGATCAGCGTCAGGAAAATGAGCCACATACAGCCGCAACTGATGCTCACGGACCATGCAGGTAACAAATCTCATCCGAGTCTCTCTCAGCAACCGCTCGTTGGACACAAAATCTGAGCAGCGATAGCCAAGGATTCTCCGAAGAGACCTGGTACCAAAGGAATTAAGTCTCCGTCTCAGATCCTTGGTCAGAGTCCAAGTCTCACATCCATAGAGCAAGAATGGAAGCACCAAGGACCTGAAGACTTGGAATTTCGTCCTCACACACAGGTACCGGCAGCGCCACACCCCATGATCCAGTGAATCCATGACTCCCCAGGCCCGACCCAGACGTCTATTGACCTCTGACTCACAGCCAGCAGAGACATGAATATCACTGCCAAGGTAAGTGAATCTCTTCACGACCTCAACATCCTCACCACAAACAGGCACAGACAGGACAGCAGCATCCAAGATGTCATTGAAAGCCTGGATCTTAGTTTTGACCCAAGAAACCCATAATCCCAGCGGCTCCGAATCCTCATTCAGCACCTCGAGGGCCCCCAAAAGGATATCAAAAGTCTCCGCAAAGATGACTGCATCATCTGCGCAATCAAGGTCCGAGATCTTGACATTCCCAAACGATGCACCGCAGCTTGATCTTTCCGACATCCTCCCTAAAATCCAGTCCATACAAGTGCTGAAAAGTGTCGGGGCCAGTACACACCCCTGACAAACTCCAGTAACAACTGGAAATAAGTCAGACATGGTACCACTGCACTTCACAGCACTCTCAGTACCAGAGTAGAGTTTAGACATCAGATCGATCAGTTTTGGTGGCACTCTCCAAAGGTTGCCATGGATACATCAAATTGTCCATTTCATCAACATTGAATTAAGAAATTGCCAATCTTAATCAAAGCTCAGGTCAATCGGATGAAAATTAATTATTTTTCAGATTGAAATTGATGATTTTAGAAGTTTGACCTTGAGTTGACCTTTGACCTCAAAATAGTTGGTTTCTAAATTCAGTAATGTACTGTACAATTGCTGCTTAATTTTCAAGTTAATCAGATGAAATTCACAATTTTTCACTTGAAATTTGATTATTTTAGAAGTTTGACCTTGAGTTGCAATTTGTCCTTTTGACCTCAGAAATATTTGCTTTCCCAATTCGGTGAGGGACTTTGCAAATCATGTTCAACTTCCAAGTTACTAGGATGTAAATTGACGATTTTTCATTTGAAAAGTGATGATTTTAGAAGTTTCACCTTGAGTTGACCTTTGACCTTTCATTCTCAAAAATAGTTGTTTTCCCAATTCAGGAATGTACGATGTAATTGCTGTTTAATTCCCAAGTCAATCGGATGAAAATTGATGATTTTTCAGATAAAAAGTGATGATTTTAGAAGTTTGACCTTGAGTTGACCTTAAAAATAGTTGGTTTTCCAATTCCGTGATGCAATATGCAAATCCTGTTCAAAATGGATAAAAAATGACGATTTTAGAAATTTTACCTCAAGATGACCTTTGACTTTTGACCTCAAAATCAATAGGCTTCTCAGTTCAGACTACCTCTACAACTTGGTAAAGTTTCATTACGATCGGTTTAGAATTGTAACTTGTAGGCGATTGACAGACAGACAAACAAACAGACAGACAGAATAACAAAATCGACCGACCAATATACTTGAAAATCTTTGATTTTGCAAGTAACAAATTAAAAATCACTCATAGAGTGACACTTGGCAAAATGGAATGGCACTCGGTGGAGCAAATATCTCCGCCAGGCTGAATTTACATTTTGTATGCGACTGATAAGTCGGATCTGAATCCGGACCTTAACCAAAATTGAATCGGCTTGTTCTTGTCACCGAACCAACTCATCCACCTAGTTTTGTCAAACTCGCCCACAAATTTTTAGATGTCATGCAATACTTAGTATTTGGCCCCATCCCATCTCTCAGTGGTGAAGAATCACTTGAAAAATTCTCGTATCTGGATCCAGATTCGAATCTTCACCAAAATTGAATCAATTCGTCCTTGTCACACTCACAACCTGTCCCACAAGCTTTCTGCGGAATCCATCCATAACCTTTTGAGATATTGTGCTACATATCGTTTTTGGCCCGATCTCTCAATGGTGAAGAATCACTTGAAAAATTCTCGGATCCAGATCCAGATTCGAATCTTCACCAAAACTGAATCAATTCGTCCTTGTCAAACACCCAACATGTCCACCAAGTTTAATTTGAATCCGTCCACAACTTTTTGAGATATCATGTAATATCGTTTTTAGCCCCATCTCTCAATGGTGAAGAATCACTTTAAAAAATAATACATTGTCGTTATCTTCACTAAAATCTAATCAATTCTTCCTTGTCACACACCCAACCTGTCCACCAAGTTTCATCTGAATCTATCCATAAACTTTTGAGATATTGTGCTCCATATCGTTTTTGGCCCGATCTCTCAATGGTGAAGAATCACTTGAAAAATTCTCGGATCCGGATTCGGATTCAGATATTCACCAAAATTAAGCGTTACTTATCCTTGGCTGGTTAACTACATACACAGAAAAATTCAGAACGACTGCTTGAAAAATGTGGCCAAAAATCGTGTGACAAACAGACAAGCAGACAGCTAGACAGACAAACATTACAGACCAACATGGCAAAAAATAATGTTTTTGCCAAGTAACAAACAGACCTAAATGCAATACCCTCTGCTTCGGTGATGGTAATGAATGCATGTGAGGTCGTGGTAAGCCACAACCTTAACGCAGTCGAGGGAAGAAATTGACTGAATCAACACAGAGAGGAGATTCCAAAAGCAGGAAAAGAGGGGAACAAAGGATTGCAGGGGAGCAAGAAGCCTGGACTCTGAAAGGTTGACAAGGAGAGGGTTGCTCATCATCATTCGACATCAGCATAAGCCTGTGGTCGCCTCCTCAAATTATACACCACCGCCGCTTTCAACAGAACACATCTTTCCAGCGCTGCCATTTTGAGTTCAGTGATAATGCATCCTGATTACTCTGGGATGTTATCGACCCAACGCATCTTTGGTCGACCTACCGAAAGACGACATCCCTCCGGAAAACCATCCACTACAGCTGCTGCCAGTCCACCATGCCAAATCACGTGGCCAGCCATGCTGCCTTGTATTCCATTACATTGCTACTGCTGAGGCACCAATCATCTCGATTAAACTCTCATTTGTAACATGGTCATGCCACTTGATGTTGAGCAGGTGGCGCCAGATAGTTCAGCCAAAGCAGTTTAGTCGCCTGATGTCGGTTGCCTTCAACAACAAGGTGGTGGCACAGTACAGTACTCTTGACATGATTAGCACCTGAAAAGGCTGTGCTTTTGTTTCCAGGCTGACATTGGTGGAACACAGGTATTTACACTGCTGAAGGGTGGATTTGCCCATACCTATCCGCATTCGCACCTCCTTGCTGTCATCCGAATGTTTCTGAATGAACATTTTTACCCTGCTAGAGCTGGGGAGGGGAGGAAAGGTGAAGTACAGGGGTGGGGGTGGGGTAAGACTGGATGACAGACAGTACATGATCACAATACCATCAACCAGTCTACATTAAGAAAGGAATAGGCACTCTGTGCAGCCTTTTTATGCACGATACACATGATTATCAAAGCCTTGACATCCATGACTCACAGGAGCAAGAGGTGCGATGCAGGTGTAATGGCCCAAAAGGACAAGCAATGCTCCATTATGCTTCAGAGAACTGTTTTACAGGCTGTGATCAATTCTGAAGAACCAAAGGACTATTTCTATCTCAGAATGCCCTGGATGCACCTGGTTTTAGCATCCAGCTTGGAGATGTGGTCTGCTTAGGAGAGGTCACGATTGAGAGTGAGGTCCAAAAGTTCAAGTGATTGAAATTCTTCAAGAGGTTGATCACAAACTAGTGGTCTTACTTGAAGGTCTTGCTCTTCCATGAGCCTAAATTTTGTATCCAAAAAGGTCTTTGCAGTGAAACAGTCATGATGTGGGAATTACCTTGATTAAAAGTTACAACTCACCGTGAGGATGTATATTTTATTATTGGACAATTCATAACTGTGGATGAAAACATGAGTATTGAAAGTCATGTTGGCCATGAGAATGCAGCTGCTGCCACTGTCAGTAGAATGGAGAATTGTTTGACAGAATGTGAAAATGTGGATTCCTCTGCACAAATGTAAAGATAATAATCCAAGGAAATATTGGTCATTAATGAAAAGCAAGAGGAGAATTGGGCCGAATGTGCTGCAATGGAGCATTCCAGCCTCTCCAGGTAGAGCAGTTGATAAGGAGTGATCAACATCTCCAAGCTGTTTGTGCACATGGAGGACAATGGTCAGCCAGGTATGAAGACAGTTTTGAATGTGACATGCAGAAAACTTGTTAATCAGAAAAGGGTGCCTGACTATGTTGATGAGAGATGTGTCTTGGGAGACAGGCTCAACCTAATTTTTCTGTTTTAGGTAAGACTAGAAGTCATATGTACAGATTTGAGGGGCCAGGGTGGAAATTTGAGAGCTATGAGAAGTGGAAGAGAAATTTGAGAGGCCAGGGCCAGGCAAGTGATCAGGAATTAGATCAATGGAGAAAAGGAGTGACTTCACGTCAGCAATGATTACGGATTGCGTTGCTTTGCATATTGTGAGAAGCTGACTGTCCAGTTTGTAGTTAAGTCAATCTGTCTTTTCACCATTATTACCTCTGCTACCAAAGGTGGACAGAGATTATGTTTTCACCCTTGTTTATCTGTCTGCGAGCCTGATATCTCAAAAAGTTGTGGATGGATTCAGATGGAATTTTCACTTCCGGTTCTGCGTTTGGAGCGTCGGCAGGTCTCCTTCAGGGCTCTCTGCTGACGTGTGGTACTCTTTACTGTATCATAATGCACTACTCGTTTACTATTTAAACAGACTGCTCTCAATTTGACCTTTCCTTCATACCTTGCCTAAAAAATCCAACTGTTACAGCATTTCTTCTCTCGATTCTCATAATTCGCCTTTATCGCATCCATCAAGAATTGTGTTTAATCGCATCTCTGACCGAAAAATTAAAAAACCCCACTTTGCTATGAATGTTCGCTTTCCATAAACCATTCTTTTTTTCCAATTCCAGTGCCAACTCACCCCTCTCAACGCTCCCTCTCAAAGCAACCATCACACTCTTCTCCCTCCAAGCCTCCCTCTCACCTCTCTCACAAACTCCCCACTCACCCTCCTCACTCACCCTTCTTAAAGTTGCCCCCTCTCTTCCACAAAGCTGCCTCCTTCCACTGCCCTCTCACCTCCATCTCTTCACTCCACCTCCTCAAATCTTCAACCACCTTCTGCCCCTCTCTTGTCCACCCTCTGCCCCAGCACCACAGAGCCTTTTCTCCTCCTCATCCGCCCCCCTCCCCAAGCTATTCTGCAATCCCCCACACTCTTTCAACAACCCTCCTTACCCCCCCTCATCCCTTGTCCTACCCCCTCCCCTCCCACCCCCTGCACCCAAATCCTCCTCCACTCCCTCTTCATTAACAGTGTGGACCTCAAATATCCGGGGCCTTCGCTCAAACCTTTCAGATCTTTCCATACAGGTTGCCACTGACAAACCAGACAGAATCTGCGTAACAGAAACTTTCCTCCCCGAAGACGTGTCTGACTCCCAAGTATCTATCCCTGGTTACTCCCTCCTCTGGTATGACAGACCTGAGCCTCGACCTGGTGGAGGAGTTGCTCTCTTCATCAAAGACTTTTTCCTCACTCTCCATGCACTGCCCTCACTCCCCCACACCCCCAAGAATACCTCTGGCTACGGCTTCCCCTCCACTCCTACCTCATGTTTATATGTGTACTGTACCGTCCACCACAGCGATGACTCCATCTACACCTCACAATGTGAAAACATGGACCAACTTCTATCTTCTCATCCAAACTCTCTCTTCCTCATATGTGGTGACTTCAATTGTCATCATGCCAGTTGTCTCGGTGTGGGTACCTCTCTCACCTGTCATGGCACCTCAGCAAAAGCTTTCTGCGACTCATTGGGACTGACTCAATCGGTCAACTTCCTGACCCGGATCTCAACCAATGGTACTCCATCTCTTCTGGATCTGATTTTGACAAATTTCCCTGACAATATCTGCTGCTCTTCCTCCGCTCCAATCGGTTCTTCTGACCACGTCCTTGTCAAAGTGGACATCTCTCTGGCTATTATCAGAGAACCACCTCACCGCCGTCAGTCTGGCATTTCACTCAAGCCGACTGGCAGGGTCTCCAAGCAGCTATCAAACTTATAGACTGGTCTCCTATCGCTACTTTCTCCAACATCAACTCATCCTGGGAATTCTTTCAAAGAAACTTGCTCTCCCTCATGCATAGATTTATCCCCTCTCGTCTTCAGTTGTCCTACCCTTCCTCCCGCTCATGGTTCACTGAAGCTTGTGGTGAGGCAGTTGTCCTGAAACAACTCGCCTTTGCCTCATAGAAAGCAAACCCAACTGAGGGTAATCTCAGTTCCTTCCATAAAGCTCGGAACAAGTGTGTATCTACCCTCAGGAGAGCTAGAAAACAACATCTTTCTAAGCTCAAGTCCGAACTTTCAAACCTCTCTCCCTCCTCAAAATCCTGGTGACATCTAAACAAATCTGTTTCTAGTGTATGTTCCCCCTCCAGTCCCTTCCTTACCTCAAATGGCCGCACTGCTGATACCGCACGTGAAAAGGCTGCATGCCTAAACTCGGTGTTTGTGGCTAAATCTTATGACCAAAACCCATCGCTTTCTCTACCCACCTTACCCAGTCGCACCCAACTGTCCCTGGACTCTGTGTCCTTTTCTCCTGACAAGGTGGAGAGCTTGCTGTCAAACCTCAACTCAGATTCTGCAACCGGTCCAGACGGCATCAGCCCACGTGTCCTAAAAACCAGCTCTTCTGCTCTTGCTCACCCCCTCTCTATTCTATTCACCCTCTCATTTGCTCAAGGTCATCTGCCGTCTGCTTGGAAATCAGCAAACATTACTGCCCTGCATAAAAAAGGTGCAAAAACAGATCCCTGCAACTACAGACCAATCAGCCTTCTGCTAATCATCAGCAAGGTTATGGAATCCATCATCGCTTCAGACATTAAATCCTTCAGACAATAAATTCTCCAAAGGCTTGATTTCTGATCATCAATTTGGTTTCAGACCAGGTCACTCTACTCTGGATATGCTGCTTCTGCTCTCCCAGCAATGGATGGAGGTCCTCAATGCCGGACATGAAATCAGAGCCATATCCCTAGACATATTGCATGCTTTTGACACGGTCTGGCACCCTGCCCTGCTCACCAAACTCTCTTCCTACGGTATGATGGTATCCAAGGCCATCTCCACTCATGGCTCACAGACTTCCTCTCCTGTCGCAGTCAACGTGTGGCCCTAAATGGAGTTCTTTCATCCCCTCTTCCTGTCTCGGCTGGAGTTCCTCAAGGTAGCGTTCTGGGCCCTGTTCTTTTTCTGGTTTTCATCAATGATCTCTCCGACTCTCTGGAAAACCCTCTTTATCTCTTTGCTGATGACTCCAGCCTCTGCTGTACCATCTGTCATCCCTCAGACGAGCATGTAGCAGCTTCTTTGTTCACTGCAGATCTTGATAAAATCACAAACTGGTCCAACATGTAGAACATGTCTTTCAATCCGGTCAAATTTCACATTCTCACTATGTCTCTCCGAAAGGACCGTTTAGGAAACACTCCCATCCACTTTCTCAACAATCCTCTAGAAGAAGTCCTTTCTTTCAAGCTTCTGGGTCTCACGATCTGCCATGATCTTTCCTGAGAAAGCCACATTTCAAACCTCGCCTCCAAAGTCAGTCACCGACTGGGAATCCTCCTCGTGCAAAGTCCTTCCTCAGCCCACCTGAGCTCCTAACCACTTACAAAGCTTTCGTCCGCAGCCTGATTGAGTACTGCTCTCCCCTCTGGGCTGGTGCTCCTACCTCCCACCTTTCTCGGCTTCACGCTGTCAAAACCAGGGCATTTAGGATCATCGGCAACTCCCGCGATGAGACTGAGTTTTTGGGCCTCTCACTCTCTCACAGTAGGCTGGTCGCTGGTCTTTCTGTCTTCTACCATCTCCTCTCCAGCCTCGCTCTTCCTGCTCTCTCTGCGATTTGTCCCCACCACATTTCCACAGGGTGCTCAAGGTCCGCCAACAACCCCCTTCTGGTAAAACTACCAAAATCACGAATCACTGCTCACCTTCACTCTTTCATTCCTCTTTTTCCCCACCTTTGGAATAAACTCCCTCACTCTATTCAATCCCATTCTTCCCTCCAGGCCTTCAAAAAAGCTGTTCACCACCACCTCTTATCATCCCCCATCCAAGTCCTCAATCTTTTCTACCCCCGATAATCCACCCAAGCCCACCTCCTTCAAATTCCCTGCTTTCCTTCCTGAAAGTCCCTGTAATATCCATCTTGTATTCCGCATGTTCCCGTCCCATCCGTCTCCCTTCCACAGATCTCCTCATATCTCTGTTCCTCACTGTTTTGTCCTTCCCACTCCCGCCCCTCTTGTCTCATGCCCCCCTTGCTGTGCGTTGTGTGTTAGCTCTCATATGAGCCTCGACAAAGTATACAAATAAAATAAAAATAAAAATTTGGTGGTTGTGTGACAAGAATGCATCCTGTTGGTTGTGTGACAAGAACTAATTGATTCAATTTTGGTGAAGATCTGGATATGGATCCCAGAATTTTAATAGTGATGCTTCACCAGTCAGAGATGATTTCAGACGAAACTTGGTCGACAGGTTGGGCGTGTAACAAGGACAAATTAATTCGATTTTAGTGAAGATCCGAATCTGGATACTCGAATTTATAAAGTGATTCTTCATCATTGAGTGATAGCGCCAAAAACGATATATCGCATGATATTTCAAAAATGTTGTGGACTGATTCTGACGAAACTTTGTACACATGTTGGGTGTGGGATAAGAGCAATTTGATTCGATTTTGGTGAACATCCGGATCTGGATCCGAGAGTAAAATAAAAAAAATTCTTAGTGATTCTTCACCATTAAGAGATGGGGCCAAAATTATATATAGCACAATATTTCAAAACGTTGTGGATGGATGACGAAACTTGGTGGATCGGTGACAAGAACAAACCGATTCGATTTTGGTTCGGGTCTGGATGCAGATCTGGCCTGTCAGTGGGATACAAAATGTAAACCGTTCATCCTGGTGGAGGTATGCACTCCACGGAGTGCTGTTCTATTCTTAGATGTGGTGATGTTTTCAATATTCGAATTATAAGGAAGGTGGCCTGAAGTGGAGGACCTGCTGAAAAATAGTTTGAAGAAGAAAGACAAGAAAGACAGAAAAGAAGCCAGTTTGTTAAAGCATGTTTCGAGTTTTGGATATATCATAGTCATTGAGAATCTTCTTGACCTTCTCAGATGGAACATTCAGTGTCCAAGGGATAGGGGATAAGAGGACAAAGACAGGATGGGGTATCTTGTGTATAACAACAGTAATTGTGCAATTATTACAATCAATGTTATGTTAATATTGTTGCGAATTCGCGCCCGCCGGCGTGCGAGCGGCCACGTAACTCGAATCGCGGCACGTCGCCCACCGGACGGACAATTCTGTCGTGACCCTCTCGGACTAACGCCGGGAACTAGTCACGGGTGGGCCTTTCGGCCTCACCACGACCGTGCCAATCGGCCCCCCGCGTGGGATAGGGTTGTTAGCCAAATTCGACCTACCTAAGTACCCACACAGAGGGTAGACCGGGCGATCGCACCTCGCCGCAGGTCGACTCCGGACACGGGCCACTTTAAGCGACCCGTTCCGTACTATCGGGATAACCGAGCGGTGTTATCGTTAACCTCGACGGTTCCGATTAATTATCGGGCGTATTTAGCCCACTACCAACCCTTTACGTGAAGTAAGATGGAGATTCAATTAAAGAAAAGACGAAGCGAAACGGGAAAAACAGTTCAACATAAGGCACATTTATTCCGCGGCACACGGAAAGCACACATATAAAATTACAACAATTATGCACCAAAAGCAATTGCAACAAAAGAAGCACAACAATGCAGATCTACTACCGACTACGCGAGCACACGACAACACTTACACAGTTTTACTTTACAGATGGCGCCGACAACACATATACTCAAAAGCAAAAGAAAAGGGCCACCCTCAAATACAAGGGGACAGACGGGCCTGTGGGCCGCGAGACCAGGTGGAGCCTACCCGTCTTGTGATGAGCCGCAAATGTGGCGGCGGTGCCCTGACTCCGCGCTCCTCCACGGGTTTCGTTGGCACTGCTTGGAATGGGGTGGGAACGGGGCCCCCTTTCCGCACTATCTCAGCGCGGGGGGGAAAAAGGGGGGAATTGTTGATGCTCTGGGGAAAGAGGATAGCTGGCTTGCTTGGGTCCCGCGACGAGCGACTCCACTGCGACCTTGACCGCGCTCCCAGCTTCCCCTCTCTGCAGCTCGCCGACAGACTCCGAACCCCGACAGACTGACTCTCCTCCAGACCCGTCTTGACTGCTGCTGCCACACTCTGCCGCTGCCACACTTCTCCAACTCGCCTTGACTCTTCTCCAATTCGCCTTGACTCTTCTCCAACTCGCCTTGACTCTTCTCCAACTCCCTTGACCGAAAAACTCTCTGCTGCTGCCACACTTCTCCAACTCACCCGAGCCCAAAACTCTCCCGCTGCCACACTTCTCCAACTCGCCCGAGCCCAAAACTGACTAAATTCGCCCCACGCTCGGCGCTTTATAGTACGGCAGGAGAACTCATATGCAAATTTCTGGATCAGAACGAGCTCGGGGGTGGAGCCACGCTCGCCCATTGGACGGAGAAAAAGGGGCGTGAATCTCCCCTGATCCTCGAATTTGCATATATCGATTCTACTCTGACGCGCCTGGAGGCGGGGCCAAATCGCCCCACGCTTGCTGATTGGACGGATCAGAAGTGGGCGTGTATCATTCCTGATCCGACTTCTCCTCGGAAAGGCCGCTTTTTGCACCCGCGGCTCGGCGCGCGTCCTGCACGAGGCCAGGACAGCCTGACGCTCGTGTTCACAAGTGGTGCGGGAATGGCCGCAGAAGGAGAGGCGAAGGTGGTGGAGGGTTTAAAGTGGTGGTCCATGGCCACGGTGACGCTTGGAATGGTGGTGATGCGATGTTTGCGGGAGCGAGTTGTGAAGGTAAAGGTCGTGGCTGTTGGCGTTGTTGTTGTTGTGAAGCGGAGTTGCGGTTGGTGGTTGTTGTGTGATGGCGGTTGAGACGTGGTTGGTTCAAAATAAAGATTGAACAGAAAAACGGCTATCTTAAAGGGTCGCAGCCTGAATGAATCACATTTATTCCCTCTAAACAACGGGTTTGGGGCTAACTACACATGTACTTACAGAGATATCTCACCTACAGGACCTGAATGGTGGTTTGCGAATTTCCTCAACCACAACACTATGGAGATTCGCACCAACCTTTGTACAGTTTATCATAAAATTAAATATGATTATTTTTCTTTCAACACAGAGTCAGCAATCTCACAAGGCATAATATAAATGTGTGAATCAACCGTCGCCATCGCCAAAACATTCAAAGGGTAACTGTTCTTTGTATCTATTTTTTAAACCGTAATTTTCCAATTATAAACTGCACCGTATACAAGTCACAGTCCCCAAGTACTGATATTTTTGAAAAACAAACTCGTGTACTATAAACCGCAGCTGTAAAAGACCTCCTGGTACTAATTTTTTGGTGATATACGACGATGGGGCCCGTTAAAACACTGCAACGATAAACAATGTATATTATTTTGTTAGCAAGGCATGTTTCATTGAGAAGACATATTTTCTTAGCAATGATTCCATTGTAGCATAGTGGTAGAAGAGAACCGGAATAAATTAACACCACCAGGCAAAGTATAAGCTGCACTTATGTGTTAACCACAATGGATAGTTTTGCCTACAAAATTCGTGAATAAACCATGGTTTATAATTGAAAAATTACAGTAATCCCAGGCACAGTATTATATCATACATTATTCAAGACCAATACTATGGAAGAGCCATGTGAACAGATAAACAGCTGCACGTACTTATGGAAAAGCTCCTTGTCCAGCGAGATCCCATCTGGTGACGTCTGCACCACCTTTCGAAGGGTGTCCATCGAGTCCTTGAGTCGAGGATCAGAGGTGCTCAAACCTGTTGCCTTCAGTGCCTGCAGAACCAAACAAGGACTCCTTGTTTGTTTTGTGTTTTTTCAAATCAATTTCTGCTTTTAAATCTTGACACCTGTAATGGCAGTCTCAATGAAAAATCGAAAAGCATAGAAGAAAGAGGACCCATCAGCAATACATTCCAATCTGAGATAGTTTGGTAAAACCAGAATCATTGTGCAAACAACATTCTAATTCGTAGTCCGACGCTTGGCAAGTTATATTTTTGAGAACTTCCCATCACAACCATGCAAGGCTCAAAATGATTGCAAAACCACCACATGGGGTGTTTAATAAAGTCCACTTAAATCTAATGACTTTGACCAGCTGTCGTTCCATTTTTTAATGGTAATCATGTCACAGTGGATGGTAATCTGATTGTATTTAAATGGAAAAGTGGAAGGACGATCAGGTCATGGAGAAGCCAGAGTTAGGGTGGCTCTCAAGACATTATAAATTGCGTCAACCCGATTGTGCCACCTGCGGAGACAATGCACCTGAAAAAGCTTACCCCATGTCACTCTGGCTTAACCGGGTTTAACCTCCCTCCAGAATTTCCAATGATTATAACGCACGTGATGACACACGCTAAGACCGCTGCCAATTGTTACTCACCTCACCCCACACCTTCCCTCCCAAAGAAGGTATGCAAGAGGTAGGTTCACATGAGAATTGATAATCGTAAACATTAATGCCGGTCATATTTATTTATTTGAGCAAAAACAACACATATTACCATTTTCAGTGAGAAAAAAATGCAATCGTTTCACTTACATTGATAAATTTTACTACAGGGATCGTATTTTGTCCTTCGGCAATAGTATCAAACAGTAGATCTTCAAGCCTCATATCAAGAGATGATGTCTCCCTGGAAATAGAATGATGGCATTTTTGCATGGAGATGGTGCTCACATTTAAAAAATATATATTTTTAAACACACATGGCATCAGGAGCATTCTAGAGTCCGATAAGAGATAAGTGTGAAATAATAATTACTTCTGTATCCATCTTGTCCACACCATGCATCCTCCCCTAACCCTCATTCTCGCTCACACCCGTTCTTCAAAACACCTGTTTTGTGTTTCCCTGCCCCTCTTGTCTCCTGCTCCCTTTGTTATACATTCTCTGTGTTAGCTCTTATACGAGCCTCAATATTGTATACAAAAATAATTGTCCAAGTCTCCCTCTAATTTGTCCTTCAACCCTGCTGTTGGTGTTTCCCCCCTCTCTCTACTATTCCTTTTGTTCTGTTGCATCCTGATCCATTCAATGTTCTTGCTCTTCCATGAACCTTGACCATGTACTATGTATACATATATATATATATATATATATATATATATATATATATATATATATATATATATATATATATATATATATATATATATATTAATGTCGTTCTCTGACCTGAGATGAATGCAGTGATGTCAATGCCACAATGTATTTTTGTCCTGTCTGTGGCTCCTGGAAGAGCTATCTCGCAGCATTAATTACAAAGATATAATTTCAGATCAAATAAAATATCTGTCTGTATGATATGAGTCACCAGGTTAAAGCCTTCGGGTTGGAAGTGACTCTTTGGTGTACTTGCGCAGGACTTTACG
This sequence comes from Eptatretus burgeri, assembly GCF_056783735.1. Classification (NCBI taxonomy): domain Eukaryota; kingdom Metazoa; phylum Chordata; class Myxini; order Myxiniformes; family Myxinidae; genus Eptatretus; species Eptatretus burgeri. The sequence goes on from NC_140968.1 coordinate 71,706,253, forward strand.
TCCATTGGAGATTGGTGGAGCACTCGTCACGCTCCACACATTTCAATATATATGTATGAAAAACGAAGACCCACCCCCATCTCTCACCTGTGAAAGGTCTTACCTAATCAATTAAGCCCAGGTGGAGAGGATTATATAAATAAATTGACTCCTCCCATGTCTTTCTAGCCAGAGAAGCTGCATAAAGCAACCAAGAAAGGCTACCAAGGTAAGCCCTTTGATGTTTCAAACCCTTCCCAGAGTTCCTCAACAGCTGTAAAGACATTCACAAATAGTATACACATGGGAATCCCAATGCGACACACCCCCCTCAGCTGCCAGACCGGTTTCATCGCCTGTTGGCGAATCATCAACAGCGCAGACAGAAATGCATACTAATGAGGCTACCAAGCATGTACCACATGTAAACGTCAAAAGCAGATAACATACACAACCAGTGTGACCACTCCTCATTTTCATAAATGCCAAGGTGAGCCAAGGAAAAAAGCCAAGAATTCAAAATGTTTCGGAAAAGCGATGATAATAGAAAAGCTATACGCCAAGAAAACCTATAGAAAACTAAGACGCCAAGGTGAACAATGAATTGCCAAGATATTGTGAAAAAGCCAAGGAGTGGTCACACTGTACACAACGGGTCAAAAGTTTTAGAACACCCCCATTTTTCCAGTTTTTATTGAAATTTAAGGAGTTCAAGTCCAGTGAATAACCTGAAATGGTACAAAGCCAAGTGGTAAACTGCGAGAGCTTGGTTTTTCAAACCCGGGGGCGTGACCCCAAGTGGGGTCGCCGAGCAAATTTCGTGGGATCACGGGCGTCCACTTGCAGCGATAAAAATTTGTCCATTTTCGATCGGTGTTCGCTTTTACGGGATGTAATATAAACGGTTCGTTCAAAGTATGGGAACCGGCGCAACATGACGCTTGGAAACTGAAGGGCGGTTCATTTTGGTGGGAAATTAGTGGTTTGATCCACGGCCTCTCAGACTCAGACTCTGACTATCATTAACGTCTATTCACGTCTCCACATACAACTCGAGACCTTATTTGTGATAGCAGCACCGGCCACCAGCAAATCTTGAGAACGTTCTTACCAGGATAAATTTCTGGACCTTGGATTTTACTACGTGGTGGATAAAAGTGGGGCACAGAGGCCTCAGTGTGTGATTTGTTTTGAAGTGCTTTCTCCGGAGTCTATGAAACAAAATAAGTTGCAGAGGCATTTGACAACAAAACATGCGCCTTATCAGGATAAGGAGAGAGCATTCTTTGAGAGGAAACTTCTTGCACTCAAGAATACGCGTCTTGACAGAGAGGGTACATGCCATCAGACCAATTCTTGGGCATTAGAGGCCTCGTATCGAGTGTCGCTCCATGTTGCCAAGACTAAAAAGCCTCACTCAATTGCGGAAGAACTCGTGCTGCCATGTGCAAAGGACATGGTATCTCTGATGGTTAGGGAGGAAGCAGCGAAGAAACTGGCAGTTATACCTCTCTCTGACAACACCATCCAATGCAGAATTGAAGATGAGTCTGTACGTAACGGCTCAGGTCGTACAGAAGATCAAGGAATCGCCGTGGCACACCATACAGTTGGATGAGTCCACTGATATTGCATCGTACGCGCAACTCATCGTCTGGGTCTGCTTCATCAAGGCTGATAACTTTGTCGATGAGCCTCTGCTCATCAAACCATTGGAGGGCACCACCAAAGGCGAGGACATTTTTGGGAAAGTAGAGCAGTTTTATTGTGACCATGATCTGGACTTCGGAAAGTTGCTCGGTTCTACAACGGATGGCGCGCCAGCAATGTTAGGAGTGCGTTCTGGATTCAAGGCTAAATTGCTTGAGGTGGCTCCTCAGACCTCCATGGTACACTGCATGATTCACCGAGAAGCGCTCGCCTCTCGTACTTTGCTAGAAACCTTGCAGAGCGTGCTCTCAGAAGTCGTAAAAATGGTGAATCACATCAAATCGAGCGCCCTCAACACTAGGTTATTCAGGCTATTCTGCCAGGAGATGGACGACGACCATAAGAATTTACTATTCTACACTCAAGTCAGATGGTTATCTCGAGGAAACCTTCTTATGCGCGTTTACGAGCTCAAAGATGAACTGAAGGAGTTCCTACGCACACAAGGGAAAACGCATGGGTAGCGTTGCTCGAGTCGGACTCTTGGCTGTCAGAACTGTGCTATCTCGTTGACATCTTTGAACATCTCAATGTCCTCAACCACTCCCTCCAAGGCAAAGACGCCAACCTCATGATTTTTCACCACAAAATGAGTGGATTTCTGGCAACTCTAAAATTACTGGCAGACAAAGCAGCTGTTAAGTGCTTCAGCCTTTTCCCACATCTGGTGGAGCATCTAACGACCTGCCAGTACGATTATACTGAGCTCGACAGTCTTTCTGTGGAGATAGCACGTCACCTTCAGTCGCTCGTTGAACAGTTCGAGCACTATTTCCCTGAGCTGGATGTGCAGTCCTTTTCTGTAGTTTGGGACCCTTTCACGGCTCCACTGGACTCAATTGCTGATGAAGATGATACAGCACAGGAAGAGCTTGTACAGCTCCAGCAGGATTCAGGAGCGCAGGCTCTTGCGCGGACGAATTTGTTGTCGACATTCTGGTGTAAAATGCTGCCGTCGTACCTGATCCTGTCACGGCGCGCCATTAAGGTTCTCATGCCATATCCTTCATCATACTTTCGTGAGCAGTCGTTCTCTACCATGGTGGTGATTAAAACAAAGTACAGAAATCGCCTTGAAATGGAGCATGATATGATCCTGGCATTGTGATCTACTTCTCCACGAATAGAGAAGTTGGTTTCTGAAAAACAGGCTCATCCTTCTCACTGATATATCGAAATGTCATTCGGACTAAACTTCTGAAACATTCAACTGTACTATTTGGATACTGTCGGCTATTCTCCATTTACTCGTCTATGAAAACATGACGATGGTGAATAAAGTAAACAGTAAATGTTCTTGTGTCATATGAAATCTTATCTTGTATATTATGAATTGGGTTTTGAATCTTTTCGGTCACGCAATGTAGAGAGGTTCTGAAATTGGGTCGCCACTAAAAAAGTTTGAAAACCACTGTGCTAGAGGTTAAAAAAAAAAGTTTCGGTTTCCAAAAACTGAAAAATAATGTAAATTTCAGTTGTTAAAAAGGCCTTTTTCAGGGAACAAGTAATGGGTTAGCAACTGCAGCTATTCTGCAGCAATGGAAGTAGATTAAGCCTTGAAAGTTGATGCAAACAATTCCTGCAGATGTCCCAACTTTTGTTGATTAGTTACAAACCCTCTGCCTGTATAAAAGCAGTGTTTGAACAGACTGTGTTGTTACACCCTCTGAAGCATTATTTGGACAATATTGTACTGCAGGAAGTAGTATATTGCTATCATAATGGTGAGAAAAAGACAATTAACAAAGGAAGACAGACAGACCATTATAACCCTTAAAAGTGTAGGTCTTTCCTTTGGAGAAATTGCAAAGAAGCCAAGGTGTCAGTGAGTACAGTTTCCTACACCATCAAAAGGCACTTGGAAACTGGAAGAAACTCTGACAGGAAGAGGTCTGGCAGACCCAAAGCCACAACACAATCAGAAGATAAGTTTCTGAGAGTCAACAGCTTGTGTGATAGGCGGCTCACAGGACAGCAGCTTCAAGCACAGCTTAACACTGGTCGAAGTAAGAAAGTCTCAGTTTCAACTGTGAAGAGAAGACTTCGAGCTGCAGGTTTGACAGGTCGAGTGGCAGTAAGGAAGCCATTGCTAAGATGGCAAAATAAGAAAAAAGAGGCTTGCCTGGGCCAGGAAGCACCGCTAGTGGACTACTGAAAACTGGAAGGAGGTCTGATGGACTGATGAATCAAAATTTGAAATCTTCGGTTCGTCACGCAGGGTTTTTTTACGCCGTCGAGTAGGCAAAAGGACGGTTCCTCAGTGTGTGACACCAACTGTCAAACATGGAGGAGGAAGCGTGATGATCTGGGGCTCTTTTGCTGGATCCAGAGTCGGCAACTTGCTCAGAGTGACTGGTACCCTGAACCAAAAGGGTTACCACAGCATTTTACAGCGCCATGTAATACTCTCTGGTCTACACCAAGCTGGTCAGAGGTTCATTCTACAGCAAGATAACGATCCAAAACATACCTCCAAGCTATGTCAGTACTACCTTAGAAGAAAAGAATGAGACGGGAGGCTTCAAATCAGGAAATAGCCAGCACAGTCTCCAGACTTAAACCCCATCGACCTGGTTTGGAATGAACTGGACAGAAGGGTGAAAGCAAAGCAACCTACAAGTGCAACACATTTGTGGGAACTTCTGCAACAGTGTTGGGAAGAACTTTCCAAACAATATTTGATTTTCATTGTCGAAAGAATGTCACGAGTTTGTTCGGCTGTTATATCTGCAAAAGGTGGCTACTTTGATGAATCAACAATTGAGTAAATTTTGTTCAACAAAACGATTACATGATTTCTTTTTTATCTGCAATTGTTTATTTGTTCTCTGCTTTAATGTCAGAGTACATTGAAACATTAAACCACTTAAATTTCAATTAAAAATGGAAAAATGGGCGTGTTCTAAAACTTTTGACTGGTAGTGTATGAATGAAAAATGAGGACCCACCCACATCTCTCACCTGTAAATGGAGGAAATAACAAATAATTGTGTTGATTTGTCTCAAGTCACAAAATGTCCTCAATATTTATTCAAAAAAGTAATGTTGCAATTTTCTCACAAAGTGTGTGACATGTACATGACCATTGTCTGGCGAAAACTGTTTTACAATAAGGAACTAGAGCGGAGTTGATGGTGCACCATCGCAGATCTCCATGCTTCCTACCAAAAGCAGAGATGAAAGATGGCAAAAAGTTCCACTGGAAATGAACCAATATCAAATTTTGAGTAAAAAATGTTTTTCCCCATTTTGACCCCTGTAGCCCCAAGTCGCAACCTCCAGGGGCAGGAACCGGAGGTCAAATCCCCCCAAAAATCATTACATATTTCATGCGTCCCCCAATGTTGACTACATATACAAAGTTGTTCGTTGTTCTTCTCCTGTTCCCTTTATAAGGGGTGAGGTCCGATGGCACCAAGCTTGTGCTCTGCCTTGACCACGATACTCATCCACCTCCCTCTGGCCTCAGCCAACTCTCTCCACTCTCCAACCACCTCTACCTTATAGACATCCCTCCTCACACAATCCTCCAATCTCAACCAGTCTACCTCTTTTCTTCCTAGCTTGCTCCCTCAATCTATCCACTCTCTTTGCCATTCTCCCTTCCCCCATCTGCACCAAGTGTCCAGTCCATCTCAGCCGGCATTTCACCAATCCTCCCGTAAAGCTCATCTGCACACTAATCTCCTCCCTCAGTTCATCTAACCTCCTATCCACCCTCCTCACTCCTGCATTCCTCTTGACTCAGTTGTTCTCGCAAACCTGCAGCCTCTGTCGTCATCTCTCTACCAGTGCCATCATCTCCAGGCCGTAAAGGTAGGCCAGCGTTACATACGACTTCAGAACCTTCCATTTCAATTTTCTTGGTATCTTTATGTCCGCCATTACTCCCTCCACCCTCCTCCTTGCGTTCGCACCCACCTGAATCCTCCTCCGCACCTCTGCCTCGGATTTACCATCCCCGGTCACTGTTCCTTCCAGACACTCAAACCTATTTCCTTGTCTGATCTTCTTCCCCACTAACCTGATATCCGTTCCACCAACCTGACTTCTGCTTCCAGCACTCCCATCCATCTCAGTGTCGCAATCACCATTTCTCTTGGGACGGTGTCATAGGCCTTCTCCAGGTTCACAAATCCCAATGCCATTACACTTTGCACCTCCAACCTATTCATCATCAGCTGTCTCAGGGTGAACATCCCATCCATCGTCCTCCTCCCCTTTCTAAACCCCTGCTACTCTTCTCCGATCTCCAACTCCACCCTCTTCCTTATCCTCCTGTCCAGAATATTTTCTAGCACCTTCATTACGTGACTTCGGAGCGTAATGCTCCTGTAATCCTTGTACTTTCCTGGATCTTGAACATCGCCCTTCCTCTTCCATATCGGCACAATTAACCCCCTCTTCCAATCCTCTAGAATTGAACCTTCACTCATACATATATTGAACATACATATACAAAGTTTCATTAAAAATGGTTTTAAATGTGCTCATAATTGTATTTTTGGTGTTTCACCTTTTGACCCCATCCCTGGGGTTGGGGCAAAAATGACACGGCTCTTGCACCTTCGTGCTATGTGGTGATCATAACTACCAAGTTTGGTGACTTTCTCCCCAACCATTTAGGAGATAGCATGACGGACAAACAGACAAACAGAGCCGATTCCAAACCCCTTCCCACGCCTCCCCCACCCCCCCGCCATCTTTTTCAAAAAATTGTGGGGACAAATAGAAAAGCAAACAGTTTGCGTGATACAAATTAACAATGGTCCAAATGTTCCTCAAAATTTCAAGAGCAAACAGCATGGATAATGCAAAATGTGACAACCAGCAGAGCATGTGATGCCAAAGCGAATCAAATATTCATAAACCCCAAGAGAGGTCCCCACAGACAGACATGACAAACAGACAGGACAGACAAAATGGATTACAATACCCCCTTGTCTTTTTCAAAAAGTGTGGGGATAATTAAAATCTGCCAAGTCACAGGGTAATGAACACTCTCAATTATTCTCAATTTGTTAAACTTGTTGGTGAGGACACTGGACTGAGATCCCAGAAGACAAATGTTAGTACAGGATACTGACGTACACTGTGTGGGTTCGACTCCGGTTGAAGAAACCAATATAATCATGAATTTAGTTTGAGAGCTCCAGGAACCCTGGTGAATTTAATGAGAACTGCCATGTTACAATTCAGGACCATCGCTAAGATTTTCAAAGCAGGAGGGGTCATTTCATGGGGATTGTGTTACAGAGTTGGTGTCACCCTCCTTAAAAGCAGAGGGAAGGACCCCTAAAACATTTTTGAGCTTATAGCCTGGAGAATTCTGGTGATAAAACAATGTCTGGTATTGTAACAAAAATGGAGTGAGAGAGTGTGTGAGTGTGTGTGTGTGTGTGTGAGTGTGTGTGAGTGTGAGTGTGTGTGTGTGTGTGTGAGTGTGTGTGTGTGTGAGTGAGAGAGTGAGAGAGTGTGTGTGTGAGTGTGTGTGAGAGAGAGTGTGTGTGTGAGTGTGCAAGTGTGTGTGAGAGAGAGTGTGTGTGTGAGTGTGTGAGTGTGTGTGAGAGAGTGAGAGAGTGTGTGTGTGTGTCTGTGTGTGTGTCTGTGTGTGTGTCTGTGTGTGTCCGGGCCATAACTTTTTTACCATTTGAGCTTTTGTCATCAAATTTTCAGCATTGCTGTATTATGAGAATATGGAGAAGCCAAATTAATAATTCTGTTAAAAGGTCAAAGGTCAGTGTCACATAAAATCGTCAATGTTCATTCAATTGACCTGAAATTCTAATTTAACATTTGAGCTTTCTCATCAAAGGTCAAAATCTGGAACATAGCAAACATCGCTTCATTATGAGACAATGGAGAAGACAAATTAATAATTTGGTCAAAAGGTGAAAGGTCAGCGTCACATAAAATCGTTACTTTTCATCCGATTGACCTGAAATTTAGAAAATTTGCATATTGTGATAATGAAACTGGTTCACCAATCAAACACTAGAAGCTGATTGTTTTGTTAGATCAAAAGGTCAAAGGTCAAGGTTGCATAAAAGTCAATTTTCATCTGATTGACTTGGAATTTGAACAGAGTTTGCATATCGGGACACTGAATTGGTTCACCAATAAAATGCTCAAAGGCTTTGCATTTTCAGATGTTTTCTAGTTTATTTATTTATTTGATTAAAACTGCTTTCTCCTTTCTCTTAACTATCCTCACCACGAACAACAGGTTACCGAGTCAAAAGGAACATGCATTTCTGTTGAATCAGGCCAATCAATGGTGTGCTCACGAAGGCAACCAATGGGCGTGTCAAGGATCGTATGAGAGCTAACACACAGAACGTACAACAAGGGGAGCAGGAGATAAAGGGGCAGGAGAGAGAAGGAAAAAACAGTGAGGAACAAAGACATGAGGAGATCTGTGGTAGGGAAAGGGATGGGGTGGGGTACACAGGGTAAACAAGATGGACACTACAAGGACTTTCAGGTCCTTACACGACATGGACTTTCAGGAAGGAAAGCAGGGAATTTGAAGGAGGTAGGTTTGGGGTGGATTAGCGGGGGTAGAAAAGATCATGGTTTTGGATGGGGGCAGATAAGAGATGGTGGTGAACAGCTGTTTTGAAGACCTGGAGGGAAGAGTGGGATTGAAGAGAGTGTGGGAGTTTGTTCCAAAGGTGGGGGAAAAAGAGGAATGTAAGAGTGAAGGTGAGCAGTGATTCTTGATTTTGGTAGTTTTACCAGAAGGGGGTTTCTGGCGGACCTTGAGCGCCCTGTGGAAATATGGGCAGGACAGATTGCAGACAGAGTGGGGGGGGGGTGGGGGGAGGTCGGAGAGGAGATGGTAGAAGACAGAAAGACCACTGACCTGCCTGCAGTGAGAGAGTGAGAGAACCAAAGGCTCAGCCTCATCACAGGAGATACCAATGATCCTAAAAAATAAACTTTCATTAAAGGTTGAATTTCATGAAATTATTTCATTAAATTTCATTAAATTCATTAAAGGTGATATTTCATTTTAAAAAAAAAACTGTGGGATGTCAAACGCAGTTGCTTTCTGTCTGCGAGAGTGACGTGTCGCTTACAACTCAATGTTTGCTTTCCAGAATTTGCAATGACTGTCACAAGCAAAAATATCCCATGTTTGCTTCCATTCAAAGTATGAAAAAAGACGTCCCTACACATGACGTCATCACGCAGCGATGTCTGCACCAGCAAGAATGCACTAATAATTGGAGCCATTTTTTATAACGCCCTAAAACTCATGGAAAAATGATATGATGGAGGATAGAGGATAGAAAGTTTATTTGCTGATTACTATGAGAGGAAGAAGAAGAGGAGAAAAATTAAAAGAAGAAGAAGAAGAAGGAGAAGGAGGAGAAGGAGGAGAAGGAGAAGGAGGAGAAGGAGAAGGAGGAGAAGGAGAAGGAGGAGAAGGAGAAGAAGAAGAAGAGTATGGAAAATCATGCAAACATGGCAGTTTTGTGCGAGGTGTCTCACTATCACCTAATCTAATATATAAAGACTAGCATATACCCGTGCTCCGCACGGAGTTGAATGGGTGGCAAAAGGTGGATGAAGCATAATAGTTGATGTTATGGGAAGCTGGGGAGGGTGTAATTCGGGATGTGATGCACTATGGTTACCTTTCCTTAGTTTTCTAAAGGACCTCCCTGTAGATGACATTTTGGGTGAGTGTCTTGTTGCTGAATAGTCCTTGTGAGGAATTATTGTCCACTTTGATAGATATAGGAGTAACCTCTTGCACGTGAAAATGCAACATATAGTTGGCCATAGGAGAACACAGGGGCTGGGAGGTATATTCCGAGTTTGTCAAATGTTTGGCCCTGGGATTTGTTTATGGTCATCGAGTATGCGAGTCTGACTAGAAATTGCATCCTCTGCAGTGTGGCTGGAAGGTTGGCATCTGATGGGGCAAGTTTAACATGATATAGGCCTAGCCCAAGACTGAACAGGAGCAGTGGAGGGTGACCGAGAATCAGAATGCAAATTCCAATGAACGGCACTTTTTGGCGCACATACGACGATTGAACACCGCTGGACACTTTAATTTGAAGATCACACACGCAAGACACAACACAGGTAATGATGGCAGTTAAGAAACGTCAAATTACGCGCAGACGTTAACAGAAATAATATTAATAAAAAAAATCTTTACTTTAAATACAATGTTTCTTGTTACATTTTTTGTGTCAAATTCACCTTCTGAGGTAGTCAACATGTGCAGAAGAGGGTTTTACATTGCAGACGCTGTTTTCTAGGAGTGGCATTATGCCTCTCAGCGGTGACGGTCTGTCGACGATAAATATAATGACGTCAGCGAATGACCGATGATGTCATGACGGCATTATGCCTCTCAGCGGTGACGTCACACGTCGCCATGCAAACGAGTGTAAAAATTAGAAAATCGCCAAAAATTCCCAAACCTCTCCGTTTGGCACGATCTTACACAGCCCATGCTGTTCATTAGACCACAGAGCACCCGCATGCCGAAAGTGGTGACAATCCATTCGGCAGTTTTGGAGGGGATACGTCAAATTACACGCAGACATTAACAGAAATAATATATAGATGAGTTTGTGTCTGTGGGTGGATGTGTGGGTCTGAACAAGGTAAGTTTTCATCACAACAAAATTACTCACGATTAATATTTAGTCTTTAATTTTAAAAAAATGTCCTTTTGTCGGTGTTTTGTATGTACTGTATGCTGTTGAGATGTCCAGTGATGGATGTGTTGTTACCAAGCACCTAGTTTGCGCTTGCCAAGCCAGCCGTTCCTCATTAACGGTTTCTAATGGAGCGCTTGCTTGAGTGTTTAAGCCACTTAGTAAGCACTCTAAAAGAAACTTGGTAACTGAACACACTCCAGATTCATGACATGGCGATGAGGATAAACATCTATCGCATCATCATTTCAGCCATATCTATGAATTCGTCCCTCATGGGGTGGGGAGGGAGGAGGCAGGGGACGCCGACGTTGCCCGGCAACGCCGGAAACCCCTGCTAGTGTTGTATAAAGATGGACACTCAAGAGTTGTGCAATGGAATGATGTTTCTTCGCTCAACTTCAATCATGTGACACCGGATCATTTTGAGCTTGAGTGTTTTTTTAACTCGAAGAAACAGAGACAAACAGTTCATCCACTAGGGAATACAAACTCTGGTAATGTTACCAAAAACTACAGGAGTGTCCACAGGTTCCATTGTGGGTGTGTGGCATACCTAACCCAACCACAACCTACAAGATAAGAGAAAACAAGACAAGATAATATTTGTTTTATTTTAGGAGGAATGCTATGATTGTTGCTGTTTTAGTCTCCTGAGTATTTTCTCGATGCCTATATTTATAATGTTCTCACCATTAAGGGAGCTCTTAGAGAGGGCAAACCCAAGATAAACTAACATTTTTTCCAGTCAAGGTTTTCTCAATGGATTCATCATCCTGAACCCATACCATTTGATATTAGCTTTGGGGCCACCCAGAATTTTGCACAAATTCAAGATGGCGGCGAAAATCCAAAATTGCCGCCAAAATTACCTTGAGGAGATTTATACTATCTCGTAGTGTTTCCTGTCAAGGTTTTTTCAGTGGTTCTGTCATCCTGAACATATATCCTTTGAGATTAGTTTGGGAGCCACCCAGGATTTGGAATAAAATCCAAGATGGCGGCCAAAAATCAAAATGGCTGCCAAAATTAAATTAATTAGGTTTATACTGTGATATCGTTTTTCCTGTCAAAATTTTCTCAGCAGTTCCGGCATACTGGACCTATAGCCTTTAAAATTAGCTCGAGGGCCACCCAGGATTTCACCTCAAATCCAAGATAGCCACCAAAATCATCTTAATTATAATCAAATTACCTCCGGTTTTCCTGTCAAAGTTTTCTCAGTTACTCTAGTAGCTCATGGTGGTTTTGTATGCACTTGAATGTCCAGAGCTAAACTCTTCAAAAATCATCTAATTGAAGGTCATTGAACAATTTTTGGTTGGTAACACATTTGCCACTGACGGCGAAATAGGTGAAATGGCCACGCCCCTTTTTAAGCGAAGTACTACCACCCGCCATTACTGTATCTCCAGAACCGTTGGACCTAGAAGGTTGTGTCAGGTCAGGTCAGGTATGGGAGCATGTGCCAGAACAGCACGTCGCTGCGTCCACTTTCCGCCGGTACTCCAGGGGCCTCCGTCTGGCCATCCCCCAGGCAGAGGCCATCCCCCAGGTTGTGTGGTCACTCAAAATGTTTGGAATGGCCACATTAAGGGGGGTCAGTAACACATTTCCATGTCCAAAAGTCAATGGTTTTTAAGATATTTGCCAAAAACTGATTTCAACATGTTACGGACTTCAATAATTCATAATTGTTTCTTCTTCTTTTGTTCAATTACTTGACTCCTGAAGATTCTAGGTGGGCAATAATCTGCATTAAAAAGATTACAATTAACCATATTATTTCTTTGTTGTAGGAGGCGCTAGGTGTTCAAGTGTTAAAGAGTTCTCTGATGGCAAGTAATTCTACCTTGGATCCCTGCTTGCTGTTACTATAACATGGTATGATTTTATTATAGTTGAATTATGCACATTAAAATCATCTGAACAAAGTTTTTGAATAATAACTGCGTCATCTACAATTAATTATGCAAAAAAATATTTTTTTACAGGAAATTTTAGTGGTTTCAAGGTCAGCAGCCGAAGGGGTTTTTGATGGGACTTCATGCGTTATATGCAACACTGCTTCAGGAAAAACGTTAACAGGTAAATTTCAGATGTAATAGCTTCAGAACCCTATTTGGCAAACTGATGAACAATACTTCCCTTACCTCACAATGTCTATGGATGAAAAAGTGTGTACTTATATGTGTGTATACAACGCCATGCTTGTAAAAATTAAATCTTTGGTACCTTTGGAACACAGGTAGATGGACCTTATTATTCAGCATCAAAAATCCATTCAGCACTGGGATCAGACTTCACAACATCTCTACTGGAGCTGATATACCCCAGGAGGTTGTTGACAGATTACTTGAATGCCTGGAAACTGGTGAGAAGAGTTATCAAGAGTTTGTTGAGACCAGATTTCGGAATAAGGAGAAACACCTACATGACACAATACCTACTAACCGCAAGACTGTTTTTGTGAAACATGCTTCTACACCATCCACAGCGAAGAAATCAATGGCAAAAAAAGATGCTGCAGAAATGATTAGGTACATTGATTATGCCAGAGAAAGAGGGTACAGCATGCTTGAGCTCCTGAAGTATGAATTGACCAGCACATCCCAGTTCCTCACCACTGAATGTAAAGATGGCATCAGAGTGAAGAAGCCTGATAAAGCTTCCTTATCGAGAGAACTAGTCAATCAACTTCCAGAGGAGAAAAGGAATGTCAAATGTGATGCTCAGATGACAATAGTGGACTTCATGGCACTTGTGCGAAAACTACCAATGAAAAAGATTGGCCTTGACACATTTGGGCAATTGGCTGAGAGTCTTTCCAACAGCATCCTTGATAAAGGTTCTGAGTCCACAAGAATAGACATTATTTTTGATGTTCATAAAAAATCATCAATCAAGCAAATGGAACGTGCACAGAGAAGTTCTTCTGAAGAAATCACTATCACCATTAGGTCTGACAATCAGAAACTCCCTGTCGATCTTGATATGTTTTGGAGCTCAATGTTGAACAAAGTAAGGTTGCAGGAGTATGTCTTCAAGTGGATGCTGCAGAATGTTGTGTCAGAAAAGGAAATTATCTTTGGAGGAGTATATGGGGGTGAGTGTAGGAAACTGTTAGCTGGCACTGAAACACAGATCGCAGAGCTCTCAAGCAACCAAGAAGAAGCAGATGACAGAATCATGTTCCATATTAATGATGGTGTTGTGAAACACGTGGTTCAATCAGTCTTGGTTGACTCACCTGACACAGATATCTTTGTCAACCTCATCTTCCACTTCAAGAAAACCTGGCAACAACAAAAGCTGTTTGTAAAGCTTGGTAACCAGAGAAACAAGAAAACTGTACCAGTCCACCTGTTAGTTGATCAACTGGACAACAATTTGGTATTGTGTCTCCCAGCCATTCATGCACTTAGCGGGTGTGACAGTACCAGCAAGGTGGGTCTAAAACTGTCTGGCATGAAAGCATCCATGGATCTCTCCCTACTGGAAGGGTTTGGTGTGGAGGAACTGTCACCACAGATGATAAGTAATGCTGAAAAATTCCTTGTGTCTAGATTAAAGAAGACCGACTGTTCCACATTCGATGAGTATCGTTGGGAGCAGTACCACAACTCCAAGAACCAGCTCGATTTCAACCAGCTTTTGTGCTGTTCTTCAACGCTACGAGAACACATAAAGCGAGAATATCTGCAGTGTAAGATGTGGTTACAAGCTCCAAATCCTGCAGTCACCAAACCAGATCCATGCCAGTATGGTTATAAAGCAACAGATGGTGGAATTACACCTGTGATACCACCAGAACAGTGCAGGCCCGATGACCTGCCCTTTCCATGCAAATGTCCAACATCATGTATGAGTACCAAGACGTACACTTGCAGAGGAATGAACATAAAATGTGTGGTGTTTTGTGGCTGTAGTAAAGGCAAAAAGTGTAGAAATCCACATAATTAAACTCTAAAATATGGACAATGTGCAAAATTACAACAGGTAATATAATAAAGGGTCAGAACTGTAGTGCGTACCATGCTGAAATCAGTTTTGGCAAATATCTTAAAAACCATTGACTTTTGGACATGGAAATGTATTACAGACCCCCCATAATGTGGACATTCCGAACATTTTTAGTGGTCACACAACCTTCTAAGTCCAACGGTTCTGGAGATACAGTTATGGCGGGTGGTAGTACTTCGCTTAAAAAGGGGCGTGGCCATTTCACCTATTTTGCCGTCAGTGGCAAATGTGTTACCAACCAAAAATTGTTCAATGACCTTCAATTAGATGATTTTTGAAGAGTTTAGCTCTGGACATACAAGTGCATACAAAATCACCATGAGCTACTCTAGTAAGTGGTTCCACCATTCCAAACCTATGTCCTTTGTTATTAGCTTGGAGGGCACCCAGGATTTGGCCTCAAATGCAAGATGGCCACAAAAGATGGCCTTTTTCTCACATACTCTTCACTTCCAGCATACATGTAGGTTCTCAAGAAGGTCTTAGCATCGGCGATGTCTTCAACTGAAGTGCGCGATGTGCCAAGTTGCGAGAGGAGTTGGAACTTTTCCAGTTTCTTCGTCTTCTTCAGTGGTTTAACTTTACCAACACCAAATGGAAAAGAGGTTGTATCACACCCTGTAATGCTGTGATAGGCAGGAAGTGATTGACACATTTCGTCACCAAATCGGTCAGAGTGTTGACGCTAACATACCTCTCATGGTCAATCTTTATCATCCAGTCTTGTAATGGTTTAATGACAGAATAAGCATAGGTCAGGAGAACAAAGACATCTGTATCTGTCGCCCTGACAATTACAGGATCTGTTGACTTGGATGCAAGGAGGATGAGTCTGGTGACAGCTTCGTGGTGGTTGCAGGAGGCAAGCATCTCGATTTTGAGTTGCATTATTAACTATAGGGGAAGCACTCGGTAGAGTGCAAAACCTCCGCCGCCAATACTGCTAGGTCACTCAAGTGAACCTGATATCCTATTCATTCAATTTGACGTCAACAGTGCTCACAGAGTTATAGTTTGCAACTTTCCCTTTTACTTTTAACTTTTACATACTCAATTCATTCGTCATAACTAGATACCTTGAGACAGAAATTGATTTTATGTGGGTATATCCACCTGAAGTTCCAAAATCAGCCACAATTATAATTTTGGCATACTTTTTTGTTGGAAATCACTTATAACATGTAGAAATGCAAAAAAAAAAAATCTACATTTTGTGGAAAAAAAAGTTGCAAATTTTTTTTTTCCTCTCTAACAATTTTTTTTTTTGGGGGGGGGGGGTTGGACATCACTTAAAACATGTAGAAATGCAAAAAAAAAAATTCAAATATTTTTTCAAAATGCCCACCATAGCGGCCATATTGGATTTTGGACCAAGTCCACAATCTTATGGCATGATCCTTGGACCATACCTAATCCCCCCACCAAGTTTCGTCGAAATCCGTCCAGGAGTTTTTCCGTAATACTGTTCACAAACAAACAAACAAACAAACAGAAAGGGGTGAAAACAGTAACCTCCGATCTTCAATGGCGGAGGTTGACCAGATATTATCTTCCTCTGTCACAGTTTGTGGAACTTTCAGCTTGGATCTCACAGCATTGGTCTTGTAGTAATTGACTTGAAATCTAATCAGTTCAGTCTTATTTTCTGAGTTTTGCAGAAACAAGTCCCAATCTTTCCCTTTTGGCATATCCAGTTCAGAGCTTGTGATGTGAGTTCTTCTTCCAGGTGTGCCATGGCGACGTTGAGTGAGTTCCTTCATTGTGGCTGTACTGTATGAATCAAATATGATTCCCTGTTGCTGCGGTTTGGAGTCACTTGCTGGCAAGCAAAATTTCAACAGGGCTGCTGCATATTTTCCCCAAGTTTGCTGAGCAGGAATAGATTTCACAGCAGCCATTCCATCTATAAGTCAATTTCCTTCATGTGGAGGGTTCTCACAGACTGATTCAGACTCTTCTATGAGGTAGTTCCTCAATGCTGCTTTTGAACCTTGTCTCAAATCTCTCTCTGGTGTGGCTCGAGCTAGTGGGACAGTCGTCAAGGGATATGAATGTGCCTCTTCTGGAGATGTTGCTTTGCCTACCAGTTAACCGAAGGCCTGTCTGTCTTCTTTCAGGATATCAACAACTTTTGGGTCTTTCTTGGCCTTCTCCATCCTGGTTTTGATCTTGAGCTTGGTAATCTTGTCAAATAAATTGACTTGTTCTTCCCCACTGGCTTTGAGTCTGAAGTCAACAAATTCTTTATATTTCTGTTCTCCAGCTTCTGCGGATGACATCAATCCTCTTACAACATCACAATCGATCTCCACAACAGTCTTCATATGACGAGCGGGACCATTCAGGAATGGGTCGAAGTATTTGTCAAGCTGAAGTACGAGATTCTGAACCATATTTTCATGGTGTATTCAGGCCGCAATTGTGGTCTCCTTGTGGGCTGAGGAGGTGATGATATTTAGCCTTTCCTTCAGTGTTGCTCTGATCTTAGCCATGATATGACTGGTCTTAACGAATGTGTCTGTTGTGCTCTCATTGGTACTGTATCCGCCTTGCATTGGACCACCTCTGACCTTCGCTTCTCGGTTGATTGTGGTCTCAGTTATCAAATCCCCATGGATTATAGAGAAGGGCTCACAAGACAATGGCACACCATGCGGAAATTTCTCCCTCCCCCAGGTCCCATAATTATTGCACAGCCCCTAAACCCTGCTATCTGAGAATGGAATATTCTGGGGGAGAAATAAGACGAAATATCAATTTTGAGGTAATTTTGGCAGCCATTTTAGTTTTCCGTGGCCCATCTTGCATTTGAGGCCAAATCCTGGGTGCCCTCCAAGCTAATAACAAAGGACATAGGTTTGGAATGGCGGAACTACTGAGAAAACTTTGACAGGAAAACCCAAGAGGTAGTTTGAATATAATCTATATATTAATACTGAAGGACCAAATTTGTGCTCCTCCTTGCGGTCGCGTCACATTTTTCTCGGTACTGTGACCTGGACTGAAAGAAACTTCGTACCTGCAAGAGTGCATCGCACATAGTGGCAATAGTCAACTTTCAACTCTGAAGCAGAATAAACACTTTTCGTTTTACATTCGTTTACATGGCGACGTGTGACGTCACCGCTGAGAGGCGTAAGGACGTCATGACATCATTGGTCATTCGCCGATGTCATTACGTCTGTCGCCAAAAGACCAATTTTGCGCTCCTCCTAGCGGTCGCGTCACGTTCTTCTCGGTACTGTGACCTGAGAAGTTTTGACACGGTGTTTGTACGTCAAAGTAGACACGTGCACAAATTAGGGGACTTCTTCACAAGGAGTAGTGTACACCAAAAATGTCGTGTACAAGGACGTTTTGTAGGCCTCATTAGGTAAGGCCATGGAGTACATCGACTGGGATCCGGCTCTTACAACAGCCGCCACTGGTTGTCATATTGGGCTCATAGAACGGAATCCGTCTGTGACGGGGTTTTGGCTCGTTAAGATGATATTGACAGCCATTTTGGCAGCTATCTTGGATTTGAGGTCAAATCCTGGGTGGCCCTCGAGCTAATTTTAAAGGCTATAGGTCCAGTATGCCGGAACTACTGAGAAAACTTTGACAGGAAAAACTAATTAATTTAATTTTGGCAGCCATTTTGCTTTTTGGCGGCCATCTTGGATTTTAAGCCAAATCCTTGGTTGCTCCCAAGATAATCTCAAAGTATATATGTTCAGGATGACAGAACCACTGGAAAAAAAAACCTCGCCAGGATACACTACGAGGCAGTATAAATCTCCTAAAGGTAATTTTGGCGGCAATTTTGGATTTTGGCCGCCGTCTTGAATTTGAGGGAAAATTCTGTGTGGGCCCCAAAGCTAATATCAAATGGTATGGGTTCAGGATGATGAATTCACTGAGAAAACCTTGACTGGATTAAAATGTTACTTTTTCCTTGGGTTTGTCCTATCACCAGTCTGAAGTGATCGTCTCACTGAGACTGTTCATGTTGCATTAAAAAAAAAAACATTAAAATCTTCAAATCTCAACCTCAAAAATCTTCGACAGGAGCTTGCAAAAAAAATTGTTTTTCTATTCTTGTCTTTAAATTGGCTCAGTCATTGGCGACGAGCTTAAACGGCACAACGCCACAACATGCCTGACACGCCTGTCCTGGTTGGTGTCACGTGATTCATTGTGGTTATCTCTTCGTTTCGTTTGTTCTATTTACGAGGTCCTTTTAAATGGCGAAATAGGCCTCACCCTTCACCTGCACTGACAAGTTTAATAAAAAATAAATAAATAAAGATAAATCTCGCTGGTTCTCGCTTTTATTAAATCACTTGACGAGCGGCGAGTTCACGCGTTACCTGTTCCCGGCCGCGCTCCACGACGCCCTCCACTGCGACATCGACGTCGCACCGGCTCCCGCAAGCCGCACATCCCGGAACGACCTTGGCAACGCTCGTAACCGAGCAGCCGTCGCTCGGTGCACAAGCAGCGACGCCTGCACGGCCTTGCGACTGGAGAAAGCGATGAGAGCGGCGAACGGCGAGACCGTCACCATCATGAGACGATGTGAACAGCCCTGCAGTCGGGCGATGAGGCGCCGCACTCTGACGTTCCTCACGCTGGGTCCGCCCACGTTGGCGGTTCATTTCGAGGGGCTCGTTTCGCACATCTCGCGCTCACGTTTATAAATCTCCTCTGAGTATTGAGGAGGAGCACTCACTGTGGGGGAGAGCGCGATGAGGAGGAACACTCACTGTGGGGGAGAGCGCGGTGAGGAACACTCACTGTGGAGGAGAGCGCGGTGAGGAGGCTCACTCACTGTGGGGGAGAGCGCGGTGAGGAGGAACACTCACTGTGGGGGAGAGCGCGGTGAGGAGGCTCACTCACTGTGGAGGAGAGCGTGGTGAGGAGGCTCACTCACTGAGGAGGAGAGTGCGGTGAGGAGGGTCACTCACTGTGGGGGAGAGCGCGGTGAGGAGGAACACTCACTGTGGAGAGTGCATTGAGGAGGAACACTCACTGTGGAGGAGAGCGCGGTGAGGAGGAACACTCACTGTGGAGGAGAGCGCGGTTAGGACGAACACTCACTGTGGAGGAGAGCGCGGTGAGGAACACTCACTGTGGAGGAGAGCGCGGTGAGGAGGCTCACTCACTGTGGGGGAGAGCGCTGTGAGGAGGAACACTCACTGTGGAGGAGAGCGCGGTTAGGAGGAACACTCACTGTGGAGGAGAGTGCAGTGAGGAGGAACACTCACGGTGGAGAGCGTGGTGAGTGAAAAGGTAAAAGTGGAGACTCCGTGAGAGGAAAGGGGGTTTTCGTGTGGCGCAGGATGGGGCAGAGATTGCACCTCTCCATTGACGAGGTGATCGGGTGAAGCAATCAGTCGTAGAAAAATGAACCGAAAAGACGATCGACTTGCCAATAGTCCCGATGGGAGCCTTGCCCTCCAGAAAACACCTGACTTTTTATCCCCCCCCCCCTCTTGCCTTCACATGAATCCTCCCCCACCCACTTAAAAATACGTCGCTCTAACCCAGGGATCGGCAACCTTTTTGTGCAGGAGGGCCCAGCGAGATTAAAACCTAAAACAGTTCGTGCACAAAGAGCCAATCTTAGTATTGGTTCACGAAAAAATATTTTCACGAAAAATATGTCACCACTATATTCGTTATTGTTGTCTGTATGTCTGTCTGTCTGTCCCAAGCATAGCTCCGTGGGTTTTGATCCGATCCTGATGAAATTTTGGTGGGAGGTTCATATCATGATCTAGTTGTGTTTTCATGAATATGGGCGGAGCCACGCCCAAGAAACGTGTTTTTAGGGGGTAGCCAATTTCAATTTGCATCTTCTCCTAGGGGTTTTGTCAAATCTGATAGGGGGTTTTGGTATTTGGTTAGCCCAATGGCACCTGCATAGCCCCACGGAGCTCGATTTTTTTTTTCCATTTTCGTCCCAAGGTCAAGGTCACAAGGTCACGAACTTAGAAAATTGCGATTTTAGCATAAATTTCTTCTCTGAGAGGTTTGTCGAATCTGGCAGGGGTTTTCTGTATTTGGTTAGCCCAATGGCACCTGCATAGCCCCATGGAGCTCAATTATTATTTTTTTTTTAGTCCCAAGGTCACAAGGTCACGAACTTAGAAAATTTCCAATTTTGACATAAAAATCAGATGACTGCCCAAACTTTGAGAGCTAGGATGACAATATTTTTTATGCATAATCTTTAGGTCATTCCCCACCTAAAGTCTTGATACCATTTTTCTCTATCTCGAACACCTTGCCCGTGGCGCCCCCTTCAAGTTTGTTTTTACGCTGATTTCACCAAAGTATGGATAATCCGAGGAGTGTGAAATGCCATATAGCCTATATGACGTTATATTGTTCCTGGAATGCTCCGGAGGAAGTTTTGCACCAAAGGTCATCATCCTTGACCTTTGACCTTTAAAGTTCACAAAGGTCAAATTTTCAAAGTTGTGGGAATCGAACCGGGTTTTCGACCTTCTTCGACGAACTAACTCCATTAAGCTATAGCATGTATCCTGTTTCCTTATTTTAATGTCCACAACATTGTTTTTGGACCTTTCAAAGGTTATGCAAAGGTCAAATTTTGAAAGCTGTTGAACGAAACCGGGTTTTCGACATTTTGCAGCTAATAACCTGTCACTCGTACCACATCATGTTGATCATTTTTATAACTTGGTCAAACATTATCACATTGTCTCATCCTTGACTTCTGAAACAATCTACATTGTCAAATACCGCTCGTGAACCATCGTCGTCTTCAGACTTGTTTAAACACACAATCAATGTAGCCACCTACCTACTTCATTGTGGACGTGTAACAATGAAATCGTCAAAGTTTAAACTTGAAATTGTGCTTCCTTTGCACTTTTTTGTTCAAGCAAAGCTCAAGTAATGTTCAACTCTTCTTGAACGATTACAATTCCAGAAAACTTTCAGTAAAAACTCAGATGAAAGTGTGATGTACTTTTCATCATGCCAACTTGTTACTAATTTTCCATCTTGAACTTTGTTACATTTACTTGTCCAACCAATGGCAGTCGTGTCGGCATGTTTTTGTTATCTGGTTTGGAACCAATCCTTTTGCCCGACACTACTACTACTACTTCTGAGGTCTAGGACCTCCCTCCAGATGGACGAGGGAAGAGTAAGGCTTTAACGTGAGTGAGGACACTTTCCTGCCTGGCAGCTCGCTATTTACACCATCTTGGAAATGGCTCACAGCCTTGAGTTTCACTGGAGTTATACTAAAGTTCCATCCATCCATCAGGATCATACTCTGTACAGAGAGCATTGATGCTTCCAAAGCAGTCTCCTGGGCAAATAGGCACAATCTTGGACATGTCACCACTCCAACATCTATCCATCCATCGGGACCACACTATGTGCAGAGTTTTGGTGCTGCTGAAGCAGTATCCTTGGCTATTGGGCACAATTTTAGATGGGTCGCCACTCCAACACAGGATACCAGCAAGCTGGCACTCATTTTGCCGACCTCAGAAGGATGACAGGCTGAGTCAACCCCACCTCGTATGAATTCAACAGCCAAGCAGGATTTGAACTCAGGATCCTTAGCCCCCAACTATAACCATTCAGCCAACACTAGGCATACAAACTAAAGTTTACTGGAATTGAACTACATTCACAGCCCTATCTTGTGCGATGCATTTCCTCTTGACTCAGGAAGTTTTCACTATCGGCTGGCTATAAGCGAGCCCGGCAGAGGAGGAACACGCAGCACACCTCCGATTACTTTTTGAGCACCTTGCGAAGCATGGAATTGTCATCAATCCCAGCAAGTGCCAGTTCGGGGTGCCATCACTCACCTTCCTTGGCCACGTCGAAAACAAACACGGTATCTGCCCACTGGAGAAGAAAGTCAAGACCATACAAGCCTTTCCTGCACCCACATCACTGTGCAAGTCGATGGAGTTTCTTGACCTTGTGAATTTTTGCAGGCATTTCATCCCAAACTGAGCATACGTACAGTATCTCAGCCGATGACAGACATACTGTTGTGGGGCCGAGTTTCGGTGGCGAGCACCACCACTAGATGGAGCAGTAGAGTCGGCTCCACCGAACACCCGGAATCTAGATCGTGCTTCTAGGAGAACTCCGAAAGGCACAGGTCCCTCACAGGACTGTGAATCGCCAATAATTCGGCCGCGTGGAATAGGATTAATTGCCAACTTCAATATACTTAAGTATCCACGCGGCAAAGCTACCGGGGAATTCACACCCTCGGCAGGCCTCGAGCGGACCGAGCCGTTATCGTGCTCGAACCGTGCGTAACCCAAGCGGATGGTTACCAAGACCCGTCGGTTCAAATGCACAATTTACCGTTTCCCAATTTCCCAACATGCACCATGCTTAACCAATGAAAGAAGCACAGAAACGAGCTGGTACATTCAACAAGAGGGGATATTTATTTTACAATGGGGGGAAGGGAACACACAAAGAGCAGAGTTATCCGAATATATTCCAATGTACAATAACGCAAGCACTTAACGATTCTATTTGGACAAGACAGGTCCGCACACAGACACGCACACCCAAAAAAGAAAATGGACCCGTCGGGTCTTTATTCGGCTCTCCAGCCGAGGAGGATAGTTTGGCTGGGAGTCAGGACGGCTGGCTACCTGGCCTCGAGCACGCGGCTGGTCGTCCACTCCTTCCCGGAACTCCGGTCGCTAAAGGACCGACCCGGGCAGCCGAATCCCGAGGAGGCAAGACGAGGTGATCTCCCTTGACGAAAATCGACCGCTCGCTGTAATGCGCCAAATGAGACACCTCCAAAGCGTGGGATGCAGTCCGCCACAAACCCAGGCAGAGACGTACACTCAAGCAGACTGGATGCGCACTCGAGCAGACTGGATGCACAGTCAAGCAGACTGGACGCACAGTCGAGCAGACTGGACGTGCACTCGAGCAGACTGGGCGCAATTATTTGTTCTTTTTTCTTTTATTGTCCATCTCGGGCGCGGTCCGCTCATCCGTGGCCTGCTCTCATTGGGCGGACCACGTGTCGCGGCTCTGCCTTCTTGCAAAGGACCGCCCCGGCTCTTGTCTGCTCGTCGCCCATTGGCCGGAAAATGACGCATACCCTAATTTGGCACCAGGCCAGAACGAAACGCTTCGTGAGCGCGCTCGCATGTGGACCCTTGTTTGCCGAATTCAAACAACACTCGCCGCCATTTTAGCCATCCACGAGGCCTTGTTGAATCCCACGCGGAGCGTTTCTCTACCGGATTCCCGCCACGAAGACGCGCGCATGAGGGCCGCTCGCAAAATGCGAAACGGGCCCCGTACGCGACGTCCCGTGAAACCGGCACGGTTCCCGAAATACTAGCGGCCCATTCAACTCGCTATACCCGTCTCCCGTCTGAATCCATCCGCGTTTCAATCCCTCGCATGCACTCACGCATGCCATGACACTCGTACTGCTCACACATTTCACCACACACTCCAGGACAATCACATCGGGGGTTCACGTTCCCACAAGAAATCCCGGGGTTTCCATTCCCCCCAAGCTCCGCATGTACCCATTCACATCACTCATCCGCTCAACCTCGTTCGGCCTGACCGGACTTACCTGGTCGCGATCTGCTTCGAGAGAGCTTACCATCTCCCCCTGTTCCTGAAGGAGGTTAACCTGATGATCAAACCGGGTCACGAGACATTCCACCAGCTCAACCCTATTGTCCACCACTATCCCTACCTGTGTGTGCTCGTTTTTAACTTTATTTAATTCGTTCCCCTCTTTTGCTTCCTGCATCTCCATCATTATTTCGACATCCTGCGTCTCTACTTGTGTCTCTGTTAATTTCTCCGTCTCCGTCACCTCCTTTGGTTCTTCCGTCGTCCCCTCGTGTCTCATCCTACACATCTCCCTATCAATTGTCATGGCATTTCTCGTCGTGCCGACCTCACCCGTCTCCATCGCGGGCCAGACACATTTCACACTCCCCCTCGTCGGTTCGGTCGCTCCGCCACGTGGTGTCGCCATTATGCAATCCATTGTCCGCATCTCACCTTTCACCTCCTTCAGACTCGCCCTCATTGCCTCTTGCCCCACCTGGAAACTCAACCCCATGCTCTGCATATCACCCTTCAGTGCCTGCGTGTTCGCCTCCATTTTGGCATCCATCCGTTGCGCATTTGCGTCCATTTTGTTTTGCATTTGTTGTGCATTCGTTTTCATTTCGTTCGCATTCACATCCATATTGCTTTGCATCGCTTGTATCATCCGAACCAACTGTTCGATGCTGATGGCTCTAGCGGAGCCGATCCGCCACGATCGTTCACGGTTTCGCTGGGGACCGAGGGGAAAATTTGACGGAGGGGGCGCTCTTGCACCACCGCCCCCACCACGATCTCTGGGTCCAATCGCAGGGAAAGTTCCTGCATGGAGGTGTTGTCCTGGACCATGGGTTCCTCTAACACTGCACTACTACCCACCTGCCCCAGCTCATCTTGGCTCGCCATGTTGCGTGTTGAGAATAAATTTGACTTGCTCGCAATTTGGGGGAAAATGGGGGGGGGAGAGGGGGTTGGTCCCTACACCCCTGCTCCAAATCCTGTGAATTTCGTGGAGGCGGAGTGGTTCGAAATCCGCTCCTGACACCAATTTGTTGTGGGACCGAGTTTCGGTGCTGAGCATGACCGCGAGATGGAGCAGTGGAGTCGGCTCCACCGAACACCCGGAATCTAGATCGTGCTTCTCGGAGAACTCCGAAAGGCACTGGTCCCTTACAGGACCATGAATCGCCAATAATTCGGCTGCGTGGAATGGGGTTAATTGCCAACTTCAATATACCTAAGTATCCACGCAGCAAAGCTACCGGGGAATTCACACCCTCGGCAGGCCTCGAGCGGAACGAGCCGTTACCGTGCATAACCCGAGCGGATGGTTACCAAGACCCATCGGTCCAAATGCACAATTGACTGTTTCCCAATTTCCCAACACGCACCGTGCTCAGCCAATGAAAGAAGCACAGAAACGAGCTGGTACATTCAACAAGAGGGGATATTTATTTTATGATGGGGGGAAGGGAACACACAAAGAGCAGAGTTATCCGAATATATTCCAATGTACAATAACGCAAGCACTTAACGAGTCTACTTGGACAAGACAGGCCCGCACACAGACACGCACACCCAAAAAAGAAAATGGACCCGCCGGATCGTTATTCGGCTCTCCAGCCGAGGAGGATAGTTCAGCTGGGAGTCAGGATGGCTGGCTACCTGGCCGCGAGCGCGCGGCTGGTCGTCCACCCCTTCCCAGAGCTCCGGTCCCCAAAGGACAGACCAGGGCAGCCGAATCCCGAGGAGGCGAGACGAGGTGATCTCCCTTGATGAAATGGTCGACCGCTCGCTGTAATGCGCCAGACGGGACACCCCCGAAGTGCAGGATGCAGTCCGCCGCAAACCCAGGCAGAGACGCACACTCGAGCAGACTTGACGCGCACTCGAGCAGACTGGACGCGCACTCGAGCAGACTGGACGCGCACTCGAGCAGACTGGACGCGCACTCGAGCAGACTGGACACGCACTCGAGCAGACTGGATGCACACTGGAGCAGACTGGGCACAATTATTCGTTATATTTTCTTTCGTCATCCTTCTCGGGCACGGTCCGCTCATCCGTGGCCTGCTCTCATTGGGCAGAACACGTGTCGCGGCTCCGCCTTCTTGCAAAGGACCGCCCCGGCTCTGGTCTGCTCGTCGCCCATTGGCCGGAAAATGACGCATACCCTTATTTGGCGCCAGGCCAGAACAAAACGCTTCGTGAGCGCGTGAAGAGCGCGGACAATGCCGTGAGCAGAGTGTTGTTGGCGTTGTTGATTTAAAAATCCTCGCTATAAAATAAACCGTAGCGCACACATGTAATTCCCATTAGACAGAAGGGGATGGATTCTAACTATACACATACTTATCGACATAACTAACCTTGGGACCTGAATGTTGAGTGCTCATGGCTGCCAGATTTGTCGCAATACTACTTAACAAGAATATGAAAAATCATCTTATCACCTTCGAGGAAAAGAAATTGTCTGCTTTTCAAGAGATGAAGGTGAGGTTGGCTGAGGCCACACTTCTTGTTCATTCCAACACTGAAGCACCACTATGCCTCTTGGTCAATGCCTCGGATGTGGGAGTAGGAATTGTTTTGCAGCAAAATGTGGATGATGTCTGGCATCTGCTTTCCTTTTTCTCAAAGCCTTTGCAACCTGCAGAGACCAGATATAGCACGTTTGGGAGACAACTTCTGGCAGCGTACCTGGGTGTCAAACACTTTTGACATATGCTAGAAGGGAGGACATTCTCTCTCTAAATGGACCACAAGCCATTGACCTGTGCTCTGAAGTCAGGACCCGATCATCGCTCTCCAAGAGAAGTACGACTTCCTGATTTCATCTCCCACTTCACAACAGACTTGAGGTATTTTACCAACAAATCAGTGGTAAAAACAACTCAGCAGCAGATGCACTCCCCCAAGTTGACATAAATGCTCTGGTTGCACCTAACATCATCAATTTCACTACCATAGCTGAAGCTCAACAGCGTGATGAGGAGCTATAAAGGTTGTGAACCTGTGAAGGAGACATTGTCACTCCAGTTCAAAGAGGTATCACTCCCGACTTCTGAGGGTAGGATTGTCTGTGACATTTCCATCGGTGATCCTCGCCCTTACGTCCTTTGCGAGTAACGACGTGCAGTTCTTGACGATCAACACAATTTGTCGCACCCTGGCATCAGCGGAACATTTAGTGACTCCGTTTTGTATGGCAGGGAGTAAATTGTGACATCAGGGACTGGTCCAGAAACTGCATAGCATGTCAGAGATCCAAAAATATGACAACGCACCAGGTCTCCTCTTGGCACGTTTTCTACAATGGATGCCAGAGATCCGAACTGCAGTTAAGTCTGACCGAGGTTGCTGTGCTGCTGAGTTAGTTTTTGGCACAACTTTCAAGTTGCCAAGACAGTTTGTGGCACCTCGTCAGTCAAATCACGACTTAGATCCTAGCAACTAAGAAAATAGATTACGAATGCACATGAGAAACTTGAGGCCTACACCTACTAGGCTACAGCACAGGCAAACCCAGACCAATTCAGACATTCAGAGTTGTACTCATGTTTTTGTGTGGCATTATGCGGTGAGGAAGCCACTTTAAACCCCCATATGGCGGACCGTTTGAAATCATCCGCAGTGCTGACAAGTTTTTCATTGAGCTGTTAAATTCAATGTAAAACATGACTGTCAGCATTAACAGGTTGAAGCCTACTTAATGCTTATGTTGAACATGACCTGACTACTGCACATGTGTCACCTACAACCCATCCCTTGCAACCAGCACCAGCTGTTTCTCAAGTGCCGACGACCAAGAAGACACGGTCTGGCCGTCAAGTCCATTGGCCAGCTCGTTTTGTACAGTTTTCTTGGAACTTGAAACTTTGGGACTGCTTATTGTTTTACACTACAATTTTTACACCTTTCTGATCGTTCGCTTTATTCCTATGTTGACAAATTCAGGTCACTAGCGATCTAGGAGGGGGCTACTTGTGGTGTACTTTTCATCACTGCCAACTTGTTAATACTTTTCCATCATGAACTTTGTTACATTTACTTGTCCAACCAATGGCAGTACTGTACTGTGGGCATGGTTTTTATCTGGTTTCTAACCAATCATTTTTCTCGACACGACTACCAGGCTCTCGGTTGTCCCTCTTGTGTGGTTATCTTCACAATTTTTTTTAGAGGGGCCACTTTTGCCGATAAGACATCAGTGTGAGAGCTACCACACCACCTGCAGAACTCCGTAATGGCTGCTATTAGGCCCCGTCCCGTATACTCTTCTTCGTTCTGGTTTACTCTGCTGCAAGCATAATTGTTTGTATACTGCCATTTACTGTTGTAGTTGTTACTTTTATGCTTCGCATTAGAACACTCATTTGAAGTGATTCTGTCAATTTGATAGCATTTATGGCGGGTTATAATGAAGGTGTTTTCACATTTGTGGATTATCGGTAGCACGTCAGGGGCCGCACTTGAGGCCAACAGGGGCCACCAGTGGCTCGTGGGCCTGCAATGAAGAACAGAGCTCGAGAGGGATGAGGGGAGAGGAAGGCTTTAACGTGAGTGTGAGGACGCTTTTCTGCCTGGCAGCTCATGATTTACACTGTCGTGGAAATGGCTCAAGGACTTAAGTTTCACTGGAGTTAAACTAAAGTTCCCTGGAGTTAAACCGCATTTGCAGCCCTTTCTTCAGTGAGTCTTTGCTCCTTTCAACCACAGGACTACTATCATCGAACCCCTTTTAGCAAGCAGCTTATTATCACGGGCACTGGTCATTTATGACACCCGAGTCGCTGAGTGGATCATATTATTTCATGGACACAACGCCGAATTGGCCCACTGGTGATATACCATTTCTTGCTTCTTTTTGAACTTGTGACAGTATTCACCCATACTCAAGCTTAACGGCAGGCTGGACGAAGTCGTCAACCTTTAGCGGTGAGTGTAGAAGTCAATTACTCGATTTTATATAAAACTATTCAATTGCAATATCAAATCAGTATTATTGTAAGAATGGTGCAGAGACATGGAAAGATGAGCAGGGAAATTGAATGAATTAACTGATCACCTTCTATCAAATATGTTTAAGAAGGATTCCAACGAACATAGAGGGTGATGAGTAGGACATGTACTGGAATGAGAAAACAAGAGGGATAGCTGACTAAGTGAGCAATGTTTGTTCCATTCGAAACCGTTGATACGGAACGGATGGCTTGACAAGCGTTAGCTAGCTACTTGGTAACTGAACATACCCATTTTGCAGCTTTGCTAATTCCATTCTTGCACAGACGAACTGATTGAAAGAAATCTTGAGCAATCAAAACCCAATGAAACTGCAGACTCAGGAATACAAGCAACAATAACATCTGTCTTCGTGCAGGACAAGCCAGAGATCCGGCTCTGGGACACGCCTGGGGCAATCATCATCATCATCATCATCATCATCATCATCATCATCATCATCATCATCATCATCATCATCATCATCATCATCCAGTACATTAAATGAATATACACTACAAAATTAGAGCCTGTGGTCGTTTGTAAATATGGAATAAAATAATAATAAAAATGTAAACGGTGAATAAAATTAAGCCGAAAGATTTATTGGTACTTTCAACAAAATCAATGTATAAACATTACAAAAAACTTGCTGTAAAGCGAGGATTAATCAACACAAACTTTTGAACAATATAATGTAAGCCTTGAAAAACACAAACATCACAAATATTTATGGTATAGTAGAGTATTTATTTATTGACAGCATACATAGATTAAAAAAATATTGACTGGTTAACTATTATTCATATGATTAATCTGTATTGGCGCTTCTTTCGTAACTGTTTTGAATCAGCACCTAAAATCAATCGAGTTAAAACAAAATCAAAATATCTTTCAGCACATTTACTCGCCAAATATTAAAGTCAGACCGACTTGATTAGTGTAAGTAACACAATTGATAGTTGACAATCACTTGACGTCAGTCACTCTTTCTTCTTCGAAGTGTTGTCATTAAACGTTAAAACAAAAGCAAACACCAACGCACAACCTCACACCAATTAGGCAATTAAAATCCACAGCTGCAAGTCAGATTAACAACATTATAACAATACGATATTATTGCGTAAACAATATAATAGTATTGCAGATTAACAACATTAAAAGAAACATTTGTCGGATAGTTATGCACAAATTATTTATGTTATAAATATAATTTGAAAAGGGATTTGAATCCCAGGCCTTTCCAGCGACAGGTTGAGTAATTATCCACTCTGCCAAAAGATCTCTCATGAATAATATGGCAGCATGGGGCCTTTAGAATCGTGGGGCCGCTGGACAACTGCCCAGTGTGCCCATGCCTTAAGACAGCCCAGCTCATACTCTGAACAAGTCGCTGCCATTAGAGCATTGAGCCTGCATCCTACATCCCCACCCCATTTGGAATCATGTGCGAGCATGGGAAACTTGCTCGTTGGTATTAAAAATAAAAGTCAATGAATGACATCAGCAGTGCTCTGACTGTCAATAGAAAAGACAAAAAAAGGGTGAGAGCCATAATTTCAGCTGAATGTACTTTTGTTTTCTTGTTCAACACGATGTTTATATTTATTTTTAGTTTTAGCCACAGCTGTTGATCTCATTTTCCACAAATGAAACGTGAGAGAGGTGTGTCAGCCTACTTGAATACCTTTAGAACCATAATTTATTCACACAGAAGAATATAATCAGTGAACATGTTTAAAGCATGACCCTTATATATATGACCCTTATAAAATTATACTTTGAAACATTCATTTGTGATTTTCTTGTTTTATCTACAGGCTCTTTAATAAGATCCCTTTAAGTTTTGTATTATTATTGACAGGGTCTATGTGCTAACTCTAAACCTTGGCTAACTGTACACGCAAAGATATATTTTCAACAGGCGTAAATGGATCTTGATCAACCTGACTGAACATGGAACAGCTGGCTTAACATTGCTCAGCAACGATGGATCACAAGGTAAAAGTGTGGACGTGTTAGGTCCAAAAATATATGTATATACCAGTTGATCGTCTGAATTTATTTTTTAAAAAGGAAAGCTTTATTTTTATTTTTATTTTTTCAAAATGGCCACCAGCTTCTAGTACCCTACACTCCAATTTTTTATCTCCTCATTTCCCTCCATCCACCCCACCCCACTTTTCAAAAAATAAAAAAAATTGCATGAGTCATTCCCCAGACATGTCAGTTTTCCACTCCCAAAGAAATATGATGTGGGACATACACCTGACACATCACATGCACACTCACTCAGCCTATTAAAAATACAATCCACAGTTCTAAACAAATATACAATAAGTGTATAGAGAAATACACAAAAACCACACACTTTGTGCATATTCAAATAATTGACTTTGCCATCTAGTCAGGTTCACCGTGTACCTGAAACGTGTACCTCCCGTGGGAATTGCGTGCCAAAAGCGATTTCATTGTTTAAATGGCATCTATAGGGTCTTAGTAGACAGAAAAACTTGGGTGGCAATTTTACTTTTGGGAATTTGGGTTTTTGTGGGGGCTTAAACGGGGGTACCGTCATTTCGCAGTTTATCGCCCGAAATGAAAGCACTAATATTGATATAACTATTTTTATCTCTTAAA
Organism: Eptatretus burgeri; assembly: GCF_056783735.1. NCBI lineage: Eukaryota > Metazoa > Chordata > Myxini > Myxiniformes > Myxinidae > Eptatretus > Eptatretus burgeri. Next base: position 71,737,884 of record NC_140968.1, read on the forward strand.
ATATTAATAGGAAAATTATGAAAAAAAATCAGATGTCTTCCTCATATCATCATTCATTTATGTACCAAATAATTATTGATGTTTATGTATTTCCAGATATGCACTTATGAAGAAGTTCACCCGTTTCAAAGCAAGGCCTGTTGATATTCAACTATAACGGACGTGACAATGAACTCACTCACCTGCATCATTTGCGATAAAGGCAAGCGGAAGGGCTACACCTTTGTACAGAATGTTACATCAGATTCTATTGGTAACATAAAGAACTTTGCCGAGAAGCGAGCACAGTATGGAGAAACGCAGTATGCACCTCTGGCTGAAAATCTGTCAAAGTTGTCTGCATCTGATACGGAAAACACCCATTACCACAAAGAATGTTACAAACTCGTAGTGCACAAAGGTATGTTGGAGAGAGCTGAAAAGAGATTTTGTGAAACATCATCTCGTGAATCACAAATGCGACCAGCGAAATTCGGACGTCCATCCTTGGCACATGATGAGGTTTCTGTCAGACGTGTTCGCAGGTGTCGCCCAATGGAGCCAAAGACCAAGTCCTGTGCATTTCTCTGTGATATATATATATATATATATATATATATATATATATATATATATATATATATATATATATATATATATATATATATATATATAATCCGACAGATGGAGAGTTGCATCTTGTCCTGACAGATACGATGGGGACCCGCTTTCTGGACATAAAAACGAAGACACGTGATGACAAAGTCCGAGCAAACCTGTCACTGTTGCTTGAAGTTGGTGATGCCGCTGCAAATGAAATGTGGTATCACAGAGATTGTTTACGAAATGTTGAACGCCAATGCTATTCTTTCAGATTTGATTGTACTGGGGTCGATGATAATATCACCAAGCATATGTGTGACATTGAAATTGTAAATGCAGTCAAATGTTTGCTGTCGTCTGGTGCTGTTCTAAGTATGAATGATGTTAATTATGAGTCTCTGTCAACTTTGACTGAACATGGTGTTAGTGTGGATAGCTCCGACTTCAAACGCCACCTAAAAAGTTTGATAACAGAAAATATCAGTACTGCTGAATTTGTCAGGCCCCATTGACTCAATGAAAGTGAGCATATCATCGATAGTAAAACCCTTTCAGTTGCTGTTGGTAAAGTAGTACCCCAAGATTCGGGGAAAACACTTAGCGACATTGTTAGAGTTACTAAGTTGCTTCGTGATGAGTTGTTGAATTGCAAAGATAAGTGGCACTTCACTGATAACATGTCGTTTGAAAATCCATCAATGGTAGCTTTCTTTCTGAAGCAGCTACTCTTTGGCACAAATGCACACGCTGTTTCTGGGAAGCGGGATGGAGCCATAAAGAACACCGTCGGCATTGTATCACAAGTACTTGTGCAAAATGTAAAGAGCGTCAAGCAAGTTCGCCATAAGCCGAAGTCAGATGTTGGATTTGTGTCACACACAGAGACACCGCTGAACATTGGCTTGGCACTCTCTGTATGCAGCAAACAGCTTGTTAACTTCCTGTCAGACCTACATCTTGGAACCAGCTACAGCAGTGTTCTCAATATCGAGAAGAGAGTGGAGTGTGGAGTGGTCGAGAGAATGAAATCCAGTGGTGGCTATTGCATACCGACATTTGTCAAGAAGGGCAAATCCATCTTCTTTGCCATAGACAACATCGACTTCCTGGAAGACACGTGCGATGGACAGAATACATTGCACGGAACAGTGGTCATCATGAATCAAGAAGACACAGATGAAGGTGAAGTGGTGAGCCAGCCACTCATAATACCAGACAAAGTAACACCAGTAAGGCAGGATGTAGTGTACCTTGAAGACCCACGGATCATCCCCAAAGTTACCAAGTTTGATACCTACAAGGTCAACGCGAACTCTGGACTTCTGAAGAAATATGCCACAATGGACCGCTCTTGGATGCTTGCTTGGCATCTAGGCAACAACACTGTCCAATGTAACAGTGAAGATGTCACCATCAACGCCAACGCAAGCTTTGACGACCACACAGCAGGAGGTACTTTGACAGAAGACCTTGATCCGGTTGTGGAAGAAGACACCAATGAGGACATAACAATGCCAGCGACGAGTGACCACCAACAAGCATCTCGGCCGACCAGTAGACTGAACAAACATCCACCTCGGCAGTCTCTCATGCCTACTTGGTCTGCAACAAATTCTTGCTTCTGCAACTCAAAGATTGCAAGTCAACAAAGACACACAGTGAAGTTGTTGCACCACTCTTTCGACAGACTCCAACGGATTACGCGACACTATATACCGTCCTTTCACTGACAGAATATACCTGCTGTTGTGATGGGTCCTGACAGAAAAACTGTTATCACTCTAGACCTTGATCTCTATGAGAGAGCAGTGAAGATCCAAGAATCAGAGGGGAACACCAATTGGGTTCTACGTGCAGAGGAGCTCCACATATGTTTTGCAGCCCTGCATGCACTAGGAAAGTACATCGAAGGCAGCGGTCTTGACACAGTCGCCATCGAAAGGGCATCTATTCTCCAACAACACTGCGTCACATCTCTGGTGGAAAAGCATTCACGCGGGGTATCGAGCACCACACAGTAAATGCCTTGGCATGCTACGTCATGAAGTACGAGCAGCTTGATGCTGATGACACCTCAGTCATTGTAGAACAGTGCCAACAGCTCCGAGAAGTTCTGCACAGTTGAAAGAAAGAAAGCACCACAGTCTTTGACAACATATGTGCAAGCTTCACTGAGACTATCGACGAGAAGATGACAACATCAAATGATGGAGAAGTTGGCAAATTCCTCATGAATTATGTGCATCAAGTCGAGTGCCTACTCCACTTAATCCGAGCATGCAGACAAGGTGACTGGGAAGAATATTTGGCCGCCCTTGACAATCTGGTCAAGTATTTATTTGTGCACGACCTGTACAAGTATGCCAGACTGATGCCATTTCATTTGGCTGAAATGAATGCACTGAAGACAGAGGACCCTGACACATGGAATGCACTTAAAGATGGTGACTTATGTGTCAAGAAGACAGGAACACTGATCTGCAACCTGTTTGTGGATCAAACCCTCGAACAAGAAATCCGAAGACTCAAGGTAGTGGGAGGGATCACAGGAATCGCGCAAAATGTGTCTGCACTGACTCGCTTCCTGCTGACGGCACCACAGTTTACCCGTATAGTCAGTGATTTCCGACACCACAACACTTTGACCACTGATGCAACTCAACAAGAACATTATCAACTATCAGGAACAATAGCCCAGCGGTTCACTACAAATGTGGATAAAATGAAACGTGGCCTTGAAGAACATTGTGAAACTAACCCATTCGCCACTGACATGCAGTTGGTGAACATTGGGTCAATGATGGCTGTACCCAAAAGTGCGAAAAGTGATATCCTGGACAGAGACTTGAAAGGGACGAAACGATATGAACAGTTTGTGGCTGACAGACTTGTAGATGCTTCTCCCGTTTCAATATGGGAGAGAATTGAGAAGATGAAGCTGAAGACACACAGCACGTGTGTGAAGAAGACAAGCTATGGAGTTGGAAACAAAGTTGTGAAGCTTCGTGAAGATCGCCAGTTACTAGCTCGCTTCCTAGTAACTCAACAGTCTCGACCACAACTAGTAGACAAATTGGGAGACACAATCGGAAACTTTGAAATGGCGGTCACCCCTCGTTCCGTCTTTGCAACAGATGGGACACTGCTGATCCCGAGTGACAAGAGCTCGTTCATGAAGGAAATACAGTCATATACACCACCAATAACTGGATCAGACAACACTACACCATGCATCCAAGAGGTACCAACTGAAATCGTTGCTCTCACCAACGATGAGGGAAAGGAGGGTACCACAGAGGGCATAGAAAAACATCCAGAATCCATCGAGGATTATGTCTGTCTGCACCAAACAAGTTACTCTGTTGACGATGACGAGTTGGGGTTGATGGAATCCAGGTTCGCCAGAGAAAGGGTCATCATCATTGATGGACAAGCGGTCGTACAGGGTATGAAGAAGCTTCCAGTGATGCACACAATTATTGACCTGGCTGATGCATTTGTCAAGAGAATCGACAACATGATGAATTTGTACAGTGAAGGGCGAATCATCTTTGACCGCTATATAACGGGATCCATGAAAGAAAAAACACGTTCCAAGCGAGCAGGCTCAGCACAACCAGTGAAGTTCATAATACAAGATGCGATAAACATACGCAATGTTCCTATGAAGCTTCTGCTATCTCATGTAGACACCAAGTCCCAGCTCACAGAATTTCTTGGGAAACGATTGCTGAAACATTTCTCTGGGAGTAACAAAGGGCTTGTTGTTGTGTATGGGTCATCAGCATACACCAATGCAAACAACATCATCAGTCAGAATATGTCCACTCACAATCACGAGGAGGTTGACACACAGATCCCGCTTCATGTCATCAATGCAGCAAGACAAGGAACGTCAACGCGAGACATGTATGTGTGGTCCCCAGACACAGATGTGTTCTTGTTGTTGATAGATCTTGTTGCTAACCACACCATCCCAGGACAATTGAAGATATTAACTGGTAGAGAGAAATTCTTCCGGACAATTGACATCAAAGAGAGGTGCACTGCGATTGGAATGGAGAAGTCAAAGGCTTTGATAGGACTGCACAACTTCGCTGGCGCGGATTGGGGTGGAAAGTTCTTCAGTCTATCGAAGAAAGTGTGGATAACCAAGTTCATGCAACTACCTTCAATCAGCAAGATTATCAAGACTTTCCAGATCTTTGGATGTCCAGACAGTCTTCCTGAAGCTGATGTTGTCAATGTCGAGACGTTCATCTGCAGTGTATACTCCAGCAAAAGTTTGTGCGTCACATTGCCAGATCTTCGATGGGAGCTGTTCAAGGTCAAGAACTTGGAGGGTGAAAAGCTTCCACCGACGCGAAGCACTCTGAAACCTCACATACAGCGTGCCAACCTGATGTTCAAAAGAGACAAAACCTACCAAGAACCAAGGCCAAAGAACCTGCTCCCAGAGGACAATGGATGGAAACTAAATGACGACAAAAACCTTGTACCAGTACAATGTCTCGAAAAGCCAGCACCACGTGTCATACTTGAACTAGTTAGATGTGGATGCAAAGGTGCGTGCAAAGAGAAAGTGAACTGTTCATGCCATAAAAATCGCTTGCCATGCACAGAATTATGCAAATGCACCGACTGTGGAAACGTGAATGACTACAGTATTTGTGACGAAGATGACATGGAGCCAATCAGTTAGCCAATGTATTAAGATCAGCCAATGACCCAATAAGATTCATTTAAGATTCTACATTAATTTAGTCTATTGTTAGTATTCATCTAGATGTTGAGTGGAGTAATTACTGGTGATAAAAGGTGGTATGAATGTGTGATGATTACAGAAAAGTATATTTTTATTTCCTTTATTTGTATCAGTGCTATGAAGTCATGTCATGAATATTACATGTTTTATCATATAATACATTTGTCATTTTTTTTCATATATATATATATATATATATATATATATATATATATATATATATATATATATATATATATATATATATAAACATACACAATCATATCATGTAAATATCACAGTATATGCCTAAATAATGTAGTAAAAGAAAGGCAATTCCTGACACTAACTGGTGCTGAGGTTGTTAAAATCTTCTCGTTACGGATGACTTATTTCTGCACTGGATACTTATCTGGGAAGAACAGACTTCATAAAATATTGCTACATTACTATCATCGATTCGGCCGAGCATTCATTTATTGTACATATATTAAGTTAGAATTGTTTTATAGTCGGAGACAATCAAAGGTGCTGAAATAGACAAAAATCTTAACCTGGTTCAGAGAAGGCGGATATCGTGGTTCACATACTCTGCATGTACAAATAATATTGTGACGTCCACGGGACTTGAACAGTCCCGCCAACGTAGAATGAGCCGAAACGATGGAGGCGGTTTATTTGTTTATAACCCAAACATGGCGGTTCTAATCGCTCTCCCGCAAACGGGACGAGGAAGGTGGCACGAGTCACTTTTCACTGAGTTGATGATGTTTATTCGTTTTTACTATTGACCAGAAATAACAAGACTCGGCAAGAAGAGGGATCCGGGGCGATTCGACGGGATGTTGTGGGATCGGGCGTGGGGAAAAACACAGACAATTCCAATGAATATACAGTTCTATATCCCTCTAAGGCGCCAAGCACACACACACACACACACACACACACACACACACACACACACACACACACACACACACACACACACACACACACACACACACACACACAAAACGTAGCTATTTCTGGTGGTCAGGCTGGACCGTGGTGTGGACGCAACTGTCCCTGGATCGGCGTCGGACGAGCTGGCCTTGCTCTCGTCAGGGGGGCAGGAGAAACCGTGGTGCTGTCGACCTCCTGGTCTTGGCCCAAGTCCGCTCACAGCCGCCAGGGAACCAGTTCTGGCGCCAAGTTGCGAGCAGGAGAGGGAGGCAGGTCCGCCCGCCGTTCGACCCCGTACTCCGAGTCAGCAGAACCCCAGAGCCAACCAAGGTGAGGCACGAGGCTCGGCAAGGCTCCAGGACACGATGAAGAACACGATCGACTCAGCACAACAACGAGGACGGTCTCTGCCGCCACAGGGAACCACACCAAAAAAACCACGATCTTTTGGTTGTAATCTTCTTCCTCTTCCTTTTTGACCCCGAACAGAACCTTTTTATCCTTCGTCCTCGTCACTCCCAATCGAGCCGTTTATTGGCCCACCGCCTTCCGCCAATCGTGATCACGGGGCGGAGCCATCCGCTGCACTGTCCTGTGACGTCACGGCCAGTCTTCAGAGAATACCAAAAGGGGTTTACACAGACACACTTACCCTATCCCGTGTCCCTATCTAATTACGTGACATTTATCATTTCCCCCTTGAAGAAATGAACATTTACTAGACAACTTATCACCACTGAATTGCTACTTATTACATCGAAATCCTGGTAAACTCGAACAGCATGGCATACCTAATTAAACATCCTAATTACCCTTTGAATGCATACCCACCCCCCCTCAAACGTAACAATATATTTGTTAATACATCAATAATTATTCAGGATATCAAATAAATATTTGGTAAATAAATGAATGATGATATGAGGAAGACACTTGATTTTAAAAAATAATTTTCCTATTAATATTTTAAAAGATAAAAATAGTTATAACAATACTAGCGCTTTCATTTCGGGCGATAAACTGCGAAATGACGGTAACCCCCGTTTAAGCCCCCACAAAAACCCAAATTCCCAAAAGTAAAATTGCCACCCAAGTTTTTCTGTTTATTAACACCCTATAGATGGCATTTAAACAATAAAATCGCTTTTGGCACGCAATTCCCACGGCATGACATGGTGAACCATACTATAATCTATAGGACCTGAATGTTGTGTGCGATAGGTTTCCAAATTCGAAACAATATCAACCCCTTTGCAAGCTGCTCCACAAATGGAGCAAGTGATTAATAGAGTTGTGTCATTATGTTAGCATAAATGGCCTCAGTAGTCTGATTCCTAAGAATACTACAACTTATGAAATGCTCAGAGGCATACCCCTGTCATTTGTAACTCATAATCTATATACACTGCACTGTAAAAAGTTATTCATGTCTGTCTGTCTGTGGAAAAAGCTACATTCCATACTGAAGTCTCTTTATTACATACTGTTTGACCATCAGTTGCACCATGCCAACATCTTTAAAAATAAACCTTTTTTTAATATATGTTGTAAAATTACATGCCCAGGCAAGGAATCAGACCCAAGTCCTCTGGAAAGCCATACCAGTGCTCTGCCATCTGAGCTATCTAGGTAACTCACCAGCTGTGTGATGCAATTCTTCCACATATACAAGTACCACTCTCTTTCCCCCACTGCTTCCGGGGCACTCACTGCCAATCATAGGAGCAGCTAGGGCCTGTTATCAAGAGGGTCTTCAGTGGCAGAAGCAGTGGGGGAAAAAGTGGCACTTGTATATGTGGAAGAATTGCATTGCTCAGCCAGTGGTTCACCCAGATAACTCAGATAGAGCACTGGTGTGGTTTTCCAGAGGACCTGGGTTCAATTTCTGGGCTGGGCATGCAATTGTTCCACATATATTTATGATCTATCCTGTTCATTTTCAAATATACCTTTTAAACCTTTAAAACCTTTCGACTGCTTCGACCCATTTGGACCCTTTCGGGATTTCGACCCTTTTGAGTTTTAGACCTTTCGACCCCTTAGACTTTGAGATCTTTGGACCTTTAAAGACCCTTTCAACATTTTAGACTCTTGAGACGCCTTTAAGAATTTACATCCTTTCGACCCCTCTAGACCTTCAGACCAATTGACACCATATAGACCCTTTAAACCATTGGCCCTTTTGAGCCCTTAAACACCAAGTACTCTTGGAATGTACCTTTTAGACCTTTAGAATCTTTTATACCCTTACATACCTTTAATAGCACTTTCGACCCCTTCAATCTCTTCAACCCTTTAGAGTTTAGACCTTTTGACAATTTAGACCTCTTAAGACCCTTTAGACTATTTAACCCCTTCAGACCCCTAAAACACCTTTCACCCATGAGACACCATCGACCCCTTATATTTATAAGCTACAGGTAGTTGGACAATGACCAACTTCTATGAAACACACCCATGAGACATCATAGACCCCTAAGACCCTTTAAACACCTTTAGACCCTAACTTCAATTGGAATGTACCTTTTAGACCAGTAGACCCCTTAGATCAGTGATTCTCAACCCTTCCTCTGTCATTTACCCCCTCGGCTTGATGTATTTCGCCATTTACCCCCTTACTTCCATGCAAAAAAATGCATAGCCGGCATAGAGGCACAGAAAAAAAAAGAATATGGAACAACTTTATTATTAAGGTTTTGCAGAAAATAAACTTTGATAAAGGAAAAAACAAAACATACAGTCCACTTATTTCAAACAAAAATACCAGAAGCATTATCAGTGGGAACTCTGCTGATTCATTGAGTCAACCAGTTTATTTATTCGAGGAGCTGTTGATGACAACACGACCTTCATGTCGCCATCGGCTTTCAGGCGGTTCCTTGCCTTTGTCTTCATTGCTACTAAAGTTGAGACACCTGATTCACATAGATATGTGGTGGCAAAGGGAACAAGTCCTTTGAAGGCTCGCTGAGTAAGAAGTGGGAATGAATCTGTGAGTTTCATCCAGAAATCAACACCAACTCTATTAAATTCTTCCTCAAGACTAGCAGAGGACTGAAGATCAATCAGCTCCTCTTTTGCTGGGTTTGTCATCTCTCATTTCTGACAGATCAGTGGTAAAAGGTCTAAAGATCCATCTTTCTGTAGGTATCATGTCTTCTGGAAAGTAGCCAGTGAAGTGATGCTTCAAGATGTTCAAATGTGCTGTGATGTCTTCGTTTATTTCAGGTAACGCACCAGGTTCTTCTCTAATGGCCTCATCCACGTTTGGAAAATTTTCAAATTTTTTTTTAGATGAACTCTTCGTGCCCATAAATCCAGCTTTGTCTGCAATGCTTCCATCTTTTCACCTGCTTCAACGATGGTTACTGATTTTCCATGGAGTTGTTTGTTGACTCGGTTAAGATGGGTAAATATATGTGAGAGATACCCTAAAGAGGCGATGAACTTTTGAATCAGAAAACTTTTCCCACAGCTTTGAATCCCGGTCACGAAGAAAAACCTCTACCTCAGTACGGAGCTCAAACACTCGGTTAAGAATAAGTCCACGTGAGAGCCACCTCACTTCAGTATGAAGCAAAATAATTGAATGCTCAGAGCCCATCTCATCACAAAAGGCTTTGAACAAGCGGTGATTCAGTGCTCGGGCACGAATGAAATTAACAGCCTCAATAACTTTCTGCAAAACCATTTTCAGATTTTCAGGATGGGTTTTCGTAGCTAATGCAAATCTGTGAAGAACACAATGTGTTGTTATCACATGGGGTGCCTTTTGTTTTACAAGTGCAGTGAAGCCTGATCTAACTCCCATCATGGCTGGGGCTCCATCAGTACATATTGAACCAACTATGTCCCATGTGAGATTGTTCCTTTCAAAGAAGTCTTCTGTTTTCTGCATTATGTCAGCAGCCTTTGTGGTTTGTTGGAGAGTTTCACAGAAGAGGAATTCATCCTTCAGTTCTTTTCCACATATGTACCGGACAAAAACGAGCAGTTGTGAAAAATTAGCAACATCACAGGATTCATCAAGTTGCAAAGAATTTTTTGCTGGGCTAGATTTGATCTGTTCAATAACTTTTTGACAAATAGCTTGAGACATTTCACTAAGTCGATGAATTGTGTCATTAGAAAGGGGAATGTCTTGAATCTTGTGTTTTGCTTCTTTCCCACATACATGTTCAACCATGTCTAAGGCACAAGGTTTAATCAACTTCTCGGCAATGTCGTGAGGTTTCTTTGCCCTTGCTATTCGATGTGCTACGTGATAGGAAGCTGCAAGCATTGGTTTCTTGTTAGATACGAAGCCATGTTTGGGCAGTGTTCCTGCTGCCGTAAACCTAGCTCTCTTTGCCTCAAAGGTAGCGCGGTCATCAGATGCATGGGTAGGACGTGTAGCTTCCAGGTGCTGTTTTTGTATTGAAGGTTTCAATGAGCCATTTGCAAGAACTTTTGAGCACAGCAGACACCGAGGCTTATCCACGTCATCGTCAACAATGAAGTCAAAGCCATATTGTACATGTGAATCCAGGTATGTCCGTTTTTTAGACATGCCAAAATCTGAAAAGAAATAATAATTAGTTAATTATAATGTAACATTTTTCCATTCACTGAAATATGAAATTGATTTTTTTAAAAAATAATAATGGTATGAAAGATAGTTCATCCTCCCCATCCTACATAACATCCCCCTTATCCCCCCCCCCCCCAGGATCTATGCCCATGCCAGCCATAATTTTTCTAAGACAGGCTGACCAGGTATAGTGTATTGCAGAATTAATACTTAATTTTCAGGTGTGATATATTTACCCCCTGCCATGTAAATTTTTACCCCCAGGGGGGTAGATTTACCCCTGGTTGAGAATCACTGCCTTAGATGCCACACACCCCATAGACCTTTAGACCTCTTGACCATAGATAGGTGCGTATCCCTGTTTATACCCATCTGTACAGAATGGGAAAATCCAGGCTCCAGGGGTACACTTTTCTAAAGTTGAGACCCTTTTAGACCTTTTAAATCCTTAGACCTTTTGAGACCATATTTAAACCTTTTAAGACCCTTTAGACTCATTTCGGCATTTACATCCTTTAGAGCCTTTTCAACCCTTTTAGAACTGTTGGATCCAAACTACTTTTGGAATATACCCTTTAAATATGTAAACCCCTTAGACCTGTAGACCCTTTAGACCCCTTTAAACCATTTAGTCCATTTAAGACGTTTCAACATTTTAGACCACTTTATACCCTTTAATCCATTATAACCCTTTAGGGTCTAAAAGGGTTTAAGGGTCCTTTCACTGGACAAAAACTCGTGGAACACTTTTCATCAATTCAGGAGCCACTCGTCTGACATAGTTTCACTGTATGAATACAATCGTGTTTTCAGACCTTTCAACACCTAAGGGCCTCTAATTACCCCAACCACCGAAGGTGGACGAAAGTTATGTTTTCACCCTTGTTTGTCTGTGAGCAGGATATCTGAAAAAGTTAGGGACAGATTTGGATGAAACTTGGTGGACAGGTTAGGTGTGTGACAAGGATGAATTGATTATATTTTGGTGAAGATCCGGATCAGGTCAGGTCAGATATGGGAGCATGCATCGGAGCAGCGGGTGGCTATGTCCACTTTCTGCCAGTACTCCATTGGTCTCCATCTGGCCATCTCCCAGGCAGATGCCCAGCCCATCCCCATCTCCTTGAGATACCGATCAACTTGCTGCATTCACGAGGTATGTAGTTGGTCCATTGGCCTCCTCATGCACGAGGCTCCCTCACTGAGAGAATCTGGTGAGCTTCAGGAAAATGAGCCACATATCCATACAGCTGCAGCTGACACTCACGGACTATACAGGTCATAAATCTCATCTGAGTCCCTCTCAGCAAGTGCTCGTTCGACACAAAGTCAAACCAGTGATCGCCAAGGATTCTCCATAGAGACCTGGTACTGGAAAGAGTTAAGTCTTTGTTTCAGATCCTTGGTCAGAGTCCAAGTCTCACATCCATAGAGCAGAGTCACCCCTCAGTAGTTGTTGCAGTCCTGATGATCAGCCTTCACTTTCCATAGAGGGACAACAAGGCCCCTCTTCCAGTCAGTTAAGATGATGCCTGTGCTCCAGAGCACAGAACAGCATGCAACAACATGAGTACAGCATTTCTACCAGCCTTGAGAAGTTCAGCATGGATACCACTAATCCCAGGAGCTTTGACCCTTTCAACTGGATCACTGCAGCATGTGTTTCCCCAAACAAAGGGGGTTCATAATTTATTGGAGGTTAGGGGAGGTTATATCAACAGATGGTGGATCAGCCTGGTAAAGCTGTTTAAAGTAACCGGGCCAGCGGGCCTTCACTTCAGACTCCCCCGTCAAGAGCTCACCACCCTCCACTCAACTGCAGTACACCAGGGGACAAGTTTGGTGGAAACGCAATGCACTGATTCCTCTGTAAGCAGGACGAGAATCACTTGACCACAGGTGATACTCTACAGTCTACACTTTCACATATTCCTCGCACATCGTCCTCCTTGTCCATCCTCAGCAAATGTACAGTTTTATGCCTCAGCTCCCTATAAACAGTTCAGTTCTGCCATCAAGCCTAGCCCTGAAACACTGTTAATGGTATCCAGTGTCCCTTGAGAGACAAAGTTCCTCTTCGCCTGATGGTGGGTTTGGCAACATCAAGGATGGTAGTCTTGATGGCAATCTACAACTCTTCAGGATCCCCTGAAACACATGGATCCCTTCGACCCCCACACAACCTGTTCGTAAACTCATCTACCATTTAATCCTTGTGAATGCCAACATCCAGCCTTGACTGGGATGGTACCATTCTCTTGCATTTGAGTTGCAGCTTCAGAGTTTCTACAACAATCCTGTTCTTGGTCCTGAGGAACTGAGCACCCCAGTAGACCCCACAGATCTGGAGCAACCTCCAGTGACCATCAACTAGAACATGGTCATTGGAATACCAAGCCCAGCGATGTGGCTGTGGGCATTGAAACCATGAACCAGCCACCCTAAGTCCACGACTTCTTGTGACGTCAAGGAACTTCGTGCTTTTCTGGTTCCGAGTTCCAGACCCATGGGGACAACACATATCTCATAATCATCCCTACCAGTGCCAGTCGATACAATGAAATCCCCAAATATGAGAAGTGTAACTCGCCTGGGGCACTGATCAATCACTGACTCGAGCGCTGCATCAAATTTCTCCTTCTCAGTGAGATCACTCTCCTCAGTCGGAGTATACACAGTGACCAGGGAAATTACACCCAGAGAGTGATGAATCCTCAGTCAAACAATACACTTGTTGATCAGTGTTCCTCCCTTCCCATCAGAGTGAACTTGTTGGACACAGCTATAGAAACTCCCTGGGAATGGTAACCATCAGAGCAACTGGACCAGTGGTATGGGGAGCCACCCACCATGATCTCAGAAAGTCGATCATCTTCAAACCTCAGGAAATGCTGCAATACTGATGTTCAGATGCTGGAGCTCAGTTGACAGCAGAGACATGTGATCATCCTCTCTCAGAGTGAAGATATTCCAGGCACCCACCCAAAGGTACCGCCTCAGGTTAATCCGAGGAGACTACCATCTGGTGGACAACAACTCAGCTCCACCCAATTACACATCACCAGAAGCCGACTCAGCAAGGTTGGCCTGTGATTTCCCTCCCACCATCAAAGAATGGGGGTCCTGGAAGCTTTTGCCCAGTCCCATCCTCCAGTGAGCTGCCCTGCGAAGGACAGCTGCCCAAGAGGTGCTCCCACAGAGCAGTTTCTTCTTTGTTTGATTTGGTTGTTTTTTGTGTGCATCTTGTGGAATTAAATGTTTTTATGGTGGCCGGAGTGCAAATTCTGCCATCAACCTCGTAGAAACGGGTAACCCAACTGCAGAATGATGCCCACGGACAAAGTTGGGCACCAGATAGGGATGACCGTTGGCTCACGTGGAGCTCCTCTGCCTTTTTTCAGGATTTGTTTTTTAATCCTGATGGGTATCCATATCCAGACACCTTCCTCATCAGGGAACCTGGTGGGGGAGTCAGTTTCGTCACCAACAACCTGACGATGAAACAGGTTAGTACCAAGTTTACATGTATATGTGGCAAGTCACAGGTCTGATCTGGCCTAGGATTTTAAAGTGATTATTCACCATTGAGAAAGAGGCAAAAATTGATATATAGCACGATATCTCAAGAAGTTATGGATGGGTTCAGACAAAATTTGGTGGACAGACAGGTTGGGTGTATCATAAGGACCAATTTGTTTGATGTTGGTGAAGATCCAGATCTGGATTTGGATCCGATAATTTAATATTTTTTTAAAAGTGATTCTTCACCATTGAGAGAAAGGGACAAAAACGATATATAGCACAATATTTCAAAAATGTTGTGGACGGATTTGGACGAAACTTGATGGATGAGTCGGGTAGGTGACAAGTCTGAAGACGACAATGGTTCACGAGCGGTATTTGATGATGTAGATTGTTTCAGAAGTCAAGGATGAGACAATGTGATAATTTTTGACCAAGTTATAAAAATGTTCAACATGATGTGGTACGGGTGACAGGTTATTAGCTGCAAAATGTCGAAAACCAGGTTTCGTTCAACAACTTTCAAAATTTGACCTTGGCATAACCTTTAAAGGTCACAAAACAATGTTGTGGACATTAAAATAAGGAAACAGGATACGTGCTATAGCTTATTGGAGTTAGTTCGTCGAAGAAGGTCGAAAACCCGGTTCGATTCCCACAAATTTGAAAATTTGACCTTTGTGGCCTTTAAAGGTCAAAGGTCAAGGATTATGACCTTCGGTGCAAAACTTCCTCCAGAACATTCCAGGAACAATATAACGTTATATAGGCTATATGGCATTTCGCACTCCTCAGATTATCCATACTTTGATGAAATCAGCGTAAAACCAAACTTGAAGGGGGCGCCACGGGCAAGGTGTTCGAGATAGAGAAAAATGGTTTCAAGACTTTAGGTGAGGAATGACCTCAAGATTATGCATAAAAAATATTGTCATCCGAGCTCTCAAAGTTTGGGCGGTGGAATGATTTTTATGTCAAAATTCGCAATTTTCTAAGTTTTTGACCTTGGGATGAAAATGAAAAATCGGACAACGACAACTTTTAGATAATTCATTTTGCTATTCAAATACCGAAGAACCCATTACATTCAGTCAATTCCCTCGAAGAAGATAGATTTTTAATCCAACTTCCCCCTAAAAATGGCTATTTTTTGGACGTGGCTCCGCCCACATTGGGCGTGCCACGCCCTCATCTAGGAAAACAACCAGACATTGATATCGAACACATAACCAAGTTTCATCAAGATCGGATCAAAGTGCCTGGAGTTATGCTCTGGACAGACAGACACACAGACAGATAAGCCGGTAGGTGGACATGGGTAGTCGACTACCCAATAGAACCTGATGCGATTGGCCCGTTCGATGAGGAATGACCTGAGGATTAAGCACAAGAAAATTCATGATTCTTGCTTCAAGGGTTGATGCTGCAGATTGTTTTTTCGTTAAAATACCCCACATTTAGAGGTTTTTCGGCCGTTGCTTGGCAACAGAGGGGTCCATAGCAACGGTTCTTTCTCACACATAACTAGGACATACCATGAACCTACCATACCAGTTTCATGTATATCTGACTCATAGTCTCTGAGATATAACGAACTTCGTTTTTTTTATTGTTTTCGACCAGGATTCATTCAAAGTCTATCTCCTCCGACAGTTTTCATAGGATCCGGCTGGAAATTTTTGACAATATGGCTGAATGTACTGCCCACAGTCGCTCATGGCCCGATTTTTGATTTTCGAAAAAATAAATTTTTAATGATTTTTCAAATATTTCAAAGTCCTGTTGCTAGGCAACGGTGATGTCCATAGCAACGGTTCTCATTTGCACACAACTAGGTCATGGTATGAACCTACCAACCAAGTTTCATCGAAATCGCCATTGTATTAACGGAGCACTGGACCGAACAGGGAGACAGACAAACATATCGAGGGAAATACTGAAAATAAGGGTAGAAAAACATAAACTCTCAAAAATGTTTTTTTTGAGTTTTTTTTTTGGACTTGATCGACTACCCAACATATCGACGGAAATACTGATAAGGGTAGAAAAAAAAAATCTCTAATTTTTTTTTCGACTGGATCGACGACCCAACAGACAAGCTGGTTGGCAGACATGGGTAGTCGACTCCCCAATATAACATGATGCGATGGGCCCATTTGATGGGAAATGACCTGAGGATTAAGCACAAGAAAATTCATGATTCCAGCTTCAAGGGTTAATGCTGCAGATTGTTCTTTCGTTAAAATACCCCCACATTTAGAGGTTTTTTCGGCCGTTGCTAGGCATCGGAGGGGTCCATAGCAACGGTTCTTTCTCACACATAACTAGGACATACCATGAACCTATCATACCAGTTTCATGTATATCTGACTCATAGTCTCTGAGATATAATGAACCTCGTTTTTTTATTGTTTTCGACCAGGGTTCATTCAAAGTCTATCTTCTCCAACAGTTTTCATAGGATCCGGCTGGAAATTTTTGACAATATGGCTGAATGTACTGCCCACAGTCGCTCGTGGCCCGATTTTTGATTTTCAAAAAAAACAATTTTTTTTTATGATTTTTCAAAAATTTCAAAGTCCCGTTGCTAGGCAACGGTGGTGTCCATAGGAACGGTTCTCATTTGCACACAACTAGGTCATGGTATGAACCTACCAACCAAGTTTCATCGAAATTGCCATTGTATTAACGGAGCACTGGACCGAACAGACAGACAGACAGACAAACAAGCCGGTAGGCGGACATGGGTAGTCGCCCACCCAATAGAACCTAACGCAATGGGCCCGTTCGATGAGGAATGACCTGAGGATTAAGCACAAGAAAATCCATGATTCTAGCTTCAAGGGTTAATGCTGCAGATTGTTTTTTCGTTAAAATACCCCCACATTTAGAGGTTTTTCGGCAGTTGCTTGGCAACAGAGGGGTCCATAGCAACAGTTCTTTCTCACACATAACTCGGACATACCATGAACCTACCATACCAGTTTCATGTATATCTGACTCATAGTCTCTGAGATATAACGAACTTCGTTTTTCTTATTGTTTTCGACCAGGGTTCATTCAAAGTCTATCTTCTCCGACAGTTTTCATAGGATCCGGCTGGAAATTTTTGACAATATGGCTGAATGTACTGCCCACAGTCGCTCATGGCCTGATTTTTGATTTTAGAAAAAATGAATTTTTTATGATTTTTCAAAAATTTCAAAGTCCCTTTGCTAGGCAACAGTGGTGTCCATAGCAACGGTTCTCATTTGCACACAACTAGGTCATGGTATGAACCTACCAACCAAGTTTCATGGAAATCGCCATTGTATTAACTGAAATCGCCATTTTAAATACTGATAATTAGGGTAGTACAAATCTAAAAAAAAAGATTTTTTTTTTCCGACTACATCGACTACCCAACATAACAAATATAGTGGTCACTCTGGCTGGCGCTCGTGAACCAATAAACATCAGGTGAGGAAAACTGTCAAATTATGCACAAACTGGACATGAAGCTACGCAGTAAATTTGTGATGCTTCGTGTTATGGTCCTAAGAATGATTTTATTCACGTCATTCAAAACCTCCCCTCGAGACTGGCTGTTTTTGCATGCAATGCCTTTCGTGATTAAAGTGTGAAGATGGGTGGAGCTGAGGTCGAGAATTACCCAGCGAGGCAGAGTTTGGGCTGTTCGTGATGGTGTTTGAGTGGGATGGGGTGTTTGAGTGACCCGGGTCCTGTCATGCTGCAATGATCTTTGCTGCTCAATATTTTTAAAATCCTTTCTTGTTTTCACCCTCCACCCTTTCACCCTTTCACCATAGTCAAGTGAGTAATAACACATTATTCTCTCTGTTTGACCGTATTCTGGGCGGTGGGCGATCTCTGCATCTTGATGTTCCTAATGGTTCTCATGATTTAATGGTTTGCCTTTCTTTTATGATGTGAATTGTTCTTTTCTCTGTTTTGGATTGTGATTGCGGCTTGACAAATATCAAGTGTTATTTTTTTTTTGTGTGTGTGTGTGTGTGTGTGTTTGTAGTCACCGTTGTATTAAATGAAGCCATTACAAGATGCCATCTCTGTGCCTGCACGTGACATTTCTTTCTATAATTGTTGACACGTGCCGGTGGAATTATAGCTATCATTGGCTCTGAGCTATGCTTTAACTGAAACCAGTACATTTCGAAATGAGGGTTCGTACATCCAGCCGACAAGGCACTTTCATGGCTCGGCCAGATCTGATGCACACCATCGTCGGATTCTGTAAAGGTGACAATACGTGACTGAGACTTGCAGACTGTGGAAGAGATTGGACAACCATCTTTGCTCTGGTAGCATGAGTGATGCCATTGTCATGGCTTACAGATTCAACACTAAAATTTGCAGATGGTTCACCCTTCTTGCCCGCAGTGGGTGGAGAGTTCTTGTTTTGGCTCATTAGCAGATGAGGCACTATAACATGTGCTGGAAGCTCTTGAATGTGGATTTTGGTTGCACCTCCTGTTTGACCATTTTATAATGCAAGCAAATATGAGTGTGATTCTTAACACCTGCAGATAACTGGAGCTGGGCTCCCAGCAGAGGGTGTTGTGGTTCTAAATGCGAAATTGTTGACCAGGGTGTCGAGTGGAGACCAATGTTGACGAATGGTGACATTTCATGTACCCGAGCACGTTGATCATGGTACAGTTTCTGTGAGTGGCGACATTTCTCCAATTCCTCGTGGACAACGTTGTCATCATCGTGTTGGTGGATGATTCTGGTAGGCAATAGTGATTTGGATTTTCTACCCATGAGTAATTGAGCCGGACTTGATAAGTTGTGGCTCACCGGGGTAGAACACCAAGATAGCAGTGCTATATGAAAATCAGATCCCACACTTTTTGGTTTGTGGAGGATAGATTTCACTGTCTCGACGTGACGCTCAATCCATTCGATTTTGGATAAGTCGAGGATGACATGATGTGGTGAAAACTCCATGACTTGGTAAAGGAACGAAATTCAGCGCTGGAGAAAGGAGATTCATTTTCACTATTAAACAAATCAGGGATTCCAAACTCTGAGAATATTTGTACCAGTATCATAATAACTGTACACCTGGGAATGGACTCGGGCAGTTTACAAACAATAGGAAATTTTGAAAAGTAATCTGTGATGACCAGCCACTGAGCAGCATCAAAATAGAAAATGTCGCATCCAACTTTGCTCCATAGTCTAAGCGGAATATCATGTTGCTGTAGTGGTTCGGGCATCTGCGATTTCTTGGTGTCATTGGCAGGTAGATCAACAGTCCACAAGTCGCTCAATATCTTTGTTCATGTTGTACCAGTATACAGCGTCTTTAGCCCAAAGTCTGGTTTTCTCCTCTAGAAAATTGAGTTTTCGACTCACCACAAAAGGTTGATGACTTTGTCCAGTCTGAGATCTGGGCAGTGTCCCATAAGCTGTTAAGTTTGAGTGCGGGTGAATATTGTCACAAGTTCAAAAAGAAGTAAGAAATGGCATATCACGAGTGTGCCAATTTGGCGTCATGTCCACAAAATAATATGATCCACTCGGTGACTCAGGTGTCATAAATGGCCAGTGCCCGTGAGAATAAGCTGCTCACCAAAAGGGGCTCGATGATAGGGTGGAAGTGGCTTCCTCACCATGTTGTCACACAAAAACATGAGTACAACTCTGAATATCTGAATTGGTCTAGGTTTGCCTGTGCTGTAGCCTGGTATGTGTAGGCTTCAGGGTTTTCATGTGCATTCATTGTTGATGTACATAGTTGCTAGTATTTAAGTATGTCTGGTGTTGGCTTAATTGTTTGGGTGGTGGGCTTGGGATCCTAGTGATGCTGAGTTCAAATCGCACTTGGCTGTTGAATTAATACCAGGTGGGGTTGACTCTGTCTGTCATCCTTCCGAGGTCAGCAAAATGAGTGCCAGCTTTCTGGTATCCTGTGTCGGAGTGGCGACCCGTCCAGGATTGTGCCCAATAGCCAAGGAGACTGCTTAGACAGCACCAATGCTCTGCACAGAGTATGGTCCCAATGGATGTATGGATTTAAGTCATGATTAAACTGTCCTGGCAACTTGAGAGTTGTGCCAAAAATTATCTCGGCAGTACAGCAACCTAGGTTGGACTTAACTACAGTTCAGATACCTAACAAGTGATAGGAAGACTTGCTGTCCATCTTGTATTTGCATGGGCTTTCAGAGATTCTTTCATCCGTCGATGGAATCATTCCGTGAGCCCATTAGGTGATGGGTGATAAGCTGTGGTTTGCGCTCTCCTACTGCCAAGTATATCAGCAGAGCTTACGAAAGTGCTGATTCAAATGGATGACTTTGGTCTGTGGTTATTGTTGAGGGAGTACCAAACACAGCTACCCAATGTGAGATGAATGCTTGTGTTACTGTCTCTGCTGTCGGATTAGGGATGGGTATTGCCACCAGCCGACGAGTAAAACGATCAATATATGTGAGCAGGTATGTATTACTGTCTGATGAAGATAGAGGTCCAACTAGATCAATGTGAACATGGTTGAATCTGGCATCCGGTGTCGAAAATGTGCCAAAAGGAGACCTCACGTGTCATTGTATTTTGGATCTCTGACATACTATGCAGGTTCTGGACCAGTCCCTGATATTACAATTCAATCCCTGCCAGACAAAACACCGAGTAACTCAATGTTGAGTGGCTCTGATGCTAGAGTAAGACGAATTGTGTCGAGCGTCAAAAACTGCATGTCGATACACGCGAGTGATGTAAGGGCGAAGATCACCTGTGGAAACGTCACAGACAATCCTACCCTCAGAAGTGGTGAGTAGTACCTCTTTGAACTGGAGTGACAATGTCTCCTTCACAGGTTTGCAGCCTTTGTACCACTTCATCATGCTGTTGAGCTTCAGCTATGGTCGTGAAATTGATGATGTTAGATGCATCCAGAGCATTTATCGCAACTCAGGGGAGTGCACCTGCTGCAGAGTTGTTTTTGCAACTGATGTGCCCCTCAAGTCTGTCGTGAACTGGGAGACGACATCAAGATGCCATACTTCTCTTGGAGAGTGATGATTGGGTCCTCACTTAGGAGCGTAGGCCAATGGCTTGTGATCCGTATAGATGGAGATTGTCCTCCCTTCTCGTACAGGCCAAAAGTGTTTGACACCAATTTAGGCTACTAGAAGTTATCTCCCAAATGTGCTATATCTGGTCTCTGCAGGTTGAAAAATGCCTTGAAAAAAATGAGAGCGGTTGCCAGACGTCATCTACATTTTCTTGCAAAACTCCTACTCCCATGTCCGAGGTATCGACTAAGAGGCATTGTGGTGCTTTCGCGTTGGGATGAACAAGAAGTGTGGCCTCAGCCAACCTCACCTTCACGTCTTTGAAGGCAGACAATTCTTTTTCATCAAGGGTGATAGGCTGATTTTTCATATTCTTGTAACTTGTTATGTCCGTCATTGGCTGAGATATTGTTACGAATCTGGAAGCCATTTGCACACAAACAGACAGCAGTCCCTAAGTTTAGTTATTTCAATAAGTATGTGTATTGTTAGATTCCTCCCGATGTCTAAAGGGAATTACATGTGTGCGCTGCGAAGTTTCTTTCTGGTTAGATTTTTGCAATACCCAACGCCAACAAATCAATCCTTCACTTCTTCGCACCATCGACGCCATTGTCCATGTGTGTTCGAACACGGACGTGGGCGGAAGTTTCCTCACCTCAGACCACCGACTCCGCCCAGGAAAGGAGGGGGTTCCCCCCTGTCCAATCAAGGATGGCCAGCACATCATCCCACGAAACCCTGTCCAATCAGGGCAAAGATTACCTCAGAGGTCCGATCACCCCACCCCTACCGGGGGAGGGAAAAGAATCGCCGGGCTCCCCTTAGGGCTCGTTGGAGTTGGGTTGAAATCGTCGGAGAAGAAAGGGGTCGCCATTGCTCTTGGTGTGCGTCGTTTGTGGTCGTCGTTGCCGTGTCTCAAGCTGGTCCTCTGACTATTCCACAGCCGTCGACTTCCATCTCATTTTGTCGAGCAATAACCCAGAGTCCGAGCCGGGAATCTCTGCTGGCCCTCTGTGAGGAGCGACCCTGGCCCCCGCCTGGACCCCGTTATACCATGTCTGGGCTCGCTGATGACCCCGAGTTTCACACCTGCAGTCGCGGGCCAAACCGCACAAGGTGGCCAGGTACCGACCAAACTCTGACCTCCAGCCTGTCTATCCCCTTGGCTGCGAGGGTCGAAATAAAGATAATCCGGGTCCATTTTCTTTTGGTGTGTGTGTGTGTGTGTCTGTGGTGGCGCCGTTCTCTAAGTAGAAATTGTAGAAGTGTTGATTGCTCATTGTACATTGCCTGTATATTCGGAATAAGTCTGCTCTGTTTCTCCCTCCCTATTGTAAATATACCCCTGTTAAATGTTCCAGTTTGTTGTCCATGTTTTCTTTCATTGGCCGAGCACGGTGCGGGCTTGAGAAATAGTGAGGGCGTTTGTGCCGTACATTGTTCATTTGGTCCGGCAGGCTTTGGTCATCCCCGCTCGGTTACGCCGGATCCGAGTCGGTAACAGCAACTCGGTTCAGACAAAGTCGACTGAGGGTGTGGCTTCCCCGGTAGTTAGATGGCGTGAGTACTTAGGGTCCACTTGTCTATTCCAATTTACCTACCTCACGCCGTCGAAATATTGGTGACCACGGTCCTTTAAGCGACCCGTCGACTCCGGAGTTATCCGGGGTGACGACCTTCGATTCCGGGTGTTCGGTGGGAGATGGCCCTACTGCTCCATCTAGCGGTCGTTCCTCGCCACCGAACCCGGCACCACAACAATATGTCTGCACAGATCGGGATGAAATGCCTGTAAAGATTCACAAGGCCAAGAAACTCCCTCAACTTGCACAGTGATGTGGGTGCAGGAAAGATATTGTGGGTGCAGGTCTTGATTTTCTCCTCCATTGGACAGATACCGTGTTTATCGATGGCGTGGCTGAGAAAGGTGAGAGATGGCACCCCAAACTGGCATTTACTCGGATTGATGAGAACGACACACTAAGTAAGGCGCTCAAAAAGTAATCGGAGATGTGCGTCGTGTTCTTCCTCTGTTGGGCTCACAACTAGCAGCTCGTCAAGGTAAGTGTTGACGAAAGGGAGACCACAGATGACATCATCCATCAACCTCTGAAACATCTGCACCGCTTTATTCAAGCCGAATGGCATGCAAACAAACCCTTGGAGCTCAAAATATGTTGTGATGGCTGTATTGTGCACTTCAGTCAGCTCTACTGGTATCTGGTGGTATGCTCTGACGAGGTCTATCTTGAAGAGAACACATGTGCCTTTGAGAGAGGATGAAAAATCCTGCAAATTGGGAATTGGATAGCAATCAGGAATGGTGCGTTCGTTGAGTGCATGGTAGCCAGTAGCCACCACCTGGCTGCCAGTCACCCGTGACTGCTTCGGTACCATATGCAAGGGTGAAGACCAGTTGCTCTCAGATTGTCATATGATGCCGAGTTCAATCATGTGCTCAAACCTTGACTTGGCAAATTTCAGACAATCTAGGGCAAGGTGCCATCGTCGTGCTGCAACGAGACGTCCATGACCTTACTCTGTGATGAGTGGTAAAACAATTGGTTAGAAACGAGATTTTTAAAAAGCATGCCTAAACTACTGCCATTGGTTGGACAAGTAAATGGAACGAAGTTCATGATGTAAAAGTCCAAACAAGTTGGCACTGATGAAAAGTACACGACACTCGTGTCCAAAATGGCCTGAGCGAAGTTACTGCGGAATGTCGTGTCTCATTAATCTGAGGAATAAGGACTCTCTCACTTTTAATGTAATTACACTGTTTTGAACTGACGGCTCATCCCGAAAACTCCATCAAGTCCGAAGAACCTCTGGGCTCTGGGAGGTCCTTCACACAGACCAGCCATCCGCCGGTGATGAGTACTCAAGTCAATCTAGTTTGTTATCATGAAGTGTTTCTTGTTGGAGTTGAGGGAGCTACTCAGAGGAGAAACCTTTCAAAATCAACACAAGTCAATGGTAGTTGTGTTGAGTGGGCGAGGAAGATGGGATAAGGAATCGGAAAGGTGATTTTTCTGACGTTTGTAGCAATCAACGGCTTGTCAATGATCAACGATGGTTTATGATCACAGAGCACATTAAACACACTACTAGAACAGCACTCAGTAGAGCGCATACCTCTACCCAGGGCTGGATTTAGACATGTGGTGCCCCTGGGCAGCCTTCAGTAGTGGAGGCCCACCCTACCTTGGAATACTAAAAAGGTGACAAGACATATTTACTATTACAGTCATCCATAAAGTATATTTTTTAAGAACAAATAATCTGAACTTCTATATAAAATAGAGAATGAGATAAGATGAATATCTTGTATCTGTTCCACTAACTACCAACTACCATTCAGGTACTCACAAATACATTTTTTCTTACATTTTTTTTTCATGAAATATGTGGAGGCCCCCTGGTTGTGGAGGCCCCCTGGTTGTGGAGGCCCCCTGGTTGTGGAGGCCACTGGTTGTAGAGGCCACTGGTTGTAGAGGCCCACTGGTTGTAGAGGCCCCCTGGTTGTGGAGGCCCCTGGTTGTGGGGGGCCCTAGTTGTGGAGGCCCCCTGGTTGTGGAGGCCCCCTGGTTGTGGAGGCCCCTGGGCAACTGCCCAGCTTGCCCATACCTAAATCTGGCTCTGCCTCCGCCAGCCTGAACAGTCTACGTTTAATTTTTATCCCACTGATAGATCGGATCTGGAATGGGACCTTAACCAAAATTGAATCGGCTTGTTCTTGTCACCTCACCAACTCATCCACTTAGTTTTGTCTTCACTCATCAACTTTTTTTTAGATATCATGCTACACATAGTTTTTTCGTCCCCCATCTCTCAATGGTGAAGAATCACTTTACCATTTTGGTATCCGGATTCGAATCTTCGCCAAAATTGAATCAATCCGTCCTTGTCACACACCCAACCTGTCCACCAAGTTTCGCTCGAATCTGTGCACAACCTTTTGAGATATCCTGTTCACAGACAGACGGATGGAAACGTAATGTCCATGCATCTTTGGTGGTGGAAATAACTACAACCAGCCTCCATCGGGACACTGAAGAGTGATGATCGGGAGATTCATGTCGCACCTTTTTTTTCTTTTTTATTCACTTTTTTCAGTTATAGTGAACGTAGTGAGCTTCATACTTAACGCGTGCACATGAGAGAATAGGAAACAACAACAACAACAACAACAACATACTTTGGAAATTTGGAATCCGTGTCGTCGGCTCTGACCCTTTTGCTTCCGGTTTTTGTCATGGGGAATGATGCGTCCCGGGAGATAAAGGCATCGTCGGAGACATGAAAGACCCAAATATCAGACATAGTGTATATTTCCTCCACTGATTTTAATAAAGATATCTCCTGCATCATCAAAAAATAATTTTTAATCGTGATTTACATTATTTGATCGCTGATCCCGAATCCAGGCCGAAGTAACCGGAAATTGCAGCATCGAATGTAAGAAGAAATCGACGTTCGCTTCGAGGCTTTGCCTATTCCATATTATTTTAAACCAGTGCTCGACCGGCAATGAACCAATCCTCGGAATGTCCCTCAGTTCAGATGAATGACTTTGACGGTGTAACAAACGGTGCCCTTGTAGGCGGTGTAACAAACGGTGCCCTTGTAGGCGGTGTAGCAAACGGTGCCCTTGTCGGCGGTGTAACAAACGGTGCCCTTGTAGGCGGTGTAGCAAACGGTGCCCTTGTAGGCGGTGTAGCAAACGGTGCCCTTGTAGGCGGTGTAACAAACGGTGCCCTTGGAGGCGGTGTAGCAAACGGTGCCCTTGTAGGCGGTGTAGCAAACTGTGTACTCATCGGCGGTTTGTCAGTTCAAGGCTGATGACGGAATTTTTTTTTTTTTTTTTTACATATTGTTTTTCCTTTTCGTGAAAAAATAATGCAAATTGAAGATTAATTTATGAGGCGGGTAAATATTATAGTTGAACTTGCCACCCTGATGGCTTTCAACAAGAAAATAAGGTTGAGTTGAAGGAAGGTTGTTGTTGTTGTTGTTTAATGCGTTTGACTCTTTGTCCCGTGCAGTGTGCCCGATGATGGTAAGAAAGTGTCCCTCAGCATTTTATCGGTGCTTGTATGTTCATATAAAAAGTAGTTTGTTAATCGTTTTTAAAGTTGGTTTATATGTTAGTGAGAGGCATGTCTGAGTTATGGACGCCAGGGTGTTGTGTGATCGTGTAATATAATATGTTCGTTTGGAATATCATTGGGTTCGGGTTTGGTCCGCCACACTTAAAGGACGTAATTCCTCCAGTACCCCGGTATTTTAAACGATCGAAAACTCTTACTAACCTACCTCAGAGTTCTGAAGATCGTTTGTTCTGGACATATCATTTGTAAAGATCAGGGTTTCTTTTAACATAGACAAGTCTGAAGACGACGATGGTTCACGAGCGGTATTTGACGATGTCGATTGTTTCAGAAGTCAATGATGAGACAATGTGATAATGTTTGACCAAGTTATAAAAATGATCAACATGATGTGGTACGAGTGACAGGTTATTAGCTGCAAAATGTCGAAAATCCGGTTTCGTTCAACAACTTTCAAAATTTGACCTTTGCATAACCTTTAAGGTCACAAAACAATGTTGTGGACATTAAAATAAGGAAACAGGATACATGCTATAGCTTATTGGAGTTAGTTCGTCGAAGAAGGTCGAAAACCCGGTTCGATTCCCACAACTTTGAAAATTTGACCTTTGTGAACTTTAAAGGTCAAAGGTCAAGGATTATGACCTTTGGTGCAAAACTTCCTCTGGGACATTCCAGGAACAATACAACGTCATATAGGCTATCTGGCATTTCGCACTCCTCGGATTATCCATACTTTGATGAAATCAGCGTAAAAACAATCTTGAAGGGGGCGCCACGGGCAAGGTGTTCGAGATAGAGAAAAATGGTTTCAAGACTTTAGGTGGGGAATGACCTCAAGATTATGCATAAAAAATATTGTCATCCGAGCTCTCAAAGTTTGGGCGGTCGTATGATTTTTTTTATGTCAAAATTCGCAATTTTCTAAGTTTTTGACCTTGGAACGAAAATGAAAAATCGGATGACGACAAGTTTTAGATAATTCATTTTGCTATTCAAATACCGAAGA
This sequence comes from Eptatretus burgeri, assembly GCF_056783735.1. NCBI lineage: Eukaryota > Metazoa > Chordata > Myxini > Myxiniformes > Myxinidae > Eptatretus > Eptatretus burgeri. The sequence continues at coordinate 71,765,413 of NC_140968.1, forward strand.
ACCCCTTCCATTCAGTCAATTCCCTCGGAGAAGATAGATTTTTAATCCGACTACCCCCTAAAAATGGCTATTTTTTGGACGTGGCTCCACCCACAATGGGCGTAGCAAACCCTCATCCAGGAAAACACAACTAGACATTGACGTCGAACACATAACCAAGTTTCATCAAGATCAGATGAAAGTCCACGGAGTTATGCTCTGGACAGACAGACAGACATAACGAATATAGTGGTCACTCTGGCTGGCGCTCGTGAACCAATAAATTGGACAAGTTGCATTCGATTCAAAGACGATAACGAAATACTGTACAAGGAACTTCAAGGCAGGAGGAGGACTCAAGGCCCACGAAGCCTGCACGATCGTGCCAACGTCTTGGTACTCTCCCATCGCCTCCACTTCCAGATACCGATCCGACTCGATTCTACAACTATCCACTTACTCTGCTGTCACTTCCCTTGTAGGGAGAGCATCCCATGCATTCACCACTGAGTGAAGACCCATGATTTACTACCGTCTCAACTGTCTTCTGTACTCTTACACCGTCCCTTCCCTCCCTTGTTCTCTTCAGTGCCAGTTCTGCTGAAAAATTGATTTTCTTTGTGTTTAATTTTTTTTTCCTCGCTTCAGAATTGCAGAAAATATAATGTGTCGAGAACAAGACATTGTCACCTGAGATGAACTTCTTCTACTTTCTCTCGTGGAACATGATGGTTCAGATGAGTCGGATTGTTGAGCAAGGCGGTTGAGATTCGTAGAAAACCTCTGATTAATATTCTCTGCAGATATCCACGATGCTCTGTGGATGACAACATGGATAAGCTTGCACGTTCCTGTCATCCGGTAGATCAAACCCAGAGGTTGAGAGAGTCTTTACTTGCATATCTCCTTCAACCTAACAAGTTTGCTATCTGCATCCTCAGAAGCAGATAGTCGTTGAAGTGGTCCCATATTGTAATCCTGGGATATGAACGATACATGCGTGATGGTTTCTGTTGGGTATCTTGTCCGACACTTCCGTCGTCCTTCCGACACTTTGAAGGTGGACCTTGTTCTCCAGCAGTCTGCGTTGAACTTCTTGCTTCAAACATCTTGTATATGAATGTGGATCTGAAAATGGAACACAAGAGACTACGAAAGTAGAGTATGCTGTTAGATGTGTGATTACATTATACATTAGCATGATATCTGCTTCATTTTGGAGTCAAGTGGAAAGTAATAGACAACAGATAATTACCAGTGAATAGCTGGAATGTCTTTTCTGAAATGTCCACTTGGGGAAATAAAGAATATTGAAGATTTGGGTAAACCGCCTTAGGTATATAAGGAAAATGAGGGTGCAGCCACTCAAAAGTCTACTAACTGAATTAATGGACATGATGTCAACTTACAAAACATACAGAATGAAGCATATGGAATAAGCATTAATTTGATGGAAATTTGTGAGTATTCAATCATTTTGAGATTCCCCAAAGAGCATGGTGACTCAGGTTTGAAATTCACGTTCGACGCAGAGCCGCAATTCTCAGTACCTCCCTTAAAGGAGATTAAATATTTAGTGCATCCCTATATTTTCAATGTTAACATTTCATTTTATGCTCAGGACATCTCGAGCTTTTAGAAAAATACAATCTTGTTCGGTTGTGGGTTGGGGGTCCACAGTGAGCTATCTGGCTCAGCGCCGAATTCACTTGCCTTTCACCCAAGCCCAAATGAGATTGGGCCAGAGCGGGGATTATACGTTCATTATTATTATTATTATTATTATTATTATTATTATTATTGCCAAATTATACTACTATTATTGATATTAATTATTATATTCTTTGTTACAATGGTATCATTCTTTTTTGTTATCTATTACCTTCATCCACCAAAGGTGAACGGAGGTTGTGTTTTCACCCCCTGTCTGTCTTTGTGTGCAGGATATCTCAAAAAGTTGTGGATGGATTCGGATGAAATTTGGTGGGCAGGTTGGGTGTGTGACACGGACAAACTGATTCGATTTTGGTGAATATCCAAATCTGGATCCAGATGCTATAATTTTTTAAAATGATTTTTAAAAAAGAGCCAAAAATGATATAAACACGATATCTCAAAAAAGTGTTGGATGGATTCGGCCAAAACTTCAGCATGTTGGGTGTGTGACGAGGACGAATTGATTCAATTTTGGGAAAGATCCGAATGCGGGTGGAGGTATTTGCTCTACCGAGTGCCCTTCTAGTTTTGTAATTACAATGCCATGCTGTTGGAAGACTTATTAAGCTGCTCTATACACCTTCACATTATGTGTGTTTGAGACATGGGAATTCTTCCAGATGCTTTGTAGTTAATGAGCCTTATCAACTGAGGAGGTCATGACGATCATTTTGGTGCATCACACTCTACAGTAGAACTCCACAAAAAATATGCCACACACACACACACACACACACACACACACACACACACACACACACACACACACACACACACACACACACACACACACACACACACACACACACACACACACACACACACACACACCTCATACAATTTATTTTCGTAGATATAGCCTTGTCTCCTTCAGCCACTCCTTATAGCTCAATATAGTAGCCCTGTGCTGAACCCTCTCTCTATGGCAGCTATGTCCTTCCTAAGTTGTGGTGACCAAAACTGTACACTATTCAAGATGGGACCCTCACTAAATTCCTACAGAGTGTTAACACTATCTGTTTCTTTATAATTTATCCCCCTCTGAATGCAACCTAAAACCCCGTTTGCTTTACCTTTGCGCTGCCTGGCATTGTCCTGTCTGCTTACCCTCATATCTATTACCACCGCCCGATCCTTCTGCTGTGTGATACGCCCCCAAGTTTGCCCCTTACATTATTTAATCGCTATTTTTCTTGTTCTTACCCATCCCCAGTACCTCGTTATATTTCCTTGAGTTAAATTGCATTTGCCAATATTTTTCCCAATCTATTAAAGTATCTCGACTTTCCTGAATTGGATCACCACCCTCTCCACTGTCTACCTTGTGCACAAGCTTCGTGTCATGACCTTCCAAATGACAATAATTGTTTAAAGACTGCAGAGTAGCCCTACGGAAACTACTGCCATTTTAACTACAAATGGGACATCGATTTTCCAAAAGTATGAACAATGGCAGAAAGTCCTCCCCCCCCACCCCCCTAACACGTCCTCCACCCTCCACCCCTCCCCTAATCTTCCTCATCCTTTTCAATGTTCCACACATTCCCATTTCATTCATTTATACTCGTTCTAAGCCCTCCTAGCCCAATTTCCCCAATACCATCTTTTTTATTTTATACCACGACCACGTCTTTCCTTCTTTTACTCCTTTTTTTCTTTTTCAATTTACCCAACCCCTGCATGCATAATATGCAGATGGCCCCAATATATTGGAGTCAGAGAAATCTTCATTGACCTCGGTCAAGCAGACTGCATTTTAATTCCATTGTCATTTAGCCTATGGTTATTTTTCTTTCTTTTCCACATTTGTGTTTATGAGATGCTTTTTTTTTACATAATATGCGATTGGAAACTGTTTTAGGCAAGTATGCGGAAGATGGTGCAGAGGTGACACTTACCTTGACCTGTCAAATATAGGTTCGATTCCCAACCCAAATATCTGTCATGTTGGTGCTTTACAGCCAGGGAGTTGCATCACAAAGTGCACCTTCTCTCAAATGGATTTTAAGTATGGTGTCTAGTTTGTTTGCATTATTTGGTGGACGTTAAAGGTTTCCACAGTGCATTACACAGAGAATCGGTGTTATCACTGGCATCCTGAACGAATGTCGAATCCTTGCCACCTTCAGTCGAACGTCAGGTCTGCTCAGCCTATTCGTGAAGGACTTGGTCGAAAACCATATTTGGCTGATCCATTGCATATGACAGTAATATGTTGTAATTGCGTTGATTATAATAGAGTGCAATGGAACCGGTGGTAATACAGTAATAGCTGTGTTGCGTTCCCCAGATGACGATGCACATGCACAAGTGCTGGTTCAATGGTGAGTAATAATGAACGAGTTGATTGTGAACGAAGCATCAGAGCTGTTTGCAGCAGTAATCAGACCAAAGAAGGTTACAAGTCCAGCATCTGTGGAGTATCATGCCAAATCCTATGAGGTACAAATGGCCTTCTTCAATTCATTCATTTCTCTATTTTTTTTTCTCTAAGATAAAAAACTGTGACTCATTAGACTTGCAGCCAGTGTTGAGAATAAGGACTTCTTTGTATACACTGTCTTAGCTCATATAAGAGTGAGGTGATAGAGGATAGAAGGCAATGTACTGACTGTGGGGCAATGGGACAATAGCTGGATACAACAAGGAAGTGAATGTACAGGATTGAGTGAGGAGAGGGATAGAAACAAAGCAACCTGCAAATAGAGAGTGATGGTTGAGGAGGGGTTTAGGGTGTTATGTGCGACCCATCAGTAGGGGGTGAAAAGATAAAAAGGAGGAAGCTGTAGCAGCAACTTTTCGGCATATACAATTTGAGGGTTCAAGGACGCCCACGCCATGTTTGCTTGGGAAGTCGGTCTTCAAATTCCAGCACTGTAAATCAGAGCTTGATGAATGTTGCGGGAAAATTATGAATGTTGCCTGATGAATGTTGCGGGAAAATTATGAATGTTGCCTGATGAATGTTGCGGGAAAATTATGAATGTTGCTTGATGAATGTTGTATAGATTAGCATTGCTATGCTGCACCTCTGAGTCTGCGAGGACAGCAGTTTGATTCTATCCCTGGCCTAGTCATAGCAAAGACTTTAAAAATGGTATGTGCTGCTTCCTCGCTTGATTTTAACATCTCGTGGGGTTTGGGGAGGGGGATGGTGGTAGAAGAGGGTGAAGATTTCTCTTTGTTTGCCTTGTTTACTGCAGGGGGGGGGGGGAAGTGCCATCACAAAATGGTGTTCTGATTATCCAGATTGCCCTCAGAAATTTTGTCATTTCCCCCAAAGGTTGCTGGTTGTGTTCACATGAAGTTATGTTCTGTGTTATATGGTGTGTCTGCATGTATGTGCGTCATTTGTGCGAAAGCTCTTCAATAGGTCTGAGACAATCATTAAACAGTCCACCTCTAACCTCCCAAATAGTAATTTTATTTTTTTGTGTACAGCCAGGCTTGTGGAGGGGCTAGAACACAGAACAGACCAGGACGTAACAAAGTAGAGAAAACAGTCGGAGAGGGGCCGGGGGAACATGCCAAGACCAGGATTGAGGGAAACAAACAGAGGGAGAATTGGAGAGATAAATAATATTGGGAACAATGTGAGCAAGGGTAGGACACTGCAAGATGGTTGCAGCTACAAACTCTCAATCAGAGTGGAAGGAAAGAGGAAGAATCAGAATCAGAGAGGAAGAAAACTCTCAATCAGAGAGGAAGAAGAAGAAAAAACAACAACAAAAAAAACAACAACTTCCGATATTTCGTCACGTGCCTTGATTAAGCCAATAGCGAGACCTGTCATAGTGTATTTACGTATTTACGAAATATAGTGTTTTTTACGAAATAAATAGTGTATTTACGAAATTACATTACATTAAATGGAATAATCTTTAAATAGTAACGTGAACTTTTTGAAACTTTAAAGCAAATGTCCGAATATATTTAAAAGTTCATGATTGAATGATATGGTGCAATGAATGATAAGCTATCTGTCGCAAAGCTGTTTTTTTTAGGTCAGTAGCCAGTGCAGTTGAACCATTTTTAGCCTTGTACCAAACAGACAAGCCAATGGGTCCCTTTCTTGTTCATGATATTGAGAGACTTGTCAGAAATTTGTTAGAGATTTGTGTTAAGCCAGTTGCATTACAAAATGCTTCCACTGCATATGACTTGTTAAAGCTGGATCTTGAAAAGGAAAGGGTAGAAAACAAAAAGATTGAAGTTGGTTTCAAGGCTGAAAGTGAACTGAAATCCCTCCTGAGAACCAAGGCCATCAGTTAACGCCAGGTGTTTCAGTTCAAAGAAGAATGTAGGCTATTTGTGGTGAAATGTGTCAAGAAAATCTTTGAAAGGTCTCCTCTTAACCCTTAGATGCATGAGTGCAAAAAGATATTGCAAGAAAACAGCCAAACTGGGTCATTTTTGACCCACTTATGCATCTAAGGGTCAAGTATAGTTTAGCCAGAAATATGGCTTCTCTGGATCCCATGTTGATGGTGACTGATCAAGAACACTCAAAGTCCAAATTCAAATGCCTGTTGGAAAATTTGGTGACTGAACAGAGTTGATGGTGATAATGTAGATATGTTGGTTGTGAGTTACAAAGAATTACTGCAGGATGTAGCAGGGTGTGAACTGAAGTCTAGGTTCAAGGACTTCAAGGTTGAAGATGACAGGGTAGATGTGTTACTCTATGAATGTGTGGGTAAAAACAAGAAGTTTGAGAAGTTGTTGGGGGTAGTTCGTAAAGTGTTGCTAGTTTCCCATGGTAAGGCATCTGTTGAGAGGGGTTTTCCCTCAACAGACAGATAGAGAAGGACAACCTGGGTGAAGGCATGCTTGTGGCACTGAGGCAGATTATTGAATATTTTGTACTGGTAGGTGGAATGCTCAAAGTTGAAATCACAAAGGAACTGCTATCCTCAGCCTCCAGTTCTCGACATAAATACCATCAATATCTTGAAGAAGAGAAAAGAAAGAAAGGGCAAGAAGCCATCCAAAGAAAATGAAAAATGGTTGAAGATGAAGTGGATGGTTTGAAAAAGAGAAAGAAGGTTATGGAAACTGACAGAGAAGGTCTGACCACATTGTCAGAAAAATATGCAGACGAGGCTGAGGCAAAAGGTGGAAAAACTAGCCAGTCTTCTGGTAAAATCAAATGCTCTCAGGCACTCTGACAAGCAAAAATGGGGGAAACTCAAAGTTCTAGAAAGAGAAATTGAGGAGAAGGCTAAATCCTTGCCTGCTATGTCCTAATTGGATATTACAATGAAATGTAGCTTACAAAATGTACTGTTCTGTAGTGTAGAAGCAGTCAGGAGCTGCTGCAACTTTGCAGGTGGCAGCCCCTACAATAACATTTTAACATAACAACACATTAACATTGAGAGTGCTGCCTTCTGGAAACTTGTGACTGCTCCTGGCTGATTCTACAGTAACTGTGAAGTGAATTTGCCAATTGGCTGTGTGGCGCGTTGTGCCTTGTCGACTGAATAAGCTCCTGCTGTGTTCTGTATGTTCATTATTAAAATAGATTTTTTGTAAACTTACTATCTTTGTTAATTTCTATGTGACTCACCTCAATTTACCCCTGGAATTTCTACGATGTGGTCCTTAAAAAGGGGTTATTTTAGCCCTTAAAAGTCCTTAAAAAAGACATCTCAAAATAAGTGGGAACCCTGTTGTCACACACCCAACATATCCACCCAGTTTCATCAGGATCCGTCTACAACTTTTTGAGATATCCTGTACACAGACAAACAAACAAACAAACAGATAAGCCGGTAGGCGACGAGGGATTCATTAAGATCGAAGCGCTGGATACGATACTTTTCATTCTGACCGATCCACCGACGAAGATTCATTGCCAAGACGTATTGGTTCACATACAATTGTTCCTCTGCCTGGCAAGATTTTTCCTATTGCGTATTTTGCCAACTGTCACTCCTCATAAAGAATGACGGTAAATAGACACCCTATTTTTGAAGGACTACCATTTGAAAAATAAAACCTAAATCAAAAATCGGCTTGAGGAAAATTTTCTAAATATCTCGAAGTGTTTAATTCCGAAGTCTCGTTTTTCCACATTCAAAACTGTAGGACATGTATCGAAAATAGTGAACGCGGTTTTTCAGCCGCTGCTGGTTTGTGCTGTGGAGCCTCGTGTTGCAGACACACGCAGACACACACACACACACACACACACACACACACACGGAAAACCCGATAAACTTCTCTCAATGCTCTTGTTTGACCACCTCCTGAGCCACACATTATTTTTCATAAGCCACGCCCACTTTCCATAAGCCACGTCCACTTTCCCTAAGCTCCGCCCACTTTCCTAAGCCCCTTATAAAAAATGACTAAATAGACGCCCTATTTTTGAACGACTACCATTTGAAAAATAAAACCTAAATCAAAAATCGGCTCGAGTAAAATTTTCTAAATATCTCGAAGTGTTTAATTCCGAAGTCTCGTTTCTCCACATTCAAAACTGTAGGACAAGTATCGAAAATAGTGAACGCGGTTTTTCGGCCGCTGCATAGCAACGGGTTGTTGCTTAGCAACGAAACTCAAATGCGCACATTCCCACCCCATATGGCACTTGATCGCCAAGTTTCATCAAATTCGGTTTGCTGGTTTGTGCTGTGGAGCCTCGCGTTGCAGACACAGACACCACACACACACACACACACACACACACACACACACACACACACACACACACACACACACACACACACACACACACACACACACACACACACACACACACACACACACACACACACACACACACACACACACACACACGGAAAACCCGACAATAAGGGATATCTAGCGAATCCAACAGAAAGGGGTGAAAACATAACCTTCTTCACTTTTGGTGGCAGAGGTAATTAAAGGGCAGAGGGTATAAGACCAGAAAGGAGGCGGTAGAAGATAGAGACCACCCACATATCTGCAATCCGAAAGATAGTCCCAGAGACTCAGCTTTATAGCGGGAGATGCTAATGATTTTGGTGACCTTGGTTTCCACTGTACCAAGCTGAATGAGGTGTGAGGCAGAGGCGCCAGATCAAAGGGGAGAGCAGTATTCCATGAAGTTGCAGATGAAAGCATTTTTCGTAACTACAAGTTCAGATGTGCCCAGAAAGGACTTTACATGACGGAGGGTGTCCAGTTGGCATCTGGCTTTGAATGTGATGGTACAGCACACAGACAAACAAGAGATGGGAATGGAGGGGAAGTCGCAGCCAAATGTACTATGGGAGTTTGGAGGTGGAAGAGCAATGAATCGTCGCCCTACCCCCATTCCTGAATCTCCACGACCAGTGAGAAATGTAGCTCTTGATGTAAACTGCAAGTCCACCTCAGCGACGGGGTTCAGACCTGTAAAACCGGAGGAGACAATTGCCTGACACCCACAAGGACAAAAACTTTGATAATACACACCACCAAGCTATGATTAAGGCATGGACATTGCATGAAAACAATTAACAACACAGTGAAGAAATGATAACAGAAAGACATGACGGGTCCAGCCTGGCAACACGGCTTTGATGAACTTCAAGGAGACATGTATAAATCAACGTCCAACACACCCAAAACCAGAACCCAAAACCAGTGAGGGTGAATTGAAGGTCAAAATACGACTGATGGGTACAGTGATTGCATGAAACAATTTTACCTTGTTTTCATGCATCGCTGAACTGGGATAAAAACAGTGCTGCCCTTGAAACTTCATTTTCATGTAACTTGACCATCCCGGTTTGGGCTGTCGATGCAAGCTCGCCACATTTTTATCTTGGAGTTATGCTAGCCAATCAGTTGATAAGAAGGCATACACATTTGAAGTTGAAGCGGAAGGAAAGACGTATTAATTTTTTTTCTTTTTGGGGATCTGTAATAATCCTAATTATTCTTTGTTGCCTTTTAAAAAGCACTGAGTATAGACAGAAGATAAGAGAGAGGTTGCAAAAGATAAGCAACATGAGATGAGTTTATTGCTTGGATACAGATTCAAATGCTAGGATACATAACAATCGCAACATTGAAGAGTGCACTTCTAGTTTTATTTTACAATCGGAAAGGAGAGAGAGTGAATAGCATAACATCTGTGGGTTGGAATACGTCAGAAGAACATGTTGTCTGCTCGGAACAAGATCGCCCATTGGGAGGGTACTCTGCCAGTCTTCTTAATTCTTTGCAACTACTCTTTTTATTTTTATTATTATTTTTTTCCGGCCACCTTTGTGCTTTAAAAAATTGCCAAAGAGTAATTAGGACTAGCCGAAACCCCGTCACAGACAGATTCCGTTCATTCAACCACCCTCACCAGCTCACCCACACTCGAGGGACATGGACTGGACAGGGCGTGCTTGCCCCCGCCTACTCATCCCCCGCTCCTGCCGATTCCCCCCGCCTCCCATCCCCGCCTTCAATTTGCTTACCCTGCCCAAAAATTTAATTACCCCGACCCCGCCCCCGCTTCTTCACTCCCCGCCCCCCCGTCTCCCACTTTCAATTTGCTTACCCCCACCAAAAATTTGCTTACCTTGCCCCCGCCCCCCTGTCCACCCCCTCATACTCAACCCCGCCTAATTCACCCCAGCCCCCGCCCACTCATCCCCGCCCCCTGTCCACCCCCTCACACTCAACCCCGCCTAATTCACCCCAGCCCCCGCCCACTCATCCCCCGCCCCATTTCCCCCCCCCCCCGTCTCCTGCTTTCAATTTGCTTACCCCCACCAAAAAATTTGCTTACCTTGCCCCCCGCCTCTTCACTCCCTTCCCCCGTCTCTTCATCCCCCGCCCCCGCCTCTTCACTCCTCGCCCGCGTCTCAATGAAAAGTGTTTATTCTGCTTCAGAGTTGAAAGTTGACTATTGCCACTATGTGCGATGCACTCTTACAGGTACGAAGTTTCTTTCAGTCCAGGTCACAGTACCGAGAAAAACGTGACGCGACTGCTAGGAGGAGCACAAAATTGGTCCTTCAGTATTAATATATAGAACATTTTTGTAGGATGAAGGCCATACTATGGTGTCCTGACAGTTTTTGCCTACAGCTTGCTGAGAAAGAGCCATACATATGATCCATCAAAAAAGCCGACTGAATGGAAACGAGTTTTTCACCCAGCTTGGATTGAGGAGCATATGTGGGTTGTGGGAGAATCTGGATCAGGGTTGTTTTTAACCTGGGTTGAGTGGTGCATGGAAACATGGTATAACTGGAACATGGAACTACATGTACGATGCATGATTTGATAAATTGATATCATCAGTGAAACAATTGGCAAAACAACCATGTATTCTGGAGAAGCTTTTTTGTGTCTCCACTGACAAAGTTGCCGGAGACATTATGTTTTTGGGTTTGCGTACGTATGTACGCACAGACCGGACGTGCTAATTACCTCCGTCACCGAAGGTGAAGGAGGTTATGTTTGCACCCCTTTATATATCTGTTTGTGTGCAGGATATCTCAAAAAGTTTTGGACGGATCCGGATGAAAATTTGTGGACAGGTTGGGTGTGTGACAAGGACAAACTGATTAGAATTTGATGAAGATCCGGATCCAACTACGAGAATTTTAAAAGTGATTCTTCACCATTGAGAGATAGGGCTGAACATATATATATATATATATATATATATATATATATATATATATATATATATATATATATATATATATATATATATATATATATATATATATATATATATATATATATATATATATATATATAGCACGATATCTCAAAGTTGTGGACGCATTCGGACAAAACTTGGTGGGCATGTTGGGTGAGTGACAAGGAAGAATTGATTCGATTTCGGTGAAGATCCAAATCTGGATCTGGATTCGAGAATTATTTAATTTTAAAGTGATTCTTCACCATTGAGAGATGTAAGCCAAAAACGATGTAGTACTGTATAGCATGATATTTCAAAAGTGTAATGATCCGATATGTTCTCGTGGATCAGGCATTACGTGGCAGGTGTCTGCTCTACTGAGTGCCCTTCTCGTTTGTACAGTTTTCTCTGCAACGGCTTATCCGATTGACACAAAATTTTCACCATAGGTGTGATGACTCATGTAGAATATTTTAATGATAGTTATGATGTCATAGGTCACATGATGTGGCAGCCATGTTGGAAAAATGGAAAAGTTTAGTCCACTGTATCTCTGAAACTGCTCTCCATGGACATAACGTGGAATGTAGCACATGTCAAGTACTCCCCATGGGAAATAAGTGTGATATTTTGATGATGTCAGAGGTGGCTTTGTTGTGACGTCGTAGTTGCTTATGTCAAACGCTTTATCCGATCAGTATGAAAAAATATTGAGGGTCATCTGGGGCCCTAATTGTATGGGGGGGGGGGGAGGATGGTGGAGAAAATTGATGACATCATGGGCCATGTGGTTTGGTGGCCATATTTTTTTTTAACATAAAAGCCTTCAAAAATGTTATTTTCTGAAACAGCTGAACAGATCGAGACAAAACATATATGATTGCCTATCCATACGGAACAAAAAGTTCTCCACCTATGACATCATTGGTCACATGATTTGGCAGCTATGTAATTTAATAATGTTGGCAGAGGCATATCTGGTGAAGTCACGCTATTGAAAAGTACACTTCTAGTTTTATTTTACAATCGGAAAGGAGAGACAGTGAATAGCATAACATTTGTGTATTGGTCTGTTTGGTTTTGCCACCTTAGCACATGGCTTATGGTGTTGGGTTCCCTGGTTCATATAATATCCAATAAAGTGCTGATTTCCCCACTGTCAAAAAACTATCCTTGTAATTCATATATAAGTATATTATTGTCTTCTCATCTCTGTCCGATGAGATACATGTGATGTATATATGTATATGTATATGTATATATATATATATATATATATATATATATATATATATATATATATATATATATATATATATATATATATATATATATATATATATATATATATATATATATATATATATATACAAAGCTGCAGGTGACTATTTGATGGCAGCGGGCAGCAGTTGAGTTGTTCAGGAAAACCACTTGCACTTTCTTTCCGTAATTTGTGCTTCGCTCTCATAAAACCAGTGCTGTCATAAGGAATCTGATAAACATTGATGACATTCAGGATTTCACTCAAATTCAAAAACAGATTTTAAATGTTGTCATGTTGAAGCAAATGGCATTGGCAACTAATTCCATCATTCTTTGTGGCTGCAGCTATGGAAATTATATCTATGCGAGACTCTTCACTTTCGCAACTCGATGTACATACCACCTTAACAATGTAATGAGAACCCAATACCGCATATCGGCACAAGATGATGACATATTTGGTCATGAGCCAGCGCTCTTTCTTATTTATTTATTTGTTTATTTATAGATTTTGCTTTGTGAAAATGAAGTTCAGCCTGGTGATCATGAGAGGCGGAAGAAGATGCTGCTGTGCACGCGGTTCTATGGGGAGGGTGATGCAGGACGGGTTATTCTTGATTACGTGTTTGAGATGACCAAGCACATGTCTCCGATCAACCAAGGATTAAGGGGTCAGCTAATATGACTTTGAGGCTCTTCCATCATTGTGTAAAATTATTTTTGTTGTACTATTTTCGATTTGTCATGTTTTTTTTGTTGTTAAGAGGAATTTTAGTGACTGGAAAGCTGATGGGTGTGGCAAGGGGAGAGGAGGGCTAGATGTAGTAGGACAGGGCAACTTTGTTTTGTATTCAACCACCATGTGCAACTGTGGCCAAAAATATTGGTACCCCTGCACTTTTTTAAATAACACTTAATTTTCTCTAAAAATAAGTTGAAATTGACAAAAGTATTTGGTCTCCACCATTTGTTATTTCACTGTTAAGATTACAGAACCTTTGCTTTTTTATTCAGAACTTAATATACCCTTTTAAATCAGAAAATAAAAAGAAATGGCATTGACAAAATTATTGACACCCTCGACTTAGTATTTGGTAGCACAGCCTTTGGACAAAATAACTGCAGTCAGGCGCTTCCTATGGCCATGAATGAACTTCCTACACCACTCCACTGGCAGTTTGGCCCACTCTTATTGTGCAAACTGCTCCAGTTCTCCCAGATTTGAAGGGTGCCTTCTCCCAACTGCTGTTTTCAGATCTCCCCACAGGTGTTCAATGGGATTTAGATCTGGACTCTGCTGGCCAATTCAGAACAGTTCAGCATTTTGTCTCAAACCATTCCTGGGTGCTTTTTGAAGTGTGTTTGGGGTCATTGTCCGACTGCAAGGCCGACGACACATCCCATACTCTACAACACTTGACACCACGCCAAACTACTGTGGGGGAGGGGCATGGCAAAGGGGGTCGGGGTGGGGATCACTTTGATCACTATAATGTACTACAATACAGACAGACCAAACTGGGTCGTTACTTTCCATATGCTGTCCATTCTCCCATTGTCATTTCCCTGGTATGTTCATGTATTGGTGGGCCATAAGCCAGAGGAAGACAAGTCCTTGTATCCTCCTTGAGAGATGTAACAGTTTCCTCTGAGTGTCAAGGCTCCAAAACCTGTCTTCTGGCTCGGTTCAGGGTGGCACCCAAAATGCTGACACTGTCTCATTAAGGAATACGGCTAACCTTTAGCCCATATTTTGGCAATGCAAACCGCCCAGGATAATTGCACTCAAAAGCTTTGCAATGCTCAGTAATGTGTTGTCCCAAGGTCCTACTCCCACATGTTCACCCCCTGCAACCACAGGGGACTGAATGATACCTTTGACTGACACGCACGTACACACACGCACACTATTTTTGAGTGACAAACGCAGACTGCGAAGATGTGGAAGAGTAACGTAATTAATATCATGGTGTTTATTTACAGATTTAAATTTCTTTCCTGACTTGTATGCGTGTTGAACATTTTATTCACTTCTTTTTACTTGTGTTAATGCACAATGTGTATTGTTTACATTTGCACTGTATATAATATATCTGAGAAGTTCCTTCATTTGCTGGATCTATGGACCTCGAGTCGCTTATACAATTTTGTTGCATTGAAGCCCGGGGAGCAACTGCTGAAACATATCTGTCCAGGTTCTTCCTGACATCTTTGTTCTTTGTTCCTTTCACATTTCCTTCGAATGTTTTTTTTTTTTTCATAATTCTCTTTATTCATTCTAATTCTTGTTTTTCCTTCTCTTTTACCTCTTTTCTCTCTCTCTCTCTCTCTCTCTCTCTCTCTCTCTCTCTCTCTCTCTCTCTCTCTCTCTCTCTCTCTCTCTCTCTCTCTCTCTCTCTCTCTCTCTCTCTCTCTCCTCGTTATTTATCTCTCTTAGGAGAAGTGAATTATTTCAGAAAATTTTCTGTAAGGCTCACTTGGCTGCATCTGGATGGGTTTGAGGGTTGTGGAGTCGCAGTTCAACCCGAATCCTATCCAGGTTCCTCCTGATGACTCCATCTTTGATCTTTCCTTCTTCTGGTTCCTTCTTGGTCTTCGTTTCAATATATATATATTTATGTTTTTTTGTGACTTGTTCAGCAATCTGCTCTGTACTTGTAGCAACAACAATGAATTGTTTTTTTCAGAACATCTAATACTAAATCATTCTGTTGTTTCAGCAACTAAATAAACATGTAAACTGTGCCTTTCATTGAAGAACTTGTCTGTGACAGTTTCTGACTATCTATCTATATATACTGTATGTGCTGCTTATACACACACAGGAAAAAGATCAGTTCTTGTCAAGAAATTCAAGACTGAAGGTGAAAAAAAAGAAGTTCTGCTTTACATTGTTCCAACAACTACAAAAGGTACAGATGGCAAATGGGTCATTTTCACCCTTTTCTTGATTACTGGAAAGCAATCAGCCAAGCCAAGTTAGTTGGATAAGTATAAATAAACCAAATATTGATTTGCTGAGTTTAATTTTCAGAGCCTTTCTCATCAAGATTCCTTCTTCATCAGCCTTCCTCATTTTTAGCTCACCGAGAACATATTTCAGGGCAGGTATTAGTATCGTGCGCTGTCCGCAAGTGAGTCAGTCAGTATGTAAGCAGTCAGATCATCTTCTCTAAAACGACACACAATTTCGATGAAACTTGACCACAACCTTCATCACCTGTAATGTACCAAAGTTTGTTCATGACATTAAAAAAAAAAAATCTGCTTTTAGTGGGGTCAAAGTGGATCCAGGTATGACCCCCCCCCCCCAAAGAAAAAACAGGTATTTGCTTCTATGAAATTACCCATACAATTTATAGGTTAAAGATAACTATGATTCTGGGATCCCTACTTTTGACTTCTTCTCAAAGTATTCACCCAAGTTAGATGTAACTTGGAAGGAATCTTCTTTGCACGGTGCTTTCACAAGTTTGTTGAAACCATCGGATAATTTACATATATTGTGGGTCATCCATGCCTACCAAAGCCTGGTGTTGGCTTAGTGGTTAGGGTGGCGGCTTGGGATCCCAGGATCCTGAGTTCAAGCCCCGTTGGCTGCTGAATTAACACCAGGGGGTTGACTCAGCCTGTCATCCATCTGAGGTCGGCGAAGTGAGTACCAATGTACTGGTCCCGGTGTATGCCCCGGTTAGAATAGGTGTACCATATCCCTGTGTGTCGTAAGAGGCGACCAGGGTTGGCGTCAGGAAGGGCATCCGGCCATGAAAAAAAAACAAAAACATTGCCTCAAGAAAAAGCCTAACCCCTGCACAGCAGGGAAAATGGCTGTAAAAACGGTCATTTTTATTATTCATGCCTACCAGTGGTTCCCTGGTTCTACCAGGTGGGCTGAGGGGCATTGTCCTTATTTTTTGTAACGTGTTGAGGCTCATGAAGGAGCAAAAACTCACAATGGATCAGGATGTAACAGAACGAAAATAACAGTGGAAAGAAGGCGGGGGAGGGGGGAGACATCAAAAACGGGGTTTAGGGACAAAATAAAGCAAGACTTGGAGAAATAAGGGATGTGGGCATGAATGAGGCAACGATGAGAGAGCACAGGTGGGTGAACAAGATTGATACAGCTGCAAACTCTCAATCACAGAAGCGGAAGGAAAACTAACCACTTGGAAAGAAGTAGGCTTGGGGGTAGAAAAGATCATGATTGTGAATGAGTGATGACCTGAAATGGTGGTGACAGCTGTCTTGGATTCCTGGAGGGAAGAAGGAGATCTAAGAGACTGAGGAAGTTGGTTCTGCCAGTGGGGAGAAAAAGAGGAATGAATGAGTGGAGGTGAGTAGTGAGTCTGGATTTTGGAAGTTTCACAAAAGGGGGTTACTGGCAGATAGTGTGTGCATCCTGCAGAAACCTAGGGATGATGCATGCACACACTAATACCACTCATAGAAGACAAGAGAATATTGAAGCAGAGTATGCTGTTATATTGTTATGGTAACTGCTTTATGTTGCATAATTAAGTCAGGAGGCAGAGCACATAAATGGAAGAGGGTGCAAGGCCAGAAAGCAGGCGGCGGCAAATAAAAACTACCGAGCTGTTTTCCATGTGAAAGTGATAGGCACTGAGCTTCATTACAGGAAATTTCAATGATTTTGAAGCCCTTGGTTTCCATGGTGTCATGTTGATCAAGGTGTGAGACATGGTTGCCAGCTCAGAGGGAAGAGCAGTACTCCATCAAGCTGTGGATAAAGGCCTTGTAGGTAGATAAAGGTTCAGGTGTGCCACGCAAATAATTTGTACGGCAGAGGATACCCAGTCAGCTACTGGCTCGGAGGCCAATTTTGATATGTGGTTTGCCCAATAAAGATCATTACTAATAGTGAGGCCCAAAAAGTTTGAGTGATTGAACTTCTTCAACAGGATTGTTAAGGAAGTAAATGGGAGAGTTTTCCAGACAGTCTTTTTGGAGAGACAGAGTGGGAGTGGGAGATTTGTCAGGATTTGAAGTCATATTCTAAGTGTTGACTTTCATATATATTCCGTATTCCAACTCATTTTACTATCAAAGTCTGCAGAGAGGGAAGAGGCTGCTGCCTATCTATTTGAAGGATGAGGGATGCAGAGAGTGGAGTTATCAGCAAAGAGAAAAAGAGGATTTTCCAGAGATTGAGAAAGATTGTTGAAGAAGATTAGGAATTGGACTGGGACCAAAACACTGTCTTGGGAGACTCTAGCCTTGACATGGAAATGAGATGAGAGGATGCTGTTGAGTGCCATGCATTGGCTATGAGTGTAGAGGAAGTCAGTAAGCCATGTGTGGAGGTCGCCTTTTATGCCATGGGCAGAAGTTTGGACAGCAAGGCAGGGTGTCAGTCTGCAATGAATGCTCAACATATGTTAAAAAATGTCTCTGCTCTAATGTCTCACATTGAGGGCCTCCATCCATTGTTGGGAGAGCAGAAACAGCAAGTCCAGGGTAAAGTGACCTTGTCTGAATCTGAATTGGTGGTCTGACATCAGGCCATTAGAGAAAAGGAAAGATTTGATTTTGACTGCGATGATGGATTCCGTGACCTTGTTGGTGATTGGAAGTATGTTGATAGGTCTGTAGGTAAGGGAATCAGTTTTTGTACCACCATGTTTATGTAATGCAGTGATGTTGGCTGACCTCCAAGTAGATGGAAGATTACCAAGTTCAAATTATAGGATGAACAGAGCAGAAAGAGGATGTGCAAGAGCAGTAGAGCAGGTTTGGAGTACACATGAGCTGATGCCGTCCAGGACAGTTGCATAATCAGAGTGGATGGTTGCAGAAACCTCTCCACATTCCCAGGTGAAAAACGCAATCTCGAGCAGTTTGGTGTGCCTGGGTCGAGTGGGTACAGTGAGTGAGCGGTTGGGAACACATGATTTGGAAGCAAACACAGATTTGAGGCATTCAGCCTTCTCACGAGCACAGTGGGCTGTGATGACATTTCAAGTGAGGGAAGCGATGGAGGTGGAGTATACTACAGAGACAGACGAAACCAGGTGCCACCAAGTTTTAGAGGAGGGAGACAAGGTGCAAAGTTCAGTTGACCAGGTGTTGTTTTCTGGCTCTCCTGAGAGTGGACACATTTGCTGTAGGCTTTTTGGAATGCACTGAAATTTCCTTCTGTCGGATTAGCCATCCAGGAAGAGAAGGCAAGTTGTTTCAGCACAACTGCCTCATCACAGGATTTAGTGTACCATGGGTAGGAAGAAGGGTAGGATAATTGAAGATGAAATGGGATGAATCTACATGAGAGAACAGGTTTCTTTGGAAGAATTACCAGGCTGAGTTAACATTGGGGGCAGTAGATATGGGAGACCAGTCCTGAAGTGAGATGGCTGCTTACAGTCCTTGCCAATCTGCCTGAGTGAATTGCTACAGCTCTCTGAGAATAGCCAGAGAGATGTTGACTCATACAAGCACATCATTCAATGAACCAATTGGAGCAGAAGAAGAACAAGAGACATTAGCAGGGAAGTTGGTCATTGCCAAGTCCAGAAGAGAGCATTTACCATTAGTAGAAATGTGGGTCAGAAGTTTTGCATTTTGAGTCAGGCCCATGGAGTCACGGACATCCTTCGCTGAAGTGCCATGGCTGGTGAGATAGGTACCAACTCACACCTAGTAAATTGACATGGTGGCAATTGAAATCACCACAAAGGAGGAAGAGAGAGAGAGAGAGTTGGGATGGGTGGAGGAAAAGGGGGAAGGGAGGAGAGAGAGAAAGGAGAGAAAGATAGATTAATTATAGAGAGATATATGGATGGAGCTATAGATAAAGAGTTGTCATTGTTAGGAGGATGGTACTCGACAACACACAGACAAACAAGAGGTGGGAACTGAGGGTTAGCACAGCCAAATGTGCTTCCTGGGGATTTGGAGGTGTAATAGGAGTACACATGGAGTGAGAAATGGAGTTCTTGATGAAATGTACATCTGTCAGGTTGGAGCGGAAGTCGTGGATGTTCGAGGTCCACACAGTTTGGGACAGGGAAGGAGGCATTGCTGGCAGGGTGCAGACATGTGGAGAGGGGGTGGAGCTCAGGGGAATCTGAGAGCAGGGTTCGGTGGGGTGATTGGACATAGTTGTTTGATTGTGAAATTTTAATGCTGATGATACTTGTGCTGTTTTGCTCCCTTTCCTTGGCAGACAATGCACGCCTTGTGTACAGTCCAACAAGCCCAAACTTTTGCTGTCTCCATGATGTGCTGCACATGTGCAATGAGCCAAACAGTCAGCTCTGCTCCTCCACGACCTCCATGCTGCTCACACTTGATAGGTCTGAATGTGGATACTCTTGTTCTTGCTTCTACCATCGCAAGTGCAACAATAATGTGATGCACAGACTTGTCACATTTAATTGCCTCCAGATTTAGCAAGTTATCGTTTGTTCAGCAACACAATTATTTATCAGTTTTCAAATGAACATTATATTAATGCTTTAACTGCTTTATGGAGGCAATTTTAATTTTGAAGTGCTCGATTATAAAATGAAAGGCCTTTGTGAGGGAGGGGCAAAGCATCATTGTATAAGAGATAAGGTTTATAGTTTTGGTGTTCATAAATGGATTCATGTCAGTGAGAAGAGTGGACATTGAAAGTGTGATTTATCCGACTGACACAGGTGGCTGGCTGAACAGCACGCTGTTCCCCTGGCCATCGTCGCCCTATTCCGCCCTTCAGCTCTAGAGAGGGTGAAGATGTGCGTGTCGAGCCCGGCTTATCCAAGCCTTGTGGAAGACGACGGCGCCTTTCAGGAAGCAATGCAGGAAGCACGGCGATGCATGCAGGAGCTGGAGAAGCCTGAAATTTGCTTGGTGAACCCTTTGTTTGGGTCAGACCTGCAGTACACCAGCCAGGTTGTTTTCCAGCTTGAGGGCTCAATTCACTTGTTGCTTTACCCCTGCTGGTAGATGTACACATTGAATCATGTAATCTTAAATTATATATCATGGCGATTTATTGGTGGTGTGTTTGAGCAGGTTGATAAAGTGGTGATGAATCCTTATTTTGGGATGGGTGCACCTGATTATGGAAGAATTCTCTTGACCAGAAGCTGCGGGTATAACTTGGGCCAGGGCAGCAATGGCGGCGAAGGAAAGTAAGTGATGGGAAGAAGAAATTGAATAATGTCCTTTGCTGCTCATATCTTCTTCTCCAAACACTCTTTTGTTGCTTATGACTGTTCTATTCTTTCTCTTCTTAAACCTAAAAAAATTTAGGAAGTTTTTTTTTTTCCACCTTTCTGAATGGATGGATGATCCTCCTCATGCTGTCATGTACATTAGGCTGCTGAGGCAGCTTCATCGGCTAGGAGACGCAATCTTGCACTGGTCTGTACTCCGACAAAGGATATTGGACTGGCTCACTCCCAGAAAGCTGGTACTCATTTTGCTGACCTCTGAAGGGTGACGAGCTTAGTCAACCCGCCTGGTGTTATTTTGGCACAGACTTTGGCTTCAACTCAGGACCTTATAACCCTAATGTCTCAGTCAAGCGTCTTAACCATTAAGCCACGACAAAGCTTACCCTTCTGAACGGGACTTGTATTTGTATTATTCGTCTCAGGCTCATGGAAGAACCTGAACATGCATCACACGCAGGACAGACATTAGGAGAGCAGATTTTTAAATACGTTACAAGAACATTAGGAGACAATGGACGAATGTATATGAGATATGAACATGCATAATGAGTCTGGGGTTCAGATTGGAACACAAACATGCCAACACAGAGCGGTGTCTTGATTTGTTTCAAAATTTATTTGATAGTTTGGGTAATTATATCTACCGGGTGTAGTGGCGTGCGCCTGTAATCCGGCGACTCGAAGGCTTGGGTTGGAGGATCGCTTGAGGACGGGAGCTCTGCGCTGGGCCGCGCTATGAGAGGGTGTAGGGCAGCCCGGAATCATGGCGAAACCCAATCCTTATCCCTGTGTCGTAAGAGGTGACCAGGGTTGCGTCAGGAAGGGCATCCGGCGTAAAATCTATGCTAAATCAGTATGCGGATCATAACGGATGATCCGCTGTGGCGACCCCTAACGGGAGTAGCCGAAAGAAGAAGAGAGAGAGAGAGTTTGAGTAATTATATGATTTTAATTTCAAGGCAAGACAGTTTTTATTTATTTTTACTGTCATAGTTCCACCAGACGGCGGTCTCATTGGGTTAACCTGAGGCGGTCCCTTCAGGTGGGTGCCGAGAATGTCCTA
Source organism: Eptatretus burgeri (assembly GCF_056783735.1). Classification (NCBI taxonomy): domain Eukaryota; kingdom Metazoa; phylum Chordata; class Myxini; order Myxiniformes; family Myxinidae; genus Eptatretus; species Eptatretus burgeri. Next base: position 71,787,239 of record NC_140968.1, read on the forward strand.
TCCCTAAGAGAAGACAATCACCTGTGTCTGTTATCATCTGAGCTCAAGCGTTTGGACATCGGTATTGCAGCAATCTCTGAGGTTCGGAGACCGGATAGTGGTGAGATTATGGCGTGTGGTTGCACCTAACATTGGACTGGTTGCTCTGATGGTTACCATGCCCAAGGAGTTGCTGTAGCTGTGTCCAATAAGCTGACTGCAATGGTAATTGAGGTAACACCGGTCAACGAGCATATTATGAGACTAAGGATTCGTCACTCCTTGGGTGTCATTTCCCTGGTCTCTGTTAGTGCTGTGGCATGGCTGGTAAAAAAAAAAGAAAAGAAAAGATAACCCCTCCCCATGGTAAAACAAAGCACAAGCATTTTTTGGGGTTTATTGGAATGTCTGGAGTCAGAAATGGATGGTTGTGAAAAAAAATATTGGTATGGGGATAACATTTATTTTTGACATTATTTGTGTTTTTGGAGGTCCGCAATTTTGGGCACGTCGCAAAATCACAAAAACATCTGTTAAATGTTTAATTTTCAATAAATTAGCACAAATGAAATGTCATATTGTTCAGAATTAAGTGTGTCGTCATAGGATCATTGTAGTAAGTAATTATTACATCACAAAATGCACAAACCTGAAAACATGATGAAATTTTACTTTTACTTGCACACAAGAAGTTCCAAAGAAAAAACACATGGCATTTCCATGCACAATGATTAATTTGAATCAAGCTAGCTCAGAAAACATTCCAATTCATTATAATTGATGATGAATGTATCCACAAAGGCACTCAAATGAGGTTTGGGGGGCTTACCGCATGGATGCTATCATCTATCACCAGTGCATCCGCAGCAGAGAGTGACTTTTCCTTAGCTCGTGTTACACGACACCTTGAAGGATCTATCGGGCAGCACTTGCATAATACTGCGGCCATGGCATGGGTTGTTGATTTTCCACCAAGTGTTTGTTCATTTTGGTCAAAATTGTCAATGGCAGCATCCACCATAGCATGGTCATCTCCCCTTTCAATACATCACGGAACAAACCCATCTGCTTCCTTCTGGTCAAGCGCAACTGATGTTACAAACCTCCGTACTTCGTCATAGGACACAGAATAACCCAATGCATGGAGATCATCAACCAATTTCTTGATTCCAAAGGTGTGATGCACATAAATTCCCACACTGAGGCTTGTTGGTGTCTGTACCTGTCATCTCTGAGCGATGATATTCTCTCACATAGCTATGATTTTCAGGTCTCAAGGTTGAGAGTCACTGTCAGACTGGCTGGATATGGATTCAAATACATTTCTGCTCACACACCATGGCAGGAAATCATACAGAGAATTTTGCACATATTTGCCACACTCACCAAGCTCCATGTCAAGACTAGAAATGTAACTGGCACTTTCAGTTTCATTGTTCATATGGCTTCTCAGGATCGCTGCTGCCATGTGCAAGATCTGATATTCATCCAGCTGATCCCTTGCTGACCCCAAATCTGAAAACTCAATGTCTTCTCAGTTTCCATATTGGATGCCTGCCTGAATGCATCACCAGTTGTCATGTTGCCTGAGGAGATCAAGTCTGATTGTCCACGTCGTTCAACAAAGACAATTCTGTCCCCATAATAGTTTTTGAGTTTTGTCTTTAACTTTCAGGAGTAATTTTGTGCATCAGTCACTCATATGTCCTCTAGATCTTTGACATACTTTGATTTCAGGCAAGAGGGATTTGTCACCACCATTTCCTTGGATAGGACTGATTTCTCCAGTTCAGCCTAAAGAATGTGGAATGTTTCCTCATAACAAGTACTTGTCTCATCCTCGTCTACACTGACAGCCTTGGAACATGCTGCTTTGATGTTGCTATCGCTGATATAATGTCCATAGAAGAAATATCACTGATATAATATGATATTTCGCATCAAAGGCAAAGAGATCCGAGTGTGTGAGCATTCGGGTATGAACCACGTCGTCATGTCCTTTGGCAGCTGCCTCCAAGACCTACTCTCTGGTCGATTTTCCAGTTCCAGTTGTAATTGAAGTCAGTCTCTCCTTTTTCTTGTCCTCTCTGCCACACACAAAACAGTGAATATGGACATTGAAATCGGATGGATCTGTCCTACTGCTTTGCCGCACTGAGGTAATCCCTGCAGATGCACCTTCATATGTTTTGGTTGGACACTTATCTAACCAAGATATTCTAGTTTTGTATTTTTAATTGATTTTCTGAAATTTGTAGAATTTGTTTTTTGCTTGGAAGTTCTGGGTTACGATGTGTAAATAAAGGTGGGAAAAGTCTGATTTAATGCAATGTAATTCCAGGCGATAAGGCAACAAACGGTGAAAATTTTGAAATGGGGTGTAGACTTTCGATATGCACTCTATGAACATGAGAAATATCGGTGGATGGGAGGTGTCGGGTTTGTACCATTTTCTGTTAGTATAAGCTCACGTCGGCCATGGACATGTCTCTCTCTCTCTCTGTCTCTCCGTCTCAGTCTCCTCTCTCTCTCTCTCTCTCTCTCTCTCTCTCTCTCTCTCTCTCTCTCTCTCTCTCTCTGTCTCTCTCTGTCTCTCCCCTCTCTCTGTCTCTCCCCTCTCTCCGTCTCTCCCCTCTCTCCGTCTCTCCCCTCTCTCCGTCTCTCCCCTCTCTCCGTCTCTCCCCTCTCTCCGTCTCTCCCCTCTCTCCGTCTCTCCCCTCTCTCCGTCTCTCCCCTCTCTCCGTCTCTCCCCTCTCTCCGTCTCTCCCCTCTCTCCGTCTCTCCCCCTCTCTCCGTCTCTCCCCTCTCTCCGTCTCTCCCCCTCTCTCCGTCTCTCCCCCTCTCTCCGTCTCTCCCCCCTCTCTCCGTCTCTCCCCCTCTCTCCGTCTCTCCCCCTCTCTCCGTCTCTCCCCCTCTCTCCGTCTCTCCCCCTCTCTCCGTCTCTCCCCCTCTCTCCGTCTCTCCCCCTCTCTCCGTCTCTCCCCCTCTCTCCGTCTCTCCCCCTCTCTCCGTCTCTCCCCCTCTCTCCGTCTCTCCCCCTCTCTCCGTCTCTCCCCCTCTCTCCGTCTCTCCCCCCTCTCTCCGTCTCTCCCCCTCTCTCCGTCTCTCCCCCTCTCTCCGTCTCTCCCCCTCTCTCCGTCTCTCCCCCTCTCTCCGTCTCTCCCCCCTCTCTCCGTCTCTCCCCCTCTCTCCGTCTCTCCCCCTCTCTCCGTCTCTCCCCCCTCTCTCCGTCTCTCCCCCTCTCTCCGTCTCTCCCCCTCTCTCCGTCTCTCCCCCTCTCTCCGTCTCTCCCCCTCTCTCCGTCTCTCCCCCTCTCTCCGTCTCTCCCCCTCTCTCCGTCTCTCCCCCTCTCTCCGTCTCTCCCCCTCTCTCCGTCTCTCCCCCTCTCTCCGTCTCTCTCCCCTCTCTCCGTCTCTCCCCCCTCTCTCCGTCTCTCCCCCTCTCTCCGTCTCTCCCCCTCTCTCCGTCTCTCCCCCTCTCCCGTCTCTCCCCCTCTCTCTCCTCTCTCCCTCTCTCTCTCTCTCTCTCTCTCTCTCTCTCTCTCCCCTCCCTCCTCTCTCTCTCCCCTCCCTCCTCTCTCTCTCTCCCTCCCTCCTCTCTCTCTCTCCTCCCTCCTCTCTCTCTCTCTCCTCCCTCCTCTCTCTCTCTCTCCTCCCTCCTCTCTCTCTCTCCTCCCTCCTCTCTCTCTCCTCCCTCCTCTCTCTCTCTCCTCCCTCCTCTCTCTCTCTCCTCCCTCCTCTCTCTCTCCTCCCTCCTCCCTCCTCTCTCTCTCCTCCATAAACAGTCCATTCAATGGTAGCGATCCGTCAGGGTTTTGTGTTACATATGTCCTTCCCCTCGAGCCTTGCACCGACCCACATGGTCGGGAGTTTGCAGTACGAGTAGGTGCCCTTTCGACGAGCTGAGTAAGTTCTCAAAGTATTTCATTGTGAAGAGGCGTGGGTACTTTTCCAAGTATTTTTCTTTTCTGCTTTCAGAGCCATTCCAAGTCACAATCCTTATCCCAGATACACAATATATTTTATTTTGCTCCAAACTCCTCACCTTCCTGAGGTTTCTGCGCATGCGCACTGAGCCTTTAGGGGCAGATTATGTCATTTCAAAAGTTGCGTATTCCTGGATGACTTGTAGGAGTGAAAGGTTTGTGGAAACCACATTCTTGCTCACTTTGCACATTATTAATCATACATTTATGAAGGATATGGTAACTATACATGGTTACCTCTCCACTGCCATTGATTATTGCCAATGGAAAACAAAAAGGCCTAATTGCACAGATGCAAGGAAGTTGAGGTTGCTTCAAGGGTGATTGAAGGCATTACAGTGTTCACACCATGGTAGGCGTTGGTGTGTTTTGTGTTTTCAACCCTTTGCCCTGCCATGGTCTCCAACACGTTCACCACAAGTGCTGTGCAGATGCAAAAGCCATGTTAATGACCATTTCTGTGGTTCACAATTTGATGTTGATTATCGGTAGAACTTAATTGTTGGTAATTAAAGGCCGTGGTTGTATATCTCTACAAGAGGTAATGGAAATGTTGATAATACTGCAAATCTAGAGTAGAAATACAAAACCCCACAGCACTTTACACCACCAGACATGGCTGTCTGCTTTCCTTCTTTAACTGTCATCGTAAACTCACAGTTGTGAAGACAAAAACACTTGGTGGTATGGCCTCTTTTATTTGGATCAAAATGTGTGGATGTGAAGGGAACGTAGCTGGCTGGAAGAGTTTCCACTACACCATGGGGCATGCAAGGGTGATGTCCAACTTGTGCAGCAGCTCCTGGAAGAAGGACATCTTGCAGAACAGAATGACAGAGACCTTTGGACTCCCCTACATTATGCCTGCTGGTACGCTGCCTTTGCCGGGCACTCCACTGGTTGGGTATGGGGAGAAGGGGAATGGGTACTTCCATGGACTTTACATACAACAGTCTATTCCATACAAATGTTCGGTGTCTGCTGGTGGTAGGTACGGCCACCTGGAGGCTGCACACGCGCTGCTCGAGCAAGGGCATTGTGACCCGAATGTGCCCACTGGGCAGCACCGTGTTCCATTGCATTTCGCCGCCAGTTGCGGTCACGTCGATGTAGTGCGACTCCTACTGGCCCATCCTGACATTGACAGAGTGAGTTTTATTTTTGGAAACACAAGTGGTTATGCAGAGTCGGTAAAACCGGACTTCTTTTTTTCACCGGCTTAACAAAATCAGCAGACAATTATAAATGGTTAATATTCTATGTCCACAGGCTATTGGTGCAATTTCATTGAGAAGGCTGAAACCAAAAAGTAATAGTACATCATACACAAGAGAAGTTGTGTATGTTTTGATGTTGCACATTCCTTCACAGTTGGACTTTGTGTTGCATTATTTAATTTTTCTCCTACAAGAGAGCATTTGCCATCTTTCTTCATTTCTGGTGTCACTGCTTTTGAAAAGAATCCAAGTACAAACATTCCTTCCTGTTTTTGTTCTTCTCGATAATTATTCTGTTGTTATTAGATTGTCAATAAATATTGTCGTGTCCAGGGGGTTAAGTTAATTACCCCGGCCAAATTGTCGTGGACGGCGAGGTTAACACCAACCTGGACGGATAGCCGAACGGTTCTACCGTGGGAGCGAACACTTGATCCTTGGAGATTATAGTACGCACGGGACGGAGGGTGGTAAAGGCATTTACCAGATGGAAGCACACGGGTTTTACTTGAACCCACAATGAATAGACAGACGCAAGCAATCTTAATATATATTTGTTTAATGAACATAAATCAAATGTTTATCATGGAAATAAATAAAAGCATGATAATAAAAATGTGAGGTAAACTAAAGCTAATTTTGAGACGTCTCCACACAGACTCAGACACAGACAAGGGGAAAGATAAAACAAAAGAAAATCCTTTTCTATATTCTGGCACTTAGCTTTGCCCAGAGATGACGTTTTTGGAGCTTGGGGATCGAACTGCGTCGTCCTGCACAGGAAACCGCACCCAAAATAGTGCCAAGCCGCTCTCTGCGTGGGAAATGTGCGTGAGGTAATTCGTGTGGCGGTATTCAACACCAGGGCTCACCAACTGCTGTGCAGCTGCTTCTCACGAACAAACCTGCCGACCGCGTTCCTCTCTTACACCAGGTTCTCTCACACCAATGGCCCACCTTCCTTCTCGAACACACAATGGAATAACGCCGAGTTATGGCTGAGAGGCATGCTCCTTTTCTTTTCTTTCTCTTTTTATTTCTATCTCAATATTTATCTCTATCTCTATCTCTCGCTCTTTCTCTCTCTTTCTCTCTCTCTCTTTCTCTCCATAAAAAAATTGAAACACGATAAAATATTCCTGGAAATCGTCATGATGTTCACAATGACTGGATTTGGTTTAAATCAAAAAATATGTTTTTAACTCTGTGGGTGATTCTGTGAAGCTCATTCGAATAACACACATGATATTATTGATGCAGTATTTATTCATTTACTTGATTTCTCTGGGCTCTAAATCCCTAACCATTGCAACCATTTTTTATTGCATTTCAAAATACAATACGAACAAGAAAAAGAGTAATCAGAGATTGCAAACCCTCACCAGGACTTCTTTTGAGTGGTGTATTGTTATAGGTTTTCAAGTAAATCCAATATGGCTTCCAAACCATGTGACCTATGACATCATATGTGTGACTTTTGTTCCTCATGGGTAGGCGGTCATATGTGTAAAGTTTCGCCTCGATCTTTTCAGCCATTTCCGAGAAGATTTTGAAGGTTTTTTTTTTAACAATATGGCTGCCAAATTATGTGACAAATGATGTAATGAAATTTTTTTCTGTGGACCATTTTATCCCAAGATGACTCAAAAATTTTCATACTGATCGGATGTGGCGTTCTACATATGCAATTATGATGTCATGACGAGTGCACCTATGATGTCATAAAAAAACAAACTCATTCCCCATGAGGAGTACTTGCTATGTACCAAGTTTCAAGTTTTTTCCTTGGTGCGGTTACCCTAACATGAGTAGTCGCACCAATGGTGAAAATTTCGTTTCAATCCGACAAGTGGTTGCGGAGAAAAACATGAAAGTTCTGTGTGGACAGACAGACAGACAAATGGACCCAAATGCAATAACCTCTCTGAATCCTTCGGCGAGAGTAATAAAAGAGCTTGAAAAAGATTTTGGAAGTTATTAGTTTGTAACAAAATGAGGATTTTCTTGAGAGATCGTTGATTAAGATAAGGAATAGGATTGGGTCTCGAACATCCTGATGGCACATTCCAGCCTTAACAGGGAGAGGAGTTGAAAGGAATCCGTTAAACACCACACATTGGCTTTGAGAGTAAAGGGAGTCAGTGAGTCATGTGTTGGCCTTGGATGCCATAGGCAGAGAGTTTGGAGAGCAAGGTGGAATGCGAGACTGTATCAAAAGCTCAAGATATGTCCAGAGAGCCAACCCTGATCTCATGTCTGACATTGAGAGCTTCCATCCATCATTGGGTGAGTAGAAGCAGAATGTCCAAAGTGGAGTGACCTCATCTTAATCCAAATTATGATCTGAGATGGGGCCATTGGAGAAAAGGGCCAATTTTATATCAACTGTGATGAAGGATTCCAGATCTTGCTGATGATTGGAAGTAAACTGATAGGTCTGTTGGTAAGGGGATCGGTTTTTGCAAATTCTTCATGTAATGCAGTGATCTTAGCTGATTTTCAAGGAGATGGAAGATCACCTAGGGCAATGATAAGGTGAAAAGGGCAGAAAGAGGATCTGCAAGAGCAGCAGAGCATGTTTTTAGGACACGTGAGCTGATGCCTTCAGGTCCAGTTGCAGAATCAGTGTTGTGGTTAAAAGAAACTTCTCACCTTCTCAGGTGCAAAAGACAGGGTCTCGGAACAGTTGGGTGTGACTGGGTATGGTTGATACAGAGATTGAGGCGTTGGGGGACAATATTCGGAAGCAAACACAGAATTGAGGCATTCAGCCTTCTCATGAGCAGAGTCGGCTGTGGTGCCATTTGAAGTGAGGGAAAGGATGGAGGGGGAGCATCTATCAGAGACAGACTTAGCAAGGCACAACAATGTTTTGGAGGTGGGAGACAAGTTTGAAAGTTCATTCTTGAGTTTGGACAGGTGTTGTTTCCTGGCTCTCCTGAAAGTGGACACACACTTGTTGCAGACTTTTTGGAATGCACTGAGATTGCCTTCGGTCACATTTGCCTTCCAGGAAGAGAAAGCAAGTTGTTTCAAGGCAACTGCCTCACCACAGGAATCCGTATACCATGTCTAGGAAGAAGGGTAGTATAATTGAAGACGAGATGGGATTATTTATATATATATATATATATATATATATACATATATATATATATATATATATATATATATATATATATATATATATATATACATATATATATATATATATATATATATATATATATATACATATATATATATATACATATATATATATATATATACATATATATATATATATATATATATATACATATATATATATATATATATATATATATATATATATATATATATATATATACATATACATACAGAGACAGACAGATATTGATTGATTTCTGTTGGAGAATTCCCAGACTGAGTTCCTATCAGGGATGGTAGATATCAGAGACTAGTTCTGAAGTGAGATGGCTACTTGCAGTCCCTTCCACTCTGCCTGAGTGAACTGCTAGACTTGCCAGCACTGAGGCTACTCTCTAAGAATAGCCAGAGAGATGTTGCTTTTGTTTGATTTTATTTTTTTCCATCAGAATCTGGTCTCGAGGCCATTAATGTCTGTATTTACTTATCTCCACAGTTTGCTAAGGATGATCAAGACTGCTCACCGCTACAGTTCTGTATGGAGAATAAGCAGGGACAGTGGGAGGACGTGGTTGCCGCTTTGCAGCAAGCTGTCGGAAAGCCGGTATCACAAAATCATCCTCACACTTATCACGCCACACATCAAGCAGGCAAAAATATGTTGCTCACAGTGGTAGAGCTTGGCCTTCAGCTGTGCCTCCCTCATGCAGTTTGAAAAGCTGCGTGTATACCGCGAGGACGGATCATACCGTGCAGTGGAACTTCCTCATGGCAGCAGCACAACGGTCCAGGATGTCTTGGCAGCTTTACACCTGCCTGTCAGCCAGTACCCCTATTTTGCACTCTGGATTTGCTCACCCAGTCTTAGTGAGTAGTGAAACTTTAAACCCCTCCTCCCCCCCACCCCTTCCTTGGAACCTAAATCCTTTAGTCTTATTGCATTAAACCAAAGGTATTTCCACAAAAAATCATGGTTGTGTTATTTGGCCAAAACCACCAATTTCACATCTGTTTAATATCCCTTGACTATATTTGTGTGTATACGTTGGTTTGCAAATGCAGTACATGAGCGTGGCCCCAAATACAGTTGGAAATGTCTTTCTCCACAGGCTGCCCCCATTACATATCAAAACTTATGTCTACATGAAAAAAAATTTGACACATTGGAAAATATTTAGAGGTCCCTACCATTTGCACTTTTTTTTTTTGCATTCGAAAAAAACAAATTTTCAAAGCTTTCCTTCAAAATCCAATGAGTTGACAGTGATATCATCAACAAATGAATTAGAACTCTCCAGTATCATAGTGGGTAATACGACAGCACTGAATCCTCGTTTATCCGATTAAAATAAAAACACCGTCGCATCCATCATTTCTTGATCCTCAGTGCCACCTTAGTCTAGCCCTTGAACAGGAAGGTCTTCGGTGAGTAGATGGCCTTGGTTATCCACTGCACGCTGTGCATTGTGTGGGGTGTGCAGAAGCATGGCTGTCCATCAGAGGATCCCCCAAGGAAAATGTGGCAGAGCTGAAGCAGCTCTCCATAATCCTCTCGTGGGGTCTGGCTCTTGATCGGTCCATGTATAATTATGCCATCTCCTTTCGCAGGTTATCCGGCATGCCAATTTCAGAGCTTGTCTCCAGCAAGCCATAAGTTAGCCTTGTTGATGTCGGGCCAGCTCTTCTGGAAGCTATTGAAGAGCCCATCTCAGACCCATTGGTTGCTCCCAGGGCGATGGAAAACATATCAGACAGCATCACTTCGAACATGTGATGGCAGCACGCAATTCAGACAAGCTCAAGTAGAGTGCAGGTGCCCATCCTCAGCCTGGTTTTGAAGCTGTCATGTCGAAGACCAGTTCCTGGACCATAGGTTTAAGCTTCCAGTCCACCAGCATGCAGAACCCAGTACCACTCCTCTACAACATGGATACAATAGCTTATGATGAGAACCTGGAACACACAAAACCATGATCAAAGCCAGAGACTGTGACATTGGTGGCTTTGTTCCTGGCAGAAGCGATATTCCAGTTTTAAATGGAAAAAAAACAATATGAACCAAAAAAAGGTAGTGACCTCTAAATATTTTAGGATCTGTCCAAATTTTGCACGCAGGGTCCTGTTAGGTAGAACGGGGGCAGCTTTGTGCTTAATAATAACACGTACTCATATTCCAATTGCACATAATTTACACATATACCCGTATTGCAATTGCACAGAATTTACACACATACTCGTATTCTAATTGCACATATTTTACACACATACATTCTAATTGTACATACTTTACACACATACTCACATTCTAATTATACATATTTTACACACATACTCACATTCTAATTGTACATACTTTATACACGTACTCACATTCTAATTGTACATACATTATACACGCACGCACATTCTAATTGTACATACTTTATACACGTACTCACATTCAAATTGTACATACTTATTACACTTACTCACATTCAAATTGTACATACTTTTTTCATGTACTCACATTCAAATTGTGCATAGTTTATGCACATACTCACATTCTAATTGTACATACTTTATACACATACTCACATTCTAATTGAACATACTTTACACACATACTCACATTCTAATTGTACATACTTAACACACGTACTCGCATTCTAATTGTACATACTTTATACACGTACTCACATTCTAATTACAGCGCGTGGGCTGTACACAATTTCACCGAGTTTGAAATGTCCCCGGTGTCTACCATGTCTCCGGCGTCTCCGGTGTAACCCGCCCTCCCCCCCCCCACGTGCCTCAAGTCAGCCAATGACGGCCGTCCAGTAGATGCAGTGCGTAACCAAGAAGGAAATGGCGGCAATTGATGGAAATACCCGAGTATTTCAATGGAAATTTGTGAAACTAATGTGTTGTATATGTGAAAACCATTGAATTTATTGCTTGACAGAAAAAAACCAAGAAACGCGCCCCTCTCATGTACGAACAAACAAAAGACGTCATTTCCACCCACCATCGCATTTTGCACTGAAAGACGTCATTTCCGCCCACCATCGCATTTCGTGCCAAACGCCGAACGCTGAAAGCTAAGTTCTTCTTCTGCCATCATTATTTTGCGGCCCCCTGCCAAGCTGTATCGAACGATTTCATTCCTTCTGTTATATATATATATATATAAAGGCGCTTATCACAATAATAACAAGATTTTTACATTTCAAATATTAAGTACGCTTTTTAATTGTTTTTCAACTGAAAAAGCATAAAGTGCATGTTTTAACATTAGTGTACTCATTTGCTTCACCACACGTACTGTATTGAAGGATTTCACTTGTTGTACATATTTTACACACATACTCACATTCTAATTGTACATACTTTACACACGTACTCATATTCTAATTGTACATATTTTATACACATACTCACATTCTAATTGTACATACTTTATACACGTACTCGCATCCTAATTGTACATACTGTTTCGAATTTCGGCCCGCCCGGCGTGCAATCGGCCACGGAACTCGAATCTCGACCGCGTCGCCCACCGGAACGGATAATTCAGTCGTGACCCTCCTTGGAACTACCACCAGGAGCTAGTCACAGGTGGGTCTTTCGACCGCACCACAATCGTGCCAATCGGCTACCTGCGCAGGATAGAGTTGTTCGCCAAACTCGGCCTACCTAAGTACCTGCGCGGGTAGTTAACCGGGCGATCGTACCTCGCTGCTGGCCGGCCGAGGACACGAACCGCTTAAGCGGTCCGTTCCGTGCTTCAATGATAACCGAGCGGTGTTATCGCCGGCCCCGGCGGACGTGATTATTTACCGGGTGCTTCCACCCCTCCTACCAATTCCTTCCGTGATGCAAGATGGAACTTTCAAACAAGGGAAAGGACGCAACGAAACGGGGAACAGTTCAACAAGTACATTTATTGCATACTCAGACAAGCACGTATTTTACAGCCATACAGTAATTCAGGCACGTATACAGTGAAAGCAAGCAAAGGCAGAGTTACAACCGAATACGAGCAATGAGAATGTACATGCACCGTCACTTACACAGGTCTACCTTACAAGACGGTGCCAACACATGCACTCACACAAAAGCAAAGGAAAAAGCCACCCTCAAAGGCAAGGGTGGAAGACAGGTTCGTGGACCAAATGTGCGTGGAACCTGGATGAGCGGCCAGGTCTACGAGACCGAAGGGTCTTACCCGCGCCCTCGTGGCGCGATGGCGAGTAAGCCGCGATGACAGCGTAGCTGAGCCGGGCTTTGTGCCCCTGTCGTGGCCGGTGAGCTCTCTCCGGCGTTCGGCCCCCGTCTGCCTTTCCCGTCTGCTTCGAGCTCCGTCTCCCGACTCTGCCCCACCAACATTGCCACACCGACACTGCCGCCGTCTGCCTCTTCGAGCTCCGTCCGGTTCTCCGACCCTCCAGACTGCCACTCCACCGACTCCAGACTGCCACTCTCCAGACCCGACTTGACTGCCGCTTGACTGCCACACTGCACTCGACTTGACTGCCTGCCGACACTGCACTCGACTTGACTGCCTGCCGACACTGCACTCGACTTGACTGCCTGCCGACACTGCACTCGACTTGACTGCCTGCCGACACTGCACTCGACTTGACTGCCGACGCTCCAGACCCGACTTGACTGCCACTTGACTGCCGCGACCGCACTCGACTTGACTGCCACCAGACCCGACCAGACTTCCACCATCCAGACTTGACTGCCCCGAGCTGCGTTGTGCTCACACTTATATAGGCTGGGGGAGGAGCGCCTATGCAAATTTGTGGATCACAGCGGGTTCGGAGGCAGGGCTACACCACCTGATGCTCAGCCATTGGATGGATGAAAAGTGGGCGTGAATCATTCTTGATCCGTTTTTCGAGGCGAAAGGAACCCATTCACAACCCATGGCACGACGTTTGGTAAAAAGACGAAGGTGGTGGGAGTTTGCTGTGGTGGTTTGGGAAGGGTGTTGGTGGTAGCAATTTGGTTGCTGGCGGGCGTCGTTTGAGAATGGCGGTGAAGCGATGTTTGCGGGGTGGAGTTGTGGAGGTAAAGAGGTGAAGGTGGTAGTGTTTGAGTTGTAGTTGTTTGGGAATGATGTTGGTGGTGGTGATTTGGTTGTTGGGGGTGATTGGTCCAAAATAATGTTAGAGAAAAGAAAAACGGCTATCTCAAAGGATCGCAGCCCTGTGAACATGGAAATTCCCTCCAAACAACGGTGGGGAAATCTAACTACACATATACTTATCGTCATAACTGATCTAACGTCCTTTATGGTGGTCTGCGAATTTCCACAGCCGTAACAATACTTTATGCACATACATTCTCATTGTACATACTTTATACACATACTCACATTCAAATTGAACATACTTTATACACGTACTCGCATTCAAATTGTACATACTTTATACACGTACTCACATTCTAATTGTACATAATTTATACAGGTACTCACATTCTAATTGAACATACGTTATACACGTACTCACATTCTAATTGCACATACTTTATACACGTACCCGCATTCTAATTGTACATACTTTACACACATACTCACATTCTAAATGTACATACTTTATACTTGTACTCACATTCTAATTGTACATACTTTATACACGTACTCACATTCAAATTGTGCATACTTTATGCACAAACTCGCATTTTAATTGTACATACTTTACACACATACTTACATTCTAATTGTACATACTTTATACACATACTCACATTCTAATTGTACATACTTTATACACATAGTCACATTCAAATTGTACATACTGTTTTCATGTACTCACATTCAAATTGTGCATACTTTATACACATACTCACATTCTAATAGTACATGCTTTATACACATACTCACATTCTAATTGTACATACTTTACACACATACTTACATTCTAATTGTACATACTTTATACACATACACACATTCTAATTGTACATACTTTACACACATACTTGCATTCTAATAGTACATGCTTTATACACATTACTCACATTCTAATTGTACATACTTTATACACAAACTCACATTTAATTGTACATACTTTAAACACTTACTCACATTCAAATTGTACATACTTTATACACTTATTCACATTCAAATTGTACATGCATTTTTAATGTACTCACATTCAAATTGTGCATACTTTATGCACATACTCACATTCTAATTGTACATGCTTTATACACATACTCACATTCTAATTGTACATACTTTTTCATGTACTCACATTCAAATTGTGCATACTTTATGCACAAACTCGCATTTTAATTGTACATACTTTACACACATACTCACATTCTAATTGTACATACTTTATACACGTAGTCACATTCAAATTGTACATACTTTTTCATGTACTCACATTCAAATTGTGCATACTTTATGCACAAACTCGCATTTTAATTGTACATACTTTACACACATACTTACATTCTAATTGTACATACTTTATACACATACTCACATTCTAATTGTACATACTTTATACACATACTCACATTCTAATTGTACATACTTTATACACGTAGTCACATTCAAATTGTACATACTTTTTTCATGTACTCACATTCTAATTGTACATACTTTATACACATTTTCATATTCCAGTTGTACATACTTTAACACGTACTCACATTCTAATTGTACATACTTAATACACATACTCACATTCTAATTGAACATACATGCAAAATTTTGTTGGACAGGTTGGTTGTGTGACGAGCCTGAATTGATTCGATTTTGGTGAAGATCCAGATCCGGATGCAAGAATTCTTTAATTTTCGACGTGATTCTTCACCATTGAGAGATGGGGGAAAAAATGATATTTACCATGATATTTCAAAACATCGTGGACTGATTTGGACAAAATTTGCTGGACATGTTGGGGGTGTGATAGGACGAATTGATTCAATTTTGGTGAAGTTCTGGATCTGGGCTATCAGTGGGACACAAAACAAACTGTTCAGCCTCGTGGAGGTATGCGTTCTCCCGAGTGCTGTTATAGTTGCTGTTTTTAAGGTGTAATAAGAAGTTATAAATGAGTAGTAATTATTATGTTATACTTTTGGCATTTCTTATTAACAAAAGTTGCATCTTGCATGTGCTGTGCTTGGAATTAGGTGATTTTTTTTGTTGTTGTTGTTAAATTGCAAGTTGGAATGGATTGAACATGCAAATCGAACACTAATATTTGTGTTGTATTTGGTCGAGCAAGGATAAATGGCACGAGTGTCGGTATTTAAGCATTCGCATTTTGGGCTTATAGAAACAAGTGCAGGTTATGCCTATTCAAGGCAGATGACTCTCACTGTGACCCAATCTTTGTGCCACCACCACAGGCCTGCAGCTCAAGCCGTCGCACAAGCCACTGCAGCAACTGCGGGAATGGGGAAAGGTGATGGAGGAGCTCATCGCTATCCCATCGCAAGACGAATCCCCAGAACTTTTGTTGCGCCGTAATGTCTGCTTGTGCTTGGATAAAGAGAAGCAGGTGTGGACCCTCATATTGCACTTGTTACTGCTCATTTAATGTGTTCAGCTCGGAATGGGTCAAATTCTGCCAGTTGTCCATCGTCAGCTTTTATTTAAGTTTGGTTGGTTTTCATGTAAACAAGCATTCAATAAAATAATAATGAATTAATTGCTTTAGTGAGGTAAATTCTTTAATTAATATTATTGCTTTAAAAAAGATAAACCACACACACACACACACACACACACACACGTATGTATTAAATAGTTATTCAGATAAATTAAATAAATAAAATTAATGAATAAATAAATTATTATTATTTGTATAATACATGTATATTAATAAAAGTGTGTGTCAGTGTGTCTCCTCCATAACTATAAAACCTAGCAACCTGAAACTGCATGCATGCTAAGAAAACTCCAAGGAAGTGCAAGAGTGAAAATTGGGTGTTTGGGTTCATTAAAACACCCCTTTTGAAGATAATTTAGGGGGTGCTCATCACAAAAAAAAACAACAAAATAAGCCTTACCAAGATGGCAGCACGCAATCTCAGTCGCCCTCTGTGCTTGCTGAAGTCTTCAGCCGCCATTTTGTTCGGCCTATTCAACCATGTCTCAATTCGGAAACACGATCTACCCTCACGGACTAATTAAAG
>NC_140968.1:71808693-71981193 GCF_056783735.1 Eptatretus burgeri
GGAGACGTTTCCGTTCATTCCTCTCACAAACAAGGACGGAGCGCAACGCCCCAAGATGTGGTCACCACCCCGGTCACTGACATTAAAATCAAGAACCACAAACCTGCTCTCGTCGCGTGCCCTGCTGACGATGAAGTGTTTGAGGTAATGGAGGAGGAAGAAGTAACAGCCCCAGAAGGAGAGTGCAAAGCCTCCGATACAAAAACAGTAATTCCTGTTACGGTCTTTAAAACTCCCGCTGTGGAAACAGCTACACCTTTAGCAGAAGACGATTTTCCCGTTGTGAGAGCATCGACTTCAGTGTGTGAAGAGAAAAATAAAAACCATTCGGATTACGACTCAGATGGGGCCTCGTCGTTTGCCTCTAGTGCTGGTAGCGAGGTCTGGAACGACCCAGCAATAGCCAAGGAACTGGAGGGTGATGATGATTTATCATCCATGGAAATTCTCCAGTTTCTTCAGGACACTTTTCGAAAGAAAAACGTTAAGATTATAACCTTCTTCCCGAACCTGTCTGGCTTTATAACCTCTTCAAGACGTCTCCTCCTCAAGGCTGAACAACTTGGTGTGACTGAGTCACAAGTATTTCGCCTTAGGAAGTGTGTATTGAAAGCTCGGAAAGAGCTACAAGCGCAACCCAACTTCCTTTTACCTGACAAACCTTCCCTCCCTACACTATGACCTTTTCTATTGTAACTTTAAATATAAATGTGGGACTTTCACCCCTGCGCAAAGCTCAGGTAAAGTTACTTGTCGAGCAAATACATTTTGATGTTGTTCTTTTGCAAGAGACAAGATGTAGCTCTTCGTGCTCGAGCGAATGGATTCGCATCATGAAAGGACAATGGTTCTTTAGTAGCTTGACCTGTCCAAGTGCTGGAGTGGCTATTTATTTAAATCCTTCTTTCTGTCCTGAAAATGTCACTTTCAAGGAGATTATTAAAGGGCATTTAGTTTCAGTTAATTTCCTTTATAATGGTTATAAACACACTTTAATAAATGTATATTCACCCAGTACGAGCACAGAAAGACTAGTTTTCTTTACACAGTTAGAAATGTTCCTTAAGGCCCGGTCACACCTTGACGTTTTAGCCAGCGATGGCAACGTATTAAAATGTATCTAAAACGCTGGCTTACGTTGAACTTTTGATGGTTTTTTTTAAAGATTCGGACGTATTCATAGCGACTTGGTCTTCTGTATAACGCATTGGTAATGGACACAGAATGTTTCGTTGTTTTATAGATAACTTATACCAACGAATGCTGAACCTGTTGTCGGCCTACACAACCGATGCCCAACGATAGTCTAACTTAGGCATAGCGCGTTGCACGCATCGCCGACGATGTCGTGACGTAGCCTATTAAAAGGCTGACACACAACGATTCGAATCATAACTGCCGTAGAAATGGAAGTGTCAACATCGCGGTCACACCTTGGCGATCTTGCCAACGTATGCCGCCTAAGAAAAATGTGTCTAAAACGTTGGGGCACGTCAAATACGGTATGAGTAAGTTTGGTATACGTGAGTACAACGCTAAAGTACGCTATCATACGTCGTAGTAAGTAGAGTACGTCAAGAAATTTTAAACATGTTCAAAATTTTACGACGTACTCGGCGTATGACACACGTTCACATGCGATGGGGATAAGTTTTACACACGATATGTGGACGCTTACACACGTCCACAAAGGCTACTTATAAGCTACTCATAAGTCGAAACACGTCGCGGTAATGTCTTTTTTACGCGAAACTTATTTCTAACTTATGTTTGACGTGCTTTGAACCAATTCTTTACGTAGTCCCAACACACATCGACGTATGTAGACGTATTCCAATGACGTCTTCCGGTCGACAAAAAAAATAAATAAACGTGTTTCTAACTTACAACTGCCACATAAAGACGTGTTCCCAGCAGTTTTGGGAATTGGTATATAAAAATGCTGCTCATAAAAGGGGAACCCAACAGTGTTTTCGAGTCCTTTTTGAGTCGATGTCCATGTCAGCAGTAACAGTATCAGTATCAGTATTAGTATTAGTATCAGTATTAGTATTAGTATTAGTAGTAGTTTGTTCATGTTGGCAGTAGTAGGTGAGTGTGAGGGGGAGGGTGTGGGTTATGATGGATCGTCCTTGCGTTTAACGATTTAAATGATAAACTCAACGATTTAAATGGCTGCATCTCCACTATTGAAAGTAGACGCTTGCGCTCAACAATTGGATTTTTTTACACTCAACGACTTTTAAACGGTACCACTCAGCCATTTTCATTGTTTACAATGAACGATTTAAATTGCTGTCACTCGCCTTTGTTTTTTGACGCTGGGGTTTGGAAATTTGAAGCGTTTCTTCTGAACGTGTTAAAACGCTCAAACTCGACTATTTTAAATAGACGCTAACGATGGACAATTGGAATCATAGCCAAGCTAGACATCGAAGTGTGAACATCCTCGTCATGCCGAAGAAAAGTTTGAAGAATGCTGCAAATAAGTGTCCTGGCTGTGGCCGTGGATGCTGACGCAAGGACGATCCATTATACCGACGTCTTTCAGCCTATGAGTAACTTAAAAGTAACGTCTATCGATGTGTGGCAACGATCGCGTAACGTGCCAACAACACGTTAATCATAGGTTAGAAATAAGTTTCGAGTACGCTAAACATTACCTCAGCGTGTCTCAACTTATGATTAACTTACAAGTAGCATGTGTTGACGTCTGTCAACGATCGCAGACCGTGCATACAACTTGTGGCCAGCGTAGCGGAACGTGTGAGTCATACGCCGGCATACGTCGTGAAATTTCAAGCATGAAAAAATTTGAGGACAACCAAAAAGTACAACGTTTAAAGCCAGCGTACAACGACGTATGGCAGTGTTTTTCAGCGTGCTCTCAATGTTATCAAAACTTACCCATAACGTATTCAACGTGTGCCAGCGTTTTAGAAAAAAAATTCAAAAATCGGCATACGTTGGCTAAAACGTCAAGGTGTGACCGGGCCTTTACACACCTTGTTTTTGATGGTCTTGTTTGTCTGTGTGGGGACTTTAATTGCACATTGTATCCCACCCTTGATCGTAATGGAGAAGAGCCTCACCCACCAAGTACGGCACCCTTAAAGAGGGCATTGTCCAAATTCTCCCTTATGGATGTATGGAGACTCCAGAACCCATCTGCACGACAATACACGTGGTGCCGATGTGCAAATGGCCGGCTATCTCTTGCAAGGATAGACAGATTTTACATTAATTATGACTCTTTAAATGTCATCGACCATGTTGACATCACCCCAAGTGGCTTTTCGGACCACCACATGGTTGTTCTTCATATACTTTCCCCAGTTCGAAATCGTGGCACTGCCCATTGGACCTTAAATGCGAGTTTTCTGCAAGATGACGCTTTTCCTGTCGCCTTCTGAGCCTTTTGGGAAGCTTTACGCCTATGGAATCCTTCCCACTCCTTCCTCGCACAATGGTGGGACAATGCGAAAACCCATATCAGGACCTTTTGCCAGCAATATAG
The DNA here is from genome assembly GCF_056783735.1 of Eptatretus burgeri. NCBI lineage: Eukaryota > Metazoa > Chordata > Myxini > Myxiniformes > Myxinidae > Eptatretus > Eptatretus burgeri. The sequence goes on from NC_140968.1 coordinate 71,812,211, forward strand.
CTCCTTTTGTACCAAGAATGAATCTGCGCTGCAATCTCTAATTGCTAAAGAAATATTGTCTCTCCAGTCAAGCCTTCAAACTACCAGTGCTGAAAGGACTAGTTCTCTACTAACAACGAAGAAAGCCCTCCTCGCTCAACTCTGTACAAAACAAACCAGAGGGGCTCTAATATGGCTGCGAATGGAGAACGACAGCTTTATCGATACTCCCAAGTTTTTTTTTTTTTTTTTTTTTTTTTTTTTTTTTTTTGCGTTAGAAGCGCAAAAAAAGAGAAACCAGCAAATAACTTCGCTGCCGGCACCAGGAGGCCGAGCAATACACGATCCAAAAGACATTATGAGCTTGACCAAACAATACTTTGACTTGTATTGTGCCAGAAACACTAAGGAAGACATGATTCGTTCCTTAACCACCTCTTTGCCCACCTTGTCTGAATCTGCATGTCAAAAACTTGACAAGGAAGTGACTCTTGAACTTTCTATTGCTTTGCAAACTTTGCCCACAGGTAAAGCTTCTGGACTTGATGGAATCCCTGCAGAGTTTTACAAAGCCTTCTGGGATTTGTTGGGACCTGAGCTGCTTGACCTCCTGGTTGATAGCCTACGGTCAGGCTTGCTACCACTTAGCTGTCACAGGGCCACACTCGCTCTCATACCTAAGAAAGGAGACCTCCAGCAACTTAAAAATTGGCGTCCCATTTCGCTCCTCTGCACGGACTACAAGATTTTCTCGAAAGTTCTTGCCAACCGCCTCAAACCTTTGATTGAGGAGATTGTACACCCCGATCAATCTTATTGCATTCCTAAAAGGGCAATACACGATAGTATTTTTATTGTCCGTGACATGATCGATATTTGTATTGCTGAACATAGAAATGTTGGTCTGGTGTTTTTAGACCAAGAAAAAGCTTTCGACACAATTGATCATTCTTATCTCTTTGCTGTTTTACGGGGGTTTGGTTTGAAGGAAAATTTTACTTGCGATATCAAGCTATTGTATAATAATATTTTTAGTGTGCTCAAAGTAAATAACATCTGAAGTCAGCCTTTCCCTGTTACCAGAGGTATCCGTCAAGGGTGCCCCCTGTCTGGCCTTCTATACTCCCTATCAATTGAACCTTCACTACATCGTCCACACACTCAGCGACAAGGGTTTTATCCTCTGCCGTTAGAAAATCCTGTAAAAACCATTGCTTATGCGGATGATCTCTGTGCAATTGTGCACTCAGATGACGATGTTCGTGCTTTGGTTGAGTCTGTCAAGGAATTTAGCCTGGCTAGCTCGACTAAAGTTAATATGGAAAAGAGCAAAGCTTTTTATTTAGGTCCACAGAATGAGACTCCCCCTCCAACCTTGCCAGGGCAGCTTGAATGGACCAATGAAGGAATACACCACCTCGGTGTCTTTCTTGGAATTCCAGTTTTTATTTCAAAAAACTGGGAATCGCTGATTACCAAAACTGAGCAGCGGTTAACAAAATGGAGGGGACTATTGAAGCAGCTTTCCTACTGGGGTCGTACTCTAGTCATTAATAATCTTGCGGCATCAATGCTATAGCATGTTTTTAAGGCACTGCAGGCCCCAGCTTTTATCCTGAGAAAACTTCAAAGTCTTTTTGTAGACTTTTTCTGGGGGGGAAAGCACTGGCTCCGGCCAGGAATACTAAGCCTACCGACTACAGAGGGTGGACAGGGGCTAATAGAGGTAACGAGCAAAGTGATGGCTTTCCGCCTCCTCTCAGCACGAAGGCTTCTATACTCCGACGTCCCATGGAAAGCCTTTGCCCATAGCTTGCTTAAGCAAGCTGGGAAACTTGGCTATGGTGACGAGCTCTTTCTTCTCAACACGAAACACGTGGATATGACATCGGTCCCCCTTTTTTACCGAAGCATGCTGGAAGCATGGCAGGCATTTTCTTTTCGCCATGATACCAGTGCTTACTCCCTTCAGATGTTTTTAAAGGAACCAATATTTTTAAATTCTTTTTTAATGGGGTCTGTAGTGACAGATCTTTTATGCAAAAGTTTATTGATGTCGGCGTTACCAGAGTTGAACACCTCAGGAACCCCCTTGTACATAGATGGAAGCCAGCTGCTGACATTGCCGTGGCCACCAGTGTGAGGTCCATCAGAGTTATTGGCAGAATTTTCTCTGTGATCCTATGGACCTTTAAGCAAACCGGGTTAAAATGGGACCCAGACATTGAAGATGCCCTCCATCTTTCCCAATGTCCTTTCCCAAATCTGTTAATTTTATTTCAAAGTTTTATGCCATTTAACCGGATGGAGAAATCTTCAGTGTACAATCTATGTGTTCTCACCCTTTTTCCTGACAAACCTGCAGAGCCACAAGCTCATTGGCGAGCGCTGCTTCAAGCTAACCGTTCCACTACAATAAAATGGCAGGTGATGTGCAGAGAACCTATTGTCAAGCACTCGGGCGATCTGCAGTGGCGGCTGGCGCACAGCATCCTGCCTTGCAACGTCCTGTCCCACCATATATGTCCTGAAAACTCAGAATTGTGCCCCTTTAGCGACACCCCGAAGACCATTTTTCACATTTTCATTGAATGTTGAAGGTTGGCCTCTCTTTTTGGAATCGTGTCATGTGTGATCCGGGGGCTCAGTTTGTCTTTTACACATTGTGTTTTTATATTTGGTTTTAATGTCTTGTATCAATGTAAAAATGAATGTCTTTCAGCAAACATTTTGTGTTCTGAAGCAAAACTTGCCATTTATTTATCGAGGAAGTGAAAATTGCAGAACACTGATGATTTAGCCGATGACGTCTTTACTATTTTTAAAGCATTGGTTACGTCGCGTGTTCTTTTTGAGTTAGAAACTCAAGATCCTGCTTTATTTAAAAACCGGTGGTGTGTGAAACAATCCTTATGTAGCATGGTTGGTGGTGCTCCAAGAATCAATTTATAAATTTAATATCACCTCTTTGTTACCCCTTCCTTTCCTGGTTATTTATTTTGATGCTTGTACTAACATACTTCACCATCTGAAACTTGAATTTTCTTGTAACAAAGGGGAGAAGTCTCTCTCTCTCGCTTGGCACACACGTGCAAACGCAAGGGGCTGTTGCTCAGTCTCCGGCGGTACGTGTGGAGCCTCTGTTGCTTTCTCTCTTCTTATCATCTTCTTCTCCTCTCTCTAATGTATTTTTTTTTGGGGGTGTTCCTTGTGTATAAACTGTTATCAATGCTTTATCGATTACTTGAAAATTGAATTGGTTTCTTCTCTTCTTTTTTTTTCCACTCTTGTATATAATCCTTTGCTTTGTTGTATTGAGTTTTTATCCTTTATACTTTTTTAATCAAAGGACATAAAAGTCGATCTCTATCTCTCTCTCTCTCTCTCTCTCTCTCTCTCTCTCTCTCTCTCTCTCTCTCTGTCTCTGTCTCTGTCTCTGTCTCTGTCTCTGTCTCTGTCTCTGTCTCTGTCTCTGTCTCTTACACACACACCCTCCTTGCATCCCTCTCTCTCATGGTATAGCAATGTTTGGTGAGGCATAGCTCTCCCCACTCCCCCCCCACCCTTTCTCACTCTCCCCCCTTCCTAGCTTACTCTCTCTCTCTGTCTCTCTGTCTCTCTCTCTCCCCTCCCTTCTCTCTCAAACCCCCTCCTTAATACCTCCCATCAGCAGAGTGATGGGTTGTATTTACTCGTTATAAATAAGCATTAAAATAATTAGTTGGTTGTTGCTAGGTTATGCAGTGCTGCATGTTAAAATCAGTTATTGATGACAGTTTGAATATTTGAATGACAGTTTGAGTCGATGATTAGATGGAGGTGCTGTGTCATGGACAGGTCTACAAGGTAAAGTGTTTATCGCTTAATATATTATATAAAGTGGTGTATGATGATAGTTATTCAAATGTCGTAATACTTTAAATATAAATAATTAAATAAGTTTGAATAAGGATATTTATTGCATTGCTGTGTTGACTGACTGTCTGGACACAACTCTGAGGTTGTGTGTCCATTGATGTTGAGTAATCTACTGATGTGGACCTGCGACCAGGGTTGTGGATCCGCCGTTTGGAGAGGTTCTGGGATGAAAGGATCAAAAGCTCGATGAAAAACTGTGCCCAGCTGATGATCCGGGCAGTTGGGAAATCAGTAAAATGTTTATTAGTTAAGGTTATAACTTCAAATAAAATAGCTTTTGTAAGTACTTACCAGTACATAATATATCTTTGTTTGAGTGTTTATGTATGTGTTTGGTGTGTATTATGTCTGGCTTCCTTCTTGGGACTATGGTGCAGTAATTCGTCTTTATTTTGTTCGTTTTGTGACAAAGTTTGGGCATTAAACTATTTGATTGGCCTGTTTAGTTCGCATTCCCATATAAGCACATACTTTGTAATGATTAGACCTCAAGTTCAAGTTGCATTTGTGTAAAAGTATGTACATCGATTTCTTCTCATGTCCTTGTGTTGCATTTGTCTAAAACGCTCGTCCATGAGCCTTAGGCACCCCAGCAGAAAAGGGTGGCAGTAAATACTTCACTTTCCATAGATGACGTGTACTGAAGGCATTTGTTCAACTCAAATTTGTGATTTGGACGAATTGACTTCCACTTAAAAATGCTGGAAATTAGCATTGTTATCCAGGAAATCAGGTGCTTGCTACCCAGGAAGAAAAAGGGGAAACTTACCTTGCATAATAACTTTTTGGGAGTGGTGGTGTGAGTGTTGGAAGATGCACAACATACTCTGTTCAAAGGTGATATTTCTGACAAAAAAGAAAATTCCTGCTTTGGCAGAATTTGATGATGTGAATTAAATGACCTTGTTTCACATCATCTCAAGGTGATCATATCAACATACTATCTTTACCCTGACTTCACAGGCATTGCATCAACATTGCAGGTGATCTAATGTATGGTCCAACTGGACTAATCATGCGATATTTAATATTCACATGTATGAGCAGATGGGACAGCTGGATTTAGTTGTCCTTCTGAAGAATGATGTACTCCACCCTGTGGGGCCTAATAATAAAGACACGACAATGGCAGTTTCATATGGGTTTGGCAGGAGCATTGACAGATTCTGGTATTTCTCTGTCATGGATTTGTGGATATAAGACTGAAAAGATTAATGTTATGCGACTGCCTGCTTGCATTGAAGACTTTGGTCTTAAAAAAAAAAAAGATGTCAGGCTAAGACTGGAATTGTCCAATGTATGGGAACAGGTTGAAGAGCCAGCCGCCATCGAGGTGCTCTTTGAAGAGGCTCGAGGAAACCTGCTCAAAGGGATGTACCCTTGCAGTAGCCAGGAGACCGTTCGTCTTTCTGCTCTCCTGCTCCTCATTAACTATGGAGAATACGATGGACACAAACATAAGCATGGCTTCCTCACGTGAGTGCATGCATCTACAAATGCAAAGTACTAAATTTGAGCAGCTTTCAGGATGCCTCTTCACAGTGGTTGTTCCCCCAAACGCAAGCCCGGGGCCAAATCTTACCCACTCTTCCCTGCTGCACGGATTTGTCAGAGCTCCGATCGGTCCCCATGGATTGGCCCACTTTCCTCTTGTGTGTCTCTCTCTCTCTCTCTCTCTCTCTCTCTCTCTCTCTCTCTCTCTCTCTCTCTCTCTCTCTCTCTCTCTCTCTCTCTCTCTCTCTCTCTCTCTCTCTCTTTCTCTCTCTCTCTCGTGGCCCTGGCCTCATGAAGGCAGGGGTACACCATCTTGAATGTGGAGGATTTCTGGGTCGCTTGATCGGCTCTCAACGTGCCTGTTCAAGAGACCTGTTCGGGACTATACAACAACAACCAAATTCGATCTCAAAATATGGAAGTGTTATGAGCTGAATTGTTTCTTTCCTTACTCACAAGGCATTGGTAGCCTTATTGGCATGATGTGGTGTTTTGTGGTTGTCAACCTGAGATTGTCCTCTTGATGTTCTCATGTATCTCAGCCCTAACATATTGTTACGGTTGTGGAAATTCACAGAACACCATTCAGGTTTCCCAGAGATCAGTTATGTCGATAAGTGTGTGTTCAGATTAGATTTCCCCACCGATGTCTAAAGGGAATTATTCATGTAACCGGGCTGTGATCTTTGAGGTAGTATTATTCTTTTGCTATCTTTATTTTGGAACAACCGCATCTCAACAACCACAACCGCATCTCAACAACCACAACCGCATCTCAACAACCACGCCATCCCCACCACAGCACCAACCACGACATCTCACCATCTCCTCAACAACATCTCCACAAACGAACAACATCGCCTCACCTTCATCTCCATTGCGCCGCCATCTTTTCGCCAGCCACGGCGAATCCCAACGAACAGCATCTCTGCGACAGACGCGGGGACTCCCTCATTGGGGCGAGAGCCGATGATTTCCACAACGTCCGCGTGGTAAGGATGATTCCTACAACGTCCACGCACGTTCGCGTTTCACGACGAGATCGGATCAAAATGCCAAAAGGGGCGGAGCCAGCGAGGGGTGAGAGGTCGAAGGTGGAAGACCAAACGTACCCCATAAAAGGGTGCGCTGGAACGCCAAACCAGCAGTCTGTCTGGAGTCGGGGTGGAGAGCGCCAAGGTTCGAGTCTAGTGGAGGGCAGTCAGGGTTGGCGGAGTGCAGTGAAGCCTGGAGCGCAGCCAAGCCTGCAGTACCTTGCCGAACTGTGGGTCGGTGGAGACGGCCAGAGAGAAGTCGCCAGCCAGCGACAGAATGGTCCGAGCAAACGCCGAGGAACAGGCGGGCTCGTAAAACAGCATCAACTCTTGAAAGAGCAAAGGCCCGTTCGTTACTCTGAGGCGTCGTCGGATAGGCCCAATCGACCAGGCCGCACGGCGGGGCCTGGGCCAACCAAGTCGCGGTTACACCAACTACCGTGTTGAGGGAACATCGAGGGTCGCCCAGAGAGTCACTACGAAGGTGGCAGGTAACCAGCACAGTCTCACGGAGCTCCTTCGGTCTCCACAGCTCCGCGAACATTAAAGGCCTACGGGCCCTGTTCTTACCCTTTCCTTTCCTGGGGTTTTCTTTGCATGAAAGTGGTGGCGCCTTGTCCATAAGTAGAATTGTTAAGTGATTGTGTACATAATAAATAGATATGGCTGCAGGTCTTTGGTTTGCTCATGTCTTGTCCCTACCCCCATTCGTTACATTCATTACATTGCATATATGCTTGTATACCTGCATTGCTTCATTGATTGCATACGTGTGTGAATAAATGTCATTGTTTGAATGTTCACCTGCTCGTTGCATCCTCTTCCTCCATTGGGCTGCTGTAATTGCGTTCGGAATAATTAGCTGGCTTTTAATAGCTGATAAAGTAATCGGGTCCGATGGGGATTGGCGATAATAAACCGCTCGCAATCGCAAACGGCGCGAGCTGCATAAAGCGGCTTGTATCCGTACGGGTCCCGTCTGTGTAAATCCCCGGCATTTCTGTCTGCGCACATACTTCGGGCCCTGTCACACCTTGACGTTTTAGCCAGCAATAGCAACGTATAAAAATGTATGTAAAACGTTGGCGTATGCTGAAATTTTGATGTTTTTTTTTTTAAGTTTTGGGCGTATTCATAACGTGTTGGTCGTATGCATAACATATTATTAACGGGCACAGAACGTTTCGTTGTGTTAATGATAACTTTTACCAACGAATGCTTAGCCTGTTGTCAGCGTTCACAACCTATGCCCAACGATAGTTTAACTTACGCATAGCGCGCTAAACGTATCGCCAGCGAACTCGTGGTGTAGTCTGTTAAGGACCTGCCGGACGCCAATTTAAATCATAACCGCCTGAGAATTTGAAGTGTCAATATCACAGTCACACCTTGACGATTTTGCCAGCGTATGCCGGCCAATGAAAAATGTGTCTAAAACGCTAGGTGCACGTCAAATATGGTATAGGTAAGTTGTGTATACGTTAAGAGTAGGCTGGAAAACAATGAAGTACGCTGTCATATTACGTGGTACGTGTAATACGTCGTGAAATTTCAAGCATGCTGAAAATTTTACGACGTACTCGGCGTATGGCTAACACGTTCCGCATGCGTTGTCATATGTTCCTGGCACGCTCCGCGATCGTTTACACACGACGGACACACGTTACTTGAAGGTTAATCATAAGTCGAAACGCGTCAAGGTAATATTTAATATACCCACAACCTAATTTTCAACCAATGGGTAACGTCCTTTTAACCTATGAGTAGCGTGCTCTGAACCTGTGTTTAACATGCTTGAAACCTATGAGTAACGTGCATTGAACCTATTTGTAACTTGCCTTGAACCAATGACTAGCATGCTATGAACCCATGTGTAGCATGCTTTGAACCTTAGTATAACGTGCTTCCAACCTTTGAGTAACATGCTATGAAGCTATTTGTAACGTTTCTAAAACGCACATTGTCGTATGTAGACGAATTAGATCGACGTCTTCTGGACGACCACAGCACTTACTGAACTTGTTTCTAACTTACATCTACCGTGTAATGGCGTATTGGCAGCGTTTAGGAGAATTGGTATATACAAATGGGCTTCACAAGAGGAACCCATCATTGTTCCAGACTCCATGTTGAGTAGATGTCAATGCCAGTATTATCAGGAGTAATACTATTAGTAGTAGTTGGTGTGCGTGACAGTCGTAATAGTAGTAGTAGTAGTTGTAGTAGTAGCATTGGTAGTAGTAGTATGTCTATGTCAGTAGTAGTATGTGTGCGTGATGGGGAGGGTGTGGGTGATGATGGATCCTCTTATCGTCCACGAATAGGAGACTACTTTGCACCATTGTTCGATGTTCTTTTCGGCTAATTTTTTTTCCTCATTCCCACGATGAAATATTTCTTTGTTTTACTTTTTAAAGTATTAAAAACGACTTTGACAAATGCATAATGTACTAGTAATAAACACAGAACGCTTCAATAACCTATAGATAAGTTATACCAACGATTGTTTATCGTGTTTTAGTCGTCCACAACCTATGCCCAACGATAGTCTTGCGTATGCATAGCGTAATAATTCCCAAGCACGTTATTCATAGGTTATAAATAAGTCACGGGTACCCTAAACATTACTTTGATGTGTTTCGACTTATGAGGAACTTTCAAGTAACGTGTTGCGAAGTGTGAACAACGTTCATGTAGTGTGCTTACAAAACGTTACTCATAGGTTAGAAATAAGTTTTGGGTACGCGAATGTTACCTCTACGTGTTTCGACTTATGAGTAACATACAATTAACGTGTGTCAACGATCGCATAACGTGCCTACAACTTATGGCCAGCGTAGCGGAACGTGTGAGCCAAACGCCGAGTACGTCGTAAAATTTCAAGCATGCAAAATTTTTTGGACAACCAAAAAGTACAACGTTTTAAACCAGCGTAATACGACCTATGGTCGTGTTTTTCAGCGTGCACCTAACGTACACATAACTTACCCATAACGTATTCGACGTGTGCCAGCGTTTTAAAATTTTTTTTCATAAATCGGCATACGCTGGCTAAATCGTCAAGGTGTGACAGCCCCTTTAGGTAAATCGACAATTTGGCGATCGGACCCTGTCGCGCATGGACAGAAGGGTTGGCTGATTTACGGTGTGGTTAAAACACACACCCGTAGCTGGATTTCGGCGTTGATCCGAAAGCTGCGACTGGGATTGCCCGTCTGGTGGGCGCGCGGCTGCGATTAGTTAAAAGCGGTCGTCTGCATGCCGAACGGGTGGAAACCACAACAATATGATGCAGGGAACCCTCATTCAAATCCCATGCACCATACTTATTTGTCCGTTAGGGTGGTCCTTATTTACAGGTAAAATTTAAAGTTAAAAATTCCAACCCCCTAATTCTGTTCCAAAGTACAAAAAATAAATTGGTGTGAAATTTCATCCATTTTTGACCATATTTAGATTTTGCTCAATGAGGTTGAATTTCTGGGCGATAAGGGTCTGATATTGGTGGCCTGGCATGGTTCGTCACTTTTGCATTGATCTTGTTTCCTTTTTGCTGCTGGGGAAGTGGCTTCTATAGTGAAGCAGATAAAACCCAAATGCAGGTGTTATTGTTCAAATTGTGATGGAAGCATAAAATGAAAAATGAGTCGTCCTCAGAAAATATTTTTCAAAAAAACTCATTAGATATCAAAAAACATAATGAAGATGAATGGGCCTAAAACATGTGCTAGCCTCCTTTCCATTTCTGACATCTTTCTCACTTTTACCTCATTTTCACAAAGGTGGCCCTCGTTTTGAGGAATGTACATTTAACGTCTTTATGTCTAAGATATCTTTCATTGATACAAAAAGAGAACTCTAAATCAGGGCAGAGGGTGAAGGCCTCCCAGTATTGGGGAGAGAGTCTTAAATTGGAATATGTAATCTCAAAGGCAAATTATGTGTTGATCATCGATATTTGTCATGCATTTGCCTTGGAGATTTACATATCCAAATTTAAGACTCCAGTACAATTTGGTACACAATAAATTAAGAATAGGTACATTTTGAAAGGGAATAATTCACCTCATATTTAACAACGTGTAGGAAGTTCAGGTCATTGTGAGGAGCAGAAATGACATGAGCAGCAGTGAAGCATGCCTGAAGGTTGGACTCGAAAAACAAAGATGTAGATGTCATGGAGTTCTCTTTCCTCATGGCCAGTGAGCTTAAACTACCTCCAAAACATCAGGTCATCCATCTTGCATGATGGGCTCCACGTGCTATAAATTATACTCCACGAGGAGGGATGCCACCAATCAAGGTTCACCATATTCATAATATGCAGATATAATTGAGTAAAAACTGGAAAATCCTCTTTATCTCTTTGCTGATGACTCCACCCTCCGCCATACCATCTGTCATCCCTCAGATCAGCAAGCAGCAGCCTCTTCACTCTCTGCATACCTGGATAATATCACAAGCTGGTCAAACACTTGGAACATGTCTTTCAATCCTGACAAATCTCACACCCTCACCATGTCTTTTGAAAAGGACCGTCTGGAACCCCCTCCTTCCCCATCTAATTTCTCAACAATCCCCTTGAAGAAGTCCTTTCATTCAAGATTTTGGGCCTTACTTTCTGCCATGCTATTTCCTGGGAAAACCACATCTCCAAGCTGGCATCCTACGTCGTGCAAAGTCCTTCCTCGGCACACCTGAGCATCTAACCACTTACAAAGCTATCGTCCACAGTCTGATGGAGTACTGCTCTCTCTGGGGTGGTGCTCCTGCCACACGCTAGCTCGACTTCACGCTGTGGAAACCAAGGCTTTTCGGATCATTGGTATCTCCCATGATGAAGCTGAGTCTTTGGGTCTCCCACTCTTTTACCATGGGCTAGTCAGTGGTCTTTCTGTCTTCTACCGTCTCCTCTCTGGTCTCCCCCCCCCCCTGCTGTGTCTGCGATTTGTCCCTGCAATATTTCCGCAGGGTGCTCAAGGTCCGCCAACAACCCCCTTCTGGTAAAACTACCAAAATCAGGAATCACTGCTCACCTTCACTCTTTCATTCCTCTTTTTCCCCGCCTTTGGAATAAACTCCCTCACTCTGTTCAATCCCATTCTTCCCTCTAGGTCTTCAAAACAGCTGTTCACCACCACCTCTTATTAAAGGGCCCCCATCCAAATCTTTTCTCCCCTGTTAATCCACCCCAAACCCACTTCCTTCAAATTCCCTGTTTTCATCACTGAAACTCCCTGTAGTACCATCTTGTTTACCCTGTGCACCCCACCCTAGCCCATCCCTCTCCCTTCCACAGATCTCCTATCTCTGTTCCCCACTATTTTGTGCTTTCCTCTCTTGCCCCTCTTGTCTCCTGCCTTGTTGTATATTCTGTGTTAGCTCTTACACAAGCCTCGACGTGGTATTAAAAATTTTTTAAAAAGAAATAAAAATAGATGTAAACCTGAGCCACGAGGTAAAAGTTTTGAGCCTTCAACTTCATTGAGAAACACCTAAATGTTAATCAATATGGATAATATTTGGAACAACATGAGGGGGTGAGAGTGTTGAAAATCTGCCGTAAGAAATAAGGACCCCATTGTCCATTGTCTACCAATGTCCTTATAATGCAGGTAAAGTGCATCGATGTTTACCAATGTCTTTCTCAGGGTAAGTCATGGGCTATTGCCAAGGGTAGGCCTCCTCGGTTGGGGAAGGCTTACCCTTGGCGATCCCATTGTGATCACAGATATCCAGTTTTGAAGTTCATTTTAAATGAAGGGTGATAAAAATTTACTAACAGCTGTATTTTACCAAGCGAAGAGTTATTTTTTTTTACCAACTCTCTTCCTGCATCAGGTGTTCTTGTGACAAACTTTCCTAGCGACTTTACCAAATCATCACGTGTCCTTGCTGTTGTAGAAAAATAAAAAAACGTGTACAATTTCCTGACCCAGGCCGTTTTTTTTTTTTTGTCCATTTTCAGGGAAGAAGATCTCAAATTGATACTTCCTTGTCACAAGCTAAAGCAAAAATCTCATACTCACTGGATCAACCGAGTTCTACATGAATATAAGGTAATGTGATTACAAGGAGTAGAAAGAACAAACAAACTGGAAAGTGCATGACAGACACTTGGTTTTTTTTTTTTCCTGGTTTTGGCAGAGGCCATAAACTCTTCAGGTAAAAGGTCCACCAACAACCCCCTTCTGGTAAACTACCAAAATCACGAATTACTGCTCACCTTCACTCTTTCATTCCTCTTTTTTTCCCTGCCTTTGTAATAAACTCCCACACTCTCTTCAATCCCATTCTTCCCTCCAGGTCTTCAAAACAGCAGTTCACCACCACCTCTTATCTTCCCCCATCCAAAACCTCTATCTTTTCTACCCCCGTTAATCCACCCCAAACCCACCTCCTTCAAATTCCGTGCTTTCCTTCCTGAAATTCCCTGTAATGTCCATCTTGTATACCTCGTGTTCCCCGCCCCATCCCTCTCCCAATCTCTCTGTTCTTCACTGTTTTGTCCTTCTCTCTCCCACCCCTCTTGACTCATGCCCCCCTTGATGTGCGTTGTGTGTTAGCTCTCATATGAGCCTCGACAATGTGTACAAAAAAGAGGCAGCTTTTTTTTCTTCTCTCTGGGGGACTTGCCCCTCTGTTGCATCAGGTGTTGTACCCTTCCGGATTTATCTCTGTTGCATCAATTGGTGTCCACTTTTGTTTGTGTCGATTGTTCATATCGTGTCATTGTTGTCGTGTCTTTTGCATGCCTTCTTGGTTAAGGCCCTGTCACACCTTGACGATTTAGCCAGCGTATGCCTGACGTATGAAAAATTTGGCTAAAACGCTGGCACACGTCGAATACGTTATGGGTAAGTTTGTATACGTCGTAGTACGCTGGCATACGTCGTAGTACGCCGAGCTGTTAGACAAATTTTCCATGCTTGAAATTTTTTGACGTATGCAGGGTATGACTCACACGTTCCGCATAACGCTGGCCATAAGTTGTAGGCACGTTACGCGATCGTTGACACACGTCGACACACGTCGACACACGTTACTTGTAAGTTACTCATAAGTCGAAACAAGTCGAGGTAATGTTTAGCATACCCGAAACTTATTTCTAACCTATGAGTAACGTGTTGTAGGCACGTTACGCGATCGTTGACAGACGTAGACACACGTCAAGGTAATGGTTAGCGTCAGTGTTCCAGACTCCCTGGTTTATTTATTTATTTATTTATTTTCTTCGGTATGACGGTGATGTTGACACTTCGATTTCTAGTGTGGTTATAATATAATATAATTAACAAGCTGCCGCTCAACGATTTAAATCATAACCGCACTAGACATCGAAGTGTCAACATCACCGTCATACTGAAGAAAAAAAAAAAAAACCAAGGAGTCTGGAACACTGACGCTAACCATTACCTTGACGTGTTTCGACTTATGAGTAACGTACAAGTAACGTGTGTCGACATGTGTCAACGATCTCGTAACGTGCCTACAACTTATGGCCAGCATATGCGGAACGTGTGTCATACGCCGAGTACGTCGAGAAATTTTCAACATGCTGAAAATTTCTCGACGTACACGGCGTATGACGATGTATGCCAGCATACTACGACATATGCCAGTGTGCTCTTAACGTATACAAAACTTACCCATAATGTATTCGACGTGTGCCAGCTTGGTTTGGCAAATTTTTTATACGTTGACATACGCTGGCTAAAACGTCAAGGTGTGACAGCGGCTTCACACTTCGATGTCTAGTGCGGTTATGATTTGAATCGTCGAGCCGCAGCCTATTAATAGCCTACGCCACGTGATCGTCGGTGATACGCTGCCGCGCGCTATGCATAAGTTAGACTATCGTTGGGCATAGGTTGTGAACGCCGACAACACGCTCAGCATTCGTTGGTATAAGTTATCTATATGTGATTGAAACGTTCTGTGTACGTTACTAATACGTTATGCATACGTCCAACACGTTATTATACGCCCAAAACTTTTTTAAAAACATCAATAGTTCAGCGTACGCCAGAGTTTTACATACATTTTGATACCTTGCCATACGCTGGCTAAAACGTCAAGGTGTGACAGCCCCTTTAGTTTGACCTTGTGCACTTTGTCTAGGCTGGTTAAGCCTAACCATTTAACCATTTACTCACACACCCTTTCATTGCTCTTTCCATGCATGGTTTCTCCTCATCCCTATTCCCAACCTCACTCCAACTCCTTCCTTATACTTTCTTTAAAAAATAATGTTTTTTTTGTTGTTGTTTTGTTTTCATGGTCCACTTCATTTTTTTTCATGCTCCACATCATTTTTTGTTGGTCACATGCCGAGAATGTCCGTTTCCTTATCATTCTCTACCCTTTTCTTTCTTCACCCTTCTATCGCACTCGTCCTACGAACCCTCATTCACATCCCTCCCCTCGCTCTCTCTCCTTCCTTTGCAAAACGACCAAGAGAAGGTAAATTTTAAAATGTTTAATCTTCCTACACTCTCATTTTCTTCTCTTCCTTTCTGTTTCAATCCTGGATTACTTGCAAGCATGCACCCTGCCACGCACCGCATTCATGCAGTGCTGTCATTCTTCATGACTTTGTTCACCCTCCCACTATCCATATGCTGATGTCAGTCTTCATCTGGCTGACCATGGTATTCTGAAAACAAACACGTTTTGTAGTGAGTGTGAGATTACATTGGTAAATTCCTTCACGTCAGTTCCCCCCTGCATCCACGGGTCCCCCTCCCCCTCCCCACTCTTGCCCACACCCCTATTCCATGCTCTCCCGATTTTATGTCCCCACCTCTGCTTTGGTTGCCCTATCCTCGCACCTGATCCATGTACCCCCATTCCATGTCCTTCCCCTTCCAGGACCCCTTCTTATCTTTTTGTTGACGACTCCACACAATGCTGTATCCCACATCCTTTAGATAGGCAGGTAACAACCTCTTACTCCTCTGCAGATGTTGATAGAATCAGGAGCTGGCCCAACACTTGGAATATGTTTTTTAACCCATACAGATCTCACACACTCACTTTGTCTCTGAAAGAACCAGGAGGTGAACTGTTTAATTTACTTCTTTGACAAACCTCTTCAAGAAGTCCAGTCACTCAAACATCTGGGCCTCACCATCAGCCATGACCTCTCGAGGATAAACAACAAATCAAAGTAGGCCTCCAAAGCCAGTGACCACTGGACATTCATTCAGTGTTGTGAGATTTTCAGCATTGTTTCTTTTTGAGTGTTTCTCCGTATGTGTTTTCAGATGTTAAAGTGAAACACCTGCAATCGTCGTAGTGTAATATTTGTTGATTTCCAACCGTAAAAATTAATGGCAACTCAGCATGGACAATTCAACAACAACAACAACAACAACAACAACAACAACAACAACTTCAATTCAATTCAACATGGTGGATCAGAAGAAACGTAAGAGATGGCAAGGGTGGATGGAGTCTGGGAATAGAACATTATTTCTCTGAAGTATTCAGGGCAGATCCAGATTTGGGTCTTCACCAAAATCGAATTGATTCATCCATGTCATACACCCAATCTGTCTGCCAAGTTTTGTCCGAATCTGTCCATATGCTTTTGAGATATCATGCTATATTAGTTTTTAGCCCTGTCACTCAATGGTGAAGAATCACTTTTAAAAATTTCGGATCCGGATCCGGATCCGGATCTTCACGAAAGTCGAATCACTTCATCGTTGTCATACACCCAATCTGTCCACCAAGTTTAGTCTGAATCAGTTCATGACTTTTTGAGATATCCTGTTCACTGTCCTGATATCCTGTTGAGATTTGAGATATTTGAGATATCTCTATTGAGAGAGATAGAGAGAGCCAGGGGTGAAAACAACACCTCCGTCCACCTTCGGTGGCAGAGGTAATTCTGTTCAACATCAAGGAAAATTTACCCAAATACTGGACATATAAATTGCAGACAATTGAGAATGAAGGGCAAGGTTTCGATAACAAAGAACTTTTGATGAATGAAGGTATGACAATTTGTATATGTAACAATAGAAATGCAGATATGAATGTGATGACGTATTGTTTTTTTTTGATTTTCTTAATTTTTAGATTGATAAGACAGTTGAAAATTTGCAAAGCCCATGAGATATTCCAATCCCAAGTAGTTGCTAGAATGTGGGGAAAGATTGCATTGAAACCTGCAATCTCAAATCATTCCATGAGGGAGGGTGGGGGTACCCCAGGACTCCCCTATTTGGGCCCACTGTATTGCTGGGACAATAAAACACTGTTCAGTTCTCTGGCTTTGCCTTTTGATGGTGTAGGAAACTGTACTCACTGACACCTTGGCTCCTTTGCAATTTCTCTAAAGGAGAGACCGACACTTTTAAGGGTTATAATGGTCTGTCTGTCTTCCTTTGTTAATTGTCTTTTTCTCGCCATTATGATAGCAATATGCTACTTCCTGCAGTGCAATATTGTCCAAATAATGCTTTAGATGGTGTGGCAACACAGTCTGTTCCAACACTGCTTTTATACAGACAGAGGGTTTGTAACTAATCAACAAAAGTTGAGACACCTGAAGGAATTGTTTGCATCAACTTTCAAGCCTTAATTTACTTCCATTGCTGCAGAACAGCTGCAGTTGCTAACCCATTACTTGTTCCCTGAAAAGGGCCTTTTTTAACAACTGAAATTTGCATTATTTTTCAGTTTTTGGTAACCTAAACTTTTTTTTAACCTCTGGCAGTTTACTGCTTAGCTTTGACCCATTTCAGGTTATTCACTGGACTTGAACTGCTTAAATTTCAGTAAAAACTGGAAAAATGGGGGTGTTCTAAAACTTTTGACCGGTCGTGTATACTATAAAGTTGAATTTGTGTGGATATACATATACAGTGAGGTGTAACAGTAGGAGTCCAGTTAAATCAATGCCAAGCTTTCTCAAATCACAATTTAAAACACAAATTTGTCATAATATTGAAGATATGTATCCATGTTCTTTAAATTATTATCATTATTATTGACTGACACTTTGTCTTAACGGAATAAATGAAGGGTGAATTCATGTCAGAGAAATATAATATTATGTGAGCAGTCTGACTATGCTCTGGAGTGCATTACAACATTGTCAGGGAAAAATGGACTCAAACATAATGCATAAACTAACTTGGAGGGCACTCGGTCGAGTGCATACCTCCGCCACGAAATGCCTGATCCACAAGAACATATCGGGCCCAATAAATTTTTGAAATATCGTGCGATATATCGTTTTTGGCCCTATTGCTCAATGGTGAAGAATCGCTTTAAAAATTAAACAATTCTCGTATACGGATCCAGATTCGGATCTTCACCAAAATCTAGTCAGTTTGTCCTTGTCACACACCCAACGTGTCCACCAAGTTTCGTCTGAATCCGACCACAACTTTTTGAGATATCGTGTTATATATCGTTTTTAGCCCTATCTCTCAATGGTGAAAAATCGCTTTAAAAATTCTAGTAGTTGGATCCAGATCCGGATCTTCACCATAATCTAACCAGTTTGTCCTTTTCACACACCGAACCTGTCCACAAAATTTCATCTGGATCCGTCCACAACTTTTTGAGATATCTTGTACACAAAGACAGACAGACAAACAGATAGAAAGGGGTGAAAACATAACTTTCTTCACCTTCGGTGGTGGAGGTAATAAAATCAATCCCACATGGAGTTGAGGCAGTTCCCAAGGCAAAAGGGGGTCACACTGATTGTACGTAACAATATATTTTTTTCCTGTTGTAATAAATGTTGTTATATCCTGAAGAGATAATGGAAATATCTTGAACGTGCTTTTGGTTTCAGACTACAATGATTTATTTTGTTATCACATCTCAATTAATAAATTTCCGACTGGACTCTTTTGCACCCCCACTGTATATTTAACCACACGTGGAACTTGTTTAGTTGTTGGTGTCCTATTAACCATTCGGAATTCCCCAACAGCAGCAAAGTCGTGCTGAGGGGTTGATCAAAGATCGGCATGCCCTACAGCAGCACTTCCTCGGGGCTTGTTGGGAGTTCCCAACTTATGGGGCAGCTTTCTTCTCTGGACACATCTACACTCGTTCCGGTTCCACTGGCCACAAAACTGTGTCGGTTCACATCGGGGTCAATTGTGTGGGCCTACAGCTCCTGGCAGTAGAGACCAAGGCAAGCTATGCGAGGATTATATCCATTTGACGAGGTTGGACCGCCTTATCATGGAAGTCTTTTTCAGTCATCTCTTCGAGCTTGACCTAATAATATGGGTGTCGATGTCCTTCGATCCGTCCGTCCGTCCGTTCACAATGAAGTTGAAGCGGGAGATGTGATCATTAGTGATCCTGATAGAGGACGATGAGACGTACACGATGGTATGACTTTCAAGGTCACCGAAGGTCAAGGTCAAGGTCACGAGGCCTTTGAAGTTGCGAAAATGACTATTTTCAAATTTTATCTCCTCCGCCATTTCTCAAGCGATCTTAAATTTGATTGTAGCATATGAATCTATGGGACAATATCTAAATTTGGACAGGCCGGATTTTCGATATTCGCTTTCGTTTTCGTGTCACGTAACTTCAAAGTTGGCAAAAAATGCGAAAATGACGATTTTCAAATACTATCTCCTACATTTCTCAAGCGATCTTGAATTTGATTGTGGCATATGAATGTATGGGACAATATCTAAATTTGCTCAGGACGGATTTTCGAATTTTGCTTTCGTTTTCACATCACGTGACTTCAAAGTTTGCAAAAACTGCCCGACCTTCAGGAGGCTATATATTCTCTACTGGGCATGGTAAAAGTTAGTGAATGGTGTCATTGCATAGCAGCTGACCTTGTCTTTCATGTCCATTCGAAAGAATACCGATATCTTCGAATACGTACACGTCACGTGACTTTGAATTTTGCGAAAACTGCTTCATGTAGTTGCAAAATGACGAATTTCAAAATCTATCTCCTCCTGCATTTCTTAAGTTATCTTGAGTTTGATTGTGGCATATGAATCTATGGGACAATATCTAGATTTGGTTGGACCGGATTTTTTCTCGCAGAGATGACCGTCACTCCCGCACGGGTGTATTTTTTATTTTCATTTGATTTTTCAGTTCTTTCACCATATGAGCTAGATCTATGAACAGCAGTGAAATATTGCTCCACAGGCACAGGAGTATGGCAGTGATTTGTTCCAATTTTGAATGGTCTTGTGTTTCACTTGCCCACAAGTGGATGTGCCTCTGATGGCTCTTCTGCTTTTTGCCTGTAGGTGTTGCTACTCAGCCTGACACATGAGCAGATGGACTGGGTTCTAAGTATTCGTGAGCCCTGTGTTCACATCCACAGGCTTGAAGATAAGATGAACTATGCAATTTACACCAAGCAGGTGAGGAAAATGGACATATTTGGTACCTGCCACAATAATAACAGCCAGGTGATTTTGTAGGAACAGTCAATTAAAAGATTATGATGCATGTGCCCATATATGTTGGAATTTTCTGCAATTCTTTTTCTTAAATCAAAATCCTAAATGATCTATATCTGCATAAAAGTAAACACCACACATTTTATTGTGCAAATGAGACACTTACTGCAATTGTACCTTTATTTTAGTTAATGTTACTTCCTGCCAACAAGGAAATGTACTGTTGATGCCATTTTGACAAGTTGGCCATAAATTGAATGATCCACTGCAGGTGGTAGTCTAGAGGTACGCGAACTCGCCTCTGAGCCGTCTCGTCTGAGTTTGATATCTCGACCGAGCTATAAAGTGTCATCCTGGTGTTTCGCAGGCAGGGTGAGGCATCAGAACGTGTGCTGTCCCTCGGATGGATGTTAAACTGGGATTCCCGTCTGTCAATGTGTGTTGGTGGACGCTAAATATCCCACGGTGTCCTTTGTGAAGATTAGGCGAGTTCTCGCCAGCACCCTGAACAAATTACAAATCCCTGCCCTAACCTACTTAGACAGCAGGATTGGCCGCCAGTTTGTGAAAGGCTTGCCAAAAACCTTCCCCAGCCAACCCCATGAGAAGTAACTAGTGATAGGGCCATGAATAAGTAAGTAGTGTTTTTTGATCCTTAAAAGGAAAGTCCCAATAACTCGTCACCACAGGTTGATGAAGTCCAACTCTCAGCATTTACACACTTTTTAATCACGAACTGTTAATTGTTTTTTTTTCCCCTTCACATTTATGTCCATTCAAAACTATACTTAAACACACGAGGCTTGAAAATAATCCCTCACTTTTGAAACCCCCCATCATTCTCAAATATCACATTGCAAAAGTGGAAATCTCATACAGTTCATCCGTAATGTATTTTTAAATTCCTGTCCCTCGACTGTCTGCATCCTCAGGCTGTGATTATTGGAAAACTCATGGACAAACTCTTCAGCAAGACTCGGTGAGAGTCAGAGGCCAAGGTGAAAACCTGACATTCATGCTTCACAAGGACCATTTGTTTGTGGATTCCCGTTGAAAGAAACGACATTTTCCAGATCATCCTGTCATGGACCATTGCACCTTCTCTACCTTCGCTCTAATGCACGAAATGCTGAAAACGAAGTTGTACCACAAGCTGCCTTTCTGCATTTTACAGCATGAAGTACAGTACAATAAAAGTCTACTTATCTGTGAACAGCACATTATTTAAAACTTGTGGACGGATTCAGACGAAATTACGTGGACAGCTTGGGTGTGTGACAAGGACGAAATGATTACATTTTAGTGAAGATCCGGATACAGATCCGGATCTGATAATTTTAAAGTGATTCTTCACCATTGAGTGATCGGGCCAAAAACGATACACAGTATAATACAATATATTAAAACGTTGTGGATGGATTTGGACGAAACTTGGTGGTCAGGTGTATGACTCGGATGAATCGATTCGATTTTGGTGAAGATCCAAATCCGGATTCGAGAAATTCTTTGAGTGATTCCTCACCATTGAGAAATTAGGCCAAAACGATATATGGCACAATATCTCAAAAAGTTGAGGACTGATTCACGCGAAACTTGGTGGATGAGTTGGGTCGGTGACAACAACAATCCGATTCGATTTTGGAGATCCAGATCTGGCCTATCATTGGGACACAAAACGTAAACTGTTCAGCCTTGTGCAGGGAAGCGCCCTATCGAGTGCCGTTCTAGATCTTATTATCTTGCCAAAACGAAGTTTTTGCAAGATATGTTAGTCAGCTTGTCTGGTTTTTTTTGTTTGTTTTTCTGTAATCACGAATAAAAAATTCTGCAGAGCACAGTTATCATTGGAAATTTTTGTAACTTCGCATATCAGAGGCCTATGGACGTCCCTTTCAGTGCACAAAATTTTGAATGTCAAGGTCAAAGGTCAAGGTCACCTTGTCGCAAATCAGGGGAGTCGACGAAACCCTTATTTTTTGAGTAATTTTGATCGGATCGTCTTCAAACTTCATGGGAATATAGTTCATGGTCTGGCACTCAGCTGATTAATTTTTGGTGGCGATTGGCCTTGACCTTCATGGTTAGCGCCTCAGGTCAAACATATTTGACCCCAAGGTCAAATTTTCAAGTTTTTGGAACCATATCGTGTAGTACCTCAAATTGAACACCTCGACGAGTGCTTTCTAGATATGTCAAGCTTGAGACATTATGACGTCATTTGGTGACGTTATGAGGAAAAAGCATATTTTTCATGGTTACTCTGTAGAACGATTCTCATCGGAATCTCTCATAGGCAGATATTCCTCAAGGAGTCGCTCCTGGTGGATAGCAGCTCTGTTCACCTCAGTGTGACCTTAAAGAAGTCACACGTAATCACCTTTTGGCAAGATACGGGTCACCCTGCGGGTGACATTGGTTTATTTATTGGTTAACGTGCCTATCGAAGTAGTACCAATGTTTTATCCTGTTTGAATTTCGCTGAACAATTAATTTGTTTTCCACCTTTGACTTTTTTCACAAAAATATTTCCAGAATGTCACCATTTTGTAATTAAAATTGTATTTCATACGAGAGTGTAACCTTGCTAAAATTTGCCCATCAAGTCGTGTGTGTGTGTGTGTGTGTGTGTGTGTGTGTGTGTGTGTGTGTGTGTGTGTGTGTGTGTGTGTGTGTGTGTGTGTGTGTGTGTGTGTGTGTGTGTGTGTGTGTGTGTGTGTGTGTGTGTGTGTGTGTGTGTGTGTGTGTTGCATACATAATTCCAGCAGAGCCATTTTCAGCAGCCTGGCTCTGAATTACACCTTGTTTTTTTGAGCAGAATTGCTGCCTCACACCTGTGGCATCATTTTGCTGGACCACCTGCTCAGATTAATCATTCATCTTCTCGGGACACTGAAGATTTATACTTTTTATACAGTTAGAATTATTTCTCAAAGAATAATTCACACTTGCAATAAAATATTCCAAATGAAGGTTCAACTATTGAAAAATGTGTGAGGTTTGCTTTTATCTTGCATCCACTGGTTACTTGGTGACTGATGTGGACAGTTTTACCACTTATGTATTGCCTTTTGCTCTTTTATTCTCGACAAGGTCTGAGGCTCCAAGAGGAGCTCGACCGCATATCATGCACACATGCAGATAAATACATGGGACAACACTGGGCTTGACGTCTGACAAACACGGCCACTCAGCTTGGAGCTGAGGGGGGATGACGTCACTTCCCAGACAGCTCTGGGTACCGGCGATGTGATATTGATTTTCTTTCCGCACCCAGGGAAATTAAAGAATTTCCTTCTCCCCGTGGATGCCAACCTATTGGTTTTGTCCATGCTCTAACCTCGAAATACTGAACATCAGGTTAGGGATGAGCATGTACCACTTGTAAAGTCTTTGATGGCTCAGCCAGGGTCAGAATTGAACCACCAATCTCCCAGACTCAAAGTGGATGCTCTCACCCAGTGTTTCTCAAGGTGGGGCGTGGCAATATTTTGGTGGGGCATGAGGATTCAAAACTCTTTTCAAGATCAAAGGAACCATGATGTGGCTGCCTGAGGAGAGTGAAAAGAAATACCCAAACTCGACTATTTTAGCAAGGGAAGTATTGATAAATTTTCCATCATCTTATTTAGTTGAATGTGGATTTAGTGTTGTTACCGATTTGCTCCCATTGAAGTGAGTCGCAATTGAATAAAATTTGTAATAAAGTTTTAATAAAGCCTTTTGAATACATAATATGTACTACATACTGTAGTGTCTCCAATCATGGTGGGGCGTACGATTTTTTTTGAAAATCAAAGTGGGGCGTGGGACAAAAAAGGTTGAGAAACACTGCTGTAACCATTATGTCACTAAGTCTGGTATCTCCATCTCTACCTGAAAATGTTCCTGATAATGCATTGAAGTAGTTCATGGTAATGCATCCCAACCTTGATACTTCTCTCCTTGATGTCATGTCATTTTTGACCGCCTACCACCCCTCACTCTGATGAGCTGCAGATTCTTCTCCACATCATTTACAAATGTTAATATGCAGTACAATCTTTTTTTATCTGGACATCCAAATCATGGAAGACCCTTTATCTGTAACAAAATAAATAAATAAATAAATGGCCAAAAGAAAATGGTGGATTTTTCACCGAGTTAATTTTGCACAGCTTTATGTTTTCTGAGGTTGTTGGTCGAATTTTTAACCAGTCGCTTCTCGTCCTTTAGACTTTCGACTCGTATGCATAAAATCCAGAGAAAATTGGATGTTTCGTTGGGTTTTTTTTTAAGGTGTTTGTTGAAAAGCTTTTGCTGCACGTATACGTCAGATCGGCAGTTCCTCCTTTCATTTCCACAAAGCTAAGTTTGCCAGACCAGATCTGTTGTCTTTCTGTTACATTTTCGTCCCTGTGTTGCTGTTCACGTCTGGTGTTGGCTTCATGGTTAGCTTGGTGGGCTTGGGATCCTAGGATCCTGAGTTCAAATCCCACTCGGCTGTTCAATCAATACCAGGTGGGGTTGACTCTGCCCATCATCCTTCTGAGGTCGGCAAAATGAGTACCAGCTTGCTGATATACTGTGTCGGAGTGGCGACCCGTCCAGGATTGTTCCCCATAGCCAAGGAGACTGCTTAAGCAGCACCAACACTGCACAGAGTATGGTCCCGACGGATGGATGAATGTGGGACGTCTCGGTACCCGGTCATCACTGCCAGCAGTTACAAAGTGGCAGTTCTAGTGTTGAGTGCACAGAAGAAAAAAAAACTGTTCAACGGAGGAAATTGAAACTTTACCACATGTCACATGACCATTTGATGAAGCGAATGACTTGGATGATGCACAAACCGCTCAGAACTTACATGGTGAATTAAACAAAGCTTAATGCCCGGAGACAATGTCACTTCCTCGCGTTAGAAATGAATCATCGTCATCACTTCAACCTTTATTGTGCTCGACTGGTGAAAAAAAAAGCGAAGAAGAAGAAGAATAACGATTTTGCGTTTGAACGATCTCCCGATTTATAATTTATCGATTTATTTTGGCGTCTTTTATCAGCTTTGTAAATAAGAACAGAGTTCAATTTGTTCGACCACTTTATTAGCGTGGAACGACAATAATCAAACAAGTATTGAACAGGTTGAAACACCCACAACATCCCTGGCTCCGGCTCAGGCTGCGCATGCGCACTGGCACAGGGGACCGTCGATATGTAGAATTACCGTAAAGTACAATGTTCTCTATCTCCCTCCGAGTCTTTATTATGTTAATAGATAAAGGCTGAGAAAATATTAAGTTTAATGAATGAACAAAAGTTTATATCGCCCATCGTGTGACTATTCCATGGAGTAGTCCTTGTGCCAGGCAGGCACGCTGGTCGCTCTGGTGGATCGGCGTTGACCTATTGCTGGTGCTGGTGGTGTCACATCGGGCCCCAGTGGGGATGGGGCTCTCGGGGTTTCAGGGGCCGATGGTGGCGTCTGAAGGGTCGCGCGCCTCGGTGTGCCTCGTCCTGGTGCTGCTGGCGTGTCTGAAACGGGTGTCGTCTTGCGCCGGGGTGTGCATACTGACGTCAGTGCCGGCGTGGGCCCCGTTGGCGTCGCAGATGTCACGGGTTCGCTGTCGAGGTCAGGCAGTTGCGGTGTTACAACGGGTGCAGGTACAGTGATGCGGGTTGCTAGATCATCATAGATAGACCGGGGTGGCAGCTGGTCATTGCGAACTGGGCTAAACTTGCGCAGGAATTTCCTGTTCCGAAGTGTTACTCTACCCGAGCCATCGATCTTGATCACGTATTGGTCGTGTTGGCGTACCTCCACGATACTGCCTGTCTTGTCCCATTTTTTTGGGTGGAATCCTGTCTAGTTCTGCACGCGGACTAGGTCCCCTACAGCAAGTGGCGGAAGGCGTTTGGTGTGTTCTGCCCAGGTGTCGGCTGTGCGGATATGACGTTTGCGGAGGGCCTCCTCCCTCGCTTTCAGGGTCTCATGCCAAGTGTCGTGCGGTCTGTACTTCCCGGGGATAATTGGGATGAAATCGCGTATCGGGCGGCCGAAGACACACATTGCCGGGGAGATCTTTGTGTCAGGGTCAGGCGTGTTACGATATTGTAGTATCGCTCTCTGCACAGCGTCAGCGTCAAGTTCTCCCTGCGGGCTGGTGTTGTCCGTGATAAGTCGTTTCATTGTCTTAACTCCAATCTCCGCGCGACAGTTGCTGTGAGGGAAGGCCACCGATGACAAGCGGTGGTGTACGCCCCATCTGTGCAGGAATGACCTGGTCTCGGTGGAGGTGAACTCCGGTCCCCCATCCGACGCGAGCTCTTCTGGTGTCCTGTACGTCAGGAAGGCGCGACGTAAGTGGTTTATGAGTCCGGCGGCGCCACCCGTCAACTTTGAGATGATCGGCCAGTTCGAGTATCTGTCCACTGTCACAAGGTAGTGTGCACCCCTGTGTACAAAGAAGTCCGAGCACACTGCCTGAAAGGGGTAAACGACCGGAATAGGTGGAGTTGGTGGCGCTCCAGGCTGTGATGGTGCCATCCGGTGGCAGTGTTCGCAGTTTTTCCGAGTGGCGCTGATGTCGGCCGACATGCCTGGCCAGAATACAGAGGATTCTGCGCGGGCGGTCATCATTGATACGCCCTGGTGGGCAGCGTGTAGGGCGCTCAGCACATCGCCGCGGAGTGAGGGTGGTATGACTACTCGGTCCTTGTATAGGATCACTCCATCTGTCGATGTAATGTTCTCGCGGTACTGGTGATAGTCGCGAATTGTCTCTGGCATCTCGATTTTTGAGTCGGGGATGCCGTTCATTGTCATTCCCTCCAATATGTGCATATCGCCATCGCTGCTGGTGGCTTCCCTGACGCGATCCCATGTTACTGATCGCAATGATTCGAGGCCCGCGGCACACCATGCCAGGTTGTCCTCGACGTCGTCGTCATACTCCGGCTCAGTTTGGCGTAGGAGGGACAGGACGTCGGTGTGCGTGCTTGGTTGGAGGTGGGTCGCTATGGTGGCATTGTCATCTGGAAGGTTCATGAGTGGAGGTCGCGTGGTGCCAACTGGCCTGCGCGACATGGCATCTGCCGCCTTGTTCTTCATGCCCGGGATATGTATGATGCGGAAGCGATAACGCAGGGTCTTCTCCTTGAGGTTCCTGAGGCGGGGGTTGGGTATGTCGTCAAGTGCTCTGTCCGAAAGGAGTTTCAGCAGTGGTTTGTGGTCTACCGCAACGATCAGGTTCTCGCAGCCCAGTACGAAGTAGCGCGCTTTGTCCAAGGCGTCCGCGACTGCGAGAGCCTCGCCCTCTATGGGCGCGTATCTGGATTCTGGCGCGTGTGTAAATCTGCTGCCGACCAGGGTTATTTTCCATCCATCAGTGCAGCAGAATGGTCTAACTGGCACGCATCGGCAGTGCTTTTGAAGCAACCAGAATCCGATTCCCTCCTTCGACCAGTCCGTGGCGATGCATGTTGGCTTAGTTTTGTCAAATATGCGGACACCGTGTTCGATTTCTTGTACGATCACGTCTTTCGACTCGCGGAATATGTCCTCTAACTCCATGGACCACTGGAAGCGTTCTCCACTTTTCAGGAGCTTCCGGAATGGCTGCATTCGTTCGGCCATACTAAAGGCGTATGCCACCTGGTTGACAAGCCCGAACCACGATCTGACGTCGGTGATGTTACGCGGTTGTGGGAAATCGTGGATTGCTTCCAGGTAGCGGCTGCACGGTCGCACGTCGGTCATGGTGATGGTGAAGCCCGCGAAGTCCACCGTGGGTGCGCTGAAGACAAACTTCTCCGGGTTGAGGATGATTCCATTCCGGCCGCATATATCCAGCCATTGGACCGCCTGGAAGTAGCTCCCCTCAATCGTGTCTGACCATAGGAGCGTGTCATCTACGCACTTGGTCTTGTTACCAATGTCCGCGACGATCTCATCGTATCGTCGTGAGTAACCGTCCCCCGATGCCATATACCCTTGTGGGGCAGATAGGTACCGGTAGCGCCCCCATGGAGTGATGAAGGTCGTCTTGTGGCGGTCGTCCTCGTGTAGGCGGACGCTATGGTAACCGTTCCATGCGTCGAATACTGTCTTGCGCTTCCCGTTAGGTACGCGTCTCGCCTGGTGGAACGGGGATTGGGTGTGGTGGGTCTCGCGGAACGCATGCTTGTTCAAGGCCTGAAAGTCGAGGGTGCGTCGCGGCTTGCCATTCTTTTTCGCGCAAATTACCATGCGGTGACACCATGTCACCGGCGTGCCGACGGGTACTTCCTCCAACACGCCGAGCCGAACGTCCTGGTCGAGGCCTGCTTTTACCTCATCTTGCCAATGTATGGCCACGGAGATGGGAGTGTGATGGGCAACCGGTGTCGCGTTCTCACTGAGCATAAGACGTAGTGGCGGGCCGGTCATTCTCGGTAGTGGCTGGTGTGGGCACGTGTTGAATGTGCTCTGAGCATACATCCTGAGTAAATGTGACTGTAGTGCCTCTCTGTTGGCCTCGGTCGCTGGCATGGGGAGTGCGGTCGGCTTGGTCGGCGGCTCCGCGCGTCGCGGGCAGTCGCACAATTCCGAGGTTGTCAGATTCACCTCTCCGAGTGTCGGGAATCTGTCCGAGATCATTCCCAGGTCCATGCAGGCCGCGCGGGAGAGGAAGATGCGGTCTGAAGAGTCCGTCACATACGCGATTTGGCGCGTCTCCAATCTCCGAGCGTCATCACTGTTACCGGCGAATCTGACTACCACGGCTCCGAGGATATGAATTCCTCTGTTGTTTGCGGCCTTCATGGTCATGGATACAGGTATGAGGTCCTCGGTACTCAGGCCCATTTGTTGGACGACTTTAATGCCGATCAGGCAGCTCTGGCACCCCGTGTCTGCCATAGCGGGTAGGGTTACCGCGCAGGTGTGTTTCAGGAGGTTAAAACCCAGCGCTTTGTAATCCTCGCGCTTGTTGGTGAGAGTGAGGTTGACGTATGGCTGCGGGTCGGATATGCGTTTCATCCACTTATCGCACATATCATCGTACAGGTGGTGAGCGAGGGGAAGCGCGCGCATTTCATCCTCTGTGCTGGCCATGGTGACCGTGCATAGCTCGACGAAGGCTGCCGTCTGCTCGTCGTACATCCCGTCGGTCTCCTTAGATGGGGGTCTTGCCGATCGGCCGCCCAGGCACGCCTTGTCGAGGTGATTCTGGCGGTCACACTTCCGGCACTTTTTACCGTATCCGGGGCACTCGGCGCGTCTGGCGCGCCATTGAGGCGTTTTGCCGTGGCCCACCTCGCCGCAGTAGATGCATACTCCTTCGGGCTTGGCCTTCCGTTTTTCCGGCCTGGCTCCTACTCTGGCACGGACGTCCTGTCGCTTTCCCCGCCGATACGAACTACTGATCGCGTCCGTGCTCTGAGTGTCAAGCAGGCGCGATGCCGAGCGTTTTCCAGACTCTTTGGCCTCGATATACTCTATCATGTCCTTTAATGGCATGTCCTGGTTCTTCTCACCGAGTAGGTCAAGTTGTATTGCTTGGTCCGCGATGCCACGGGCAACCACGTTGCGCAATATCTCTTCGGTGAAGTCGTTGACCTGATCGCACCCCGCCTTGGTGCACTTCATTTCATACTTGCACGTGTCCGCCTGCCCCTTGATGCGGGCGTGGAACGACCGGACTGGCTCCTCGTGTCCCTGCCGCATGTTAGACAGGGCCACTCGAGCTACCATCGTGTTCTCCGTCCGGACGGCGAGCGCCTTCATGGCGGCGAGGACGTCTTCTTCATCGCTGCCCACGAGGCTCCGACCCGCCGCGCGAGTGAGGTCCTTTCTCAGCTCCTCCTCACAGCACTCCAGTAGCTGCGCGACTATGTCGGGTCCGACAAGCTTAGTACCTGTTTTGTATTCGCCCCAGCGGGTTATGAAGTACGACCAGGCCTCGCCCGTTCCGGCCAGTGCTATGGAGGGACGCTTGAGTTTCTCCATCTTGGCATTCGAGCTCGCCGCCCTGGGGGCGGCGACGTGCACAGTGGGGTGTATACTCAACATGGCGGCCACCACTGCCGCCTCTGCGTGTGTAGCCATATAGTCACAACCCTCGATCGGGCACTCTGCTTCCACCGGCGCCATAGGAACAGTTATTCTGGAGTAAACGTTCTATTTTCGGTGATGCACACGTGTGTACAGTGTCCTGGGGGCGAAGATTGGGTACAGAACCCGAGAAATCCAAACTCACTGTCGACGTTCTCGTGGTCCGTTTTCACCCAGTCGTGTCCTCCTCAGCACCGACGATCTTTACTCGACTGCATCAAGCTGTTTGATTATAAATAAGAACAGAGTTCAATTTGTTCGACCACTTTATTAGCGTGGAACGACAATAATCAAACAAGTATTGAACAGGTTGAAACACCCACAACATCCCTGGCTCCGGGTCAGGCTGCGCATGCGCACTGGCACAGGGGACCGTCGATATGTGGAATTACCGTAAAGTACAATGTTCTCTACTTTGGTAGTTGTGAAAACACTCGAATGAGAATAAAAAACAACTTCGTAAAGGCTTATTACTGCACTTTCTCGCAGACTTTTTCACAAAGTATAATTTGTACACATTTAGTGTTTACCTCAGACGTGGAGAGATTTACCGTCCGGACATTTACCTCAGACGTGGAGAGATTTACCGTCCGGACATTTACCTCAGACGTGGAGAGATTTACCGTGGACATTTACCTCAGACGTGGAGAGATTTACCGTCCGGACATTTACCTCAGACGTGGAGAGATTTACCGTGGACATTTACCTCAGACGTGGAGAGATTTACCGTCCGGACATTTACCTCAGACGTGGAGAGATTTACCGTCCGGACATTTACCTCAGACGTGGAGACATTTACCGTGGACATTTACCTCAGACATGTAGAGATTTACCGTCCGGACATTTACCTCAGACGTGGAGAGATTTACCGTGGACATTTACCTCAGACATGTGGAGATTTACCGTCCGGACATTTACCTCAGACGTGAAGAGATTTACCGTGGACATTTACCTCAGACATGTGGAGATTTACCGTCCGGACATTTACCTCAGACGTGAAGAGATTTACCGTGGACATTTACCTCAGACGTGAAGAGATTTACCGTCCGGACATTTACCTCAGACGTGGAGAGATTTACCGTCCGGACATTTACCTCAGACGTGGAGAGATTTACCGTGGACATTTACCTCAGACGTGAAGAGATTTACCGTGGACATTTACCTCAGACGTGGAGAGATTTACCGTCCGGACATTTACCTCAGACGTGGAGAGAGATGCAATTACAAATTTTCCACCAAAACAGTTGGCTCGCACCATTGAGGCCTTCTCAAGACTGCACGGGGTAAGTGTTCTATGAATCCCTTCGACTTTCATGATGCTTTCAAATCAAATTTAACATACAAAGTTTTCATAAACGACTTCAAAGTGATAAAGATTAAAAAAAATGCAGATAAAATGTGAATAAGTTAAATTAACAGAGAAAATAAGACGATTCTCAGTGACATAAGTATTGAAACCCTTGCACCTAATTAACTGTGAAATCACTTCAGGAGTAAATTATTTGTTTGAAAGATTATAAAATAAGTGTAATTAGATTCACCTGTATGTAATCAGTGGGAAAACTTAAAAATTAAACTCCCTCACTTATCTGAGGAGTTTTAAAGTGTCTGGTACACGTCTAACACGACACATCACTCATCGTGGGGTAGATCACAGCAATTTCTGAGAGGAATCGTGCAAATGATGATACAAGCATCAAATTTGGCACATTTGTTCTCCAGGGGATTCGAATCAAATCTGCCAGATTTGATCAGAAAGCCCTGCAGAACAGAAATGCCAAATATGATGCTTGTATCATAATTTGCACTATTTTTCTACTATCTACTACACTATCAGTCAACCCCATCCCTCCTGTTAAACATGGTGGTCACAGCATCATGTTATGCAGCTGCTTTTCATCAGCAGGGACTGGCAAGCTTGTCAGGAGAGAAGGCACAATAAAAGTTGAAGTGATGACGATGATTCATTTCTAACGCGAGGAAGTGACATTGTCTCCGGGCATTAAGCTTTGTTTAATTCACCATGTAAGTTCTGAGCGGTTTGTGCATCATCCAAGTCATATTCACTTCATCAAATGGTCATGTGACATGTGGTAAAGTTTCAATTTCCTCCGTTGAACGGTTTTCGAAGTACACTCTTAACACTAGAACTGCCTCTTTATAACTGCTGCCAGTGATGATTAGCTACCAAGATGTCCCACTTTGATGCAACCCTATTTTGATCACACACCTGAGCCATTATGTCCTGTTTATTCAAATAAATTCAGAAGGAGATAAAACAAAAAAAATTAAATTCAAATCAAATGGAAGAGCAAATAAAACAGGTACTGCATTGGAGTCATCAGGAGGAACCGGAACGAGCAAAGATGAAGTCATCAGGAGGAACTTGGATTTCAGCTGCTACTCTTCCACCCTCAAACCCATCCAGGCACAGCCAAGTGAGCCTTTTACAAAAAAAAAAATTCTGCCTGCCAGACCTTTCCACCTATCAGGTTGAAATTTCAAACGTATATTCCTCATCACTACGAGATTAGTTCACCTATGAATGTCGTGAACACCCTGGTATCCTCAAGGCTTAAGGTACATGTGTGTGAAGTTTCCCCCTTCGATCTGTCCAGCTGTTCTGGGGAAGATTTTAAAAAGCTTTCGGGTAAATCCTCCAATGTGGAGGTAAGCAGGCAGCACAGTGCCAGGCAGCTATAGGTAGAGCAAATAGGGTTTTAGGTTGTATTCGGAGGGAGATCATTTATAAATCAAAAGAGGTGGTGTTAACATTGTACAGGAATTTAGTGAGGGCCACATCTAGAATATTGTGTACAGTTTTGGTCACCACAGTTCCGGAAGGCAGGGCCAGATTTATGTGTTGTGGGGCCCTGGGCCCTAGAAGTACGCGGAGCCCTCTCGGGGCCGCAGCCATTTTTACTTCATATATGCTTATAAAAGTATTCATATATAAATGCACCAACCTAGGCTGGGCAAAAGAAAAAAACCACAGTTTATGTGTAAAAACATGTATTTCAGAAACTACAAGTAACAAAAGTTTATATACAAGAAATACCACTATGGATGAAAACAACGGAACAGAGAAAATAATCGCAAAACCAAAATGTGATGGTATCATCTCAAATCTCAATGCAGAAAGTTTTTTTTTTGTCATTTTTGCAGATATGATTGCATTATTGCACACTTTGGCGTAATTGCTACAATATATTTGCGAGATGTTAAAAACCTACAGAATCTTTTAGCTTCTTCCTGGCTTTGATTCGCGCAAAGTCCTCGATTGATTCACGTGTGCTTACTCTCCTGAACAGTTCGTGTTCAGCACTCAGTATGGCCAGCGATGCCAAACGATCTTGGCCGATCGTACTACGCAGATAGTTCTTGATCCTTTTCAATTTTGAGAATGATCGTTCTCCCGTACAGTTCGTGACAAACATTGACAGGTATACCCGCAAAGCTATCTCCACGTTGGCGAATGCTGCCACCATATCGTAATTGTGGATTGTGGAAAACGTAGTAGTTTCAGACAATTTTTCCGAGTCTTCTGTCTGCATCGTCTTGAGAAATGTCTGGAAATGTACAATTTCCAAAACCAGAGAAGGTTCCAGGTCGTTCGGGTAACTCTTGACCAGGTCTGCAGCGGAGTCGTGGAGCTTATCCGTCTGCATGGTCGTTATTTCTGAAAAGAATGAGAAACGTTGACGGAGTGTTCCATAGGCCTTGAGGTGATCTCCGAGTGACGTTGTTAGCTGATCAATGATGGGTATGTAGGATGTGGTCCTGAATCTCTCTCTGGGCGGTAACTGGGTGTCATCGGCACTGTCTACTTCATCATGATGTCGCTTCCTCCTTCGAACACGTCGCTGATCGTCTTCGTACTCGCTGTGACCACATTTATCAATAGCAATATGTTCAAAGTCGTCAAACCGTTCCCGTAGGTCCTGTACGAACTCTGTCAGTGATTCGAGTAGTTTCACTGCCGTGTCTCTGCGTTTCGATGTTCATCCATTGCAAGATTGTCAAGTAACATGATATTTTGCTGGACTCCATTGGCCAGTGCTTCTACAGCATCTGCACGGGCTGACCACCGTGTATCTGACAAGCACTTGACGACTGGCATGTGTTTCAGTGCATCGCGATGTTTGCGCCAACGATAGGTTGACTTCACAAGATAAACATACAGCCGTTGAACGATACCAAACAGAATCACAACAGCCATGCAGCACTCAGCAGCACACGTCCCAATGAGGTTGAGAGAATGAGCCATGCAAGGAACAAACTGGGCGAATTCGCAACGACCTTTTAGGTGCGCCTGGATGCCGCAGTATTTTCCAGACATGTTGCTGGCGTTGTCGTACAATTGACCGCGACAGTCAGAGATCGGAATTTTGTTCGTTTGGAGAAAATCAAGAACTACGTCTGCGATCTCCTTTCCGGTATGATTCAGTAAGGGCACGAATGTCAAGAAACGCTCTACTGGCCCCTCTGGCAACACGCAGCGGATGGTTAGACATAGCTGGTCAGTGTGCGACACGTCCGGAGTGGAGTCCACCGATATGGAGTAATATTTGGCCCTCCGAACTTCTGCTACAATGGCACTCAGAACTTTTCTACCCAACACATTGATTAGTTCGTTACATACTGTCGATGAGAGGTAGTTTACGTTACCGCTCCCTTTGTTGGCATGTTTCTGGAGATGTGCCGCAAGGAAAGTGTTGGACTTGCTCAGAAGCTCCATCACTCCCAGGTAATTTCTGTTATGTACTGAACCGATCACCTCGTCGTCACCTCGGATGGGCAGGCCACGTTCACATAGAAACATGAGGACATCCACACACCGTCGTAGCACTTCGTGCCAGTAGTGCTGTTCTGACTCATACTGACGAACTAGTCCAGCGTTAACGCGGCCTTGCAATGATTTTCCTACTGGCCAGGCTCGACATTGCCTGTTTATGCTGATCTGAATTAGTGTGTCCTTCTATCGACTCCCTAGCATGTTTCCAATCTTGGAACCCGGATGTAAACCGACTTTTAGTGTCTGACATGGGTGACAACAGACGGCAAATAAAACAGAACAGACGGCCGGTCTCTTCAGAATAGCACAACCAACTGAGATTGATTTCTTCTCCAGATAACGTGTGTTTTCTACTGAACAAATTTTTTGTACAATGACGAGTTTTATTTCCATCACGGACAGCGGAGTTATTGTAGTCACTGTCAACATTACGACATTGTGCACTATCCTTCTCGATCCAGTAGTTTCAGAACTTCTCTGGTAGCTGGTCTGGCTAAAGGCCAATGTCTTTTTCATGATCTTCAGCCGTTTCGCTGTCTACTTCTGAACCACATTCTGAAGCAGAATCGTTTGAGTTTTTATCACCGCTAGCATCAGCAGCACTGAAACAAGGAGCAGGGCCAACAGCAGATAATGCTGACGTAGTCGTAGCTATGTTTCCCTTCGTGTTGTTATCCTGTTCATTGTATAACCCGACTGTGGCTGTTGTACTCTTAAGCCAACTTGTAATTTTGGGTAGCTTGTTCTGTTCGTTCGGCTGCTATGCTTTCCTTCCGCTTGGCCGCACCAGACTGGTATTTTCTTCCTCGATCACGTTCACGTTCCGCCATGGCTCAACCAGGTCCACACAAAGGCAGTTCCTACAATAGAAAGCAATATTTCAGCAGTTGACACTGAACACACCTTAATAATAATAATAATAATAATAATAATAATCGAGATATATTAATGTGGATTGATAAGAAGCCTTGGGCTTGTCGAGTATCTCTCCATGGCTCAGATTATTATTGCAAGGTGCGTCTCTCTGGTGGAGGAAACCGGAGAACCTGGAGGAAACCACCGTGTCTCGGCCATGACACATGATTTACATATGCCACCGGTAGTATTCGAACCCACTCCGCCGCATCCAAATTGAGGTGACCAGCCAGCAACCTCACCACTCTGCCACCGAGACACACCTTATAAATATAATAAAATATTATCCGGTGTGTAAACTTGAATTATACAATTATAGTATAACCACCCCAGCAGTACGCCTGTGCAGTACATAGCAAACATAGATTCAGGGCAGGCGTGTAATTTTGCAAAAATGAAATCGAGACGGCCATAGCTTGCTGGGATTGGGAAAACCCTCACTTTTTTCGTGTGACCTATTTCTGTGGTAGTCCTTAAGATTGTGCTCTTATGATTAGTGGAAAGGAAAAAAAGTAAGTTCAAAGATGTAAAATAAATGACAAACATAACCAAACAGATGCCAAATTAACAGGGATATTGAGTATTTGTTTCGTGATTCACTGACCATTTACACAAACGAACTCGATTTTTTTCACAAACAAACAAAAGGGGGGAAATAGCAGAATTTCTTGTGATATTTGCGTTTGCACGGGGCCCCTGGGAGGCGCGGGGCCCTGGGCCGTGGCCCTGTGGGCCCTGCCCTAAATCCGGCCCTGCCGGAAGGACATAGATGCCATTTAGAGGGTTCAGCACAGGGCTACGAGATTGATTCCGGGCCAAGTTCGACTCAGCTATGAGGAGTGGCTGAAGGAGACAGGGCTTTATACACGAGAAAGGAGGCGGTTATGAGGAGATATGATGGAAATGTTTAAGATAATGAAAGGTATAGATAAATTATTCAACAGTCGATAGTGATAGAACCAGGGACCATAGCTTGAGAGTAAAGAAGAGGAGAGTTAAGATCGTAGTCAGGCAGGGATCTTTTACTCAGGGAGTAGTTCATGCATGGAATGGCCTCCCTGGAAAGATAGTGGCAGCAGAAAAAGTAGATAAGTTTAAATTTGAATTAGATAGGTAGCTGGAAGTTATGGAGATAGGAGGGGTATGGGGTTGTTGATTGGACTTTTAGGTAGTTTGAGTATTGATGGGTGATTGTGTATGGAGTGCTGTTGGTGGGGATCTTGTCAAGGGGGGTTGTGTGGTTGATGTGTGTTTTTAATCAAGCCCATGCCCCCTCCCCAAGGGGAAGAAAAGGGGTGGGGGACAAAAACAAACTACAACAAAAAAACAAACAGCAAAAAGCCTAAACATTTATTTCGTTAATTGAAAACTTTTTTTTTGGCATTTTCTTCCTTGGATCTTGAGTGGATGGGTTGGTGTGGTGTTCGTGCAGGCATAATGGGCTGAATGGCCTCCACCGGTGTTGGATTTCCTTGATGTGGCTGCCACACCATGTGACCGATGACATCATGATACAAGGGGTAATTTTGGAGCGTGCCAAAAAAAAAAAACCGTTCCTCGTGGATAGGTGGTCATACCTGTAAAGGTTCACCTTGATCTGTTCAACCGTTTCAGAGATGATTGTTGAAGGTTCAAAAAAAACCCAAACAAACACAAAAAAACCCGGCTGCTGAACCACGTGACCGATGTCATCAATTTCAATTTATGGTGAATATTTTGTCAATCCGACAAAATTGCAGAGAAAATGGAATGACAAAATGCAGACACGTACTACATTCCACTTAAGCATGTACGCGACCGATTGCTTAACCCTGCTTTTCGCTTCGTGAGTGTGGGTTAACTAAGCTTTAAAGTTTAAAGCTTCATGCTTTCCTCAAAAGACAGATGTTATATAGAATTCCACAGGACTGAATCCAGCAGGACACAGCTTGGCAGGAATTGTCCTTGTGCAGAGTTGGTCTGAAGCGGGGAGTGGGTGCAGCCGGCCTGGGTGGGGCTGTGGCTGTCTGGCAGTGGAGGCAAGGCTAGTCTTGCATAGACCCTGATGTACTTTTACTCAGTTTCACCGCTGAGCTCCGTGGGTGTTTTCTCCCCTGCTGAAGACAACTTGTCGTTTTATAGCCTCAACCCCCACCATCAGCCATGATGCACTTAGCCACTTAGCCCCTCTCCACTTGGCTGCTCTTGGTCTGCCACTCAGACCTGGGGTTTGACAAACCCGACCCCGCCCTTTTATCATGCTCTTTGCCATCATTCCCATCCTAAAACTCGCCACCTGATGACATATCAGATGTTTTTAACCTTCATCCCGTTCTTTGGCTTGTTTTTACACCCCATGCACATTTCAACATATATCGTTGAATATTTTAGAAAGAACCATCTTTTCGATCAAGAGTTTTTATGACGATGGTTTCTCACATGTTTCATCTGTGCAGCTAAGTTTTTGATTTGATAGAGGGCTAATCAGCCAACTCATTATCAACATTGTTCTGGGGTGCATTTACACCCCGGTGTTATATCATTGCTTTTGTGCATTTCCCTCATAGGTTCTTGACTACTACACTTATATTATTCCATTATGTATCTGCTTTCAAGTGAGCTGATAGAACCTATTACACAGGTGCTCAAGATAGAAAATCATGTAAAAAAAAAAAAACATGCTTGGTACAGGTTGGGGGAATCAGTCAGACTTTTATTTGAAGACAGTGATGAAGAATCAGATTTTTCTTCAAATGCAAATGACAGTGGTGATGAGTTTGTACCTGCAGTTAATGCCTCCTCATCTGATGAAAACCATATTTGTGAAAACTCGAGTGGTAAAGATGACTCGTTACAACCAGATCCTCAACAAAATGTCACCACAGCTCAAGCAGCTAATAACCAACTTGTACAGGCTGAAGTCCAGCATAATCAACAGCCCATTAATCATGGAAGAGTCGAGGGGGGCACAGTCGATGGCAATTTTTTCTGTCCTGATCACAGTGCAAGCACCCTGTTCTGCGAGGAATGTGTCTGAAGTCAGAGGCAGTACTGACCATAGTTAGCTTGAATGATTTTCCTCAACTACCTGTTCATATTATATCTAATTCATCAAGACATTTTATACCTAATTCATCAAGCGAAAGTGTTTTATTAATGGGGTGAAAGTACACCCCAGATAAAACTGTTTAGTCTTCATTAGTACGCATGGTCAGGAGTTGTCCAAACTGAATTTGTGTTGGTTGTCCATGTTTACATGTATTGAGATACTGATACCGTACATAAATGAAGAAAATGTTCGTGTTGCAAAGAAATAGAAGCTTGACCTTGAAGAAAGGCATTTTTTTCACCATTTTAATTTTTTTGAGATTGGTATCCATTGCAACCATAAAAATAGTAAACTTGCGCAGAAAGCATATGATTTACTCAAAAAGGGATCGTAAATAATAAATATATCAATTATGTTTTGAAATAATCCACACGTCGTGTTTTAAATCCATGGGGTGTGAACATACCCCAAAGGTCTTAAATGGTTTATTTTCATTTGTGTGAGAGTGAGGGTTAAAGCATATTTAGGACAGATTACAAAGGTAAGAACATTAAAAAGGGTGTCAAGAGAAAGCGGTTTTAGACACGCGTGTGGCCGGTTGACAACAGCTTTCGATAACATAAAACAACACATATTCCATATCACAATTAAATGACCTCACACTTTTATTCTAATACATGCAATATGGGAAATAACTATCACTATAGAATGCATTTCCACAACAACATAGACATTTTGCAGACATGATACATGACACTTCTTTCAGAGCTGCATTATAAACTTGTCTTTCCCTGAATCATTTTCCATTTTCTTCCATGAAAAAAAAAGAACAATTTGCTTTATCTTCTTTGGACGGACTGGGTGAAGATTTGTGTAAAGATGAGGTTTGAAACAATAATAAATTCATTAAATAAACGTATACTGAGCTATATCTTCTTCTTCTTGCATATGGCAGCTTGGCTGCCGGGTAGCTATCATTTTGTTCTGGTGCGATGGTGCCGCTGATGCTGTGCCCCTATAGCAGTATACTGGCACTCATTTTGCCGACTTCCAAAGGATGACAGGCTGAATCAACCCCCACCCAGTGTTAATTTAGCAGCTAACAGACCTCAAACTCAGGACCCTTAGATCCCCAGCCAGCCAGCCTCACCGCTAAGCCAACCCCAGGCTTCAATGAGCTATATTAAACATCAAACTTGCATAAATCCAACAAGGAGACCAAAGTCATCTATACCCATTTTAAAATCCTTGAATGGCAGTGCAGTCGGTAATCTTACAAGTCTGAAATTATGGATGTCACAGCAAAAAGACAAAAAATGGCTAACTTGTTCTGAGCTTTACACATGAGGTATTAAGTTTCATATTAATCTTAAGGAATGTGGAAATAGGCCTCCATTATGCTGGACTAATGCATGGCCATTGAAGTATTGTAGCCGTACACTCTTGGCCTGGCAGGATAGTCTCGTAATATGCACATTCGCCTTGAGCTGTCTCGGCTGTGTTTGAATCTTGACCCAACTATAAACTGTCACGTACGGCGATACATCAATATGTGAGCCGTCCATCAACAAAACCAGTATGATGACCCGTCTGCCACCATTGTATGTTAAAGATCCCATGGTGTCTCATCAATAATATAGGGTGACTTGTGGCCAGCACCATGAACAAATTACAAATTCCTGTCCAAAACTGCGCATGGCAAGTTGTCCGGTCTTCTTGGATATCCCTCGACACGGTTACACTGCTTGCCATCTCAGAATGTGGTTTGTTTGGACAGCAGTTCTGACACCACAAACAATTTCACATTCCCAGGTTGTTCATTCGTCACATGTGAATGGTTGTCTTCGCTGGAGGACAACCAGGATGATGAGGAGTAGATTCTGGACCAATTTTTTTATTTTAAACTTCACGATACATTTCTTTCTGATGTCCTTCTGTTATTGTTATCAGCAGATGGCAAAGTGGACATAAGCCGATCATTCTGGCAAAGGGTGAAAAAGTGGACATAAGTCATCAACTTATGTGGCGACAAAGGTGACAAAGTGGACAAAAAGGCATAGTGGACATAAGTCCTCAACTGGCAAAGGGCGAGAGTTGGCTGATATGATGGAGAGAAGAAAGGTGGACATACTGTGTGTACAAGAGACCAAGTGGATGGGGAGTAAGGCTATGAGCATTGGAGGTGGTTTCAAACTGTTC
Source organism: Eptatretus burgeri (assembly GCF_056783735.1). Lineage (NCBI taxonomy): Eukaryota > Metazoa > Chordata > Myxini > Myxiniformes > Myxinidae > Eptatretus > Eptatretus burgeri. The sequence goes on from NC_140968.1 coordinate 71,853,060, forward strand.
TGCCATGGTGTGGATGGGAGGAGAATGGTGTCAGGGTAATCCTGAAGGAAGATTATGTCAAGAGGGTATTGGAGGTGAGGAGAGTTTCTGACTGAGTAATGAGTGCGAAGTTGGAAATTGAAGGGGTGATGATGAATGTCATCAGTGCATATGCACTGCATATGGGGTGTGAGATGGAATATCAAGAAGATTTCTGGAGTAAGTTAGATGAAGTGGTGGAGAGTGTATCCAAGGATGAAAGAGTGGTAATTGGAGCAGATTTCAATGGGCATGTTGGGGAAGGGAATAAAGAGGATGAGGTGGTGATGGGTAGGTACGGTCTCAACGAGAGAAATGTTGAAGGGCAAATGGTGGTAGAGTTTGCAAAAAGAATGGAAATGGCAGTGGTAAATACGTATTTCAAGAAGGAGAAACACAGGGTGACATACAAGAGTGGAGGAAAGTGCACACAGGTGGATTACATCTTAAGCAGGAGATGCAACCTGAAAGAGATTAGAGACTGTAAGGTGGTGGCAGGGGAGAGTGTAGCTCAACAGCATCGATTGATGGTCTGTAGGATGATTTTGGAGGTGAGGTTGAGGAAGAGAGTGAGGGCTGAACCCAGGACCAGATGGTGGAAGCTGAAGGAGGAAGACTGTTGTGTGGAATTTAGGGGAGGCGAGACAGGTGTTGGATGGTGGTAAAGATGGGTGGGATGATTGGGCAACTACAGCAGAAGTGGTGAGGGAGATAGCTAGGAAGGTACTTGGTGTGACATCTGGACAGAGGAAGGAAGATAGGCAGACTTGGTGGTGGAACGAGGAAGTACAGGAAAGTATAAGGAAGAAGGGGTTGGTGAAAAAGAAGTGGGATAGTCAGAGAGATGAAGAAAGGAGGCAGAAGTACAAGGAGTGGCGGCGAAAGGCAAAGAGAGAGGTGGCAAAGGCTACGAAAAAGGTATATGACGAGCTGTATGAGAAGTTGGATACAAAAGAAGGGGAAAAGGATTTATACCGATTGGCAAGACAGAGGGACCGAGCTGGATAGGATGTGCTGCAGGTTAGGGTGATAAAGGACGTAAATGGGAATGTGCTGACGAGCGAGGAGAGTGTGTTGAGAAGGTGGATGGAGTACTTTGAGGAGCTGATGAATGAAGAAAATGAGAGAGAGAAGGTTGGAAGAGGTGGAGATAGTGAATCAGGAAATGGGGTGGATCCAGTAAGGATGAAGTGAGGACTGCTATGAAGAGGATGAAAAGTGGAAAGGCGGTTGGCCCAGATGACATACCAGTGGAGGCATGGAAGTGCTAAGGAGAGATGGCAGTGGGGTTGTTAACCAGATTGTTTCATAAAATCTTGGAAAATGAGAGGATGCCGGAGGAGTGGAGATTAAGTGTGCTGGTTCCGATTTTCAAGAACAAGGGTGATGTGCAGAGCTGTGGAAATTACAGAGGGATAAAGTTGTTAAGCCACACCATGAAGTTGTTGGAAAGAGTAGTGGAAGCTCGGTTGAGAAGAGAGGTGACGATTTGTGAGCAGCAATGTGGGTTTATGCCAGGAAACAGCACCACTGATGCGATGTTTGCTTTGAGAATGTTGATGGAGAAGTATAGGGAAGGCCATAAGGAGTTACATTGTGTGTTTGTGGATTTAGAGAAAGCCTATGATAGGGTGCGAAGAGAGGAGTTGTGGCATTGTATAAGGAAGTCGGGAGTGGTGGAGAAGTATGTGAGGATTGTGCAGGATATGTATGAGGACAGTGTGACAGCGGTGAGGTGTGCGGTAGGAATGACGGACCGGTTTAAGGTAAAAGTGGGATTGCACCAAGGATCGACTCTGAGCCCTTTCCTGTTTGCAATGGTGATGGATAGGTTGACGGACGAGATCAGACTGGAGTCTCCATGGACTATGATGTTCGCGGATGACATCATGATCTGTAGGGAGAGTAGGGAGCAGGCTGAGGCGAGCCTTGAGAGGTGGAGGTACGTACTGCAGAGAAGGGGAATGATAGTCAGCAGGAGTAAGACAGAGTACATGTGCGTAAATGAGAGGGAGGGTGGTGCTATGGTGCGGTTGCAAGGAGTTGAGGTGGGGAAGGTGGATGGGTTTAAATACTTGGGATCAACTGTCCAAAGTAACGGAGAGTGTGGGAGAGAAGTGAAAAAGAGAGTGCAGGCAGATGGAGTGGGTGGAGAAGAGTTGCAGGAGTGATTTGTAACAGAAGGGTTGCTGCAAGAGTTAAGTGGAAAGTATATAAGACGGTAGTGAGACCAGCTATGTTGTATGGTTTGGAGGCGGTGGCGCTAACAAAAAGACAGGAAGCGGAGCTGGAGGTGGCAGAGTTAAAGATGCTGCGATTCTCGTTGGGGTGACGAGGATGGACAGGATAAGGAATAAGTATATTAGAGGGACTGCGCAGGTAGGATGGTTTGGAGACAAAGTGAGAGAGTCGAGATTGAGATGGTTTGGACATGTGCACAGGAGGGAAGCGTAGTATATCGGGAGAAGGATGCTGAAGATGGAGCCGCCAGGCAGGAGGAGAAGAGGAAGGCCAAAGAAGAGGTTCATGGATGCGGTGAGGGCGGACATGCGGGTGGTTGGAGTGTCGATAGAAGATGTGGAGGATAGAGCGAAATGGAGACGGTTGATCCGCTGTGGCGACCCCTAACGGGAGCAGCCGAAAGAAGAAGAAGAAGAAGAAGAAGAAAAAGAAGAAGAAGAAGAAGAAGAAGAAGAAGAAGAAGAAGAAGAAGAAGAAGAAGAAGAAGAAGAAGAAGAAGAAGAAGAAGAAGAAGAAGAAGAAGAAGAAGAAGAAGAAGAAGAAGAAGAAGAAGAAGAAGAAGAAGAAGAAGAAGAAGAAGAAGAAGAAGAAGAAGTAGTAGTAGTAGTAGTAGTAGTAGTAGTAGTAGTAGTAGTAGTAGTCCTTCTGTTATTGTCAGTTGATATTTCCATTGCCACATACGTTTGAAGATGTGGTTTTTCAATGCAAGTGAAGTACGTAGGAAACTAAAGGGCCATGTAGATGATATCCATTTAGAATATTTTAATCCCCTCATCTTTTCCTTCCCCTGCATTAGTTCCCCATTTATATCATGTGCACGCCACATGGTTATTGCAAGAGTTCTACACAAACTGCTCCAGCGACGATGTTTTATCCGAACAATTCGTTTCTCTGCTGATGGCTAACTTGGCTCCTTTCCAATAGAAGATCTTGTATCATTGTGACAAAAGAAAATGTGAACAAATGAATAAATTAACGTGTCTGTGAATCTCAAAATTTAAGTTTTGCCATTGTCAAAGTTTATTCCAAGGACAAAGTCAAAAATACATGTTGAAATAATTTAGACACAAAATTTGTTACAGCAATTTACAGTTTTAAGAGTTCAACACCAAACACTGGCCCCACGTACAAAAATTCCAGCAGGTTGGAAAAGGTTAGACATGACATTTTGAAAATCGCGGCTCGTACAATGTGAAGCATGTATTATAGTAAAACGGTTAGTTTTGATCAACAAATACCGTGCATTATGAAAATGTTTAGAAATTATTTGTATCGGCTTCTGTCCAAAGCACTCTATTCCATTTCCCTGAACTCCCTTTGCTGATGTACAGGTTCAAATGAGACATTCAGAATCATCTTGATTTCTTATTTGCACCATCAGAGTGCTGTTGAACCTGCTGGAGATGTTGGTGCAGAAAATGGCTCAACTGATGTTGTCTGCAAGTGCCCTTTACAACACACGTGTCTGCTGCATGTTTGGTTGTATTCCTCCCAGTTTGTCTTGTGAAACTTCAAGCCTCTAGACGTAGCAGTCAAGATAACGTTTTGTTGTTGCTGGAACTGTTCTGGTGTTCATGGAGCCCCAGCTTGGTTTTTCAAGGTCTCAAGTTTGTGCACTTTTGTGAGTGGTTCAGGCTGGCCATGAAATTACGTGAAGTTCCATCATCGACAATGTCGTACGTGCATGTGCACCACACCAACATGGTACCGTTACATTGAAGGATGGTTGCTTGAGGAAACGATGACCCTCTGTGGGGTTTCAAAGCAAAACGAGCCTCGAAAAACCAAATTCATTTACCTGATGCTGGAGGCAGCTTTTGCTTCGGGTCTTGTGAGGAGATAGCAAGGAGAATTGTTGCAAGCAACTGGAAACTCCAGTGGGGAATTGACTGAAACAATGCAAGGGAAAGACATGTTGGCAATCAAGACTGTAAGTATGAGAGAGAAAGAGAGAAAGAGAAAGAGAAAAAGAGAGAAAGAGAAAGAGAGAGTGAGAGAGAAGCCACAGTAAGCGCACGCACGCACACACAAATAAGCCGAGAGAGACATCGAACACACCAGACAAGACACGTCAAACGGGTGGAGAATGTTCTGAAGGTGAGCCTGCTGTCAAAACCATTATCAAAACCTTTCATACAATTCGTATACATTTTTTGGTGATGTTCAGTTCGTACCATATTGTGTCGTCATTCTACAAAAAAAATGCAAACAGTTTAACACTTTCACAAGGTAAAACCCTCATACCTCCTCGTTGCTCTAACGGTGCACTCTGTTAGAAGGGCAGACATTTTTACAGCATGCATTTTTATAAATTTTAGTAATATGCACACTCATTTGCCAAAAAACAATTTTATGAATTTGTTTTATGTTCCTCGTGATCACATGTTCGTCCGGAATAATACATCGCCGTAAAGGCCTAGCCTAGTGCTGGACATAACGCTGTCTTACTATACCGCCTTCTTACAAAAACCATCATCCTGACGCCCAGCGTCTGGCATTCAGCCCGTGGCCTACAGATGTCACATAGAGTCAGACACATGGGTTATATGTTGTTCAACTGCAGTCAGCATAGTGACAGGATGGGTTGAATGCTGGATGCTTGGATGATGTGTACATCCAGAGAGGTCTTGCCGAGCACTATACGTAACGCCATGACGTCCCAGGAAAAAAATAAAAATAAAGAGCATGACAGAAAGGAGGACGGAGAAATCTGGCTACTTTAATTATACAGATGATAGAAAGATCGACATTCCAATGCAGGGAAAACTCACCCTTAAGCTTTTCTGATCTTGAAACATGTCTTAGTATCATACGTTTAGTCCGATATACAGCTCGCCATTTCTTCACCAAAAACTGCAGCCTAAACAAAAAATAAAAAAACAAACACATGAAAATGACCTCACTGTTCTGTCGCTCGGAAACGAAGTACTAAATACGGAAAGGAAGTGTTTCCTTTCTATTATTGGAGAGGACGCAAGACAAATGCTAAAAATTAAACAAATATCAACAACCCCAAAAGTGAGACTTCTCGGTTACTCACATAAGTGTGAGCAGCTTCTGATTTTGCAAGCTTCCTGTCAAAATCTCAGTAAAAATTAAAGAGCAGGTTTTGAGTCGATGATGACCGCGTGATTCGAAGGTTGTAATCACATTAATAATCGTTGGGCAATTATTTTCTTACATTTGAAACTCAAAATATGCTAAAATTAACTTTCAAGTCAAAACTTTTGTCAGTGGTCGAAAAACAGACCGGAATTTACCGAAGATGCTATGACGTCACGTTCTCCGAAAACTTCGTGAACATTAGGAAACAGCGTGTGAGCAATGGCGAGATGCGAATCAGTGAGTGATTTCAGCGGCGATTAAATTGAGTGTTTTCATTCCGATATTGCCGTGGACGAGTCGGAGGATGATGGGAATTTATACTATGGAGTTTCTGGCCCTGAGCCATATAAATTTGAGCCACTTGCAAGTGCCAGAAAACGGCCTATTTTGTGTACAAGTGGCAGGACTGACTGCCCGGCAGTTCACACCGAGAGACTCCACCAGACAGATTGGTTTGTAGATTTTCATTTTCTTGTTCGATGCATAAAATAATATAAAGTTTGATTCGCCTGTGACTTGATATAATAATTTTTAACCCTCTAGTCACTCAAGAGTCAGAAATACAATGAATCAATAATGGACCCACATATATTATACACCGTAACCTTGGCGTTGAAGTCTTTCTGACAGTTTCGCTTGACCCCAGCGAAAGTGCACAGTTAGAACAAACCCCCAACTTTCAAGAAACTGTTGTGGCATATAAATACCAAAACATGTTTAGCCTCATTGGGAAATATTCTACGAAATTTAGGAAAAAAAGTGGAAAATTGATTAATTTTTTGACAATTGAAATGAAATAGCCCAATTTGCTGATGTTGTTAAAAAAAAGTAATTTGATCAACAATAAGTTGATTTGTTGAGAAATTTTTTCATGCTTGTGTTTTTTTAGAAAGTATATTTATGTGTTTTTCCATGTACTCTTTAAGAATACATTTCAAGGTTTTTCTCACTTAAACTCAACAATTGATTCTGTGACAGAGCAGTATCTGGAAAACTTGTCAACCAACAACTCATATTCACAGAGTGGTGATCAGATGTGTTTATGCCTTCGTAATCCTCGGCTGTGAAATGGTCACCAGAAATGACAAGTCTATCCAAAGGGTCCTCTTTACCCGTTTTCTTTGGGGGAAAATTCGCCCGTTGTGTTTGTACAAATGTCATCGATTGCCGGCGAATGTTTGATTCCTTCGGGAATCGGTTGGAGTGATTACCCGTTTTCCAGCCATTTTCACAAAACATGACGACACACTGACGAGGAATGATGTACAAATATCCAAATAACTTTGTGCTACACTAATTCAAAATAAAAACAGGATAATATAGACAGTTGCAAGCTCAAAAAAAAGCAAAAGAACGGCCCGCTGAACTGGACACTTCTTCAATGAGCGAGTGAGCGTCCGCTTTGTTTTGGAGAACGTGACGTCACCATTCATATATGGTACGCGGCTGTTTTTTTCAAGAGCCTCGATAAATAACAACTTCGGAGTTAAATTTCATTAATTTTCCCAATAGTTAGGCAACCACAATAGTTTGCATCAAACTATTTAATGCACATATAATCATATTGATAAATTTTCAGAACATGTTTGGTGACCCGCAACTTGCTCTTTAATCAATGATACGAACAATGTTCTGATGTACACACAATATAAAAGGGGAGGTTTTTATTCAACTCATTATCTTTGAGAACAGGAAAATAAGTAAAGTACCTGATGATTGCAATGATAACCCATGCAGTGGAGCGGAATCTGTTGATTTTCCCAGGCTGAGCCACTCCTGCCTTGGGGTAGGCCCCCATACGAGCTACGAGAGCCAGGGTGGCCTTTTCAGTTGCCTCAAAGCCCCCAATTAGCAGAAGCAGGTAGACTTTCTGATATGCAAGCGATTTGCGGAAACTCTCAGCACGTAGGTACCTGCTGTGATATTTGTACAGCTGGAGAGATGGACGGTGAAAGTGTATTAAAGGAAGGGGGCATAGTTTTGCATTCAATTAACTTAAGGCAGGCATGACCCATGGATGTGTATTAATTACTCCACCGTTCAAAAGTTTTAGAACACCCCCATTTTTCCAGTTTTTACTGAAATTTAAGCAGTTCAAGTCCAGTGATTAACCTGAAATGGTACAAAGCCAAGCGATAAACTGCCAGAGGTTAATCAAAAAGTTTACGTTACGAAAAACTAAAAAATAATGTAAATTTCAGTTGTTAAAAAAGGCCCTTTTCAGAGAACAAGTAATGGGTTAGCAATTGCAGCTGTTCTGCAGCAATGGAAGTAAATTAAGCCTTGAAAGTTGATGCAAACAACTCCTACAGGTGTCCTAACTTTTGTTGATTAGTTACAAACCCTCTGTCTGTATAAAAGCAGTGTTGGAACAGACTGTGTTGCCACACCCTCTGAAGTATTATTTGGACAATATTGTACTGCAGGAAGTAGTATATTGCTATCATATTGGCGAGAAAAAGACAATTGACAAAGGAAGACAGACAGACCATTATAACCCTTAAAAGTGTAGGTCGAGAAATTGCAAAGAAGCCAAGTAAAGATGTTGGTGAGTACAGTTTCCTACACCATCAAAAGGCACTTGGAAACTGGAAGAAACTCTGACAGGAAGAGGTCGAGCAGACCCAAAGCCACAACACAATCAGAAGACAAGTTTCTGAGAGTCAACAGCTTGCATGATAGGTGGCTCACAGGACAACAGCATCAAGCACAGCTTAACACTGGTCGAAGTGAGGAAGTCTCAGTTTCAACTGTGAAGAGAAGACTTCGAGATGCAGGTTTGACAGGTCGAGTGGCAGTAAGAAAGCCATTGCTAAGATGGCAAAATAAGAAAAAGAGGCTTGCCTGGGCCATGAAGCACCGCCAGTGGATTACTGAAAACTGGAAGAAGGTCTTATGGACCGATGAATCAAAATTTGAAATCTTCGGTTCATCACGCAGGGTTTTTGTGCGCTGGCGAGAAGGCGAAAGGATGGTTCCTCAGTGTGTGACACCAACTGTCAAACATGGAAGAGGAGGCGTGATGATCTGGGGCTCTTTTGCTGGATCCAGAGTCGGCGCCTTGCACAGAGTGACTGGCAACCTGAACCAAAAGGGCTACCACAGTATTTTGCAGCACCATGCAATACCCTCTGGTCTATGCCTAGTTGGTCACAAGATAACGACCCAAAACATACCTCCAGGCTATGTCAGAAATACCTTGGAAGAAAAGAACAAGATGGTAGACTTCAAATCATGGAATGGCCAGCACAATCTCCAGACTTAAACCCCATCGACCTGGTTTGGGATGAACTAGACAGAAGGGTGAAAGCAAAGCAACCTACAAGTGCAACACATTTGTGGGAACTTTTGCAACAGTGTTGGGAAGAACTTTCCGAACAATATTTGATTTCCATTGTAGAAAGAATGCCACGAGTATCAGGTCAGGGTCAGGTATGGTAGCATGTGCCAGAACAGCGCGTTGCTGCGTCCTCTTTCCGCCGGTACTCCAGGGGCCTCCGTCTGGCCTTCCCCCAGGCAGATGCCAGGCGCATCCCCATCTCCTTGAGATGCTGGTCAACCTGCTGCAACCACGAGGCACGTGGTCGGCCCATTGGCCTCCTCCACTCACGAGACTCCCTCGCTGAGAGAATCTGGTGAACAAGATCAGCGTCAGCAAAACGAGCCACATGTCCATACAGCCGCAACTGACGCCCACGGACCATGCAGGAACAAATCTCATCCGAGTCTCTCTCAGCAACCACTCGTTGGACACAAAATCTGACCAGCGATAGCCAAGGATTCTCAGAAGAGACCTGGTACCAAAGGAATTAAGTCTCCGTCTCAGATCCTTGGTCAGAGTCCAAGTCTCGCATCCATAAAGCAAGATTGGAAGCATCCATAAAGCAAGCACTCGGACTTTCGTCCTCCCGCACAGGTACCGGCAGTGCCACACCCCATGACACACCCCTGACGAACTCCAGTAACAACTGGAAATAAGTCAGAGATGGTACCACCACACTTCACAGCACTCTCAGTACCAGAGTAGAGTTCAGACATCAGATCGATCAGTTTTGGTGGCACCCCACGAAGACCAAGAATCCTCCAGAGGGCATCCGATTCACTGAATCGAACGCTTTACAGAGATCAACAGAGGCTGCAAGCAGCCCCTGCCAAAACTCTCGTCTGCGTTCGGTGAGGACACGAAGTGCAAGGATACGGTCAATCGTTGACCTCTTTGGTGTAAAGCCTGACTGCTCTGGACGCTGGTGCTCAAGCAGATGGTGGCGAACCCTATCAAGAATTATCCAAGCAAAGACCTTGCCCGGCACTGAGAGCAGCGTCACCCCTCGGTAGTTGTTGCAGTCTTGGCGATCACCCTTCTCTTTCCAGAGAGGGACAACAAGGCCCCTCTTCCAATCAGTTGGGATGATGCCTGTGTTCCAGGCAGAGCACAAAACTGCATGCAACGACATGAGTGCAGTATTTCCACCAGCCTTGAGAAGTTCAGCATGGATGCCACAGATCCCTAGAGCTTTACGCCATTTCAACCGGTTCACCGCAGCCCGTGTTTCCACAAGCGAAGGTGGACCACAGTTGATTGGAAGGTCAGCAACAGGGATTGTAACACCCTTGACGTCCAACTCGACAGCTGGGGGAACAGCCTGGTACAACCGCTCAAAGTAACCGGCCCAGCGGGCCTTCACTTCAGACTCCTCTGTCAAGAGCCTACCACTCTCTGCTCTAACTGCAGTGCTCCGAGGGATGGGCTTGGATGAATGCAATGCGCGGATTCCCCTGTAAGCGGGACGAGAATCACCTGTCCACAGGTGATGCTCTACCCCCTCAGATTCCTAGCACATCGGCCTCCTTGTCCACCCTTAGTGCACGCACAGTTTTACGCATCAGCTCCCTGAACAGCTCAGCTCTGCCATTCAGCCTGGCCCTGCGACTCTGGTCAAAGGTATCCAGTGTCCCTTGAGAGACAAAATTCTTCTTTGCCCTGCGGTGAGTTCCAAGATATCCACCGGCAACATCAAGGACAGTGGTCTTGAAGGCACTCCACAACTCCTCAGGACCCCCCAAAGCACCCAGACACCCCAAATGTCCACTCAGCCTGTTCACAAACTCCTCAGCTACTCTCTCATCCTTGAGCTTGCCAATATCCAGCCTTGGCTGGGATGGTACCATTCTCCAGGATTTAAGGTGCAGCTTTGGAGTTGCTACAACAAGCCGGTGGTCAGTATTGAGGAACTGAGCACTCCGGTAGACTCTGCAGTTCTGGATCATCCTCGAGCGACCGTCAACGAGGACATGGTCAATCTCCTTTGCCACACCGCCAGCGATGGAATACCAAGTCCAGAGATGAGCTTGTGGGCGCTGAAACCATGAACGAGCCACCCTAAGTCCATGACTTCTTGCAAAGTCAAGGAACTTAGTGCTATTCTGGTTCATAGTTCCTGACCCATGGGGACAAACACATGTCTCATAACCATCCCCATCAGTTCCAGTCGATGCATTGAAATCCCCCAAGACTGGAAGTGTATCTCCTCTGGGGCACTGATCAACTACAGACTCGAGCGTGGCGTAGAATGTGTCCTTCACGGTGAGGTCACTCGCCTCAGTCGGAGCATAGACAGAGACCAAGAAAATGACACCGAAGGAGTGACGAACCTTCGTCTCATAATACGCTCGTTGACCGGTGTTACCTCAAATATCATTGGGGTCAGCTTATTGGACACAGCTACAGCAACTCCTTGAGTATGGTAACCATCAGAGCGACCAGACCAATAGTAGGTGTAACCACCCACCATTATCTCGCCGCAATCCGGTCTCCGAACCTCAGAGAGTGCTGCAATACTGATGTCCAAACGCTTGAGCTCAGATGATACCAGAGACAGGTGATCATCCTCTCTTAGGGATAGGACATTCCAGGCACCCACCCGAAGGGACCGCCTCAGGTTAACCCAAGGAGACCGCCGTCTGGTGGACGACACTTCAGCACCACTCAGACACACTCTCCCGCAATCTGACCCAGGGATGTTACCCCATGGTTTCCCTCCTTTCATCAAAGATTGGGGGTCCCGAAGGCTTTGCTCCAATCCCTTCATCCGGTGAGCTGCCCTGCGAAGGGAAGCTGCACAGGAGGAACTCCCACGGAGTGGGTTTTCAATTTTTTTTGCGTTTTTGTGTTTTGCGGAATGAAGGGTTTTACGGTGGCCGGAGTGCAAATCCTGCCACCAACCTCCTAATAAAAAGTAACCGAACTGCAGGAGGACGTCCGCAGACACAGTTGGGCATGAGATATGGATGGCCGTTGGCTCACAAGGAGCTCTTCCACCCTTTGACAGGTTTTGTTTTTAATCCTGCTGGGTGTCCATATCCAAACACCCTCCTCACCAGAAAACCTGGTGGGGGAGACGGTTTAGTCGCCGACAACCCGACCATGGAACAGGTTTGTACAGGTTTACATGGTACCTGTAGGAGGTACCATTTGACTCTACCGGTCAATTTTCCGCGAGTATGTTCGGCTGTTATATCTGCAAAAGGTGGCTACTTTGATGAGTCAACAATTTAGATTAAATTTTGTTCAACAAAACGATTCCATGATTTCTTTTTTATCTGCAATTGTTTATTTGTTTTATGCTTTAATTTCAGAGTACGTTGAAACATTAAACTGCTTAAATTTCAGTAAAAACTGGAAAAACGGGGGTGTTCTAAAACTATTGACCGGTGGAGTACATGGACATTCGTCAATTGATAACAATACTGAGAAGCATCATAACAAGGGGGGTAGGATAGGACAGGTTAGTGACCTTGCTGGTTATTATCATCTCTCCTCTGGTCTAGCTCCTTCTGCCATCCCAACGCTCGTTTTGTCTAACCGTGGTCCCATTGTTAGATTGTTGCCATTTTATCCCATCTCCTCATTATTCAATGAGCCTACACTATGTACAGAGTGGCCACAATGTCTTGTTACCACTTGTAAAAATTGACATTGCCTTTGTGTTCAGTCTTAATTTGTTTCCTTTTTTCAGATTGAGTGAATGTAACCATGTGATGTGAGACTTGCTTTTAATTGGATCACCCCACAAATGCTCCGGAAAATGTCCCACAGAACAATGCACAAAATTATTCCCTGTAACGACAATGATGGAGCACAAACGGATCCACTGGACACATAAGGCTTATGTCAAAAGCTGTAAAATGTGTAATAAAGTAAAGGTACTGCAAATGTATGTGGTATAACTTAGAGAACCCTTCAGTGTTGTTAGCTAGTTTGATAAAAGGAAATGTCACAATTTTTACAAAGGGTGACAAGACATTGTGGCCATGCTGTATACCAAAAAATAAAAAATAAAAAAAAATCCACAGCCAAATGTATCTGCAAAGAAAGGATTTTCCCTCTCACTGCAATCATACTTTCCTTTTAGAGCTACATTATTTTTCAATATTATCATTTGCTAAGGAGTTGTACAATTTTAAAACATTTCAGAGTTGAAAGTTCCACCTTTTCACAAAATATACATTTCAAAATGAATTGCTGGCAAGTTTCTGGCACCCTGCTGCAGGTACCACAAAATTGTGTCCTTCGAAGTGATCAGATGCTTGTGAAAGGGTTGGGTTCATGCAATCGTCGAGACAAGGACATCAGTGTACTTATACACGAATGAGATTTGAACCGTGGAAAGTCCGACAGGATGGATAGCAGAGGTAGTGAGTGCACTTGCTTCTAAACCATGGAGTGTTGGTTTAATTCCTGATAAGACAATAAACTGAGATGTGGAACCTCAAGATGTGGAATTGGTCCCGAATTATGTATAAAATAAAAAAGAAATTGAATATTACATGAGAATCTGTTTGAAATAGACTATTGCTTAACACAGAGATCAGGATAAAAAATATGAATAAAGACGAACCTGCTTTTCAACAGAGCTTTGTTTTTCCTCCACATGGCAAGATTGATGCTCTGGAACATTCTCGTCTTGTCTCGGCTCGGCTATCCGAAGTGCTTCCATCTGTTTCTGCAAACAATGCACGTGTTTGCTTCGATCCCAGTTGATCCTGAAGAGTACATTCAGAATTATGCTCCTGCTTTTCAGCACATAGTACCTTGAGTTCCTGAACTTGTTTGCATTTCCCTTGCAGCTCTACTTCGAGTTCCCTCCACCTCATCCTCCATACTTGGGGTAGCATATGAAGGTCTTCATCCACATGTTTAGAAATGAATGGAGACTGGCATGGAGAGGTTCCAACGTCTTTCACATTGGATTTGTCTGTCTGCATTGCAGTGTGTTGGATGCAGGAAGACAAATGGTGCATGTTGAGCTGAGATTTCGGTTCCACACAATGGACACTTTCATTTGGCAGCAAAAACTTCAGTTCTGAAACTTTCACTTGCTCACCAAACAGCTCATACTGGAGATCTGCAACCTGTTTCTTTTCTTCCTGAAATCGATCCTGAAGCTCTGAAACCTGGTCCCTTTCTTTCTGGAGTAGATTCTGGAGCTTTTCAATGGTGTCTCTCTCTTTTTGCAGCAGATGGAGACGTCTTACACCACTATCCCTCTCTTTCTGCAGCAGATCCTGGTACTCATAAACGTGGTCCTTCTCTTTCTGCAACAGATCCTGATACTCATAAACGCGGTCCTTCTCTTTCTGCAGCAGATGATGGTGCTCAGAAACACGGTCTTTCTCTTTCTGCAGCAGATTCTGATGCTCAGAAACGCGGTCCTTCTCTTTCTGCAGGAGATTCTGGTACTCAGAAACGCAGTTCTTCTCTTTTTGCAGCAGATCCTTGTGCTCATAAACGTTGTCCTTCTCTTTCTGAAGCAGATTCTGGTGCTCAGAAACACGGTCCTTCTCTTTCTGCAGCAGATTCTGGTGCTCAGAAACGCAGTCCTTCTCTTTCTGCAGCAGATTCTGGTGCTCTGTAACTCGATCCCTTTCCTTTTGTAGCAGACTCTCTAATTGAATAGCACGTGCTTTCTCATTGAGCAGTTTCTGCTGGACCTGTGTATACTCTTCTTGTACCTTGGTCGGTATAGGCTGTTGATGCAGCTCCTGCACATGCTGCAGAGCTGCTCGAAGCTTCTCCACATTTGCTTGCTCTTGCTGCAGAGATTTCTGCAATAGCCACAAGCAAAACATATGGTGAGCTGAAGAATGAGTGACATGAATTAAGACCTTGCAATACAACTCAGATTAAAAAAGAAGAAGTCATATTTAATCGGAGCAAATTACTTACAGGTACTTAAAAACACCTTCAGGGAGAACTGAGGCTTAGTAGAATTTTGCATGACTTAAAGGAACCTTGGTGTACTATTTTTCTGTGACCACGAACAACCCAAAATAAATTTTGAGATACAACACCACAATGAAATTCAACATTTCACAAAGTCATAAACCAAATGAATGGCAATAGCCTTGTAATGTGAAAATTGTGATGCAAGATGGGTGTCATGTGAAAGCAGCCGAAACACCTGCTGGTTCTCCAGATCTCGCTGCATTTCTTGTTTCTTGCTCTCAAACTCCCTTTGCATCTCAGCTGTTTGAGCTTCTTTTGATCGAAACGCATCCCACAGCTTCTTAATTTCATTAGATCTCGTCTGCAGTTCATCTCTAAATGAGATTAAAAAGGAAATGAGAGTAAAGGCAGGATAATTACAATGAAATTGTAAAAAATAAGAAATTCAATTTGCAGTGTTTACCACCTCTATCACTGAAGGTGGGCAGAAGTGATGTATTGACCCATGTTTGTTTGTGAGCAGGATATCTCACAAAGTTATAGACAGATTCGGACGAAATTTGATGGACAGGTTGGACATGTGACAAGGACGAATTGATTCGATTTTGGTGAAGATCCGGATACCAGAATTTTTTAAAAGCAGATTCCTCTCAATTGAGAGATTGGGCCAAAAACGATATGCAGTGCAATATCTCAAAAAGTTACAGACAGGTTGACAAAACTTGGTGGATGAGTTGTGTAGGTGACAAGAACAAGCCGATTAGATTTTGGTGTGTGACAAGGACAACAAATGGTCTGAATGTAAATCTGGCACATCAGTGAGATATAAAACGTAACTGTTCAACCTGGCAGAGGTATGCGCTCTACCAAGTGCCGTTCTTGTGTTCAAAAATAAAATCATCTCATGGTCTGTAATCATGAGTGACTTAAACTCGAGGCATCTTGATTGAACTGCATCAGTGCAGGCTTGAAGTTTGATATCTTGCAAATCGAAACACACAAGTCCAAATAAACTGATTATAAAAGTTTGAGTTGTCATTACATTTGGCAACAATGTACTGACAGTTTGGATCAAAATTGGGATTTCACCATTCAAACAAGTGTAGACATCTCATGGAAGCTGTGTCGAGCTTCATTGTGCAAGAAGATGATTAATTATTATCAATTACAATTTTTATTTTTTAAAAATCGGTGAAAATAAATTAAATTGCCACCAATATAAATAATAATTTGTTGACAGGGGAAAGTGGTCTTCAACTTCCAGTTCATAAACATTATTTGTCTATCAACAATCGTGGATCAACGCTTGTAGCAATAGTGTCCAAAATAAACACCTCTATTTCGTTGGCGCTCATGATACTAATTTGCCATCTTTCACTACTGCTTCACAACGATCCGATTGCTTGAAGTGTTTTGTCATTTCCCATATATTTTTCTTGGCAAATCCTTCACAAAACACTTCTGTTGAAGTACTGTGTTCCAGTCTCATGTAATTCCAAACATGCTGTTCATGGAAAGCAATATATTTATCAATAGGCCCAGGGTGTGTTTTTACCTCCACTTGTGTTCCACACTGCTTTGTGGTGGAAGCATTCGAATACGATCCAGCTCACACCTAGCTTCATTAAGCTGGGTGCACACGCTTGCAGTATGTTGCCGCTCTTCATCCAGCTGGGTTTGCAAGTGAACCAGGTACTGACGATCCTCATCCGATTTGGTTTTCAAGCCAAATGCATTACCCTGCTCCGTTTCCAGCTGTGTGCGGAGGACCGTTGTGCGCCGACATTCCTCCTCCAGCCGAGTTTGAAAGTCAGACGCCACACCGCGCATCTTGTCTAGCTGGGTACGGAACTTGGCCACGTTTCTACGCTCCTCATACAGTTGTGTTTGAAGTCCAGACAAGTTTCCATGCTCCTCGTCAAGCTGTGCAGCAGTATGCCGACTACGTTCACGTTCATCATCCAATGCACGACATAATGCCTGCATCTCATCCTTTACTTGCTGCAGTTTATGCTCATTAAGTTCAGCTGAAAACAGAGAAACACACACACACTTGAAGTGTAATGCACTTCAAACCCAAGTCAAAAACTTAATCACTTGTGAAATACAAGATATAAAATTGATAGAGAATATCACTATGCTCGAGTTCAGCACCTAATGCGAATGTTTAGACCATTTTTCAGCTTTTAACTTGAGTTGTCCAGTATTTTTAAAGCTAGTGGAAAGTAATAATCTGTAAAAGCAGGATGTCTCCAGTAATATGATCAAGATGAGGCGAGGAGTAGACTCGCACACAAGAACATCTGCTCAAACCGATGACTCACTCCAAAGACTGAAAATGGTAAGGCATTTAAGGTCCTGATCGAATTTGAGTAGGGGTGGTTTTAGGGGTTGAATCTGAATCTTGATTTTAGTTCCAGTAGAGGTACAGACGCTCTCCTAAGTGAGGGAGCCAACTTGAGGACTCGATCACTGAACATTTGGCCATACAACAGACCGGAAAGAAGACTTAGTGAGAATAGAAGATCAGTACTAAGAATAGGGAATATCACCAGGTGGTGATAGCTCAGCATTTTGGAGGAATGTAAGGAAGAAGACGACTGGATAAATTTAAAGAAGCAATTGCTCAGATTGGAGAGGATATTGTCAAAAGAGTACAGGTGAACAGTTAGCTTAGATTTGGATGGCAACAAGGTGTCCAATGCTGACTGAGTGACTGTGACAGAGTATGGCTCGAGAGGGATAAATGATGGTACGTGGGGCATGACCATCTGTGAGACAAAAGAAAGACATAAACACTGGCATGACAGACCCAAAAACACAAGGAACAAAGCATGACTTTCAAACTCTGTACACTTGTAACAAATGGAACTAGATAGTTCAAATAACATGATACTCCACACACTGTTCAAGTGTATACATCAATTTTAATGAAATAATGATGATAAAGATCATTAAAAAAAAATCCAGAAGTTTAGTACAACTGAAGCAGTCTTATACACTACCTTTATACATTGTAATAAGATGACGTTGAGTCACAGTTTAAGAGATAGAGGGTTTTTTGATCACCATAGAACGCAACAACAATCGGCATCATACAGTGGCCAGCAAAAGTATTCACTCCCTTCCAACAATGCCACGTTTAGATGAATTACAAATTGTATAGAATTTTTTTTCCAAATGAACTTTTTTATTCATAACTGAAGAGATCAAACTAATCACTTATAGTTGAAGGAGGTTACACGTCAGGAATACCTGAAAAAGTGTACACATCAAAATTCACTGGTTGCAAAAGTATTCAGCCTTAAAGAAGAGCGATGATACAAAACAAATCAGAACACAACAAAACCAGTGAGTTGGTGTCAAAGGCACCCAATGCTCGCCTGTTTATACATTTATCGTTTTTAAAAGACTAGTCTAATAATATTTTTATAAAGCATTGCAGTGAAGTCTGATCCAAATAATTTTAAAGCAATATATGTATTTGTATATTGTAATCAGTAAAAAATAGTGTGGTCGATAAAAACATTGGAAAGGGAATAACTTGCACCAAAAACTTTAACATTTTCACACTCACGCTGATGCTCACGCCGGGGTTTCGCTATAGCTCTGTTCTTCGAGCAGGCGAGCTAAAAATTAACTTTCTAAAAAAACACAAGCATGAAAAAATTTCTCAACAAATCAACTCATTGTTGATTAAATAACTTTTTTTTAACAACATCAGCAAATTGGGCTATTTCATTTCAATTGTAAACCAGAGTGGTGTCAAAGCCACCCAATGCTCGCCTGTTTATACATTTATCGTTTTTAAAAGACTAGTCTAATAATATTTTTTATAAAGCCTTGCAGTGAAGTCTGATCCAAATAAGTTTAAAGCAATATATGTATTTGTATATTTTAATCAGTAAAAAATAGTGTGGTAGATAAAAACATTAGAAAGGAAATAACTTGCACCAAAAACTTTAACATTTTCACGCTCACGCTCACGCCGGGGGTATCGCTATAGCTCTCTGTTCTTCGAACAGGTGAGCTAAAAAGGAAACAGCAGGAGAAAGGGGAAACACCAACAGCAGGGCAGAGTGAGAAAGTATACTGAGATGGACAAACAAGGGATGCAGGTTACGATGAGGGGTAAGGGAAAACGCAAAGGGTGGACAATATGGATACATGAGCAAAATTTTTGGGAAGGGTGAGGGGTGATGGGTGGTTTTTAAAAAAAAAAGCTCATTGTTTTGCATTGGGGACAATACAAGATGGTGATGAACAGCTGTCTTGAAGACTTGGAAGGAAGAATGACATCGAAGAGGATGTGGAAGTTGATTCCACAGGCAAGAAAATAGAGGAACAAATGAATGGAGGTGAGCAGTGATCCTGGATTTAGGTAGCTTCACCAAAATGGGGTTGATCGTGGACCATGTGTGCTCTGCAGAAACCTGGGGCGGACAAAGCATGGAAAGAGCAGAGGGTGCAGGACCAGAAAGGAGGTGGAAGAAGACAGAGACCACTGACTTGTCTGCAATGGTGAAGTGGTATTCCCATAGACTCAGCTTCATCGCGGAATATTCCAATAATATTGAAGGTCTTGGTCTCCACGGCATCAAGCTGAGCAACATGTGAGGCAGTTGTCAGCCCAGAGGGGAGAGCAGTACTCCATCAAGCTGTGGATGAAAAGCTTGTAAGGTGGATAGGAGTTCAGGTGTGCCAAGGAAGGGCTTTGTATGATGGAGGATGCCCAGTTGGAGGCTGGCTTTGGAGGCCAATTTTGAAATGTGGTTTGCCCAAGAAAGATCATGACTGATCGTGAGACCCAAGAGTTTGAATGACTGAACTTCTCCAAGAGGATTGTTAAGAAAGTATATAGGAGGGTTTGCCAGACGGTCCATTCAGAGAGAGAGAGAGAGAGTGAGTGTGACATTTGTCAGGATGGAAAGATATTGTTATGGCCACATGTACCGAGTGTATTATGAGGGGGTTTAGTCCCTGTTTGTCCTCGGAAGAGCCGGACCTGGGGCCACCACTCACGATTAACTTCGTGATATGGTTGGTTGCTTTAGAACCACAAACACCAATCAGTTAACTACGAGTTCCAGTGTCCACCATCTAATTATACCGTTTAACTGGAGGTCACGTAGTTTCCTGAACAGAGAGCATGCCCTCGGCAAAGCACCAATCTTATCTTGAATAGATCTTAATTAGGGCGGCCGAGCATTTAACCGTTGATGTGTGCTGACTATTACAGGTCAATTCGTGTGGTAATTACCTCCCAGTCTATCTCGGTTCAGACAATGCTGGATCAATGGAAGGAAAGGACAAGTACGGACAGGTTGGAACGTCAACAAATCAATTTATTAATGAGGAAAAAAAATAAATAAAAATCAATCAGAATAATCGTAAGCAAATAAATAATCAATCAGGCACTGAGAGAAAAAGAGACAAAGAGCAGATGCTTATCTCTATGCCATACTTAACAATTAAACAAGACAAGGGTACCCAGCCGATAATTCCGGGGGGCGGGGGGAAGTGAGGGGGGGAGAGAAATCGTCTCGCTCACCAAGTAGAAGTCGTACGTCAAATAAAAACGTCCTGAAATGTGTGAGCTTGCCTTGTCCGTTGCCAGCGCCCAGCCTTGCCGTGCACCCACTCGCGAACATGCTTGAACGCGAATCGACGTCACCCCCAGGAACTAGGGATGCCAAGAGTAGGTCTCGAGCAGAACGAGCATTAATTGCCCGAGCGTCACTCACTGCCAGGAGCCACCAGGAGCCTCAACTGACAGACAGCTGTTAGGAGCTCTGAGACACTGTGAAGTGCTAAGGCGCTGTGAGGTGTTGTGAGGCACTGTGATAAGCTGTAAGGTGCTGCAAGGTGCTGTGAGGCACTGTGATAAGCTGTAAAGTGCTAAGGCACTGCAAGGTGCTGTGAGACACTGAGAATCTGGAAGGTGCTGTGAGGCACTGTGAGAAGCTGTAAAGCGCTGCGCCTGTCAGCAACTCACTGGCGCCGACTGACTGACTGGAACTGACTGAAATACTCTCAAAGCTGTCAGAACCGCAACCAGCTATCACCAACTGATTGGTGGTCGACTGACAGGAAAAGTCGTCTGACTGACGCCAACTGACTCTCAAAGCCGTCGCCACCTGACTGGTCAAGAACGGACCTCTCGTCCTCTTTTTATAGGCGGCCTGTCTGGGTAGGCGCAGACTCCAGCCAAATCTACCCCGCCCCATTTGCGAATCGTTGCCGTGACAACCCGCCCGTCACGCAACCATTCCTGGTCTATGACGCCATGCCTGTGGTGCTGGACGAACGGCAGAAAGCAGCCATTTGTCAGAATTACCAGGCGAAAACGTGAAGCGCTCATAAAATGTCAACAACAATTATCACCTCAATGTTTAGCCCGATATGAAAAAGAGCCAGTTAGCGTCCATAGAGCTGCTGAATGGGGTGTCAAACGTCGATGGAAAAAGGTGGGTGTCGGTGTCCATGAAAGAAGTGGGTGTCAACGTCGATGGAAAAAGGTGGGTGTCGAGCCTCCGTTGGGCTAACAGCTATCTCACGTGCATGAATGTGTCTCATCAAGAGAAAAAAAGAGCTTTCCATAAGAGAGGGAATCTATTCTTTACCCTTCTCAACGCATTACACTTACAATCTCACCAGACATGGGGATAGGTCTATCCTGGACATGCATTTAGGGAAATAACTATCTGAGGACCTCGATGTTTGGATGCATTCGTCGGATCGAATTCTGAAATCCGTAACAATATATTCCAAGTGTTTGACCTGTTTGTGATTTTTCTCAAGGGCTGAAGAGAGGGAAGAGGCTGCAGCCAGCTCATCTGAAGGATGTTACAGCAGAGAGTGGAGTCATCAGCAAATAGATAAAGGGGATTTTCCAGAGTCAGAGACATCATTGATAAAGATTAGCAACAGGACTGGGCCCAGAATGCTGCCTTGGGGCACTCCAACCTTGACAGGGAGAGGAGATGAAAGGATTTTGTTGAGTGCCACATGTTGGCAAAGAGAGGCGAGAACATCAGTAAGCCATGTGTAGAGTTGGCCTTGGATGCTAAAAGGGAGACAGTTTGGAGAGTCAGGCAGGATGACAGACTGTATCAAAAGCACAAGAATCCTCACCATGATAGTGTACCCTCTCACTTGCCACACCCTCTTTTGCTATATAATCAATATATAGCATTGTTTGTGGATGTATTATGAAGGTGATTTGTGTTATAGAGGATTCAATTTAAATAAAGGATTAAAGAGGTTTAAAGGCATATAAATAAATAAATTCCATATTTTACTGCCATTTTACCCAGTGTATGTTACATCAACATATCAAACAGGTCACATTTTTTGCCTGCTGTTTGTGTCCTTCATAATGTTCTTAAAAACAGTAAATTTCCTGTTTGCAATGAAGCTAGGCAGGTAGACAGCGTAAAAAAAAAAGATTATCTCACTCTGCGCATGTGCGATCAGGAGAAATTCTGAGCCAAATTATAGTAAGAAGGCACAAACTTGTCTTCCTATTCATGTTTCCATTCATCTCCAAAACATAACATTCAATATAAATAAGTTGCTCCTCGATCAGAAAAGGATAAGACAGACGGACATGGACCAGTTGCTTAACCCCGTTTTTAATTTCACTTCGCAGGGTAATAAATGAATGTTCTTTATATTCAAGTTTCAACATTATCACAAGCTGCATCCCTTCTGACATTGGACTTGAGAGATGTCCATTGTGATTTTTTTTTTGGACTTTTTGCTTGAGGTTCAGATCATCCATACAATGGCCAGGACAGAAGCTAAATTTATGATCTGATGTTAAAGAGAGAAATAAGAGGTAGACCTTGAGGTCAACTGAGATTTTCAATACCATTACATTGCTCATCATCGGAAGAAAGCTGATTTGTCTGTTGTTGAGTTTATCTCAGCATCCTTCTAATGAATATGAATGACATAAGCCACCTTTCAGTTAGAGGAGGCAAATGAAACAGCAGAGTAGTGAAAGAGGAATAGTGAGCTCAGATATAAAGGTTTTGAGTTAAAGTGAGCAGTTAGCCTAGATTTGAGAAGAAAGAAGTGTAGGACAACGTCAGAGAAGAAACAGTGTGGGAGATGCTCTCAAGTGTGAGAGAAGAAAGAACAATGATGCTATCAGCCATCAAGACCAGCTGCAGATGATGCATATCACCTTTGCAGGTGAGATCATCATTTTCTGCATGGAGTAGACCTGAAGGGGGAGGAACAGTTGGGGACAGAAAGAGAGAGGGGGTGAAGACTTTGTTTCGTCTTGTTTGTTTAGTCTTTGTTTAGTTGTTTGTTTAGAAGAAAAAGAGAGGGGCGAAGATTGGGAACCCCATATTTTTCAAATACTTTGTTTAGGCATTCCACATTATCACAAGCTGCATCCCTTCTGACTCATTTGATGGGCAAAAGGACTGAAGAATAACATGCTCCTGAGATTTGTTTTTACCATTTTGCCACCAGCATTTGGTGGATGGATTAACTCTCCAACAGATTTTCCCAACACCACCAAATTGACTCTCTTATTGCCTATTTTTATGAAATACTCACATGCTTGTTTATACCCAAGGCTCACTTTGATGTGCACAGATAATCAGAACAGTGAAGATTAGACAGGCAAACTCTTAATTTTG
The DNA here is from genome assembly GCF_056783735.1 of Eptatretus burgeri. Lineage (NCBI taxonomy): Eukaryota > Metazoa > Chordata > Myxini > Myxiniformes > Myxinidae > Eptatretus > Eptatretus burgeri. The sequence continues at coordinate 71,876,307 of NC_140968.1, forward strand.
TCGAAATTAATCTGGTGACATCTGAATCTTAATCAATGATTTTAAGCCATTAACAAAACATTTTCAAGATTGATCTTAAATTAACAGAAACAGTGGAGATAAAATGACAATTTTCCAGCATGGGAGCATCACAAAATACAAACAATAACTACATATTTTAAGGAAATGTACTCATACAATCCAAGATCCAACTGGAACGGAACTTAGTAGAGGGCATACCTTCACCAGGCTGAACAGTTTGAGTTTTGTATGTCACTGGTAGGTCGGATCTGGATCCAGACCTGAACCAAAATCTAATCTGCTTGTTCATGTCATCTGACCAACTCATCCACCTCGTTTTGTCAAAACTCCTCCACGACTTTTTGAAACATCATGCTATATCGTTTTTAGCCCCATCTCTCAATGGTGAAGAATCACTTTAAAAAATAATACATTGTCGTTATCTTCACCAAAATTTAATCAATTCTTCTTTGTCACACACCCAAACTGTCCACCAAGTTTCGTCCAAATCCATCCATAACTTTTTGAGATATCATGTCGTTCTTCGCCCAAATCCATCCAATATATTGTTAACACAATGGTGACGAATCATTTAAAAATTTCTTGGATCCGGATCTGGTTCTTCACTAAAATCAAATCAATTCATCCTCGTCACACACAAAACCTGCCCACCAAATTTCATCCGAATCCATCCACAACCTTTTGAGATGTCCTGCTCAGAGACAAACATACCAACAGACAGAGACGGGGATGAAAACATAACCTCCCTCCACCTTTGGTGGCGGTGGTAATAAAATAAGCATTTCATAAGGAAATACATATTTAGGAAATGTAAAGTGTCCATATAGCCAACCTTGCCTTCCACAATAACACCAGAGCATGATGGATTTTACATGACAGGAACTGTACAAACGAATGACCATATGCAAATGAAGGAAACAAGTATAGAGTCAAACAGATAATGTTTTGTTGGTTCGTTATGAGGGATGAGACCTCACACTGGTTGAGAGAGGAATGATGGCTAAATAACCAGGGAAAATGGGGAAAGACCAAGAGGCAACTTCAAAATGAAAATGTAGAAGCTGGCATGAAAATTATGCAGATATAAGTAGAGGAAATGGGATCAAGAGTGGACACAGGCAGCTTTGGGAGGGACAATAAAATAGGGGTAAATGGAGACAATAAAATGTTTAAACATGGAGATCTTAATTGCATGTTCCATAGATCACATCAGGAAAATGCCAAGATACAGTATGTGCAGGATCTGTATTGTACACATATTCCACATACTTTGCCTCTTGAGCTGTTGCTCATGAACGTGCCTGGAGTGTTCCCGGTGAGATTTCTCTTCGTCCAGCAACCGTGACTCTTCCTGTAGCCGTAGTTCGGTCAACTGACACTGAGAACGCAGAGCCTCCAATTCCTCAAGCAAACTGTGACGATCAGTCATATTAATATCATGGAGTGTCGAAACATCTGCAGTCGCCTGCAGCACACACCAAAAATCTTCAGCCTGAATGGTGAGCTCAGTTGCAGGACATGACTCATGCACAGCACCCAAATCCAAATATTTTGTTTGCCAAAAGCACACAAAAATCCAGCAGACCAAACATTGTGGAATCGATATATTGACTACCAGCAAGGGTACCAGATGTTGTCCGGTGCTGTTCTAATCCTGTTGACATTTTTAAGAAATCAAAATTTATTATGAAAATTTTTTTGTGGGGATCGAAAACACTTCCCCGACACCCACGAAGGAATGGGGTCGAAGATGATTTTATATTACCTTTCACAAAGCTACAAAGAATGTCAGACTGCATGGCCTGTCTGGAATCCCCATCTGAACACGTCGCTCATTTGGTCCCAGATTAAAATCCCATATACTGTGCCTTGTAAATTATTTTCAAGTACAGAACAGTATGCTCTTGTCTCCTCATATACTTGTCAAAACATAAAAGCCCTTTGAACTTAACACACTATTTATAATTATAAAACAAAACAAGTGGTGCCAGGCACAACAAATCCCACCCATTTTAGGCATAAAGTTATTTTGGGGATCAAATTTAAATTTGATACATCCTTACCATGAATGTTGATTATAAGGAATATTTTATTCTCAGCTTGAAGTCAATTAAACCATTTTTGACGAAGTTATGAGTGAAAAGCGATTTTGACCTTTTCGTGACCTGACCTTGACCTTTGACCTAATTGGACCCAAAAGTTAATGGGGTCATCCGTGTTCATTACCCACCTGTGGATACAATTTGACAGTGTTTGAGCCAGCCATTTTCCCATAAAATTGTATTTTCGTAACCATGTTTTAGTTTTAATGGAAAATTTGTAATTTTGACCGATGACCATGACCCCCAAAACTTCGGACCCGACCGATCTTCACAAATATGCATTTTTCACTGTAGGAATGGGTAGGATTATAAGTGACAAAGAGAATAAGGTTCACTATAAGCTTAGTTTGAAGTAAATCAGATCATTTTTGACGAAGTTATGAGCGAAAAACGATTTTGATCTTTTCGTGACCTTGACCTTTGATCCAATTGGACCCAAAAGTGAATGGGGTCGTCCAAGGTTCATTGCCCACCTGTGGATTAAATTTGATAGTGTTTGCTAAAGCCGTTTTGCCGTAAAGTTGCTAACAAACAAGCAGTCATAGACTGGTACTTTCCAAATCGTCAACTTGACCTCTGACCTTGTCTAATAAAAGCTGTCTCTTGAGAAGGTAGCGACGCAAACCAGAAGTTTCTACGATGATTCTGTACCAAACCATCAAAAATCGAATGTTTTGGATGTTTGACCTCACTGTGACCTTGACCTTTGACCGCTTTTGACCAAAATATAATCAGCACGAGCCATCAGCCTCCTGAATCACGTGGTGTAATTTGACATTGGTAGCTTCTTCCGTTCGAGTTATCTGTACCAAACCATCAAAAATCGAATATTTGACCTCACCGTGACCTTGACCTTTGACCGATTTTGACCAAAATCAAATCAGCACGAGCCATCACCCTCCTGAATCACGTGGTGTAATTTGACATTGGTAGCCTCTTCCCTTCTCGAGTTATCGTGCCTACAAACAAACAAACAAACAAGCAGTCATAGACTGGTACTAACAAAATCGTCAACTTGACCTCTGACCTTGTCTAATAAAAGCTGTCTCTCGAGAAGGTAGCGACGCAAACCAGAAGTTTCTACGATGATTCTGCACCAAACCATCAAAAATCGAATGTTTTGGATGTTTGACCTCACTGTGACCTTGACCTTTGACCGATTTTGACCAAAATCTAATCAGCACAAGCCATCACCCTCCTGAATCACGTGATGTAATTTGACATTGGTAGCTTCTTCCGTTCGAGTTATCTGTACCAAACCATCAAAAATCTAATATTTGACCTCACTGTGACCTTGACCTTTGACCGATTTTGACCAAAATCTAATCAGCACTAGCCATCAACCTCCTGAATCACGTGGTGTAATTTGACATTGGTAGCTTCTTCCGTTCTCGAGTTATCGTGCCTACAAACAAACAAACAAACAAACAAGCAGTCATAGACTGGTACTAACGAAATCGTCAACTTGACCTCTGACCTTGTCTAATAAAAGCTGTCTCTCGAGAAGGTAGCGACGCAAACCAGAAGTTTATACGATGATTCTGCACCAAACCATCAAAAATCGAATGTTTTGGATGTTTGACCTCACTGTGACCTTGACCTTTGACCTATTTCGACCAAAATCTAATCAGCACTTGCCATCACCCTCACCTGAATCACAGGGTGTAATTTGACATTGGTAGCCTCTTCCGTTCTCGAGTTATCGTGCCTCCAAACAAACAAACAAACAAACAGAAACGGAAGTCATCAATATACTTACGAAATCTTTAGATTTCGTAAGTAACAAACAAACAAACGGAAGTCATCAATATACTTACGAAATATTTCGATTTCGTAAGTAACAAACAGACAAAAAATCGTGCTTAGCACGACACTTGGCGAATTAGTTGACCTTTCCGTGTGGTGGTCCAAGCTGTAATGTCATGGAATGTGTGGTGTTTATTTGTTCGTACATTAATAAAATGACGCGACGTCACAAATAACAATTATCAGGCACGCGTTGTCATGGTAACGGCAGCAGATTGAAAATTTTCACAACTCATTTAAAGCCACCATGTGACATTCAACAACTTATCATCGGTGCTTGTTGCCTTCATTCTGATCGTAGAAAATATTTGAAAATACCTCGGAACATTGCTTTTCAACCAGCTTTACGATCCCGTTATCAGGTTTGAAATATGTTGTAAAACAAAAATATGTATTTTATATGTGTGTTTTTCATGTTTTGGGTGACCCTGACCTTGACCTTGGGTCAATTTCGATCAAACTTTGTACACATGTTAATATTACATGCATAAATAGACAGTATAAGTTTCAATATAATAAGTGCAAAACTGTTTGAGAAATAGCCATGTGTAATTCACAAAATTACCCATTGGTTTATAATGGGCGATAATATAAAGTGATGCAGAATCCAGATCCTGATCTTGAACATCACCAAAAGTCTTTTTGCACTGTGGATTTCTATCAGCTGTTAAAATTTCATCCAAATCGGTTAAGAATTGTGACCTGTAGAACGAATAGAATTTTTTTTAAATATCACGCCAATAGCTGAAAACTTTGACGTCATACGCTTGTGAAAACTGTGCATAATTTGTACTAACATGCATTTTAAAACACTTAGATATTCCATTGAAGTTTGTTTTGGTGTCAACAGGAAGTCGCTACGACTTCCGTTTACTGAGTTATGTTCAAAAGCTTGTTTTCACCTTTTTTGACGTAACGTCGTGACGTTAAGTGCGATTATGACGTGATTTGATCCCAGACTATTTCAGCAAGATTGGCTACCACCTGTTAAAATTTGAGAACGATTGCTTCAGTAGTTTTGGCTGCACACGAGCGTAAATATTTTTTTTAAATGACGTCAATAGGCAAAACTTTGACGTCATACGCTTGCGAAAACTATGCGTAATTTGTAATAAGATGCATTTAGTAATCATTTAGATATTTGAATGAAGTTTAATTTGGTGTCAACCGGAAGTCGCTACGACTTCAGGTCACTGAGTTATGTCCAAAAATGTGTTTTCACGTTGTGTGACGTCACGTCGTGACGTTTAGTCCGATTAAGACGGGGTTTGGACGCGGATCGTCTCAGGTGGATTGCCTATCAGGTGTAAAAATTTAAGAACGATTGGTCCAGCTGTTTGGGCTGTAGACGACCGGACAAACAAACAAACAAATCAACAAACGGAACAGACCAACATACTTGACAAAATCGAAGATTTCGCCAAGTAACTAACCGGACGGTTACAATATCCCGCTCTCCCCCTCCGGGGGCGGAGGGGCGGGATAATAGACTTCCTACCCAACTGAACAATACTGTATTTGTAAATTGTTTATTTCGTGTTTCATATTGCTCATCGACCTTAAGCTAATGTTTCAAAGAGAGAAAGAAAAGTATAATATCAGACCATCACATGAAACCAAGGACCACAGCATCATGAACCTCTCTAAGGATGCAAAATTAGAAGCAAAAGCCATGCATTTCAAGAGGGCCACAGCTCTCTGCGTATAATACAAAGACAATCACCACAGCTGGATGAACGGGTGTGGCCAGTGGGCGCTGCACGGAGTGAATGTTCTGCAGAAGCACAGACTTCTCCTGAAACCCAGCGTTCCATTGAGAACCTTTGACTTCGGAGACTTTCTGCTCGTGGAAACGAGATTCAGATCCCTCATCTTTTGCCTCTGGAAGAGTTGAGTGCTGAAGATAAGCATCCATTTTCTCAGTCTCCATCGGTTTCAAGTCAGTGGCAGTTTGTAATGGTTGCTGAGAAAGAGCAAGGAGGTGATATCCCTCCTTCTGCACCCGTTGTATTGCTTCCTACAATAAGCAGAAAATAGATAGATGTTTTTGTTTGATTTGCATTTTACATTGCATATATACATGTTAAGATAATCCAGAAACATGACAGGTTTGGACAATGTACAAAGGAACAAAGAAATACGTGCAGTGTGGGAATGAATCTTAGTCAAGTGGAAGCTAAATGCAGAAAGAGACTGACATGGAAGAATAAGAGTGGGGGGGGGGGCGTTGGGAGTGGAGGTAACAGATAGCATCATCAGGGACAGACAAGAGGAGGGCAACATATTGAACTGTGATAAATGTGTGAGAAGCAACTTCATTGATGATGATAAAACTGATTTCAGTTACCAATCTGAAGAAAGAAGAGCACGTCAGTCAAAAAAGAATACTAGCTGTTAAAACTACAATGGAAAAACAACACAACAACAAGAACAGGTTATATTTGTAAGGAAAAGGGCACTCGGTGGAGCGTATACCTCCGCCACATAATGCCTGATCCACGAGAACATATCGGGCCCAATACATTTTTGAAATATCATACGAAATATCGTTTTTAGCCCGATCTCTCAATGGTGAAGAATCACTTCAAAAATTAAATAAAAATCGTATCTCGATCCAGATTCGGATCTTCACCAAAATTGAATCAATTTGTCATGGTCACACATCCAATCTGTCCACAACTTTTTGAGATATCATGGTATATTTAGTTTTTGGCCCAATCTCTCAATGGTGAAGAATCACTGAAAAAGTTCTCGTAACTGGAACCGGATCTTCACCAAAATCTAATCATTTCATCCTTGTCACACACCCAACCTGTTCACAAAATTTAATCCGAATCCATCCACAACTTTTTGAGATATCCTGCTCACAGACATACAAAGACAGAAAGTGGGGAAAACATAATCTCCTTCACCTTTGGTGACAGAGAAAAAAATGATATGTATATATATATATATGCCCCGGTTAGAATAGGTGTACCATATCCCTGTGTGTCGCAAGAGGTGACCAGGGTTGCGTCAGGAAGGGCATCCAGAGTAAAAACCTATGCCAAATCATTATGCGGACAACAAAACGAATTTCCATACCGGATCGGTCGAGGCCCGGGTTACCAACGACCGCCACCGGTACCCGGTGGTCAGCAGGGTACCAGTGGAAATTGTGCTACTGCTGGGCAAAGGGGGAGAAGGAGACGGGGAAGGCGAGTCCGGAGGCAGTGGGAGAGGGGGAAGGGTAGAAGTGTGGAGGTGAGAGTTGGAACTCTGAATGTTGGGACGATGACTGGCAAAGGGCGAGAGTTGGCTGATGTGATGGAGAGAAGAAAGGTGGACATACTGTGTGTACAAGAGACCAAGTGGATGGGGAGCAAGGCGAGGAGCATTGGAGGTGGTTTCAAACTATTCTACAATGGTGTGGATGGGAGGAGAAATGGTGTCGGGGTAATCCTGAAGGAAGATTATGTCAAGAGGGTATTGGAGGTGAGGAGAGTGTCTGACCGAGTGATGAGTGTGAAGTTGGAAATTGAAGGGGTGATGATGAATGTCATCAGTGCATATGCACCGCATATGGGGTGTGAGATGGAGTATAAAGAAGATTTCTGGAGTGAGTTAGATGAAGTGGTGGAGAGTGTATCCAAGGATGAAAGAGTGGTGATTGGAGCAGATTTCAATGGGCATGTTGGGGAAGGGAATAAAGAGGATGAGGAGGTGATGGGTCGGTACGGTCTCAACAAGAGAAATGTGGAAGGGCAAATGGTGGAAGAGTTTTCAAAAAGAATGGAAATGGCAGTGGTAAATACGTATTTCAAGAAGACGGAGGAACACAGGGTGACGTCCAAGAGTGGAGGAAAGTGCACACAGGTGGATTACATCTTAAGCAGGAGATGCAACCTGAAAGAGATTAGAGACTGTAAGGTGGTGGCAGGGGAGAGTGTAGCTCGACAGCATCGATTGGTGGTCTGTAGGATGATTTTGGAGGTGAGGTTGAGGAAGAGAGTGAGGGCTGAACAAAGGACCAGATGGTGGAAGCTGAAGGAGGAAGACTGTTGCGTGGAATTTAGGGAGGAGGCGAGATAGGTGTTGGATGGTGGTAAAGATGGGTGGGATGATTGGGAAACTACAGCAGAAGTGGTGAGGGAGATAGCTAGGAAGGTACTTGGTGTGACATCTGGACAGAGGAAGGAAGATAAGCATATTTGGTGGTGGAACGAGGAAGTACAGGAAAGTATAAGGAAGAAGGGGTTGGTGAAAAAGAAGTGGGATAGTCAGAGAGATGAAGAAAGTAGGCAGGAGTACAAGGAGTAGCGGCAAAAGGCAAAGAGAGAGGTGGCAAAGGCTAAGAAAAAGGCACATGACGAGCTGTATGGGAAGTTGGATACAAAAGAAGGGGAAAAGGATTATACCGATTAGCAAGACAGAGGGACCGAGCTAGGAAAGATGTGCTGCAGGTTAGGGTGATTAAGGACGTAAATGGGAATGTGCTGACAAGCGAGGAGAGTGTGTTGAGAAGGTGGATGGAGTACTTTGAGGAGCTGATGAATGAAGAAAATGAGAGAGAGAAGGTTGGAAGAGGTGGAGATAGTGAATCAGGAAATGGGGTGGATCAGTAAGGATGAAGTGAGGATGTTATTTATTGTGACTTTTATGGGAGCCACGCCATGGCTTAATGGTTAGCGCGTCTGAGTACCCATCCTCATTCGATGTACCCACCGCCCAATCAACCTGCTTAGGTATATGAGGGAGTCACGAGGTGACTTCGGCTATCGCGGGGGTGGTTTATCCTTGGTTTCCTCCTGGTTTTCCATCATATTAAGTAGTACGGAGTAAGAAATGGAGAATCCGTCGTCATATAAGTGAAATACCCTTGAGTATGGCGTTGAACACCAATCAAACAAAAAAAACAATGACCGTTTAATGTTGAAAAAAATAATCTGTGATCACCAAAGTCATGTAATGTATGCTAATAACCAACAAGCATGAATTTGCTACACATCCTGGGTTAAAATTGCATGGCAATTATTAAACAAGGCAATAACCAGTGATGTCAGTTTGCAACATTGATTCATTCTTTGCTCTTAAATTAAATAACACAGAAGCTTGGCAAATGCTTCATGCTTAATTTGATCGGCCAATGATCATTCTTCCTTTTGGTGGAAAAGAAATCTATATGACAGTCATTAAACAGTCCACCAAAGTCTTGAAACTTTGTTTTTCAGTTTCTTCAAAATTGACTTATCCTGACATCTCTGGTTTTCCCCTTGTGGTCTTCATATATATATATATATATATATATATATATATATATATATATATATATATATATATATATATATATATATATATATATATATATACATATATATATATATATATATATATATATATATACATATATATATATATATATATACATATATATATATATATATATATATATATATATATATATATATATATATACACACATACATACATAAAACTAAAGAGCCTGGTGTTGGCGCAGTGGTAAGGGCAGCGGCTTGGGATCCAAAAGGTCCTGAGTTCAAGCCCCGTTGGGCCACTGAATTAATACACCAGGGGGTTGACTCAGCCTGTCATCCTTCCGAGGTCGGCGAAATGAGTACCAGTATACTGGGCCGGTGTATACCCCGGTTAAAATAGGTGTACCATCCCTGTGTCGTAAGAGGCGACCAGGGGTGCGTCAGGAAGGGCATCCGGCGTAAAACATGTGCCAAATCACAATGCGGATCATACGGATGATCCGCTGTGGCGACCCCTAACGGGAGCAGCCGAAAGAAGAAGAAGAAGAAGATACATAAAACTAAAAATAGGCAGCTGAGGAGACATATTTGTATGAAGAGTAAAAGCACACTGAGTCTAAAAGAATAATACAATTCTTTATTGAAACTCTGACGTTTCAGAAGACTACTAATCTTCCGTCCTCAGAGGTAATTTTTTTATAACACCGCACGTGCAGAGACATTAACTGTACTTATGTCCAACGCAAACGGCTACGTGTCATGATTGGGCTGCGAGGGGGACCAATCAGCATGAGGTTTGGGACGGATTTAATCAAGAGTGGGATTGGAGAGTGGATTTGCTTCCAGATTGGATGTTTGAGTCACAGGTTCAGTAGCACACGGAGACAAGCTTTTTCTGGTCGTGGCACATTGCCACAATCTACATCACACCATCACGTGGGAAAACATGACAGTGAAAGCCTCAGCACTAAGGGAACTCCAAGCTGTTAGTGCATGTTAGGGAGTGCATGAATGAAAATTGGGTGTTTGGGTAAATTTAATTTAAACACCCTTTTTGAAGATAATTAACGGCTTACCTCCATGAAAAGCTTATCCTTGGTCAGCCTAACTTCACCTCGCACGGGTTTTAGCTGCCATTTTGATTCGGCCTATTCAGTCATGCCTTGCCTTGGAAACAGGATCTACTTTAATGGAGTAATTAAAGTATATAATCAAGATACGATTTCGGATTCGAGAATTGGATCTGGTGGACTAAATAAGGGTCAAAATCTGGGGTGACTTCAATTTGGCACCAGGGGCACAAGTCTGATCTGGCAGAACTTAAGAATGAGCTTTTCAAACTTTGAACTGGTTGGAAATGGAACCACACCATTGATAAATTTGCTCCCACCTGTCGAATTAAACCGGGCCAAGCTCCCTGGCTTAACAACGCAGAAATCAAGAAGATGACCAAATACCAAGATCTGAAAAATGAAGCGAAAAGACCTTGGAAGCTGAAGAATGACAAAATTGTGCCAGGGATAATTCAAGCAATGGGAATGATAAAGAAAACCCTCATGGAGATCTTAAAAAAAACATCCCTGGGAATACAGGTTTCACTACAAAACGAACTACAATTGGAACTGTTCGGGGCTTGATGACAATACTGAAAAGAGCCCTCGGAACAAAACTTTACAGCTTGGTCCATGAATCGTGATCCCTTACTGAAATGGAGTAAGATACATACTTCGAGCCCTGAGAGGACCCCATTCAACCTTCTGAAACCCCCATATAAAGACAACAATCAACGACGCACGAGGCATACACACAACCGCACAATTGCAATCACATTACCTGCATCTGAACAGAAAATGTGAAATCTGCAAAGTTTTCTGTACTTTGGACAAAGATGTCATTCTGAGTTCGTGAGGCAGGGACCTGTTGGTGAAGCCAGCGGTGGACATGTTCAGCCAGCTTGGCATCCAACTGCTCTGCTGTCTCCATTTCCATGTGGAGGCATCGAGAAATATCAGAAGCTGTAAAAAGCACATGACAGCCAGGACAAAGGAAGAATTTATTGTGAAGGCGAGTATTGGTGAATAATATAAACAATTAATTCAGCAACTAAAGGTTGACAACAACATATTTATCAGTGTGAAACAAGGCACTGCAAATGACGTTGCAAGCGTTAACCCTTCATCAGAGTTTAGTCTTGGCCATTTCATGCATCAGGTATGAGGTAGCTTGCAGCACAGCAACACATTGTTTTTCCTATAATTTGAAGGTATTTGTGAGAGTGAGTAAATGGGGAATGGGACAATCACATTATATTTGAAAGTATGCATGTAAAGATTCCCCACTCCACCAACCCCTCAACAGAGGAAGTGTCAAACACCAAATTATGTTTCACTGAGCACATGTAATGCAGTAAAGGAACAACATTCATGTTCAAGTAAGAAAACAGGTATTGGCAGGAATTACCGAGGGCTGGGAGGATAGTTTAGAAGGTGTGCACACTCGGCTTTGAGCCATCTTGCATGGGTTTGAATGTCGGCTCAGCGATACACTGCCATCCTAGTGTTTTGTATGTAGGGAAATATTGAACTTGCCAGGTCAAGCCACATATTAGATCTGTGGCTTGCTATAAGTAGCGTGTAAACCTGTTCCATGGTCGGGTTGTCGGCGACTAAACCATCCCCCACCCCCCCCACGAGGTTTTCTCGTTAGGAGGGTGTATGGATATGGACACCGAGCAGGATTAAAAACAAAACCTGTCAAAGGGCGGAGGAGCTCCTTGTGCCAAGGAGGAGGAGGAGCCAACGGCCATCCATTTCTAGTGCCCAACTGCGTCTGTGGACGTCCTCCTGCAGTTGGGTTACTTTTTTATTCGGAGGTTGGTGGCAGGATTTGCACTCCGGCCATCGTAAAACCCTTCATTATGCAAAACACACTAAAAACACAGAAAATATTGAAAACCCACTCCGTGGGAGTACTTCCTGGGCAGCTGCCTCTCGCAGGGCAGCTCACCGGATGACGGGATTGTGGAAAAGCCGTCGGGACCCCCACTCTGATGATGAGGAAAAACATGGAGAAACCTTCCTGGGATGGATTGCAGTAGTGTGTGTCAGGGTGGTGCTGAGGTGTCACCCAGGTCTTTTTGGGTTAACCTGAGGCGGTACCTTCGGGTGGGTGCCTGGAATGTCCTATCCCGAAGAGAGGATTATCACCTGTCTCTGTTATCATCTGAGCTCAAGCGTTTGAACATCGGTATTGCAGCACTCTCTGAGGTTCGGAGACCGGATAGTGGCGATATCATGGCAGGTGCTTACACCTATTATTTGTCTGGTCGCTCTGATGGTTACCATGCCAAAGGAGTTGCTGTAGCCGTGTCCAATAAGCTGACTTCAATGATAATTGAGGTAACATCGGACGGAGCGTATTATGAGACAAAGGATTCGTCACTCCTTGGGTATCGTTTCCATGGTCTCTGTATATGTGCCGACTGAGGCGAGTGATATCACGGTGAAGGACGCATCCTACGCCATGCTAAAGGCTGTGGTTGATCAGTGCCACAAGCGAGATACACTTCAAGTCTTGGGAGATTTTAATGCATTGACTGGAACTGATAGGGATGGTTATAAGACATGTGTTGGTCCCCATGGGTTTGGAACTGTGAACCAGAATAGCACTAAGTTACTTGACTTTGGAATAATTCATGGACTTAAGATGGCTGCTTCATGGTTTCAGTCCCCACAGGCTCATCGCTGGACTTGGTATTCCAACGCTGGTGGTGTGGCAAAGGAGATTGGCCATGTGCTCGTTGATGGTCGCAGGACGACGATCAAGAACTGCAAAGTCTACCAGAGTGCTCAGTTCCTCAATACTGACCACAGGCTTGTTGTAGCAACTCTGAAGCTGCAGCTTAAATCTGGGAGAATGGTACCATCCCAGCAGAGGTTGAATGTTCGTAAGATCAAGGATGAGAGGGTAGCTGAGGAGTTTGCGAACAGGCTGAGTGTGAATTTGGGGGTCTGAGTGCTTTGGGGAATCCTGAAGAGTTGTGGAGTGCCTTCAAGATCACCATCCTTGATGTTGCCAGTGGATGTCTTGGAAGTCACCACAGGGCAAAGAAGAATTTTGTCCCTCAAGTGACACTGGATACAATTGACCAGTCACAAGGCCAGACTTAATGGCAGAGCTGAGATGTTCAGGTAGTTGATGCGTAAAACTGTACGTGCGCCGATGGTGGACAAGGAGGCCGATGTATGAGGACTCTGTGAGGGGTAGAGCATCACCTGTGGTCAAGTGATTCTCATCCTGCTTACAGGGGAATTCATGCATTGTGTTCCTCCAAGCCCATCCCTCATTGTACTGCAGTTAGAGCGGAGGGTGATGGGCTCTTGACAGAGGAGTCCGAAGTGAAGGGCCGCTGGGCTCGTGACTGAGCGGCTGTGCTAGGCTGATCCACCAGCTGTTGAGTTGGATGTCAGGGGTGTTACTATCCCTATTGCTGACCCTCCAATCAACTGTAGTCCACCTTCGTTTGTGGAAACACAGGCTGCAGTGAACAGGCGAATATTTCGCAGTGAACTGGATGAAATGGGGGTAAAGCTCATGGGATCTGAGGCATCCAGGCTGAACTTCTCAAGGCTGGTGGAAATGCTGTACTTGTGTCGTTGCATGCAGTTCTCTGCTCTGCCTGGAACACAAGCATCATCCCAACCGACTGGAAAAGGGGCCTTGTTGTCCCTCTCTGGAAAGGGAAGGGTGATTGCCAGGACTGCAGCAACTACCAAGGGGTGACGCTGTTCTCAGTGCCGGGTAAAGTCTTTGCTCAGAAAATTCTTCACAGGGTTCGCCACCATCTGCTTGAGCACCAGCGCCAAAAGCAGTCAGGCTTTACACCAAAGAGGTCAACAATTAACCCTATCCTTGCTCTTTGGGTCTTCACCGAATGCAGATGAGAGTTTCGGCAGGGGCTGCTTGCAGCCTATGTTGATCCCTGCAAAGCATTCAATTCAGTGAATTGGGATGCCCTCTGGAGGATTTGTGGTCTTCGTGGGGTGCCACAAAAACTGATATCTGAACTATACTCTGGTACTGAGTCCTGTGAGATGTGGTGATACCGTCTCCGACCATCGCCGACGTATTTCCAGTTGTTACTGGAGTTCCTCAGGGGTGTGTGCTGGCCCCACACTTTTCAGTGCTTGTATGCACTGGATTATGGGGAGGATGTCAGAGAGATCAAGCTGCGGTGCGTCGTTTGGGAATATCAAGATCTCTGACCTTGATTTCACAGATGATGCAGTCATCTTTGCGGAGACTTTAGATATCCTTTTGGGGGATCTCGAGGTAATGAATGAGTCGTCGGAGCTGCTGGGATTACGGGTTTCTTGGGTCAAAATTAAGATCCAGGCTTTCAATGGCATATTGGATGCTGCTGTCTTGTCTGTACCTGTTTATGGTGAGGATGTTGAGGTCACGGAGAGATTTCCTTCCCTTGGGAGTGATAGTCATGTCTCTGCTGGCTGTGAGCCAGAGATCAATCGATGTATGGGTCGGGCCTGGAGAGTCATTGATTCACTGGATCATGTGGTGTGGTGTTGGCGGTACCTGTGCAGGACGAGGAAAGTCCGAGTCTTCAGTCTTCCGGTGCTTGCAGTCTTTCTCTACAGATGTGAGATTTGGACTCTGACCAGGGATCTGAGACAAAAACTCAATTCCTTTGGTACCAGGTCTCTTCGGAGAATTATTGGCTATCGCTGGTCGGACTTTGTGTCCAACGAGCGGTTGCTGAGAGACTCAAATGAGATTTGTTACCTGCATAGTCCGTGAGCGTCAGCTGTGGCTGTATGGACATGTGGCTCATTTTTCTAACGCTGATCCTGCTCACCAGATTCTCTCAGCGAGGGAGCCTCCTGAGTCGAGGTGGCCAATGGGCCGACCATGTGCCTTGTGGTTGCAGCAGGTTGATCAGCATCTCAAGGAGATGGGGACGGGCCAGGCATCTGCCTGACGGAGGCACATGGCCAGACGGAGGCCCCTGGAGTACCGGAGGAAAGTGGACGCAGCGACGCGCTGCTCCGGCCCATGCTCCCATAGCTGACCTGACCTGACCTGACCTGAAATACATCAATGTGTGCGCCATCCATTGGAAGGACATTAAGTGAGAGGATCTGCCTTTCAGCACTGGTCATTCATTGGTGGATGTTAAATACCTTACCGTGTCTTTCGGAAGGAGAAGGCGAGTTCTCACCGGCTCCATGAACAAATTAGAAATTCCTGCCACATTCCAACGTCAGTCCTAACAAGCTGGGAACCATTCCACCCCAGTCAACATCACAACATGGGAATGATTGAGGTGTTAAAAAAGAAGTGGCAGAAAATTATTGAAAAGCCAAATGAAGTGGAAAGCAATATAATATTAGGCTCCTTTACAAGAGGCATAACAAACTAAAAATACTGGCATGGCTGAAAACTTCAGTCGTTGAAGAGCAGCAACAAAAACTCAAGGTCACAAAAATGGAGCAAATAACAAACAAATGAAAGTTTTTAAATGGAAGTTTTTAAAGTTAAAAAAGGGCTGGAAGGATGGCCTCGAGCAGGGGTTCCCAACCCTTTTTTTTTTTACTGGGGTACAATTTCACATTTTCGTGATCCCACCGAGTACCACTGTACCAAAATTCACCTAAAATAGTGTTTATTTGCGATACAGATACGACAATGGGGAGTTAAACAATACTAACAATTCACAACTATGACATTGAGCAATCTGATCTGAACAAAATAATGATACACTAAGTACCTATTTGATTGTGTAAAATGTCCAGTCAATGGGATGGTTGAGCCTGCTTCTTGCTCACAAGCAGGTCGATGTCAGGCTTTATTTTGGATAAAGCGCACCGAACATCATGTTCAACATCCAGTAGGGATCTTTGTTTTGTTTTTAGAATAACGACTGACGAGAACCCAGCTTCACACAGCCATGTAGATGGGAATACTATGAGCGAATGAATAGCCAGGGCAGCTAGCTTAGGGTAAGACCCCAACATTCCACACCAGAAGTCCGCAAGATTCATCTCGTCAAACTGATTTCGGGCTGTGGAGTCGTTCTGGAGATTAATCAAGCTTTCCTGCAGTCCTGTTCCAGGTGGCAAATCCAATGCATTCATGCGAAATGGGTTGCGAATCATTTTCAGATCCAGTTCCTTGAGATCCGGAAAATAGGAATTTAATTCCTCATCCAAATAAGCGAGGTGATCTTTTACCAGTTGTATGAACTCCCTTGGGGGATTCTTTTCACGCTTCTGAAGAATATCGGCCGTGCAAGAAAACAATACCACCACTCCCGCTTCGACATTCATCTTCCACAGACGGAGTTTTTCCTGAAATCCCTTGACCTTGTCTATGAAGTCAATGATAGTCGCGCCAGTCCCCTGAAGAGACTTGTTCAGGGCATTTAACGGAGAGAAAATGTCGACCAAATAAGCCAGGTGCAATGCCCAGTCGGGGTCGTTCAACGCAGCGACGAAATCGACAGTCTTTGGTTTTCCATCGTTTTCGAAGAATTCACGAAGCTCAGCTTGCAGTTCAAACACGCGCTCCGCCATATTTCCACGGGATAACCATCTCACCTCAGAGTGGAATAAGAGAACTTTATGGTCGGAGTCGAAATCCTCGCAAAGTTTCTTGAAAAGTCGCGAATTGAGAGCCTGGGATTTCACACGGTTCACAATTCTGATCATGGTTGAGAGAACGTCAGTCAATGGCTTGGGGAGCGCCTTGGCTGCAAGTGTGTGGCAGTGGATCGTACAGTGTAGGCCGCGCACTTCAGGAGCAACTGCCTTAACAAGCGTTTGGAAACCTGATCTGCACCCCAAACATAGCTGGAGCACCATCTGTAGTACAGCCTTTCAGATCAACCCATGACAGCCCAACTTGATCAAAGACGGAAGACACCTCTTCAAAAATGTCCTTTGCTTTCGTTGTGGTTTTAAGCGGGCGGCAAAATAGTATTTCATCCTTGAACTTGGCTTTATGCACGTACTGAACGGACACTAACGGTTGGGCACAATTTGCCACGTCAGTTGACTCATCCAATTGCATAGAAAATCCGCATGGAGATGCCTTGATTTCTGCCACCACTTGGTCACGAATATTGGTTGACATTTCTTCAATGCGCCTCTGAACTGTGTTGTTTGACAACGAAAGAGAATTGAGTTTCTTGACACTTTGTTCTCCCAGCATGAGACATACGATATCCTTTGTGGCGGTAAGGATGAGGCTTTCACCGACGGTGTGAGATTTTTTCTGTTCTGCAATTCGCAGTGCAACTAAGTAGGATGTCTTTACGGCTGCCGTGGACTGCTGTTGAAAACTGCCGCTGCCGTCGAAGCGTGCTCCTTTCATGGCATTTTCCTTCCGACGAAAAAAATCATGGTCCTTGTCGCTGTGTTCAGGATGAACAGAATCAAAATGGCGCTTCAATAGACTTGGCTTCATAGATTGATTGCTGAGAACTTTTCCACAAATCACACGCTGTGAAGCTTCGAATTCACCTTTTTGGATGGAAGTGAAGCCTAACTTGAGATAACTCTCCGAATATTTTCGCATTGACATGATGCTGGTGAACGATAACGGTAACAATAAGCCGGGCAATAAGCAATGATGACAGTGTCGCGTGTAGAGACAAAACGAATAATAAGACTTGTGCACAATGGCCGATAACAAACAGCTGTCAGTGTACAGCCGCTTTCGATATAAATTTAATTACTGTGCACAAGCTGCATGAGAGAGAGAGAAGTAAAATAAAAACTGCGTTTAAAAAAAACCAACAAAAAAAAACAAGCACGCTGCCGCGTACCACACTGTGTACCACCGAGAAAGTCCAAATGAACCACCTGTGGTACACGTACCACAGGTTGGGAACCCCTGGCCTCGAGGTACGCACGTTCGCCTCTACAATATCTAGCCTGGGCTTGAATCCTGACCCAGCGATAAATTGTCATACCCATGTTTCACAGACAGGGCGATTCCTCAATATGTGCGCCGTCCCTCGGATGGACGTTAAATGAGAATCTTGTCTGCCGGCATTCGTTGGTGGACGGTAGAGATTCAACGGTGTACTTCGCGAAGGGCAGGTGAGCAACCCCCAGCACCACGAAAAAATTCCGAATTCCTGCCCCAACTACTTAATCAAACATCAGGCTTGGCCAGCCAGTTCATGAAAGACCTGGGCCAAGCTTCTCCCAGCCAACCTCATAAGAATGTGGGAATAATTGTGGCTGTTAAAGAAGAAGAAAAAAAGTGGTTAAAAAAGACAAAGGAACAAGCACGTTATTACAATCAAAGAAGAAACTGCAGAAAGATACACCAGTCTCGGAGGAGTCCAAATGAGAACGTTAAAAAATATGAAATTCTCAGCCTGCGTCAATGAACAAGATATCAGAAACAAATTTCTATATAATGAACCAAATAATGGTCGCAAACGGCTACATCCCCTCACCACTCCAAACAGGATCATTGAAATCAATTTGCAAATTTAAATTGGTGGGCAGCTACGAATTTTGACGAACAATGAAGGTTTTTTTTCAGATGCAGCACAAGACTATGGAGTAGCATCATTGCGGCTGGGGGCACGGCTGTGCCACTGATGCAATGCCCTCTGTCGGTGTTTTATTTTAAATACAAAGTCAAGACTCGTGGAAGAGCTTGAATACTGAATGGATCAGGACGCAACATAACAAAAGGAACAGTAGAATGAGTGAGAGGGGAAACAACAACATCAGTGTTGAGGGACAAAATGCTCATATTTTTTTGAAACATTCAAATTCTGGAATTACATCATCGTTGCCTTCCTGTGAAGAAAACTTACATTCAATAGGATTGGGGAACATGCCCCATACTACTCGAATGTTGATGAACACTCTGTAAACAACACTTCAATGGTCACATCATATGTCTGTTTGGTGACATTTAATGGCTTGCGTGAGCTCCTGATGTAAACATCCCAGATCGTTTACTGTGGACCTGTTTTCAATAAAATGTGTACCGCAACGGGCCCTACACATGACAGAAATGACAACATTCGTGGATAAGTAATCAGTGTACCCCGCAAGCAATGTGTGAAACGGCCAATCAAGGATTTGAAAAAACGTTTACGTTTCTGTATTGCTTCTGAGGAAGATCATTTGAGAGCCAAAGTCTTGAAAGCTTAAACACTAAAGATAGGAGACAATACATACTGTAGTTTGAATGGTAAGCCCGTGAAGAGTATTTGTGCACAATTACTATATTCTTTTTGAAGGAATAAATACAGAAATCACAAAATATTTACATAGCTGCAACGTGTCTGCTTCACCCTGGAGCATAAATAAAACAACCGTTTCATCGAAAACAAAACAAAAAACTCACTTTGTAAACTGCAGAGCTGTGCTATTCTCAAACTTTGTGAAATTTTCATGGATTAAAAAATTAAAATATAATAAAACACACATCAAAATCACATCACAAGTGTTCTTCTGAATAGCGAGAATGTAACAGTTAATATATGAATAAATGTATTGTGGCCTGAAGCTGCCTGCCACAATCAGCCCTTACTGCAAGAATGCCCACGATTAGAGACGTCTAAATCCATCGTCTGCCTTCTGCGAGGCAGCTGCTGAAATTTTTCTCTCACATATGTTCAACCGAGCTGTTTGGCTTTTCCTTCCCCTCTTTGACAGACTTGACTTCCGCTCAGGAGGTTGCAAAATTGTTTGAGTTTCCTGCAAAGTAGTTCCTTGTGGTCCACGTTCTATCCGGTCCCTATAAAGGACACCACCCCATGTCTTCAATTAAACAACATGCATAAACCTTTTATTTTGCTAAATGCACTCATGCCAATGAGCTTGGGCTCAACACCGACATTTTCAGAGTTTGCTCGATCCTCACGGCACACCGAACCAAAATTTACTGCGTCAATGTGTATTATACTTTCAACTACTAGTCATTGGAAGGAAGAGTTGAAAGAATTATTTTTAAAAAAAATTAAAGGCCCAAACTTTTATTTCGCATGAGCGAGACACTTGCCCCTGCATTGATGAACAGAGGCACGTTATTTTCAGCTCGATGTTGTAAAGAGTGACACAAAATTCCTGATCGAGGCTCTTCAGACATGATGACCTCTTGTTGCTCTTGATAAGTGAGAATACAACAGTAACTTGTAATCAATAAAACACAGTGATGTTCTTCATTTTCCTCTAATTATGAAAGAACCGTGGCTCATTTTTGGACTTTGTCATGGCACGCTAGTTGAGAAGCACTGTCTTCAGAAGTCATTTTTAAATTCCTCGTTTGATCTGGTAGTGAATATCTTCCATGCTCTGATTCGGCTGTTGTAATGTAATTCTAACCATCTTTTGCAGGCCCATACCCAGGGAGGGGAGGGGGGGATCTGGTGCGTATGCACCCCACCCCCTCCAAAAATCAGAGCACCACATTTTTAGAAGCATTCTTTTTCGTCAGGCGAATTCTCAAGAAGGCGGCAACAACAAAGACAAAAGATAAAATAAAACGTGAAGGCCTTCCTTAATTACGTCTGACTTGTAACCTGCACAATCTACGTAATCTTGCCTTAACTTAACCCTGTCTCTTTATTGGTTACTGTGTTTCACTGAACACTTGTGTTAATGCACCTTCAATGTAAAAGCCAATCCCATTCAAGTTTTTATGCTGCGGGCAATCTGGGCATGCATGATATCTGATGACACCGGTGCAAAGCACGTGGAGAATGAATCATGCATGGCGGGAGAGGAAGGAAACGAGCCAAACAGTTAATATCCAGGGGTCAGCAACCTGTGGCTCGCGAGCTACACCTGGCTCATCGATGATCCCATTGTGGCTCGCAGAGCCTCAGTTTGTCAGTGCAAATGTACATTGTTATGATTTCTTATCGAACTTGCAGAGCCTCAGTTTATCGGTGCAAATGCACATTGTTACGAATTCTTATCGGACTAGCATCTGTTTTGGGTTCTTATCTCGACCAAGTATCCAATGTCTGTTATGATTTCAGATTCCGGGCGAGAATCCACTTTTTCTATCATGGGTTCTTATCGATCGAGACCCCGATTTCATATTATGGGTGTATATCCAGCTGAACCTCTAATTTGTTTTATGGGTTCATCCTGGACGAGCCCCTTCTATTCAGTGCTGCCTCCGTGCACTGAAGAGAGTACCATGCTACCACATGTCGGAGTGGCGACCCATCCAGGATTGTACCCAATAGCCAAGGAGAC
This sequence comes from Eptatretus burgeri, assembly GCF_056783735.1. Classification (NCBI taxonomy): domain Eukaryota; kingdom Metazoa; phylum Chordata; class Myxini; order Myxiniformes; family Myxinidae; genus Eptatretus; species Eptatretus burgeri. Next base: position 71,897,745 of record NC_140968.1, read on the forward strand.
TGCTTAGGCAGCACTAATGCTCTGCACAGGGTATGGTCCCAATGGATGGATGGATGGATATGCATAATGTGCAAATCAAAGGCAAATATGCTACCGATGCTCAAGTAAATAAAAATTATTGGTCTTTCTTTTACCCCGAAAGATAAAAGGTCAATCATTTTTCAGTCTTTATACCATACAGTATAATCCATGCTCTTACCACAACTGTTGCTTTTCTCTGAGAGTGGCACGGGTGAGTAGGAATGGTCTACCAGAGATGATGTGCTGCTCGCTACCGATCGCATTCTTTCCACAGAAGGAATCGTGCTAGCAACAGACCGCGGCCGTCCAACCGAAGGAGCTGCATGGGTCACAGACCGTGGCCGTCCTACCGAAAGAACCTCACTGGTCACAGACCGTGGCCGTTCCACCGAAGGAGTCGCACTGGTCACAGACCGTGGCCGTTCCACCGAAGGAACCACACTGGTCACGGTCCGCAGTTGTTCCACCGAAGGAGCCGCACTGGTCACGGACCGCGGCCGTTCCACTGAAGGAGCCGCACTGGTCATGGACTGTGGCTGTTCCACCGAAAGAACCGCACTGTCCACGGACCATGGCCGTTCCACTGAATGAGCAACACTGGTCATGGTCCGCAGTCGTTCCACTGAAGGAGCCGCACTGGTCACAGACCGCAGCCGTTCCACCGAAGGAGCCGCACTGGTCACGGACCGTGGCCATTCCACTGAAGGAACCGCGTTGGGCACAGAATGTGGCAAATTGACTGAAAGAGTCATGGTGGACACAGACTGCTGTAATCCAGGCAAAGAAGTGGCACTGGTCCCAGACTTCATCCATTCCATTGAAGGAGTTGTTTTATCATCTGAAAGCTGTTTGAACAATAGACACAAAGTTAGCAGAAGATTTCTCCTCCACACCTCTGCCCCCCCACTCCCAACCAACCAACCACCACATCTCCATCATGCATATCAGACTGAGCCAATAATCTTTATTCACTCCTTGCTTTAGTATGTAAAAATAAGGCAAGAATGAGAAGAAAATGTAAAACACAAACAGTACAAAACACAAACCCTGTCAAAAAAGAAAGCTTTAAGGATAACTGACATCTACTACTTGGCTGTTGGGAGTAATAAGGTTGCACTTCCACACATTCTAAGTGGTATTACAACAATATTGCAGGTCCAATTTAAGTGTTGCATATTGGTCATTGTTGGTAGTTTAAAAAAACAAGTGGCTTCATTTTTTTCAGCAATGCTTTGCAATGGTGGTCTAAAGCAGAGCACTGAGAGTTAATTTTGATGGGACATTCAATTTGGGCAACATGGGAATTAGCAGACATGAATACCACTGCCAGTATGGTCTGAATAAATCAAAATTGCTTAAAAGGTATGACAAGGGTGGAGTTGAGTAATGTAACGCAAAATGTGATTTCTGTTTAATTACTCAAGCAAACTAATAATATGTTTAAGTTTTGTATCAAATACAGATGACTGTTTCATTTGGTATCAAATTCATTGGACGATCCATTATTCAAAGTAAAATACAGAGGTATTTAACAACAAATGTGTTTGCCAATGTAGAGATGTTCGGCACCAAAGAACAATCCAGTGTCTCCCAAAAATTATTTTTGTTTCAAATGATAATATTACGAATAAATGATAATATTTTTCGTCATTTATTCACTATTCTGTATGATACTGTATGTGCCAACTACTTACCCCTCTTTTTCTGATTATCTTCATCTCTTCCTGCAAAACAGATATCTGTTCATTGAGGAGATCGATCTCTTGGTTCTTCTCCTCCAATAAAGCAATTGGCAGCCCCAATATGTCTGAGCTGACGTTTGAAGAAGTTTGGCTGCTCTGAGTCCTCAAGCTGTCAATCTCGTCCTGAGATTAAAATGATTACCAAGTGGGCACAATCAATCAAGGTATTCTTGCATTCACGGCTTATTTTACACTGAAAACAAACAAACAAACAAACAAAAAATCTCAATTGCAGCCTCCCTTATGCTTCCATGTGCCGACCAATTTTGAAAAGCAAATGAACTTTAACAATGAATGTATCCTTTTAATATTCACTTGGTGGAAAACATTACACAGTCCATTGAGATTTGCAAACATTCAAATACATTCATTCTCAGCAATGGATCATATACAGGTGACTGGAACTTTGCTCGATGAACAGCATTACCGGTGCTACTATAAAACAGGTTATGTTCGAGTTTATAGCAGAAGCAAAGAACAGCCACGGACCTGAAGTTTCAGGTTTTCTTCCTTCATTTCCTTGAGACGCATATTCATTGCATCACCCTCTTCGGCCAGAGACAGCTTCTCAATCTCCTTTTGCTGAAGTTCATTCCGCAAACTCTCCAGCTGTGTCACAACACCACGAGTAAAGTTTAGCTGCGATTTAATGTGAGAAAACAGATGAACCCTTGGAAAGCTTCGTGGCCACAGCAGAGCAAAGTTTTTATCTGGGAAAAAAATTCAACCCCGGTGAATTGCAACTTGTGCGGCAATTTTATAATTGTGTGGCGCATGCATACAGGGACATCTAATAATTTATTGAAAAGCAACAGCTATTCCTAAGCATTGTGTTAACATTGAAAGGATGTTGCAAGTCAGAGTATAATTGGAGAAGTGTCTTTGTGCTTGTTTGTTTTCAATGCACTTCTGAACCACTGGACGGATTAAGTTGAAAACTACGAGTTATACTCGGGTTGTGCAACTAAGGTTTTACATGGTAATAAATATTCATAGACCCGGGAATTAGGGGTGTGGGGAGGACCACAATTCTCTTGATGTAAATAGGAAAGGCGTAGCACCAATCCTGGTAGGAAGGGGGTGTTGCCAGTCACACAAAAATACAGAAATTCTGGAGGAACTATCCCATCTGAAAGGATGGGTTATTCGTAAGTGAGACCAATTCTATAACAACCTACTGTATACTAAACCCTATCTTAATTGTAAACTTGGAAATAGTTGGTTTGCTAAAGTAAGAACCTTATTAACCCTTGAAGCCTGGTGGCCATTTTACCAGCCGCTATTCAAACTTCCACATTCCCGAGTGGCCGGATTTTTCTCCAGGGAGCTCAGGGTGGGGGAGCCAAAAATCCAAGGAGCTCAGAGTTCAAAGGGTTCAATTGTAAGCAATTGATGTTTTCCGACTGCCGGATCATCAGCTGAGCTCCGTTCTCCATTGAGGTTTTGACCCTTCCCTCACCACTCAGAACCTTTCATTTTGATCCTTATAGTCCAGAACACACATAACCGTGCTTTGACATGTTTGAGTTAAATTCCCAAACTGACTGTAAACCGTTGGAGAGGTGCTTCACAGAGAGTGCAACGCATCAGTGAGTTTGCCGTCCTCAGATGAGATGTGAAGTAAAGGACACTTTTGCCAGCATTTATTGCTGGTGAACGACAAATGTGACACAATGTCTTCCGATAAAGACTCGCCAAGTTATCAGTAACACCCTTGACAAATTAATGGCTGAAGCAGGTTCTTTCTTTCTTCTTTTTTTCTACAAGGTTTAAGGCTAGATGAGAAGCTACAACACAAATTATACACTTTTGGACAAATGTATTCAAGACAACACCAGACTCGACTTCTGACAGAGTCTTGAGGAAAGTGACGTCTCTTCACAGAGCACGATGGGTTGGTAGCAACGGCACCATCTTTATGCAATCACTTTTTGTCTCCGCATTCAGGGGGCAATCAAGGAGAGATTTTGTCCTTCCCATGCATAACAACCTACGAGCATACTCTATCTTTTAACTGCTGAGCATTAAAAAACAAGGAAGCAGCACGTACCAATTTTAAAGCCTTTCATATATTGACTCTGCCAGGGATGGAATCGAACCTCTGACCTCCCAGATGTTCTAACCATAAGGTCTGGTGTGCCAAACGTCAAGCCTGGCCAGCAGGTACATAACAGACTCTTTCCAACTTTACGTACCACCGGTCATATTTTCCAGATTACTTTATATTATTGCGGTTCTGTAAAACTGGTACTCCCCCGAGTCAATGGCACCCAGCCTATAGCGGTCCCAAGACAGTTATTTCATTTGTATTTCTTTAGTTAGCCCTTTCCATATGTCTAGTGAGTAAATGGGGAAAGATGCATTGCGTAGGGCTTTTGGTTAGGTCTTCAATCCTCTATTCTTTCCTTTATTTCATTTCTTTACCTTACTCTATCTTATATGGAAAACAAAGCAAGCACGCATGCAGTTTGATGGTGATGCCGAGAGTGCGAGGAGACACAGCGAAGTTCATTTGCATACGTGCACCATTTTCCGTTCAAACTGCACGCCAAAATCCAACTGCCACCTCACCTCAGACGCTTATTATGCTCACCACAATGATGCAACACTTACCATAACCATTCCATACATCTTATAAAAATCCCAACAACCTACGTCCATGCTTTCACCACAAACGACACGACGACGAACATCTATCCCAACCTCTTCACCGCAATGCCACAATCTACGACCACCTACCCCAACCTCTTCACCACAAATACCACAACGCTATTCTCAGCTTCCTATAACTGCCATTAACCCCTTGGATGCTCACCACAGTCTCGGACGATGCCAAAGGAACAAGGACAATGAGAATCGGGGTGTTTGTGACTCGAAGCACAAGATGTGCTGGGGTTCCATCCATGCTTAAATGGAGTCCAGCACACATTTGGGCCTGGAGAGCGCTTCTGAAGACTCTCGCCGAATGGTAATTATGGAACTCCGACATGTGGCGCAGTGCGAGGGCGAATCAAGTCATTTTCGATTCCGAAGTCTGGCAGGGCGAGGCGACGGCACGGGGGACTGCTATGTGCCAACGGGGGAGCTCGGAAACACCAATAGGATCATTTGATCCGATTCTTATCCCCTTCTTCGCTCAGGCCCCATAAAAGGAGCAATTTGGCTTGATCTCCATCTCTCCCCCTATTTCTCTCCCTCGCCCAAGCTCTCTCTCTCTCCCTCTCTCTCTCTCTCTCTCTCTCTCTCTCTCTCTCTCTCTCTCTCTCTCTCTCTCTCTCTCTCTCTCTCTCTCTCTCTCTCTCTCTCTCCCTCTCTCCTTTATCCAAGCTCTCTCTCTCTCCTTCGCCCAAGCTCTCTCTTTCTCCCTATCTCCTTCGCCCAAGCTCTCTATCTCTCTCTCTCTGTGTCTCAGCTCCACGAGGCAGTCACCCAAGAACTCTCCAGCATCCGAGGGAAATCTCTCCACAAGTCAGTGTGACCAAGAGGAGAGGGCGGAGCAGCCAAGCGAGATCGCGGTGGAGCAAGCGATTGCCAGAACGGGGCCGGAGCACCCCCAAGTCATCAATGCCCAGTTTGGGCTGGCTGTATCCAGCAGCCAACATTGACATTTACAGACCCTTACACAACTCCGTTAAAGTCATCTCTCATGCATCTTCTCTCCCATCTATGTCTCGTCCTCTGTGGATGCACAAGAGCAATTGGTGAGGGCAAGTCCCGAACAACCGTACTTTTCAGAGCAACCTCATTGACTCAAACCTCTCACACTTTCCTATTACGCCATGCCACACGACACATGCACCTCTCACGACCCGACCATCGACAACTTCTCCCCCCCCCCCTTCCTAAGCAATTGGGTTGCTCTGGTCCGCCGACCGTGCCAGGTACCATGAGGTCACTTCACAACTGTCTCTTTCTGGACTACCTCTAATTTTCCTCGGGTGTGTGTGGGTGTGGGTGTGTGTGTGTGTGTGTGTGTGTGTGTGTGTGTGTGTGTGTGTGTGTTGGTGCCTGTCATGTATAATGTAAGTTAAGACTGTATAAGTTTATTGGGGTAAATCTGCAGTGTGTCTTCTTTTGTGAATATTGCATTTCGTTTGTTGCACCCATTGATTCCTTGCTTTCCCATGCTGTACAGCAACCCATTTGTTGCATCAGCTGTTGCATCAGAATCAACCCATTACTGTGCCACATAATTTTTCTTACCTTGTTATAAATAAATTTTCTTTGTTGTAAATGTACCCAGCTCGTTTTTGTCTTGTCCTCCATTGGTCCAGCACGGTCTGCACATTAGCATAGCCAGGAAGTTATACCCCCAAAGTCTGCTTATTAGCCGGTGCGTACTTGGCAGCTCCGCTCGTCTACACCTGATATGGTAAATAGCGTGTTCCCAGTTGAACAGTAGTCGGACAGAGGACACTGGGTCATGTGGTCAAATTATTGTCATTCGTGGTCGATTAGCAACCCGCCGCGACACAAACATATTCCTGTGCAACGGCCTGCAATTCCCAGCGAGTCCGGGGAGAACCCAGGGATATCTCCTCCCTCATAGTACTCCCCACGACCCCAGCACCGCAACAATATAAAATCAAAACAATCAAAATGAAATGAGAAGACTGAAGTTTGCAGAACAGCCCTCAACTCTCCACTCCCCAAAATAATTCTGTCTAAAAAATAAAACTTACATTCTTAAGCCAGTCCCACCTGCCGAGATTGCAGTTCTATTTCTGCTCGAGTTTGACGCAATAGCTGATCAAGTTGATCATCCTGTTCACCCTGATTTTGGCCTTGTGGTAACAGCTGCTGTTTTTGTTTATCCAGCCTCGCCTGAAGTCCCGTGATCTGCAGCAGGTTCTCACACTGCTGTTCTTGCAAACTCTCTTTGTCCTAAGAGAAACCATTGAATGTATCAGGCATTACTGCTAAACAATCTTTTCTGTCGATGAAATTAGAAAAGAAAAACAAAAATAAACAGTTAGTGGTGAAACCAAAGTTCTTGAACAGTTATACAAATTCCCACCTGTTGAAGGTCCTCGATGGCCCTGTGTTGTCTATCGAGGTCCTGTTGGAGCTGCTGCTGTACCTGCCTGCTCTTTGTATATTCCTGCTGGAATTGTGAAAACTCGCCCTGGAGTGCATGCAGTGCTTCTTCAGCGAGCAGTTTTCCTTGCACCAGCTCCCTCCAGCGCTCAGCTCCATTCTTCAGTTGTTCCTCCAGCTCTGTCAGCTTCAGTACACCACAAAAAATTAACTGTGCCAAGCTGCAGATCACTATAACTGACAACGTTCCAAAACAAACATGATCTATTTAATAAAGTACAATCAACTCTGCTAACAAAAACCCACTTCAACTGCTTAAACCAGTATAAATGAGTTATTGTGATGTTGGCCTTTATAGCATTCTCATGTGAACCTCTTGGCTCATCATTTAAAAGAGTAGACACCACAAGGTTTCTCCATTACATATTACCCATGTAAAAGTACATTTTACAAGACAACAAGTCTGAAGACGACGATGGTTCACGAGCGGTATTTGATGATGTAGATTGTTTCAGAAGTCAAGGATGAGTCAATGTGATAATGCTTGACCAAGTTATAAAAATGATCAACATGATGTGGTACGAGTGACAGGTTATTAGCTGCAAGATGTCGAAAACCCGGTTTCGTTCAACAACTTTCAAAATTTGACCTTTGCATTACCTTTAAAGGTCACAAAACAATGTTGTGGACATTAAAATAAGGAAACAGGATGAGTGCTATAGCTTATTGGAGTTAGTTCGTCGAAGAAGGTCGAAAACCCGGTTCAATTCCCACAACTTTGAAAATTTGACCTTTGTGACCTTTAAAGGTCAAAGGTCAAGGATTATGACCTTTAGTGCAAAACTTTCTCTGGAACATTCCAGGAAAAATATAACGTCATATAGGCTATATGGCATTTCGCACTCATCGGATTATCCATACTTTGATGAAATCAGCGTAAAAACAAACTTGAAGGGGGCACCACGGGCAAGGTGTTCGAGATAGAGCAAAATGGTTTCAAGACTTTAGGTGGGGAATGACCTCAAGATTATGCATAAAAAATATTGTCATCAAAGCTCTCAAAGTTTGGGCGGTCGTATGATTTTTATGTCAAAATTCGCAATTTTCTAAGTACGTGACCTTGTGACCTTGAGACGAAAATGAAAAATCGAGCTCCATGGGGCTATACAGGTGCCATTGGACGAACCAAATACCGAAACCACTGCCAGATTCGACAAACCCCCGAGGAGAAGATGCAAATTGAAATCGGCTACCCCCTAAAAACACAATTCGCAATTTTCTAAGTTCGTGACCTTGTGGCCTTGACCTTGGAACGAAAATGAAAAAAAATCGAGCTCTGTGGGGCTATGCAGGTGCCATTGGGCTAACCAAATACCGAAACCTCTGCCAGATTCGACAAACCCCTCGGAGAAGATTTATGTCAAAATTTGCAATTTTCTAAGTTCATGACCTTGTGACCTTGACCTTGGGCCAAAAATGAAAAATCGAGCTCCGTGGGGCTATGCGGGTGCCATTGGGCTAAACAAATACCGAAACCCCTGTCAGATTCGACAAACCCCCTAGGAGAAGATGCAAATTGAAATTGGCTACCCCCTAAAAACACATGTTTTTTTGTGGCGCGGCTCCGCCCATAATGGGCGCACCACGCCCATTTTCAGGAGAGCACAACTAGATCATGATATAAACCTCCCACCAAAATTTTGTCAGGATCGGATCAAAACCCATGGAGCTATGCTCGGGACAGACAGAGAGACATACAGACAGACAGAGAGACATACAGACAGACAGACAGACAGACACACAACAATAACGAATATAGTGGTCACTTATTTTTTTCGTGAACCAATATGGTTGTATTTTGAGCTCAGCCATTTTACAATCACTTCACACTGAAGAGAAAGAGGAATTTTCATCAGCCATTTTATCAAAAGCTAATCGGACTCATAGCTCGCAGAAGGAAATTATAATATTGCACGATGTGTGATGTATTGTACATTTTCAGTTTATGAACAAGGTCACAAGTTGAAACATAGGGACAATACCCCTGGGTGCTCACCTGGAGGTGGCTGGATAAGATAACCAGGGAGCCACTGATAGGCATGGGTGACCCACAAAATATGTAATGGAGAAGAAAGGAAATACCTATGGATTTTTTTTTAATGCCATGAACAAACTTTGGTACATCACAGGTGATCAAGGTTGTGGTCAAGTTTCATCGAAATTGTGTGTAGTTTCTGAGAAGAAAGCAAATACCTATTTTGGGGGGGACAACCGCCGTAGACCCCTTTCGGGCCTGTTTTTTTTAATGCCATGAACAAACTTTGGTACACACACGGTCATGAATGTTGTGGTAAAGTTTCAGCAAAATCCTATGTGTAGTTTCAAAGAAGAAGTTGAAAGTATTTGTAAACAGACGGACGGACAGACGGCGCGCCATCCCATAAGCTTCCCGGAACTGTTTCAGGTGAGCTAAAAATTACTCATTATAAAATACAGGTGTACTTAATAAGAATTTAAAATGTGTTTAATATTTAATCACCAACATGAAAACACGACATTGACCAAACACATTCGGCTCTTCATTGGATGGTTACAATACCAAGATAATAGAAGCTTAGTGTATTTGACCCTGCTCTTTTGCTTGGCACACAAAAGGACATTCAGGAACAGAGATGAGCCAGTTACTGCTCTTTTCAACCACTTCCATGCCTTAATGGATACCAAGTCTACTGATCAAGCAATATGCTTCATGAATGGGAGGACTTAAAAACCCTGATGATCAAGAAAAGGGTCCTCCAAACAAAATGGATCCACAACAAAAACTGCACACCGCCTGGGTATGTGAAAAGGTGTTTGGCTTATTTCGTAAGTAAAAGTTGGTGCGTATATAATGATTTGTTTTAAAAAATAATAACAAAAACAATGTGGTTGCACTCTGTGTGTGCAAGATTTAAAAAAAATATATTAATATGACCCCTGAAATCGAATTAAAGATTCATGTATGGCAAAACTAGATTCATTCAAGGCAAGTTTTCAAAACAGTCTCAAACAACCCAGTTCATGGAGTGACTCATGGAGCAAAAACAAATACTTTGCACCCTTAAGACCCTTTTACACCTTTTTAGACCCATTAGACTCCTGAAGACCTTTACACCCTTTAAACCACTGAGAAACTTTGACCCTCAGACCTTTTAGACCAATTACACACTTTAGACCATAACTACTATTGGAGAATACCCTTTGGATCTTCAGAACTCTTTAAGACCCTTTTAGACTGTGGAGCCCCCATGGACCTGTTAGACACCTTTAGACACACACCACACAAACATCTCTGGAGTCTTCTTACAATACACAGACTATACTTTTTTCAGCAAGTAATGCGCCAAGTCCACCCACACGGAAGGTGGGTACTCTGCTTGGGTGAACAAAATTTGCTCTTTCTAGTTTTATAACTGATTTTTGAAGAACAGACAATGACAGAGAAGAGAGGCATGGAAGGGAGGTAGGATAGGTACTCACTTGTGTTTCTGAAACAGCATTCTAAAACGGAGAAAAGAAAAACTTTCAAAAACAATGTCAAAACACAACAGACACAACCAATAAACATTCACATGTATCGGAATAATTTTCTGCTCGATAAAAGTTGAACTTGTGATATCACTGCAAGTCATTGATCAAAATTGCATTATTGGTAGCGCTGTGAAGGAGTGCTAAAGAAGGTTAGCTGGGAATGTGCTGCTTACCAGGAGGCTAGTCAGTCCTTTTGCACACTGGGGTGGTCCCTCAAGCCTACACACAACTTGTTGCAAGTTGGCTCGTTCAGTCTCCTGTTCATCTATCCGAAACTGTGCACAATAATATCGCACTTCTTGTGGAAGATCTTTCCATCCACATGTGAAAGATTACATTAAAACCCATGAACAAAACAAATTCACACACAATATACATATCCACTTGACACAAAATTGGTCAAGAAAGCAGATAGTAAAAGCAAGAAGGGCACTGCTCGGCGTCACATCATCGGCAGATATGCCTCCTCCCATATTATTGCATCATTAAACATACTTGTACCAAGTTTGATTTAAATCCCTGAACCCAGATTCAAAATATTAAATAATTCTGACCATGCATCTGATCAAGTTGAAATTCAAAACAGACATTCCCGATGTCTATTCTGTAAGGGATTCCGATTGCAAATCCCGCTGCTGCCTTGTAGGGTATGTCTCTTTAGACAAAGGCTAGACCCACAGTTGATACTGTGGTGGCATCAGGAAGGGCATCCGGACACAAAAACATTCCTCAAACATGCCTTTTGGCGAAATGGGGACCTGAGTTTGTGCTTCTCCAACTGAGTTAGTTGCCATGGTGACACTGGGCAGTGTTGCTGCATTGTCCAGAGGGTACAGGGTGTGTCTTAACAGGTTGGCACTTACCACCTGATAGTACAGTAACCCAAACCCAGTAGTAGCATACTGGGAGGCTGCTCTATCAGCAGTTGAATAATACGTAATCTGCTTTTGTGTCACGTCGTGCACCGGTGGGTCACTGAAGCGGGCTGGGGTGGGTCACCCACGAGGCCACTGGATTGCTGATGTTGCGGCATCAGATCATGTAAGCACGCTGATGTCTGGGGTTGCTGTGACATAAACTACGGGGGGTGGCTTTCATACTCAGATTCCCTCACTTTCCTGTACTCGACTATTGACGTTTCACATCGATTAATGAAGCAGTTAAAAGAGAAATAATTTCTTAAAATATTTTCATTCAATCCAATATAGCTGCCAGACCATGTGACCAATTAATTATTAGTGAACACCCTGGTATCCCCCAGGCTTGGGGAACATGTGGGTGAAGTTTCCCCTCAAACTGTCAAGCCATTCTGGAGAGGAAATTTTTGAAAGGTTAATTCTTCAAAAAATCATAGCTGCCAAACCGTGTGACCGATGATGTCATAAGTGGAGAACTTATTGTTCCTCATGGATAGGCGATCATACCTGTAAAGTTTCACCTCAATCTGTTCAGCTGTTTCGGAGAACAAGATTTTTCAAGGTTTATATGTTAAAAACAACATGGCTGCCGAACCACATGACCAATGACATCAATTTTTTCTCCCCATACAATTGAGCCCGAGGTGACCCTCAAAAATTTTCATACTGATCGGATAAAGCGTTTGACGTGTGCAATGATGTCATGACTTAACCACCTATTACATTATCAAAAAAATTACACAAGTTTCACATTGGGAGAACTTCACGTGTGCCAAGTTTCAATTTTTTTTCCCATGGAGCGGTTTCAGAGATACAGAGGTCCAAAGTTTTTCCTTTTTTCCAACATGACTGCCACACCAGGTGACCGATGACTTCATAATTATCATTAAAACATTCTAGATGAGCAGTCGCACCGATGGTGAAAATTTTGTGTCAATCGGATAAGCGGTTGCAGAGAAAAGAGAAAATTAGCACGGACGGATGTACGTACAGACGAGAAACCCCAAAACATCATGCCTCCCAGTGACTTCATCAGCGGAGGCATAAAAAATGAAGTTATATTTTGCAAATTGCTTACCTTTGCACATTGGTGAAGGTTCTTGGACTTCTTGGACTGTGACTCCAGGAAGTGCACTTGCTTCTGCAAGCCTCCTGATGCAGTCTCGTTCTCTTCCGCAAGTTTTCCAGAACGTTTCTGCTGTCCCTCGAGAGAGGCTTCCAGTGTTGTCACTTGGCTCGAGCGTTCATAAACGTCCTTCTCTGCCCGTGCTTTGGGGCCTCGTTTCTTTTCCTCAGCGGCATTTTGTGCAGGACCTGCATTGTAATAGCACAAAGACACAGACGGATCACATTTCTCTACAACTTTGACATAGCTGTTTACAACCACTTGACTCTGGTTTAATCAGCTGACAGTGATAATAGATGAGTGCAAAAGTCCTAATTATAATTGGTGCAAAGATCTCCTACATTCATGTCATTATACAACAATAATAACAACAGCAACCAGCATTTTAAGGCCATTTTCCCTGCTAGAGTGGGGTTAGCCATGCAGGCCCCATAACAATCTTCTCCACTTTGCCCTATTTTCTACATCTCCAATGGTTAACCCCCTTACCGGCATTTCTTCTTCCACTACCTTTAGCCAAGTTTTTCTCGGTCTTCTCCGTCCTCTACTTCCTTCTACATTTACTTCCATCACTCTTCTTACCCAGTCACTTCCATCCTTCCTCAACACATGACCCAACCATCTCAACCTGTTTCTCTTCACAACATCCATCACAGACTCTATTCCGACCATCTTCCGCAATTCATCATTTGTCTTCCTCTCTCTCAACGATATTCCGCACATCCACCGAACCATTCGCATTTCCACCCTTTCCAGCCTTCGGTGCTGCTCTATGTTCATTACCCATGTCTCACTCCCATAAATCATAGCACTTCTCACACATGTAGCATATACCTTTCCCTTCAACTTCAACGACACTCCCCTCCTCGTCAGCACGCCACTCAGTTCCCGAAACTTCTTCCATGCACATGTCACTCTAGCAACCGTCGCCGAGACTGATCCACCTTCTCCATTCAGCATGTCTCCGAAGTAGAAAAATGTTTTCACACCTTCAAACTTCATGCCGTCTCCACGATCAAATTCAACATTTCCTCGATCTGCAACTCCCTCTGTGCGCACCTTACACTTGAATGTAGCTACCACACTGGGTGATGACCTTCTCACACCACTACATTTTTGATGAACCCACTCAGCGTACATTGTACATTGAATGGAGTTCACTCCCATGCCCTTCCTGCACACAGCACACGGCCACTTCCCAGTTATTTCCACCTCACCACATGTTTTACCACTTGCCATTACCTTTGTCTTTCCAATATTCACCTCAAAACCTTTTGCCTCCATACATTCCTTCCACTTATTCATCTTCTCCTTCAGTCCAACCCGACTCTCCACAATCAACACTAAATAATCTGCATACAACAACTCCCACGGTAAACCCTCCTCTGCGCTCCGAGCCAGCACCTCCATCACAACTATAAATAGTAGTGGACTTGGTACCGACCCCTGATGCACTCCCACCTACCACTGTTCCCGTCCTTCGTCCTTACAGCTGTGTGTGCTCTCTCGTACATTGCCATCAAAACTCTGATCAACCATTCCTCCACTCCTAAGTTCCTCAATGCCCATGTCACGACTTCACGTGGAACCCTATCGAATGCTTTCTCCACATCAACAACCCCCCCAAAAAACTTCTTCCTCTTCTCCATGTACTTTTCCTGCAACTGCCTTACAATAAAAATCACATCTGTCATTCCTCTTCCTGGCATGAATCCAAACTGCATTTCGTCAATCTTCACTTTCTTCCTTATCCTCTTCTCCAACACCTTTTCCAATACCTTCATTCCATGCTCCAATAACTTTATTGCTCTATAGGAGCCACAGTCTAGAGGGTCACCTTTCCCCTTGTACAAAGGGACAAGGGTACTCGGTTCCCAATCCACTGGAATGCGGCCTTCTTTCACCACCAGATTACAACTCTCTGTCATTCTCTTCATACCCCAACTTCCTGGTGCCTTCAACATATCTCCCACAACTCCTGTTGGCCCTCCCGCTTTTCTACTCTACATTGCTGTTATTGCTTCCTCAACTTCCTTCTCTGCCGGTCCTAAAATTGGGTTGCTCTCTATGTTACCATCCCATTCATTCTCCACATTCAACAGCCTTTCCACATATCTCTTCCCTCTTCCTTTAATTCCATCTGGGTCAGGAACGATTTGTCCCACTTCATCCTTCAAGCAACTCACCCCCGTCACATCGCATCTCTCTTTCGCTATCTGCTTTGCAATCCTAAATACCGCTCTCCGACCCTCTTCCGAATCCAAACTTTCTCCGAGCATTTTCCTACGTGCCTCCTTCACCTTTGCTACCTCTTTCTTTGCAGCCTTCTTGGCTGCCTGATAATCTTCATACACCACCTCTTCTGTCACCGCACCCTTCGCCTTCTTCCACTCCTTGAAGTTCTCTCTCTTCTCATCAATCCTCTTTCCAACTTCATCATCCCACCACCATGTTTCCAAGTGCCTCGGTGGTCCTTATTTCCATCCACATACCTCACAACAACTCCCAACAGACTCTTTCATTGGCATCCAACCACTTTCAAGCTCAACCATATCATCCTCTACCATAATCAACCTCTCTCAATACCTCCTTCACTGTCACCGCTTTCAACCTCCACACCCTCATCTCGGTTGGTACTTCACGCGCCGAGCTCTCCTTGTACCTTTCATCCTTATGTCGCAGACAACCAAGTGGTGCTGTGAAACAGCCTCCTACCCCGGGATCACCTTTGTGTCCCGGAGGTTCCCCCTATCTCGCCTACACACCATGATGTAGTCAACTATTGTCGTCGACCCACCTGACGTGTATGTAACAAGCTTATTATCCGTTTTCTGGAATTGAGTATTACAAATCAACAAACCAGCTCCATCAGCAAACTCCAAAATCCTTTCACCTTTTCCATTCCTCACACCATATCTGTAACCCCCATGGACTCCCTCAAGACCATCTGTACTCTTTCCCACATGTCCATTCAAGTCTGCCCCTACCACAACTACTTCCTCATCTTTCACGCTTTCCATCAACTTCTCCATCACACACCAGGACTTGTCCTCCGCTTCATCGCTCCAACGAGGTGCCAGTGATTAGTCTTTCACCTCTAAACCCGTTATGGAAAATAACTCTGCCACGAGAAGGTGAGTGTGAGGCTAGACTGTCAGAGGCTGTTTGAGATGCTGAGCCATTGCAGTATTTTATACACACGAATAGAGTAGCTGCCCTACGGATGGGCAATCTTGTTCCAAGAATGCAACACGTTTCTCTGACACATCCCTTTATTTTGGCAGTGTATAGAAAATAAAAATAACCCAGGTTACATGTATGAAGCATAAGTATGCGTACTGCTTACGTGCATATATAATACATCGTGGTAATATATCTTGGATAATTCCAATTGCACTCACCCCATCCCCAAAAGGAAGAAAATGCCAATCACTGGAATGGCAATTATTAAAATTAAAAATAAACATCATGGGAGTGTTTGTAATTACACAAGTGATATTCATTTCATGGTGTTTGCAAGTTTTGCACTTAATGAATACAATTAAGAGTTTGCCCTGAATTTAATCCTGATAATTTTTAAAGATGAAAAAAAGAAATATGAGAAAGATTTCTTTTTAATTGTACGAATTATAAATTATATTCATGCTGATGATTTTTTTCATCCTTAACATCAAAAT
Organism: Eptatretus burgeri; assembly: GCF_056783735.1. NCBI lineage: Eukaryota > Metazoa > Chordata > Myxini > Myxiniformes > Myxinidae > Eptatretus > Eptatretus burgeri. The sequence goes on from NC_140968.1 coordinate 71,913,835, forward strand.
TGTTTGAATTATTTCAGTACAAGTGCAACTTCAAAAATATCCTCCTTCAAATATACTTTTATCTTTGAAATGTCATCATACTTCAAAATGGACCTCAATACTCATTCAAAAATTCAAACTAACCTGATTCCAGTTTCTCTACAACACAAACTGAAGCTTGAAGGTCTGATTCCTGCTGCTCACTGATTCCTGCTGTGCAGTTCTGAACCTGAGGCACCTCTGGATGCAGATACCCCTCATCCGTATTCTCCACCAGCTGGGCCAGTGGCTCCCACCAAGGTACCCAACTCTTCAACGACTTCTCCAATCTGAAGCCCTCAAGAAGGCCTAGACAACCAACACAAACTTCAATGGAAAAACAAAAGCCATTTTTGTACCAATTCACAAGACATTGGAGGAAAAACCTCAATAACTAGTGGTGCTGTAAGGACCTCTCCTCTCCATGCCTCCAGACATTTTAATGGTACTGCAGCATTACATGGCAACACTCGATCATGACACACTTAATTTGTGTCTGCCTGGATAGTTTAGAATCTTAGAGTAAATCTCTGTATCCACGAGTTCAATGTATTTGCGAATCGATAAAGACAGTGGCCTGCAAACGTATTCATCCTCTTAAAAGTTATCACATTTTGATGCCACCTGAGCTTATTACCATCACCGAAGGAGGGGGTATTGAATTTGGCTCCGTTTGTTTGTTTGTTTGTTTGTCCACACAGAACATTCGTGTTTTTATCTGCAACCGCTTGTCGGAATGAGACAAAGTTTTCACCATTCATGTGACTACTCATGTAGAATGTTTTCATGATAATCATAATGTCATAGGTGATGTGGTGTGGCAGCGATGTTGGAAAACCAGAAAAAACTTTGGACTTCTATCTCTGAAACCGCACCAAGGAAAAAATTGAAACTTGGCACATAGCAACTACTCCTCATGGCGAATGAGTGCGATTTTTTTATGACATCATAGGTGCCTTCGTTATGAAATGCATATGGAGAACACTACATCCGGTCAGTATGAAAGTTGAGGGTCATCTCTAGGAATGAAAAGGTCCACAACATTTTTTATGACATCATTGGTCACGTGGTTTGGCAGCCATATTGTTGTTTTTTTTTTTTAAATAAAAAATAAAAAAAAACCTTCAAAAATCTTCTTCTCTGAATTGGCTAAACAGATCGAGGCGACACTTTACACAAATGACCACCTATCCATGAGGAACAAAAGGTTCACACATATGATGTCATAGATCACATGCTTCACACATATTGGATTTACCCTAAAACCCATAAAAAATCATCTTCTCTAGAACGGCTGGACAAATCGAGGGGAAACTTCACACAAATGTTCCCCAAGGCATGCGTGTACAAGCTGAGGAAAAATTTATGCCACATGGTTTGGCAGCCATATTGGATTTAAGAAAAATATTAAATGTTTTCTCTGGAACCGCTTCATCAATCGACGTGAAACTTCACTATTGTGATCTAGTAGTGATGGGGAATACATGTTTTAAATTTCAACTTGATCAGATGCATGGTCTGGCAGCCAGTTATTTAAGTTTTTGATGAGGTTTTTTTTTTTGAATGAGGCGCACTTGGCTGTGCCTACACAGGTTTGAGGGTAGAGTAGTAGCTGAAATGTGAATCCCATCCATGTTCTTCCTGATGACTTCATCTTTGTTTTTTGTTTGTTGGGGTTCCTTCTGATTACTCCAATGCAGGACTGTACTTATTTGGTCTTCCATTTGATCTGAATTTAATTTATTTTAATTCCATTCTAAAGTCAATTGAATAATGATTAAAAACAAATGTCATGAGTCAGAGTCAGGCATCCTCTCAAAGTGGGGTTGTATCAAAGTGGGACGTCTTGGTACCCGGTCATCACTGCCAGCAGTTATGAAGTGGCAGTTCTAATTATGTCTCATCGATTATGTAACACACCAGTACACAAACGCCACACAAAATACATCACACAAAACAAGTCTTGGCGAGGGTCTGCAATCTCTGATTGCTATTTTTCTTGTTTCATGATGCTTTCAAATCAAACTTAACAAAAAGAGTCTTCACAAACTACTCCAAAGTGAATAAGTCAGATGATTCTCAGTTGCATAAGTATTCAAAAACCCTTTGCCTAATTAACCCTAAATCACTTCAGGAGTAAATTATTTGTTTGAAAGGTTACAAAATAAATGTAATAGGTTTCACCTGTATGTAATCAGTGGTTTAACTTAAAAACTAAACTCCCTCACTTATCTAAGGAGTTTTAAGGTGCAACTCACTTGGTCAACCAACAAGGCAAACATGAAGACTTGGGAGCTTTCCAAAGAAGTCAGACATGGAGTGGTGAAGCACCATTCAGGAGAGGGTTACAAGAAGATTTGAAAGGCACTCATTATCCCTTTGAGTACATGTGTATGTGTGTGTTTGTTTGTCGCGCTACTCCTCCTACAGTTCTGGGCCGATTACATCCAGAGTTGCTGCATAGGATCAGCATGACCCAGATTAGTGCAAAGTGGTGTTATCATCTTTGCCATTAGTCTTGGGAGAGGGGCAGGAGACGCAAATTCTCCATATAAATGTGCATCATCATGTAGCACCCACCGCTCCAGGTGGGAAAGGGATAACTTCCCCACCCTTTACAGTACAGAGAGGTATTTTAAATTACGCAGCGAGAGGTATTTTGAATTACAAGTTTGAATAAGGATAATAACATAACCCTCCTGGCCACTCCTGGAGAGAGGAGGGGCAGTTAAAGCCACATCTATTGACAAGCCAATGACTCATTCAGCCAGCAGATTATTCCTTCCCAAAGGGTCATTAATTAGCCATTGGATATATTTTATGGACAATCTGACAGTGATATGATTATTCTTATTCAGGCAAGCTCAATTTCTAGAAGCTGATAATTCAAATACTTAATACTTCTGCCTTCAGTTCAATTCAAACACATTGTACCATGATTGATCTTGTTGACATTTTCAGAATTAGGGTTTTGCACTTTTGTTCACTGCGTCCTGTGAGCAGCTGCAGCCTATTGTTTTCCCAGCTCCTAGTTATAGAGTAGAAGTTGCGAGTAATTTTGTGAGTTGGTGATCAGTTTATACCATGTATCGAGGTTGAATAAAACAAAACATTCAAACAGTTGCTGAAAAGCTGGTTGAATGTTTTCTCAACTAGAGATTCACAGTATTTTTTTCTCACTGCTCAACACCTGGTCTTCGTCATGACTGAGTGCATCCTGAATATTTTGTCGATGTCTTGGCGAACACGACACTACAACCTCTGTGATACCAGTCAAGTGACCTTACTAAGTCGAAGTGCTCACCTTTGGTCTCATATAACTCAAACTTGAGTCTCTGGTGTGCCTGGCTCTCCTCCTCCAGCTTCACCAGCAGCTGCTTATGCTCACACATTGCCTTGCTTAGCTCCATTGTGCATCGTGTCGACTCTTGCAGAAGCTCTGCATGTGCACTTCGTGCTTCCTGCACCTGCACACAACAAACACCCTTTCTGAACAGCTGCCCTCATTTCACAGACCCAAATGATCTCATTTAAAAACTTCAACTAACTGAACAAAAAAACCCATTTCAGCCCTATTTTCCAAATAAATTATACATCACCAAAAATAAAAGGAGTTAAAATGTCCACCCCCTTTCCCACAATCATGAACCAATGGTCCTGCACAAAGGAAACTCAGCAAAGGTGTTCATCCTTTTTATATGTAGTTTCCAGCCAGTGTATCACAATTTCGAGTGAGTTTTCCTGTTATCGTTGGAGCAAAAGCAATCTTTTTAACTGTATGTAGGGGAAAATGAAAACATTTTCAAGGATTTCGAAATAGCATGTTAATGTGTTTTCAACACAACCATGTACTATAAATGGCATAACTGAATATACACAAGCACACGGACACACAAACCTGTTGTGTGAGTTCAATCAGGAGACTAAGTAAATGCTGCAAAGCACCATGAAGTCTTTGGGTACTCTCGAGAACCAGCTTTTCCTCTCGGGGCTCCAGTACTGGACCGACAAATAAGCTTTCTGCCAAGTGCTGCGATATCTCAAGCTTCTCATGCGGTGTGTCAAAATTGTCCAAAACCTCTGAACCTGGAGAAGAAGAAGAAGAAAAAAAAAAAACAACAACATTAGACTGCTCTGCACAAAATACGCACAAAGTTTCAAATTTAAAGAAAGATAATGGAACACTTCAGACAGTGAAATGATGAAAATAAAATAAAAACAATAGTTTTCTAAATGGTGGTTTAGTACTCCTGGGGGTGGGGTGGGGGTCTAAGAAACTCTGTGGTACCATTAAAAATCAGGGGTGCCAATTGTAGAAACAAACCCCACAATAGCAATCGGCCTTGGGCTTAAATATTAAATGTAATTACCTCTACCACCAAACTTGTTTTCACCCCTATCTGTCTCTAAGTGGGATATCTCAAAATGTTAATGATGGATTCAGAAGAAACCTGCTGGACAAGTTGGGTGTGACAAGGACGAATCGATCAGATTTTAGTGAAGATCCAAATCTAGATCCAGATACGAGATTGCTTCATTTTTAAAGTGGTTCTTCACCATTGAGAGATGCCATAAACAATATATAGCAAGATATTTCAAAAAGTGGTGGATGGATTATGACAAAATTTGGTGGATGAGTTGGTGAGGTGACAAGAACAAGCCGATTCAATTTTGGTTGAGGTCCAGTGGGATGAAAAACGTAAACTGTTCAGCCGAGCAGAGATATGCCCTCTACTGAGGGCTGTTCTTTTATAATGTGCCGTTTGGTAACAAGTAACCCATTGCTACCTGCCGTATGGTCGGGTTGTCGGTAACTAAACCGATACCCCATCACTGGCTTTGCAAGTGGGGAAGGTGACTGTGACACCCTACCAGGATTAAAAACAATACCCGACAAAGGGCGGATGAGCTCGCTTTGGGAGCCAACTGCCATCCAGTATGGAGATAGGGTCTCCTAAAAAACACCCAATGAGGTAGGAAAAAAGAAAATTGCACCTGGCCTAGTTACCCCCTCCTGCACAGTGGTCCCTGTGAAAAGGTTTCCTTGTTTCATGGCTTGATGAAGCTTTGCCAGTTCTTCCTCCTCTTCTTTTTCCCTGCAGCCTTCACATTTAGTGGCTCTCAGCCTTGTTTAGGAAGAATTTCAATATAAAATAAAGTTTCTCACATGCCAGTGGAATTACATGCATATTTCATGTGTGCATATCTAATGTGCCTTGCTCTATTTATGACACATATACTGTAATTACCTGTAAGAACAAGGTAGATCTGACAGTGGGACAAATATCAAGGAAATGAACGAACAGGATAAGAGGCAAGATGGAAACAAAATTATATAGAAGGAAACAAAACATGGCCTTTCTTGGCCTGATCAAGGAGGGGAATACAGGGAGGAAGCACTGAAAATATCAAGCAAGATGGTTAGGATAGGAAAGGTTAATGGAGGTAATGAATATCATGTGACACATTTGATGCTGGGATGCCAGCTCATAGCAGAAAGCAGTACTTCATTGAGATACAGGTAAAGGCTTGGTAGACTGTGAGTAGGTGTCATTTTCCAAGTTAAGACTTTTGTCGGCAGAGGATGCTTGGTCTGCGGCTGGCTTTGGAGGCAATCTTTGCGATGTGGTCGCCAGGAAAGGCCGTGGCTGCTGAAGAGGCTGAGAAGTTGAAGAGACTAAGCCTCTTTCAGTGGATGAACAAGGAAATAGGTAGGTGAGTTAGTTTAACAATCCATCCAGAGCGTTAAGAGTGATGCTGTGAGATTTTCCAGGATTGAAGGACATTCCATTTCTCAAACCATTGTCTAATCGGTTCTAGATTAGCAGAGGGATGCAGCTGCTGTCTGCTTGAACAAAGGGATGGGTTTGTGTAGGAAACAATGTGGAGTCATCTGCAAAAAGGAAAAGAGGGTTTTCCAGGGCATTGGAGAGGTCATTTATAGATATATAGAGACAAAAGAGAAACAAGACTGGCACCAAAAAAGTGCTTTGGGAAATTTACAGCCTCCACTGGAAGAGGAGAGGAGAGGGTTCCATTAGTATAGGCTCTGGGGGGGTGTTTGTGCACATGACTCTTTAAGAGCGTCGCCCTATTTGTATTGTTCTATATGCCAAGAGCTTAAAAAAAAGTTTGGGTAACACCTCCAGATCAAGTACATTTTCTCTGTAGGGTCCATCTTGGATTCACAGTTGGCTACCAGCAAACTATAATTGAACCAAAATGCCCATAGATGGAATAAATCATTAGTAAACATCCATAAATTAATAATTTTGATTTACTTCAATTACTTATGCATTGCTTAACACATTTTAGCATGATTTATTCTCTTAAAACTTGGTTCACAGTAGAAAATGACCATATTTTATGTAATTTTAGTCAAAAATAGTCAAAAATAGCTTTCAACTTGAAAGTAGCTCAAAGTTTGATGGTCTCTGAATGACTTAATATTGTAAGTAGAGCTATAAAATTTGGCCAAAAGTTTCATTATTAAGTTCTCTGAGCAATTCAATTTTCATATTATCACAATGGGGCTATGTGTGATGACCATAGAGCTCATTGTAAACCAAAGTCACCCCTACCCCCAAATGGCCAATTTTTCAGTATTTCATCAAATGATGATATCTACTCAACTAAATGGTATGGGAAGTTGATTTTTGATACTACATGTATATATAGGTTTTTGACCACAAGAAATTCATTGGTTACATTTTTGGAGTTGATCTACTTATTAATAATTCCAAAATTGCTGCCAAAATATTGAAAATTCGGAATGCAGAACAATATTCTAGATGAAACTCTAACTTAATATCCTTCCCACTCCCTGTAGCCTATCTATTAAAACAAGTCAAAAGCAATATTAATTTAAGAATTTTAATGTTTACACATTGAAATAAGTTCTGGTTTATGCACAACCATAAATACAGTGGTGCACATACATCAATACTATTAGTTACATACACATTGTTGCCAAATAGCTCAATATGTTCCTGACTTGTTGTTGATATATTTTCTTGAATTATCACTCATCGAGCATTCAAGATAACTTGTTCTAAATGCTACATTACATATGCTACATACCGCTAGTACTAATATTATTACACACACTACATAATTTACTACTGTACATACATACATGTACCTGGATAGTTTTCTAGAAAACTTCAGTAAACACACTGCATTCTAATACTAGTTACATTACTACAAACTGTTATGATGATGATATGCTAGGTGGTCATATTTGAGCCATAATTGAATAATCAATAGTCAATAGTTGTATATTAATCAGCTGTCTGGATTCAAACCTTGCTTTAAGATGTTGCTTTAAATGTTGCATGTTGCCCTAACTGTTCCTTTTGACAGCCTTTATCACTCTCCTGTTTTAATGTCCTTGGGAGAACTGTGTATGCTGATATCCCACACATTCCTGTTCTTAGTCATCACCAGAGTTTCGCCTTTGCTATCAGCAGGTGCCAGTGTAGGGGTGTAGGAGTCTTAGAAAGTTATTAGTTTGCAAGATGAACTGTTGGGTTGCGAATCTGAGGATTGACTGATTCAACTTCCCTGAGGGCCCCTAGGTAGGGGGGAAAGAAGCCCACTGCCGCATTTATTTCTTTATTTCTTTATCCCTTAGCACACACTTATAGTCCACACCCAGTTCTGCTTTTGTGTGATTATATATACAACTGTTTTGAAGTAAAAATCTCAATGTGGTCCAGGGGCACCTGACTGAAGGGCCTTTGGGCTGCATTCCGCATGCGTAGTGCCATCTTCTGAAATAAATCGTATCATTCGAGAACCCTCATTCGACTCTGTCATCACTCGGCCGGGTGAAGAGTCATAACAATTGGCGACGAGGATGGGATTCAACTGATGCTGGCGGTGTGGACGGCGGGACTCCACTTGGTGTACAGCGATCACAAGGGTTCAGCTAAAGGTACGTGGAAATTGCACGTATAGGGCACCTAAGACAGGGAGCCCTAGTTAGGTGAAAACTGTACACTTGGTGGGCAGTGCCCCGCTGGACGCAGCTCCAGGATCTGCTCAAATCAATAACTGTAATGGTAAAAACATATGAGGTGATTCGAATGCGGTTTGTTTGAAGGGCACAAAGAGGGCTGGCAGGCCGTATGTTGGGACCGGGAAGGGTAGAGGATAAAGGTATCCGTGTGAAATAAGGAGGGAGCAGGTTGGAATCCTGTACCATAGAGAGGGAAGGTTAGAGGCCTTCATTGGGTTTTGAGGCTTAAGGCGGCTGATTGAAAGGGATTTCGGTCCCGACGTAAAAGGAGAAACGATTTACAGCTATTAGGCGGCTGATTGAAAGGGATTTCGGTCCCGACGTAAAAGGAGAAACGATTTACAGCTATTAGGCGGCTGATTGAAAGGGATTTCGGTCCCGACGTAAAAGGAGAAACGATTTACAGCTATTAGGCGGTTGGTAAGATAAGAACAAAAGATGGGGAATAACTCTGCAAAGAACATAGAGTTACCCAAAAGAACAACACTTAAAGTTATCGGTGAAAGTGGAAAACACTGGAGAGCGTTTGCAGCGTGGCTAATGGAGTCACAAAGTGAGACAGGACGTAAGCGATTTGATTCAGAGGGAATCTTGAACCAACGGGGAAAAAAACACAAAGTTAATGAGCCAGGAGAAGGGCTGTTTGTAGAGTTACCTATTTGGATGTATTTGTGAATACAATGTGGTGGGGAAGGTTGAGTTTTGTGTTAGATGTAAGTTGAGTGTTCCAACCTGGAACTTGTATGTGTGGAACAACTTGTATGTTTGTATGGAGATAATGATTGGTCGTCATCGTTAATGTGAAGACTTTGGACGAAGTGAATTGCGCACACCAAATCCGGAGGAAGGACGATGATGACCGATTCTGCACGTGTTGTTAATTCAGTGATGGGAAAATGTCATTTTGAGAGAGAGAGTGTGTGTGTGTGTGGTGTGTGGTGTGTGTGTGTGTGTGTGTGTGTGTGTGTGTGTGTGTGTGTGTGTGTGTGTGTGTGTGTGTGTGTGTGTGTGTGTGTGTGTGTACTCGATGGGGAATTGAATAATTAAAACCACTTCAGCAGACAGTTTGGGGATTATGTGTGAGAATTCCCTACGGTACTCGTGCTGTGGGATGTCAAATGGACCAACGTTCGGGTTTTCTCATGGTCCGATAAACTCTGTATGCTGTTTTGGCTTTGAACACTGTACGTGATACGTGATAAATGGATGGTCTCCACGGAGCATCATTTTGATTTCAAATTCAAATTCAGTTCTGTTTCCACTTTGCATGTTTCGTAAGGCTGATCGACGTTACGGGTTCGTTTTAATGTCAGTTTCAATTCTGGTTTCATTGTTGGGGTCATTAAGCATGTTTTATACTTGATTTTCGTAAATCTGGGAAAAAAACTTATTTTATGGGGTTTTGCGAGTCACGTGACGTGCCGTCGGATTTAACAGGCGCGACAAAAGCACGAAATCGTCCCGTCGAAGGACAGCTTATCGTGAGGGTTTACGAGATGGATTAGCACATTTTACAAAGTTTGGGGACGCCCTTCTTAGGATTCTGTAAAAATTCCGATTTAAAACGAACGTATTTGAGATGTCGTCAAATATTTGTTACGTGAGTTTGATCGTAAAAACCAACGCGCTGATAAGACGTATTGCTCATGTGAGTGCGTGATGACGTAATCACGCATGGGCCCAGCACGCTTTGTCAAACTTGAAAGTGCAATTAACACCCTGCTGTGAACGTGCCTGCTTGTCGGAGCAATGTACGAGAATTTCTCGAGGCGGCTGATTTTGAATATGGTGGACAAACTAGATTTTAAAGAGATAGCTTTGTGGTAAAATTAATTAATAAGGACATTGACGTTTCAAAGGATCGCTCGATTTTGTGTTTCGAGGCGAGTGCACGCGCTATCGGTACATAGAAGCGACAATAGTTTGAAACAAGGCTGTGATATATGGTTGTTGTTGTTGTTGTTGTTGTTGTTGTTGTTGTTGTTGTTGTTGATTGGGCTTCGTGACCGAAAAAGGAAAAAAAATAGCCACGGGAGAGACGCGGGACCGAGGGATTTAGGATAGATGGAAAGGGGGATTTAAATGCTTTGAACAAGGAACGGATTTTATTTAAAGTGGGTTTATCTGTGGTGTAGTCTGCGGGCCTATGGGGAGGGGCATGATGATGATGATGCATGATGGGCGTGATGATGGGAGGAGTGGTCGTGGTGGTCATCGTATCTGCAAGGGATATAAGGTGTGCGCGCCGCCTGAGGCGTCGTAGGAATGCAGTGGTCGAACGCGGCTCGTGCGTGTGCATACGTAATAAAGGAGAGCCGCCGGGCAGAGTACGCCCGCGCTCGCGCTTGTACAACACAGCCCGGCTCGACTGTCCTCCCGCTCGTGTCTGCCTGCTAAGCATCTTCCATTTCAGTACATTACAGTTGGCTGACGAGGATCTTCGGATCGGCATGTGCAGGGCGGTTCCAAGATACGGAGCCAAGGGTCTCGCCATCATGAGCATGGCAGAAGGTCGGGGCACAGCGCACGGACGTGCACCCGTGTTCGGGGGAGATGAGTTCGAGTTGTTTTCGGAACAGTTAGGTTGCTACTTTCGGGCGAATGATGTAGAGGATGAAGAGAAACGCAAGGCGATCTTGCTCGCCTTGCTATCAACGGAGCACTACCGGCTGCTGAGTGATTTGGTGGCTCCAAATAGGCCCAGTGATGACGTGCTATCCTTTCAGGACATCGTGGCGAAAATGAAGACCCACTTGGCGCCAGAGAAGTCGTTACATCTCGCGCGGTTCCAGTTCGATCATCTCGCTAAGGGTGGCGAGGAGCGCGTTGCGGACTTCGTAGCACGGGTGAAGCATTCGGCTGTGCCGTGCAAATTCACGACAGAGGAGCGTCCGGCATGGTTCAGAGATCGTTTTATTTCTGGTCTGTGAGACGCAAAGATGGTAGCAGCCATCCTGCGGTTGACCGACATCACATTCGACTCGGCGGTCGCGACTGCTTCATCTGTCGAGCAGACACTCACGGATGTCCGCGCCATTGCTGGCCAGGACGTAATGAGTAGCGACAGCTGCGGCATGGCGGCTAATCCCGAGGTCCACGCGGTGACCGCACAAGTGCTGCAGGTCGCGCAGCCCGGAGTCCGCGCGATGGCACAAGTGCCGCAGGGTGCTCGCGCGCCTAGCGGTGCGGGACGAGGGCGCGCACCGCAGCACGGTCGCACTGGGAACGAAGGGGCACCGCAGCACGGTCGCACCGGGAGCGAAGGGGCACCGCAGCACGGTCGCACCTGGAGCGAAGGGGCTTTCCGGGGGTGCTGGGGGTGTGGGGGACCGCACCTGCGACATATGTGCCCGTATAAGAACACCGTGTGTTTGCATTGTCACAAGGTGGGACATTTGAAGCGTGTGTGTCGGGTGGTGGGAGCCTCCGTTGGGGTCTTGGATGACGAGGTGCGGGAGGACCCCAGTGACCTGGAGATCGGCCTGCAACCGGGGCATGACGATGCCGGTGAGCCGGAGCAGGAGATGCAACCACGGTTGAGTCTGTTTTCCGTTGGTTCGGAGATGACGACGCCTTTCACGGTTGAGGTCGAAGTGAATGGCCAACCGACTGTGTTTTGCGTGGATACCGGGGCTGCAGTGTCGGTCATGGGTGAGCGGGCGGCTCGTGGTCTTCGCGGTATTCGCCTGGTCAAGACGGCCTTGTCGTTATACACGTACACCGGTGAAGCGATTGCACCGCTTGCGAGGGCCGACGTCTCAGTGCGCTACCGAGATCGACGCGCCCAGCTCTCGGTGTTCGTTGTACGAGGGGAGGGCCCCCCCCCCTTTTGGGTCGGGACTGGCTGGCGCACCTCGGACTGGATCTCCGGTTCGTACCTCCAGATGTGCCAGTGCTCTCTTCGAGGCCTTCGTCGAGTACCGAGGGCGAGGCTCTGGCGGCGGGGGCCGCGTCGATGCAGCGGGAGCGACCGTTCGTTGCTGCCAGCGGCAGTGATGTGCAGTTCGGGAGCGGCGAGAGCCGTATCAGCTCTCGCGATGAGTTCCCGCGCTTCGCTCGCGGTGAATTCCCGCGCTTCGGCAGTGTTCGTGAGGCAATGCGCGTCGGTGTTGTTCAGGCAGCTTCAACAGGTGGCGGTGAGCCCGTGGCTTAAAGGGAGTCGCGAGTCACAACATCGAGTCGACAACCAAGAAACGGACTCGTGATGTGGGTTGTGGGTTGTTGTTCATGGCATATGTGTTTTTCCTTGCTCTAGTGATGCAGTTTAACGTTGTTGAAATAAATGCCAGCAGTTCTCGTGTGAAAGTGGATTTGGCGGAGATCAGTCAATGGGGTTGGTATTATGATCAATGTGATGTGGGGGCAAATAAAGAAGGTTTATTGGCCTCCAGTTGCCCCAGGCCGCAGGTGGTTGCTTTGTCATGTGCTGGGGGTTTATCAAAAGACCGCGCTGTACGGAAAAGTGAGTTGGCAATGCTTCGAGTGATGTTCGTAGTGATTTATAATGAGCCTATGATTGCAGTGTGGTTTAAATGGAATTGCTCCCGTCTAGCTGCCGTGTGGGTCTCGGAGGTCGACTCGGAACCAAGACTAGTGCCCTGGTCGGCGTTACCCCCACCTCTGGTTGCGAGCGCAGTTCTCTGTGTTCGCTCAAGGCCGTTTGGACGGGCGTTGGCGTCTCAACTGATTGGGGTGCGTGGGTTGTTTTGGAGCATTAAATGCGTACAGCCAGCGGCGCTGTTCAGCGCCCCCGGCCAAGGTCGATCAAGGCTGGCGCCACGGCTTCCAGACAGCGGGCTTCCGGCCTCGGAATGTTTATCTACGTCGGGTCTGCCTGGGGGGAGTGGGCCGGAGGCGTTTGATGGTGCCGGGGGAGGTTGGCTCGAAAGGTCGCCACGACCTCGGCGAGGGCCATGTCAGCATGGGCCGCCTGGGGGCGTTTTTGTTGCGTAGTGCTGCTGTGCTTCTCGTTTTGCTGCTTCATATCGGTAACGCGGTCAGAATTTGGTGGGTGCTTTGTGCACCTCCGTCTTTGGAACCTGGCCTTTGCTGCTCCACTCGCTCGCATCGACACATTATATGATGTGGTGTGCTGTTATACTTCGCTGTTTTCATTTTTGGTGCCTTGTTTATGTCGAAGTTTATGTTTATGCTTAGGATGATGGTGATCATTTAATAATCATACTTTTAGGAGGGAGGAGTGTGGTGTAGTCTGCGGGCCTACGGGGAGGGGCATGATGATGATGCATGATGGGCGTGATGATGGGAGGAGTGGTCGTGGTGGTCATCGTATCTGCAAGGGATATAAGGTGTGCGCGCCGCCTGAGGCGTCGTAGGAATGCAGTGGTCGAACGCGGCTCGTGCGTGTGCATACGTAATAAAGGAGAGCCGCCGGGCAGAGTACGCCCGCGCTCGCGCTTGTACAACACAGCCCGGCTCGACTGTCCTCCCGCTCGTGTCTGCCTGCTAAGCATCTTCCATTTCAGTACATTACATTATCTTTTTAGCCGCGTCTTGCGTAGCGAACGCCGGCTCTAAGAGAGTTCCGCGTTCTTCTTCTTATTATTCTTCTTCTTCTTATTCTTCTTCTTCTTATTATTATTCTGGTAAAGACAAAACCTTTAGGACGTGGCTCTTGGACACATTTGTCCTTGTTTACATGTCAGACATCCAAGAACAAGGACGTTTGGTAGGCTACGCACTGATGAGGATAGCGGTGTTTTGGGAAAAATTACGGGCGGAGCTCGTGCTGTTTGAACACGCAGCCATCGTGGGCCTTGACGAGGGAGCGTTTCGATTCTCTGCCTGTCGGGGTCGAGCTGTTTGTCTGGAAGCGGACAGAAAAGCATGTCTGTTGTCTTTATATGAGCCTCTATCTGTCAGGATAAATTCATTGGATTTGGGAAGCATAAGCGGAATTAAAGGGATGTAGAGGAACGGTTGCTTAGCAACGACATCGATCTGGAAGGAATGGAATTGGCTTTGCACTGCACTCACTGTCGACTACGATGAAACAGGGCAGGATTATGAATACGTGGCCAAAGCACATAGAGATTACACCGTCAAACGCTCTCTGATGACAACCAACCGATGGATCGGGAAGGAAGGAGCGGCAGTGGAGGTGAAACAAGCCGCCAGAGAGCGCGAACTAATGAAGCACAGAGAAGGACTAACACCGTACATCTCAATGGCAGTTAGTAACAGACATAGTGCAGGGGAGTTAGGAAGAATGGTGAACAGATTGAGATGCGCCCCAGAACCACGAGATGGGGCAACGAACACCAGAACACTTTACAGGCCGTCAGACAAGGAGATGGATGGAAGGTATGCTTGCCTGATCAAAATCTACAGTAGTGTACAGTAAGGTCTCTGGCCTTCACATCCACTCACCACGCACCCAGAGCAACTTCCAGTCCTGCAAGCTCTAGTCATGGTGGGAGCCTCGTACGGAGGTATCATTTAAAAATAATCTTTTACACAAATACTTGTCATTATGTTGCAGTTGACTGCAGTGTTCAGTGCAGTGGCATGCTGTAAACCTTGTAGTAACGGAGACAGTGACAGAACCTTTGACGACACAACATGCAACTCCCACACTACTCCTTTGTGGGGGGGACCTATCACTAGGCAACACACTCAAGCCAAAGAAACCGTATACACCTCCGTGGCAAAGGGGGACACGGAAATGAACCAGTACCAACCCCACAGCGACATAGGAGGGGAGCGGCTGGAGAAAGAATGGAAGCAGGTGAATACGCAAGGTTGGGGAAAACATACAACCAAGAACTAGATAAGGTAAATATATTTTCAAAGGAACCTGGCAAGACCGCACCACTCATTTCCAGAGGGCTGACAACCATCCAGCCACAGCAGCTCATAGAACTGTCTTGCGTCCAAGCCGAGAAAACTTACGATTTGATAGAACGAAACGAGGAAATAAAATCGATTAGATGGTCTTATGCTATGACAAAACCTGTTGGGGGGCGACGTCAGAAAATGCAGAAAAGACAGAAGTGGCTTGGCAGAACAAAACGCAAGACAAAACCCAGCGGGGGCACTTTGCACAAATAGGATTCATATGGGGTCAACACGCATCTCTAATTATCCAAGTTCCATGGGCCCCTAAAGAACCCTTTTGGAGTATAGTTGTGAAATCTTGTGAAAATACAGTAACCTCCCGGAGAAGAACACATTTCACTTATAGGTGTTTTCACCTATAAGGCTTGAAGCTCTCACGAGCGATCGAGTGGAACGCAAGGAGGGTTACGCAGGGTGGAGATTTATATTTCATGACTGGGGAGACTGGTTACTGTGCCTGGTAGGGGCAGCAATCCTAATCATCATGGGAATCATTTTTGGAGTATTTCTGATCAAACGTCTCATTTCCATTTGTCTAAAGAAATGCTGTGAAGCCTCACCCCTCACCCAGGCCATCATAATAATTAACAGCGAACTCATGGAGGAAGACCCCGAGGACCTCTGTATGGGGCCACAACCAGACCCGACCCCCACCAGCTGAGGAGCCAACAAGGTGTTCTGGCGGAGGGCGCCCTGGGGAAGACTCTTCCAGGTATTACTAATTACTCAACGAACTTTCAAGTGAAAAGGTAAGCCAAACATGGACTCACACATCTCACTACACACGAAGATACAGGAAGTTGTAACAAGAAAGAAAGGAAATCTACAAGTAAAATGATGATGGAGGTTTATGATAGATGTGGCAGTGTTTTGACTAGCATATGCATAATCGTGGAAAATGGACAATACCAGGTAGTGAAGGCATGTATGGAAAATACTTGTATGACCCTTATATGTAAATATGCATCTCATGAGACTCTTTTGTCTTCTAGCGCAAGTTGAGAAAGGAGCTTACACCATGCCTTGAGCGCTCACAGTGCTGCTCACCCATTATTACATTTGCATATTGTAAATATTATTGTTGTAATTAGTGTCGAGTATAATTGCCTAAATAATAATGTTGCTGTTAATATTGTATAGACTTGTAGTGCCTTTAATATTGTGTGGACTTAACATCAAATTTGTATATGACAACTTAATGGGAGACTTGTGGCAGTGGGCAAGACAAAAGGCAACAGAAGCTAACCTGAACCACCGGCAGTTGGGGACTTCTCATTTGGGGAATGTTGATGGCTATCCACGGCATTTGCAAATCCCGTTTGGCAGGCACGGGGGCCTAGGGGTAGCTGCTACAGGAACCAAATAGGGATCCACTTGGTTGGTGAGTATCAGGTATGGCTGGGTATGGTCAAATATGACCAAGGAGGGAACTGTTATGATGATGATATGCTAGGTGGTCATATTTGAGCCATAATTGAATAATCAATAGTCAATAGTTGTATATTAATCAGCTGTCTGGATTCAAACCTTGCTTTAAGATGTTGCTTTAAATGTTGCATGTTGCCCTAACTGTTCCTTTGGACAGCCTTTATCACTCTCCTGTTTTAATGTCCTTGGGAGAACTGTGTATGCTGATATCCCACACATTCCTGTTCTTAGTCATCACCAGAGTTTCGCCTTTGCTATCAGCAGGTGTCAGTGTAGGGGTGTAGGAGTCTTAGAAAGTTATTAGTTTGCAAGATGAACTGTTGGGTTGCGAATCTGAGGATTGACTGATTCAACTTCCCTGAGGGCCCCTAGGGAGGGGGGAAAGAAGCCCACTGCCGCATTTATTTCTTTATCCCTTAGCACACACTTATAGTCCACACCCAGTTCTGCTTTTGTGTGATTATATATACAACTGTTTTGAAGTAAAAATCTCAATGTGGTCCAGGGGCACCTGACTGAAGGGCCTTTGGGCTGCATTCCGCATGCGTAGTGCCATCTTCTGAAATAAATCGTATCATTCGAGAACCCTCATTCGACTCTGTCATCACTTGGCCGGGTGAAGAGTCATAACACAAACTAGCTCATAAAGTCCAGGTAAAATTGTTCTAATGTGTTGTTTACATTTTCTTGAATTATCACTCATCCAACATTCAAGATTTATAACATGTTCTAAGTACTACACTACCTACGCTACATACTGCTAGAACAAATACTGCTACATACACTAAATAATACACATAAATCAACTGTAAGAATATAATGCAAAGCCCAAACAGTCATCTCCACATAAAGTTGCAGAATTCCCGAGAATCACATTAAGCAATTGGATTTTTGCAGTAGGGTGATGTTTTTTTCAACCGAGAGAATCTGCAACATCTGACCCAAGCCATCCTGCAAGAGCAAGTTGACCGAGCACACTTATCACAAGTACAGAATACAGACCAATGGGCAGGAAGGATTTTCCACAATGTTGCAGGAATTAGCTGACCCTGCTCATACTCATAGCCACAATCCTCTGGCTTCAGTGACCCAACAGTTTCAGGATCAGTATGGTTGTCCAAGGTATGCATGGTAGTGTAAGCATTAAAGAATCCACGTAGGATATGAGGTAGAAGTCCTTGGCTGGTTGGAGGCAGGTTATGAAGAGAACTACTTTTGTTGAATTGGAACATCTCTGCTCGGAGATCATCGAAATTTGTAATATCACTTCCACTTTTCAGCACCTTCACCAAGTAATGCTCAGCATTGTGAATTAATGATGGAGAGAGGGTTGGTGATCTCCCAAATCTCACCTTTTGTTTGCAGCATTGTATTCTCTTCTTTTTCTTGAAAATCCAGTTGCCAAGAGGAGTGACATTTTATTGTCTCCATTGGTTAGTTCTTCTCGAGGCGATTGCAGTTGTTTAAAGTCGGCTTCTTCCACCTCATCAAAACCTGCTTTATTAGATAACTTTCGTCGAGGATAACTTTCTTCATAGCAGGGACAACATCTTTAAATCCTTTCAAGTCATTGACACATTCAGGCCACAACTTCCTCCACATACCATTCATGCACAGCTGAGTAACTTCAGCCCAGGACCCACCGATGTTATTGCTGCACAGCTCGGTGTACATACAAGACCAATTAGACCATGGGCCACCGTAGACCCCCATCCCCTCCCCCTGGGGATTTTTGTAGACTATGTTTTTCAGATAGCCTGACTCATGCCCGAGCACAATCCGGTTGTCTGCAAAAAAAAAAAAAAAAAAAAAAAAAAAAAAATCGGTGACACACCCCGCAGTAATCCCACCCCCATTCTGAAATAAGGAATTTGGTTTTCATAAGTATCTTCGCTATCCCTTAGGCTAGGACGCTGAAATTTCTCATACTTTACCATTGGGTCAAGTCTTAACTGAAAATCTCAAAATTAAATCCAAGATGGCCGCTATAGTGACGTCACAGTGACGTCATTTCCGAAAAAGTCATTTTCAGGCTGTTTTTAGACCTAATTTTGGAATTTGTCATTTGTGGATGTTTTTTCTTTAAAACTTATGCATAATTTCTGTTGTTCACTAGCTCACTGCCATCATACATGTAGTATTCACAGACTGTTGAATTGATGTTGATGTTTATTGATTTCTATATTTCAGTTTAGATGAGACTTTTCAATGGCCGACAAGAAGAAAACAGATGAAAAACCCTTGAAATTAAAGGCCAGCTCATGGTCTAAAGCCAAACATTCGCATGAAGGCTTATCCTGTATTGTACACTATGTGAAACATACCTCAGATAAAAAAATTAGACCACTTTCAGATGTTAGTTTCTCGAAGATAGAAGAAACAGTGGAACTGCGACAGAAGAGAGCTAATGCCAGTGAAAGGTTTGATGATATTTGTATGGGGGTACCAAAAACTTTCTACAAAAACGTGCACGGAGGGCACAGATGGCGTTGTACAAATTTCACGAACACGTCCCGCTTCCTCAAAAGAAAGGGTCCTGCTGAAGACGATGAAGTACCATATAGCGCCAAGAGACGCAGATCCTCAGAATTGGCTGCAATATTATTTCCTGCGAACAAATGTCTCTTCTGCGAGAGATCATGTAAAAAGGTGCAGGGGAAGGAAGAGAGGCTTGTAAAGTGTGTTACAAGTAGCGCAGAAGAGTCAATCAAAGCAGCCGCTGAGAAAATGAAAGATGCCAATATATTGGCGAAAGTACAAGATGTTGATTTAATCGCCCGTGAAGCACACTACCATCCGTCGTGTCATAAGCATTATACACGCACAGATGATCGGCATGAAAAAACTGATGTGGACACTTCTGTTGTGGAACAACAGAATGCTCATGCAGCTGCATTTGAACATGTCTGCCAATATGTTGAGAACAGCATTATCCATGGGGTTAACGTTGAAAGAGTTACAATGCTCAAGGACCGATATTTGCAGTTTATGTTGAGCAATAGCCCCAAATTTTACAATGTCAATTACAAAATTGACAAGATAAAAGCAAAGTTGACAAAGAAATTTGGAAGCAAAATACAGTTTTGGCAACCTAATTACAGGAGTGAACTTGTGTATTCGACGGAAGTTCCAAAAGGTCAGGCCATCGAGTCTGCATTTGAGGTTGCTGCATCTGACCTGAAACCTCTTCAAGAAGCAGCACTACTCCTAAGAAGACTTATTCTTGGCTCCAAAGAAGAATCCACAGAGATGCCTTTGCCACCTTCACCGAGCTTCTTACTTAGTGGAATTATCCACCCACCTACTCAATTGCAAGATTTTCTCTCCTGGGTGATTACTGGAAAGAAATTTGCAGATGCGTTGACGAAAAGAAGCAGATTGGTTGATTCCTTTGCTGAAGATATTTGCCAAGCTTTGACAAGAGGGCAATGGACAATGCCCAAACACCTTCTTCTGGGTATGACACTAAGGCATTTGACTGGTAGTGCTGAAATAGTCACTCTATTAAATCGATATGGACACTGTTTCCTACTCTCGTTTGCTGGAACTGGAAACGGTCATGTGTAAGAGCATAGTGGAGAGAGAAGGCGTTATTCCACCTTCAATTCAGCCAGCCAGAAATGTTGTTCGTCATCTATGCTGGGACAATTTTGACCTGAACGAAGAAACACCTTCGGGTACTGGCACAACACACACGGCCCATGGGATAATGATCCAGGAGGTTCTTGTAGATGCTTTCAGCAAACCCCCTCTTGCATTCAAGTTCCCGTTCTCAAGAACAAGCAGTGCTCAGTGGTTTACAACCCTCAAGAGATAGAGCCATGTTTTGTCAATACCAAGACTGAACCATCCCTTGTAGTATCCATCAGTGATGCCCCACAAACAGACACAGAAACTTGGGCCCAATGGTCTGATACAGTGTGGGTATTTTGCAGGGCACTGCTGCAGAACACGACCCAGATGGTACCTGGATGGGCTGGTTGGGTAACCATGACAGCGAAGAGCAAAGATGACAAGGATGTGTTATCCACAGTTGACTACATGGCTCCCATGAATGCCCCGGTTACTGAGAATGCCACTGTCCAACACCTCCTGAAACTTTCCCAGGCAGCATCCAGAGAAATGGGCCAGCACTACACAATTGTGACGTTTGATCTGGTGGTGGCAAAAAAAAGCATATGCTCTTGTATGGCAGAATAACCGTTTGTTTGAAGACGTAATTGTCAAGATGGGTGTTTTTCACACTACCTGTGCATATATTGGTGCTCTTGGAAAACGGCTTCAGTCCAGTGGCTTTGAGTAAATAGTAGTGGAAGCTGGAATCTGGGCCAGTGGGTCCATTAACAAAGTGATGTCCGGTAAACATTACAACAGAGCATTGCGTGTTCACAGGCTAACACTTTAAGCCTTAGAGTGTCTGTTGTTGAGGGCTTTCGAGACATCAGAGGGGCAGATTATTGGAGACGAAACAAGAGGCCTCCTGCAACGATTATCACTCATTCCAATAAGGAGAATCTATCGGAAACTCTGGCTAACAATAGCTGCACACGGCTGCTGATGCTCTACAACAGTTTCAAGGAAAAGGTTCGCTAGGGAGAAATGGGGAAAACTGCTCAGTTTTGGTTGGATTATATGGATAAAGTATGGCTGGTCTTGATGTTTCTCAGAGCAACCAAAAGAGAACAATTTGGATCTTCATCTGTGGTATCTGCAAAACCTGTGTCGCATGTTTTTCAGCTATGACTGACCAAATTATGCAAGATTTATCCAACGGTATACATGCTGACTCTCCTAAACCTCCCCAGTTCCCATCCTGGAGCTCAAGAGCTTTTGCGGTTAAATGGATTCAGTGTGAACAGATCCGAGGTACAGTCATCGAGAAATGCAGTTGATCTTTCCATTGAACAAACCATCAATCGACATGCAAAATCTCACGGGGGAATTATTGGATTCAGCAGAAACTATTCTGCTTACTACAGATGGTGTATGACAAGACACTCGCAGGCAGGTTATGTCCAAGCCACCATGAAACTGACAGGAATGGAGGGAGAGTCAAGGATGTTCAACACACAAGGATATAAGGACCTCAGAAATACTTCGCAGTGAAACCGATGTTCGCAAGGTTGTTGATGCCATCACAAGCTTCATTAACCCTTTCGATGTCGAGGATAAAGATGTCCTCTATTGTCTGTCATCAGGAGTACCAGCTCCACCCGAAGTTGAGCAGGATCTTCCATCAGCGGACGATCGTGGGAAGATATCACACGAAGCATTTGTAAAAGAAAGGCTAATCAAGAAAGAAAAGAGTTTCCACGAACCAATCAAGAAACAGAAACTCAAAACATTTGCATCACTAGCAAAGTCAGTTAAAGTTACAGGGACAGACAAAAAAAAACTAAGAATGTTGTTGCACAACGGAATGTGTTTGGCCAATTGATATTGCTGGCTCTTAAATACAACATAAGCATGGAAAAGGTCCTCAGTTATCCATTGGGGCCCATTCCATGGGCTCGAGCAACAGCTACAGGATCCCCAACGAAAACAGACAAGGCCAAGCTAATGCATACCCTGGAAGGACATGTTAACTTGTCACAGCGACCGACCAACGAAAGGATGAGTTACATAATCGATGGAAATGCCCTACTACAGACACAAGTTTCCATCCCAGAAACATTTGGTGAGCTGGCTGAAGTTTGTTCACACAACTTCCTAAAGTACGACGGATAGACTTCGTGACTGATATTTACAGAGACATGTCGATCAAAGAAGCAGAGAGAGAACACAGAGGAGCATCGTCAACGCACTTAATCAAGAGTCCGCTTATGAAGATCCCACGTGACTGGAAGAAGTTTCTGCGTAACTCAAAGAATAAAACACAACTTACCAAACTGCTTCTGCTGGAATGGAAAACACCAAAGTACTCTGCAAAACTGGTCGAAAGAAGAATCCTGTTTGTCTGTGAGAGAGACTGCACATCCATCACAAGCTCAGATGGTAAAACTACTGAATCAGAAGATGTGGAGGAGCTACATTCGACTCAAGAGGAAGCAGACACAAGGATGATTCTGCACTGCCTACATGTGGCTTCACATTCCTCATCTGAGTCCACAATTGTAATTAGATCACCAGACACAGATGTATTCTTGTTGCTGCTGAAATTTGCGCAAGATATTCAACAGCGAGTGTTATTTGACACAGGAGCCGGAAACAAACGACGGATGATTGACGTTCATCGTGTAATCGCAGAAGCTGGAAAATATATCTGTTCAGCACTACCAGCGTTGCATGCATTTTCTGGGTGCGACACGAGTTCATTCGTACGAAAGGGGAAGCTGCTTCCTTTGAAGACTCTTAAAGATCATCCAGATTTCTTGGCTATGTTCCTCTCATTAGGAAGTTCACCTGATGTGAGTGATACTCTTTATCAGACGTTAGAGCACTTCACATGTTTGTTGTACAGGAAGAAGTCAACATCATCTGATATCAACAAGCTACGTACCGAGCAGTTCTTGGAGAGGTTCAAGCCAAAATCTGGATCATTGTTGACCAGTTACAATGGAGTTGACTTGAGCATACTACCTCCATGCCGGGCATCACTGCGGATGCACATACAGAGGGCTAATTACCAAGCACTGGTCTGGTGCAGGGCAGACCAGGCTATGCCAGATGTACCAATGCCAGATGGGCACGGTTGGTGCATAGTAGATGGCGAATTGGATTTCCCGTGGACGGAGGGAGATTTGATGCCGAAAGAGCTTGTGGATTTGTACGATGAACCGGAAGAGGACCTTCCAGAAGTTGAGAGTTTTGAAGATGTCATTTTTGAAGATACAGAGGAATAATTTTCCATGTTTGCCTTCGTGCTAGGCCGTTATTATATAGCCAGTATATTGGAACTTATAGAGAACACTGCCACGAGTTTCACCACATGAACGGTTGTTAGTTGTTAGACTCTACTGTACCATTTGCAAATATACCAATGTCACAAGTTTAAACTTGTTCTTGATAGCTTTAGAGAACCTGGACAACATATATATTGGTGGATTTCTTGTTTATCAAGATATGCTTCAATAATCCTTGATGTTTGTCCACTAATGCTGAGATTTGCTAATTGGAAACGAATATTGGCACATGCAAAATAAAACGTATCATTTCAATTTGATTTCAGTTCAATTTATAGCGATGGTTAATTGATAATATGACAAGTGATTGATATTCATATCCGTGTGATAATGAGAGCATCTGAATTAATTCTGCTTAGTAATAATCAACATGTCAGAGATGATTGGAGAAAAATGCTCAAAAATATCATTTTCTGTTATGACGTCACTGTGACGTCATTGATCTTTGGGTCAATTAAATTTTCTTCATGTTTTTATAAAGAACAGCTTTTCTAAATACAGCAAGGTGAAATTCAGCAGGATTCACTCAAAAGTACACAAGAAAATAGCAAAATTTCACCCCACCCCCCATTCCTAAAATTATCAAAATTTCATCAGCAAGGTACAGTTAACATAACCTATACTTTTATTCCACCAAAATTCTGCTTGCAGACAAGCAGATTTCAAAAAGACATATAACAGGCTATTCAAAAATGATAGTCTGCAAAAATCCCCAAGGGGGGGGGGGGAATGGTTTTGACCTTTGGCCCATGGTCTATATACTGTAGTACTCTGGGTGGGCTTATACCCATATTTACGGTATGGCCTACACTGGTACTTACAGTATGGCCTATACTGCAGCTTTATTTTAAACGAGGAAATCCATTAGTTTGGCACTAAATTAGAGGTAAAACAACTAACGGACCGGTGAACGACTTTAAACGAGTTAAGTAACTAAACAACGTTAACCGGGACGATGTTAAGCATGGACTTACCTTACTATGCAGTATTGCTGCCCCCACGCTTTGCAGTGCAGTGAGGTGTTTTGAATTATATGCAGTAGGTATGTTTATGTTTCATGCACGTAACCTGGGTTATTTATATTTATGTTCAGTAGCGATTGAGGCAGCTGTCAGTTGCCCAATCACCGTCCAAATAAAGGTACGTGTCAGAAGAACGTTTTGCATGCTTGGACCAAGATCGCCCGGAGGGCGGGTACTTTGCTAGTAGTTATAATATGCAGTTGGTTGGAGCATTAGATGTGATCATAGCACATCCACAATGGAATTACCTTGGAACAAAAGAACCATTTTTTTAACCTTGCACATTCTCACATAAATGGCTCAACATCTTTAACAAAATGAGCTCTCACCTGCAATGGCCGATGTGACCTCTGAAGCTGTCTGCCCCAAATGCTCCGCCATCACAGTGTGCACAGGTCGTCCGTCTGCCAAGAGTGAAACCACTCTCTGCCCAATGAGTTCTTCACTGCTCAAAGTCTGCTGGAACACTTCAGAGAGTACCTGAAGTATGTGCTGATTGGCACCCAGGATTTCCTGCCTACACAGCGCACACAGCCGAGAACTCGCACAGTGCAAAATCGCTTGCATGCTGCATGGTGGCCCGAGAACGTTATCAAAATGCACAGAAAAAGCCGCTTTATTTCCAAAACGCAGGACATCTGAAATCTATACATTATGACTATGAAAAGTCTCATTTAAATTATTATACATTTTTACAGAGCCTTCCGATATAATTGGTTTCCCCTGGAATTTGAGAAAAAAAGGAAGTGAAAAATCAGAACTTAAAAATAAAAAATTAAAATAAAATAAAGAAGTAAAAATCAGAAACAGCACACAACCCTCGGATCCCAAGCCCACCACCCTCACCATTAAGCCAACACCAGGCATAATGGCCGATTACTCTACGTAATTTTATGTTATTGGAAAGCGAAGCACTCTTTCAATTGGCTTTTGTGAGTAAACAAGATCTTTCATAATCCCTCACAGTGGAAAGAATAAAAATTAAAAGGAATAAAAATCACATGGCTAAAAAACAACAACAACTTTTGGTCCACCCTGTACAAATGGTAAAGTCAGTTTTCCCTTTTATCTTATGAAATACCTGTCTATTTCTTTATTTTGCAGGTCAGCACGGAGCATTGTGAACAAAGTGTCTCCTTCTCCATTTTCTCGTTCACGTCGGTGTAGGACTGTCTCCAGTTCCAGCTGTACCTGCTGTACAAGCTCTCGCAGCCGAGATGCTTCTGCTTGAAACTAGCGATTAGGGAGAACAGAAATAAAAAGGACAACCTATGTGGAAAATGGCCACATGCATTTGCTTGTGAGAGGCTGGAGTGTACGGATGTGAATGATGACGTGAAGTAGCCAAAAAATAGAACTGAGAGTGATGAAGAGGGAGATATCCCAATAACGCTCACGATTCCAATGTGCATTAAAAAAACCCCTCTAATCCCTTCACTTCCAGATTTGCCCAAAAATAATGTACACAGTTCAAACATTCAAAAGCAGTTGAAACTACAAGGGCACTCGGTAGAGTGCATACCTCCGCCATGCAATGCCTGATCCACGAGAACATATCGGGCCCAATACATTTTTGAAATATCGTGCTATACAGTATATCGTTGTTGGCCCAATCTCTTAATGGTGAAGAATCACTTTGAAAATTAAATAATTCTCGTATCCAGATCCGGATTTGAATCTTCACCAAAATTGAATCTATTCGTCATGGTCACACATCCAACATGTCCACCAAGTTTCATCTGAATCCATCCACAACTTTTTGAGATATCCTGCTATATATCGGTTTAGCCTTGTCTCTCAATGGTGAAGAATCACTTAAAATATTCTAGGATCCAGATCTTCACCAAAATCTAAAGCTGCTGTCACACCTTGACGTTTTAGCCAGCGTATGGCAACGTATCAAAATGTATGTAAAACTCTGGCGTACGCTGAACTATTGATGTTTTTTTTCCAGTTTTTGGAGTATTCATAACGAGTTGGACGTATGCATAACGTATTAGTAATGTACACAGAACGTTTCGATAACATATAGATAACTTATACCAACAGATGCTTAGCATGTTGTTGGTGTTCACAACCTATGCCCAACGATAGTCAAACTTATGCATTGCGCGCGGCAGCGTCTCGCCGACGATCACGTGGCATAGCCTATAAAAAGGCTGCGGCTCGACGATTCAAATCATAACCGCACTAGACATCGAAGTGTCAAGCCGCTGTCACACCTTGACGTTTTAGCCAGCGTATGCCGACGTATGAAAAATTTGCCAAATACGCTGGCACACGTCGAATACGTTATGGGTAAGTTTTGTGTATGTTAAGAGCACGCTGAAGCACGCTGGCATACGTCGTAGTACGCCGAGTACGACGACAAATTTTAAGCATGCTGAAAATTTTTCGAAGTATGCCAGCGTATGACGCACACGTTCCGCATACGCTGGCCATAAGTTGTAGGCACATTATGCAATTGTTGACGCACGTCGACACACGTTACTGGTAAGTTACTCATAAGTCGAAACACGTCGAGGTAATGTTTAGCGTACCCAAAACTTATTTCTAACCTATGAGTAACGTGCTTTGAACCTATGTGTAATGTATCTCCAACGCATATTGACGTATGTAGACGTATTTGACATCGTCCGGACGACCACAAAACTTACTGAACGTGTTACTAACTTACAGCTACCGTATAATGGCGTATTGGCAGCGTTTAGGGAAATTGGTATATAAAAATGGGGTTCACACAGGAGGAACCAGTCAGTGTTCCAGACTCCATGGTTTTTTTTGTCTTCGGCATGACGGTGATGTTGACACTTTGATTTCTAGTGCGGTTATGATTTAAATCGTTGAGCAGCAGCCTTTTAATTATATTATATCATAACCGCACTAGAAATCGAAGTGACAACATCACCGTCATGTAGAAGAAAAAAAAAAAAAAAACAAACAAAAAAACTATGGAGTCTGGAACACTGACGGGTTCCTCCTGTGAAGCCCATTTTTATATACCAATTCCCCTAAACGCTGCCAATACGCCATTATACGGTAGCTATAATTAGAAACACGTTCAGTAAGTTCTGTGGTCGTCCGGAAGACGTCAAATACGTCTACGTACGTCAATGTGCGTTGGAGATACGTTACACATAGGTTCAAAGCACGTTACTCATAGGTTCAAAGCACGTTACTCATAGGTTAGAAATAAGTTTCGGGTACGCTAAACATTACCTCGACGCGTTTCGACTGATGAGTAACTTACAAGTAACGTGTGTCGACGTGTGTCAACGATCGCGTAACGCGCCTACAACACGTTACTCATAGGTTAGAAATAAGTTTCGGGTACGCTAAACATTACCTCGACGTGTTTCGACTTATGAGTAACTTACAAGTAACGTGTGTCGACGTGTGTCAACGATCGCGTAACTTGCCTACAACTTATGGCCAGCGTATGCGGAATGTGTGAGTCGTACGCTGGCATACGTCAAAAAATTTTGAGCATGTTAAAATTTGTCGATGAGCTCGGCGTACTACGACGTATGGCAGCGTACTACGACATATGCCAGCGTACTACGACGTATGCCAGCGTACTACGACGTATGCCAGCGTGCTCTTAACGTATACCAAACTTACCCATACTGTATTCGACGTGTGCCAGCGTTTTAGACAAATTTTTCATACGTCGGCATACGCTGACTAAATCGTCAAGGTGTGACAGCGGCTTAAGCAGTTCGTCCTTGTCACACACCCAACCTCTCCACCAAATTTCATCCAAATCCGTCCAAACTTTTTGAGATATCCTGCACACAAATAAACAAACAGACAGACAAACAGACAGACAGGAGTGAAAGCATAACCTCCTTCCATCTTCAGTGGCGGAGGTAATTATCAAATATTATCACCTCAAGTTTAATCACGTGCAGATTTTCAAATAATCGCAAAGAATCGTCTTTTTTTTTCTTTTCTTTTTCCTCCTGAGAATTGTGTAATGTACATTTTTCCATTAATCTGGGCACACTCTTATAAGTACAAGATGTATTCATGGAGGAGCATGGTGACGGATGGTAAAAAGGCAACATGCAGACAGGGAGGTCACAGATGCACAAAAGAAGCAAGGGAATGAACAAAAAGGAAAACAGAAAAGAGGAAAGCTGTTAACTGCAAGCAAGAGGGTTGGGTTAGGTAGGATCAATAGGGGTAGAAACAATCGTGGGCAGGGGTGAGGGTGACAAGAGATGGTGATGTACAGTCTGCTTGAAGCCCGAGACTTCTCGAGGAAAGAATGTGATGGAACAGTCTCTAGATTCTCGAAGGCAGTTCCATAAAGATGATAAAAGAGGAACAACAGAGTGGAAGTGGGTGGTAAGCCTGGATTGTGGGAGTATAATCAGGATAGCATACTGGTAGAACACATGCATTTAGGAGCAGTTTGTGAGGGTCAGAGAGCTCAGGGATGAGACAAAGCTAGAACAGAGGAGAGGCAATTAAAAATACACAGTTGGACCCCTATATTCACGGATTCATTATTCGCGGATCCTGGGTATTCGCGGGTCATAAAGTGTGACCTGTTGACATAAAATCATTCCTTTTCTCAGATCATCAATTTGGATTCAAACCTGGTTTCAAAGACTCTCCCTTGGACATGCTGCTTCTACTCTCCCAACAATGGTGGAGGCTCTCAATATCAGACATGAGATCAGGGCCGTCTCTCTGGACATATCTCGAGCTTTTGATACATACAATCTGGCATCCTGCCTTGTTCTCCAAACTGTCTGCCTATGGAATCCAAGGCCAACTACACTCTTGGATTACTGACTTCCTCCCCTCTCATAATCAACGTGTGTCTCTCAAAGGAACCCTTTCATCTCCTCTACCTGCTAAGGCTGGATGGAGTAGCACAAGGCAGTGTTCTCGGCCCCATGTTATTCCCAATCTCCATCAATGATGTCTCTGACTCTCTGGAAAATCCCCTTTATCTATTTGCTGATGATTTCACCATCTGCCGTGACACCCCTCATCCTTTAGACAGGCAGGCTGCAGCCTCGTCCTTCTCTTAAGACCTTAAAAAAACAAAAAAAATCACAAACTGGTCAAACACATAAAATGAGTGTTTGATCCTCACAAATCTCACTCTCAAAATCTCCCGCCAAAAGGACCGTCTTGCAAACTCTCCTATAAACTTTCTTAACAATCCTCTTGAGAAAGTTCAGTCATTCAAACTCCAGGGTCTCACAATCAGCCATCTTGGGCAAACCACATTCCGAAGTTGGTCTCCAGAGCTCGCTGCCGACCGGGCATCCTCCATCATACAAAGTCCTTCCTTGACACACCTGATCACCAATACACTTACAAGGCCTTAATCCACAGCTTGATGGAGTACTGCTCTCCCCTCTGGGCTGACTCCCATGCCTTACATGTTGCTCAGCTTGATGCCATGGAAATCAAGGTCTTCCCAGATCATCGGAATTACATCACCTTCTTTCTGGTCTCGCACCCTCTGCTCTTTGTGCTTTGTCTCTCCCCCCCCCTCCAGGTTTCTGCAGGACTCACACGGTCCACTGTCAACCCCCTTCTCGTGAAAATACCTAAATTCTGGTCACTGCTCATGTTTCTCTTTTTTTCATCCTATTTAATCCCATTCTTCCCTCCAGGTCTTCAAGACAACTGTTCACCACCATCTCAGATTGTCTCCAATCCAAAACCATGATCTTTTCTACCCTCGTTAACCCCACCCAGATTCCTCCTCCTTCCAATTTTCCAGTTTTCCCTCCTTGGAGTTTCCTTCTGTGCCCATCTTGTCCACCACATGTTTGCGTGTTTTGCATCCTGTTTTTCTGTTAAATTCTGATCTGTTCAATATACGAGGTCTTCCACAAGCCGAGACTATGTGCACACAAAAATAAATAAATCAAAAGCCAAAAAAAGATATTTGGGGCTATTAAATAATGCACAATTTTTCTGTTGCAAAATAAAGTGATGAGTAAAAAGGTCATTTTATGTCCCTCAATAAAAGCAAACAGATTGGATGGAGCGAGCTCATGTGTATGGAATCGAGGGTTGGGGAGACTGGGGGGGGGAGGGGGGAGGGGAGGGGGGAGACAGGGAAAAAGTAACTTTTTTACATTAAGTTCAAACAGTAATACAGTGTATGAAATCAAGATGTTATTTGATTAAACTCTACGATAACCTGTCCAAAGAATTGGCCTTTGCAGTTGTGTCCTTTTGCGCCTTCATCATGATCATTCCCCCATGCACATAAATCTGTTTGGTTTGCACATATTTTTCTCAAAGATTGTTCCAAAATCGTCAGTTTCTCTGAGAAGAGTTAGCAGAAGATTCAGCTCTGCATTGTTCTGTTTGACCTATCACATTCGTATGGTTGCCACCACGTTTGTTATTCAAAGTTCATGAACAAAGCCGATGTAGATCATGTTCAGAAATGCAAAACAAGAGTAGAAAACATACTTCCCATGTCCTTTTTCTCAAGAATGCGTGGGGCAAGGTGTTCTATGAACTCTAGTTTGGTGCAGTAACCCATGACAGTCAAGCATGTCTCATTAAAAACTCCACTGCTTGCAATACTCCACTGCCGAAGCAACTTACTGGGCAAGAAAATGCAATGGGTGGTTTGCCATTGCATTCCCAGCAGTCGTAGTCAGGGCATGATTTTTACAATCAACTCCATTCCGAAAGACATTGTGGGGTCCTCGACATCCATCAGATGGCAGACACGTTTACCAGCTTGATGTCCCATCCAAAGGACAGCACACTCATCGATGCAACACCTACCTAGCCTGTGCAACAACAGAGTGACAGTTTGTCATTGGGTCTGGAATGGAACCCGGACCAAGTTCAATAGCAAGAACACTACCTCAGAGCTACCTTGTCAGCCAGCCCTGTTAATGTTCATTACAACATACTTTCTTTGCTTCTCAGCATACCTAATTAGTTATCAAATCCATACACTATTATCACTCCCATCCCCTTTAAAACCGTTGGACATGTTGGGTTCTCTCTCTCCATCAAAAAAATTCCGAGTCCTGTTCCTTCTATACTTTCTCTTACTCAACCTCTTTATGATCTCCAGTTCAAAAACCTTCCACATCCTCAAATTAAAAGACCCCAAATATACTTACAATTTATCAGTCTCCATTAATAGTCAAACCTATCCAGAACAACTACCCAAGGGAAAGTCATCATGGCCTTAATATACAGGGGCCTTTATATCTCGGTGTTCTGGTGGGCACTTTGTTTTAGTCACATTAAATATTTATTCATCAATGCATGTATGTATCATTAACTATCACGGAAATATTGTTCAAATTACAGTAATCCCTCGATATACGGAAAAGTTAGGTTCCTTAAAATCTCCGTTAGGTGAATTTCCAAATGTCAAATTTAATTATCCCGTACACTCCAATCATACAAGTGGAAATAGCTTCTTTGGAACAAAATTTTAACTCTATGATGTAAAAAAAACAAGAAAAAAAGCATATTAATGCAACAAAAACTTTATTAAAATACAGTACTATGTCTTGCTCACTTGGCTGCACCTGGATGGGTTTGAGGATTGTGGAGTAACGGCTGAAACCCGAATCCTATCCAGGTCTCTCCTGATGACTCCATTTCTGATATTTACTTCTTCAGGTTCCTTCTTGGTCTTTCGTTTATCAAGACTGAAGGCTTGTCCACGTCCTCTGAAGAGGCGACAGACTGAGGGATGGCAGGGTCATCCAGATCCTCTGAAGAGATGGCAGGGAAGGCTGAGGTGTGGCAGGTTTGGGTGCAGCAGGCTGAGGAGTGGCAGGTTTGGGTGCAGCAGGCTGAGGAGTGGCAGGTTTGGGTGCAGCAGGCTGAGGAGTGGCAGGCTTAGGGGCAGCAGGCTGAAGATTGGCAGGCTTCAGGGCAGCAGGCTGAGGAGTGGCAGGTTTGGGTGCAGCAGGCTGAGGAGTGGCAGGCTTAGGGGCAGCAGGCTGAGGAGTGGCAGGCTTTTGGGCAGCAGGCTGAAGATTGGCAGGCTTCAGGGCAGCAGGCTGAGGAGTGGCAGGTTTGGATGCAGCAGGCTGAGGAGTGGCAGGTTTGGGTGCAGCAGGCTGAGGAGTGGCAGGTTTTGGTGCAGCAGGCTGAGGAGTGGCAGGTTTTGGTGCAGCAGGCTGAGGAGTGGCAGGTTTGGGTGCAGCAGGCTGAGGAGTGGCAGGCTTTTGGGCAGCAGGCTGAAGATTGGCAGGCTTCGGGGCAGCAGGCTGAGGAGTGGCAGGCTTGGTGGCTACATTCCAGGCAGTACCAGCCCCATCATCTTTCTTGGAGAAATATGCATGCAAGGTTGTCAGCTTTGCACGTTGCTTATATTGCTTGTTAAGTTCCCTGTAGCAGTTTTTATTTTTTTTGTATCCACCCCATGTCTCTGGACAACACTCCAACTCATGAGGCATCCATAGCTCTGCCCCTGATAATCTGTAGCTCAGCCCCCTTTCTCGTTTGCCCGGTAGAGCCCAAAGGCCAGCCAGTGGGACATTACAAGGGGTTATTCGTACAATTTCCTTAACCTTAATCCCTAATTAATTACCACCATCAATCATCCCCTGTATGGTACATATTCAAACAAGACAATCTTTAAGCTGGCGTATCCCTGCTTATTACATAGATATTGGCTAACTACTCGTACATGGACCATGTTACTCTATACACTTCTATGGCAATGTTTAAACCCCCCCTGCCCCCCCCCACCCCACCGCACAAGCGTAACAAAGTGTTAAATTGCTATAATTTGCAAATGCGATTAAGTGTCCGTGGAAAAAGACATGATGGAATAGCAATTCTGGAATTTTAAAAAGCGGCTTTCTTTTCTCATTAATGTATTGAATACGTGTAATGCTTCACCATTGAAAGATGGGGCCAAAACGATGTTTCGCATGATATTTCAAAAATTTGTGAATGGATTTTGACAAATTTGATGGATGAGTTGGTTAGATGACAAGAACAAGGCAATTCGATTTTGGTTCAGGTCCAGATCCATATCTGGCCTATCAATGGGATACAAAATGTAAACTTTTCAGCCTGGTGGAGGTATGCACTCCACTGAGTGCCGTTCTCGTTACTACAAGAACTAGAGAGAAGTGTTACATCAAAATACCACAAAACTCCAAATTTACCATGTTCTAGTTCTGTGTTTAGCTCCATGACTTGCCAGTTGTTATTGCCGAGTCTTCAACATTGTCCTGATTGTGGTGAATGTCAGGTATTCCATGAACGATGTCATCCCCAATTTCCACCTCAGGGTCGTACATGTACGGTCTTGACAGAACCTTCTACATCATGATTTCGATTATCGTCGTAATCTGAGGATTCTTGATCAGAAAATTATTCGTCAAATTCACTTTCTGACGAGTCTGAAGCGAGTTGTGCGGGCCCATTATTATTTGCCTGCTGAGACGATCGTACTCGTGATGTCACACAAATGACACGATGACCATGGAGGTTTTCTGGAATTTTTAGCGGCAGTGCCAGCCAGGTTGGGTGGTTTTTTTTTTTAACTTTAACACCTCAAAAAATTATTAGAATTAAAAACCACATTCAGTTATTTGTTTATTATTTTACAAATCAATATCATCACATCAAAGAAAAAAGAAAAATTTAGTTTCCGATTCTGTGGACCTTTAAGTTTTACCAGAATTACTACACAATCCCTTTTCGAGTTACATTCTGCTCAAAACGAAATCTCCCTAAAAAAAACTTAAATAAATCAACATTCCATCAGTCTTCCGTTTTCCACAAACTGACACTTCTTTAAATGTTATCTTCCACAAATTCCATCTGTCCCTTCCTGGCCCACACCAATCAGACTTTGCTACATCCGTTTTGTTTTTTTCCTAAACTACTCATCTTCACATCTTTGTAGCATCTGTTAATTCCAACAACTCACACACCCATCTCCGCAGCATCCGCTAATTCCAATAAGATGTTCCTCACTCCTACTTATACTATTTAGAAAAAGCAATCGATCAAGCACTCAATGTATTTATAATGCTATCGTTTGAAACATACAGGTTGATAAAGGGTCATCAAACTTACTCACGTGGAAGAGGGATCAAATAGCACGAGCAACAATGCAAGATGAGCGAGATTCACAGGGGTGTCCGCCCTTTTAGGAAGCAAGATCGATGCCTCATGACATTAAACCTTTCACGTTATTAAACCCATATCTCAAATTCTAAATGTGTGGTAACAATTTCTAAATGTGTGGACTGTTGCTTAAAACAATGACTAACTTGATATTAATGACAGATTACACACCACTATCATCAATGTTCACTTCTGAACCAAGATGAACAGAAGCTCTGAACAATCGATCTGAAACTCATTTAATGATTGGATTGTTGATCAAGGTGGCTGTTCTTGCAGCATGTGGTTCATTCCACACACAGTTACATTCAAATGATACACATCAGTCAAATACTCATATCCTTGACAGGCCAATCATACATTTGATGTTTTTGTTGACAATAAATTTCAAAATTATTCACCACTCCACTTGCTGCCTTCCTGATTTTCAATGTATGCAGGAAACGCGTGATTTTGTGCATCATTTATGAACACCAAATACAGATTCTCCCAACATTTAAGCAGCATACATTACTCCACATTTTATTTAAAGAAGACTTGGTCACACTCAATAGGTAGTTCAAAATTTGAACAATATACACATCACTCTGCCTTTTATAAACCAAAGACTTGGCCACATATGAAGCTTTCCACCAAATGGATTCACAGCACATGTATTGCTCCACATGCCCAGGGCAGCATCAGGTCAAGCAACAAAATGTGCCCATGAGTTTGATAATGATCTATAAGAAACCCAAGTCATTATGAGAGGACTTGAAAGAACAAAAACATCTTACGACAAAAGGCCAATATGGAGAGCAGCAAAAAAAAAGCGGTTTGCGAGTCTCTCGGCTGGAGCAGACGTTCTAAGAGAGCGCTTACAGAGGAGTAACATGCATTCTAAGCTGAGAGGTGCTTGGGAAAGCAGATGAACACGCTCGAAGCTGACAAAAACATTTTTCCATGAGTACCAAACCATTTCTCCTGGTACTCATTGGAGAACCTAATTTAAAAAAAAATTGTGTGAACCCCTGGTTATAAGGAGCTTTACTGGAAGAAGAAGGAAAAAGCTGTCCAGGCTTCTCTTTATACCAACTTTAGACCTTCTTCAACCTCAACAGATATCCAGGAAATGCCATCAGCAATCAATGAAACCAGCTTGGTATCTTCAGATAACCATGTTCTGTATTGATTCATATTATTATTCTTATGTCTTTAGTAATACATTTGGTTTGTACATGTTATGATGAGCGGAAATTACCACCCAGAAACGCATCCTCAATTAATAACATGAGCAGGGCACCCCCACCCTCCAGGCAGGAGTACCAGTGTCGGCGCCACAGTAATCACCAATATTGCAATCACAGCTGTGAGAGGTGTGGTAACATGAGGTGAGGAAAGCATGCGATTTTCCGCACCACTAACATGGACCGTTGTTTGCTGATGCGGATGGATGCAATAACAACAGACACAAATAAGAGTGAAGGGGGAAACAGGCACACCCATTGGTTAGTGCCATGACCAATCAAAAAGTGAAGGGAAAAATGGGCACACCCAAATGGTCAGTGGTGCGACCAGTCGACGAGTGAATATTGGAGATAGATGCAGCCACACAAGCTCTATTTATCATAGGACATCATTTATAGGGTACAATTGCTTTGATTGACACAAGGGTTTTTAGGAATGCACCTTGAGAGTAAATAAGGGACTAAGTGTAGCAGTATTAAGTTTGTATGCCTGGTGTTGGCTTAATAGTTAGGTGGTGGGCTTGGGATCCAAGGGTCCTGAGTTCAAATCCCCTTTGGCTGTTGAATTAATACCAGGTGGGCTTGATTCTGCCTGCCATCCTTCCAAGGTCAGCAAAATGAGTGCCAGCTTGCTGGTATCCTGTGTTGGAGTGGTGACCCATCCAGGATTGTGCCCAATAGCCAAGGAGACTGCTTAGGCAGCACGAACAACTCTGTACAGAGTATGGTCCCAATGGATGGATGGATGTAGCAAATCTCACCTGTTCAGCCTGGTTTGCTTTGGCTTGGACAGCCTTGTTCAGATTTTCTTTTTCCTCTTTCTGCAATACCTGCAGCCTTGACAGTTCCTCCAGCAATACTTCCTTGTGAGAGTGTTGTGTGACCCGTTGTACCTCTCCATACTGCAAATGCAAAGCAGCATTCAGACGAATGCACATAATTCTGACTGTCTGTTTGATAGCCATGGCTGATTCATCACATCCTGCATTGTTTCTGCACTCGATACCAACCTCGGTTTGTAATGAGCTGTGACGATCGTCTTCAACACGTTCTTTTGCCGGCCAACTCTCAGTAACCCCCAATCTGATCTTTAACTCCTGTGCCAGCTTCTCCAAC
Source organism: Eptatretus burgeri (assembly GCF_056783735.1). Classification (NCBI taxonomy): domain Eukaryota; kingdom Metazoa; phylum Chordata; class Myxini; order Myxiniformes; family Myxinidae; genus Eptatretus; species Eptatretus burgeri. Next base: position 71,950,535 of record NC_140968.1, read on the forward strand.
TCCCTTTCAGAAGCCAGAGCCATAACCTGCATAAAATATGCAAAGGTAAAACACACAAGAGCATCAGTAACAATAATATTTTTAAAATGCCATGATACATACAAATTGGAGCTATTTTAACTTTAAACTTCTCTCCAAATGCTCTCTCTCTCTCTTTCACAAGACTTTCAGACCAAAAACAAATGAATAATCCACAAAGCCAGCCTCATTGTAAGGTTATATGCAAGCAACTGCTTTTCTCTTTCTTAACATATTTCATTCCTTAAAATAGTATAAATTTAACCGATTCATTATTCTCACGAGTCTCTGCCCAAATAAAATGCCGAGCAATATACAGCGTCCAAGAAAGCAAACCATTCCCATGTAAATCATGCTATTTTGGGAGGACAAATCCAAAATATGCGGACCTGTACTTCGTGCTTGTGTTGCGAAGACAGTGCCTCAATCTTGGCCTGGTGTTGTGCTTCCTGCTCTTGAAAAAGCTGCTGCATCTGCTGCTTGTACAGCAACTGCAATTCCTGCAATGCCCCATCCTGCTGCATCTGCTGCTCCCTTATCTCCTGCAGCAAAGTCTCACGTTTGAGCTGGTGCTCTCGCTCCAGATTTTGTTTCTTATCCTCCAACTCTGCCTGATCAGGACACAATGACCAATTTCATCCATCAGGAAAGTGAAAATAAAATACAGTTTGGGAAATAAAACTGCTTTACTTCTTGCAGAACTTTGCAGCTGCATTTACTGCAGCAGTTTATAATAATAAAAATGACCGTTTTTACAGCCATTTTTCCCTGCTGTGCAGGGTTTGGGCTTTTTTCTTGAGGCAATGTTTTATGGCCGGATGCCCTTCCTGACGCCAACACTGGTCGCCTCTTACGACACACAGGGATATGGTACACTATTCTAACCAGGGCATACACCGGGACCAGTACACTGGCACTCATTTCGCCGACCTCAGAAGGATGACAGGCTGAGTCAACCCGCTGGTGTTAATTCAGCAGCCAACGGGGCTTGAACTCAGGACCCCTGGGATCCCAAGCCACCACCCTAACCACTAAGCCAACACCAGGCTTTACTGCAGCAGTTTAAAACACTATAATGCTTCTAATAATGCTCGTTAACAACTCGTGGAGAATAAAATACCGTTTAAGCTCTTAACTACATTTTAACAAACCAAAAGGCATACCATTTCAAAAAAATTGCAACCAAAAGAATCACAGTGAGAAAAATAAAACTATTTAAACAAGAAGAAGAAGAGGTCGTATTAAAAAAACATAAATGAAGACATTGCCCAAATTATTGATGTTCTTACATTAGATAAAGATTAGTTTCTGTTTTTACCTTGTGGTCCTCCTGGATCTTACACAGCAACATTTTGATGAGATCAACAAGTCTGGCACACTCCTCAGCCCTCTCTCTTTGGCCATCCTCCAGAATTTTCCGTAGCATGTTCATGTTTGCCCCACAACTCTCTTTCAACTTTATAATTTCTTGCTGAATTTTGGTCATCAATGCGTGCTTGAAAACCGCAGCTTTTTCATCATAAATAGCTCGGAGCTCTTTATCTCGAGAAAATATAATTGCTTGCATTTCCTTTAGATTCTCCTCGTGTGACATTATGCATTCTTCGATTGCTATTCGATGGTCATTCCTCAGGCTTTGAATATCAGCAAAGCTTTGACGTGCCAGAGTAGTTCCTGACATCTCCATCGTCTCGTAGCAGTCCATGTTCAACAACATTTTCAGTTTGGCCAGATTTGATTCATGCTGCCGTTCCTGTGGGATCACGTCGAGCGTTTTCTTCATGGACTCGATCTCTTCTTGGTGTATTTGTGTTAATAGGTACTTCAATAATTCCATCTCCTCCTGATGTCTTACAGTCAATTCATTTTTCATCAAGTCCATATCATTCTGACATTTCTGTAAAGCATGAATAAAATCTACATCCTTGATCTGCACCGAATGTTGCTCTTGCTGCCGGCCATTCAGCAAATTCAAAAAATCTTTCATCTCTCTCGAATGAACTTCTTTTTGTTTTTGATGATTCACAATCAATTCGTGCGTGGCTTTTCGTTCATCCGTCAATCTGAAATAAATGGGAAATTCAAATTGCTTAATAAAGAAAGAAAGCAGTCAGACCACATTCCCCTATTATAAGAGATTTAGATGAAAATACAAATATATATATATATATATATATATATATATATATATATATATATATATATATATATACATATATATATATATATATATATATATACACAGCTCTGGGAAAAATTAAGAGACCACTGCAAAATTATAAGTTTTTCTGGTTTTACTATTTATAGGTATGTGTTTGAGTAAAATGAACATTTTTGTTTTATTCTATAAACTACTGACAACATTTCTCCCAAATTCCGAATAAAAATATTGTCATTTAGAGCATTTATATTATTTGCAGAAAAGGACAACTGGTCAAAATAACAACAAAGATTCAGTGTTTTCAGACCTCAAATAATACAAACAAAACAAGTTCATATTCATTTTTAAACAACACAATACTCATGTTTTAACTTAGAAAGAGTTCAGAAATCAATATTTTGTGTAATAACCCTGATTTTCAATCACAGCTTTCATGCGTCTTGGCATGCTCTCCACCAGTCTTTCACATTGCTGTTGGGTGACTTTATGCCACTCCTTGCACAAAAATTGAAGCAGCTCGGCTTTGTTTGATGGCTTGTGATCATCCATCTTCCTCTTGATCACATTCCAGAGTTTTTCAATGGGGTTCAGGTCTGGAGATTGGGCTGGCCATGACAGGGTCTTGATCTGATGGTCCTTCATCAACACCTTGATTGACCTGGCTGTGTGGCATGGAGCATTGTCCTGCTGGGAAAACGAATCCTCAGAGTTGGGGAACACATTGTCAGAGCAGAAGGAAGCAAGCGTTCTTCCAGGACAACCTCGTACATGGCTTGATTCATGAGTCCTTCACAAAGACAAATCTGCCCGATTCCAGCCTTGCTGAAGCACCCCCAGATCATCACCAATCCTCCACCAAATTTCACAGTGGGTGTGAGACACTGTGGCTTGTAGGCCTCTCCAGGTCTCCGTCTAACCATTAGACGACCAGGTGTTGGGCAAAGCTGAAAATTGGACTCATCAGAGAAGATGACCTTACTCCAGTCCTCTACGGTCCAATCCTTATTGTCTTTTACAAACCTCAGCCTGGCTCTTCTTTGCCTCTCATCGATGAAGTGCTTTTTTTCTAGCTTTGCACGACTTCAGCCCTGCCCCTAGGAGCCTGTTTCGAACAGTCCTCGCCGTGCACTTCACCCCAGCTGCCGTTTACCATTCTTTTTGTAGGTCACTTGATGTCATCCTATGGTTGTTGAGTGACATTCGAATGAGTTGGCGGTCATCCCGGTCAATGGAAAGTCATTTTCTCCCTCTGCCAGTCTGTAGCTTTGTGTCCCCAATGTCTGCTGCTTGACCTTGCTCTTATGAACCGCCGTCTTTGAAATTTTAAGGCTGGAAGCAACGTGACGCTCACTGTATCCCTCTGCCAGTAAAGCCAGAATTGAACCCTTCTTTTCCTCACTCAAAACTTTTCTTTTCAACTCTTTTGGCATGGTCAATAGTTATTTTTTTGATTCCAATTACTTTTGAGGTACTACTAGCACTGTTTTTGCCATCCAGCTGGTCCTATTGCAAGAGGATGGTGATGACCATAGCAGTGGTTTTTATACTTTTCCTTGTTAAATAAGATTCGGTTCAGGTGATCACCGAATCAGACTCTCACTAAGTAGAATGAGGTGTGCCTGTGTTGGAATTAACAGACACTGGAATGGAATGACTGCCATACATGTAGAGATGCTGATTTAAAAATTTTTTGGAGTGGTCTCTTATTTTTTTCCAGAGCTTTAAGAAATTTATATTTTGCTATAATCTTCAAGCATACAATAGCAGTTTGGGATCCTAAATAAGCAGCTTACGTAGAGGTAGGAAGTACTGCATAAAGAAAGGTACCTCTCACCTCCTCTGAGTTTCTTGCAGGTCCTCAGAGCATCTGATAAATCTTTCCTTCAATGTGCTATTTACCCACTTACTTTCTTCAAGCTCCTTGCTCAAGGTTGAAATTTTCTCCACAAGCCTGTTCTCCAAGCTGTCTTTATCTACTTGAAAGTTATCACTTTCTGCTATTACCTCCACCATCTTCATGAGGTCTTCTTGAGGCTGCATCTCAGTCTATAAATAAGAAGTAAACCAAAGTACAAAGTTAAACTATTCAATGCGAGACAAACCAAAGCTGTAACAAAAAAAAGTAGTTTGCACAATACTTGTCATTGTCAGAAAACAAAACCCATTGAATCCTCGATCACTTCCACTCTCCAAATACCAATTCTCACTCACTTTCAATTCTGTATTGTGAATGCATTGTGGACATCAACGAGAACGGCACTCGGTAGAGCGCATAAGAGTTGACGTTTTGTATCCCACCAAAAGGCCAGATTTGCATCTGGACCTGAACCAAAACTTAATCGGCTTGTTCTTGTCACCTACCCAACGCATCCACCAAGTTTCTTCATAATCCATCCACAACTTTTTGAAACATCGTGCTATACATCGTTTTTGGTCCTATCTCTCAATGGTAAAGAATGACTTTAAAAATTCTCGGATCTAGATCTTCACCAAAAATCTAATCAATTCGTCCTTGTCACATGTTTCCATTCAGACAAAACCTGACCACCAAGTTTTGTCCGAATCCACCCATAACTTTATGAGATTTCCCGCTCACAGACAGACTGAGAGACAGCCAAATAGACAGAAAGATGGGGGCGAAAACATACCTCAGTCCACCATGAGTGCGGAGGTAAATACAAACATCGATAAATCGTATGTGGCATAATGAACCTGATGAACATTTATGAACTTAAAGAGCAGGTTTTGGGTCGCTGATGGCTTTGCGTGATTTGAAGGTTGTATCACATTAATAATCGTTGTGCAATTATTTTCTAACATTTGAAACTCAAAATATGCCAAAATTAACTTTTAAGTCAAAACTTTTGTCCGTGATCAAAAAACAGACCGGAATTTACCGAAGATGCTATGACATCACGTTCTCCGAAAACTTCGTGAACATTCGGAAACAGCTTGTGAACAATGGCGAGATGCGAATCAGAGAGTTGAAATGAAATTGAGCGTTTTCATTCCGATATTGCCGAGGACGAGTCAGAGGATGATGGGAATTTATACAATGGAGTTTCTGGCCCTGAGCCATATAAATTTGAGCCACTTGCAAGTGCCAGAAAACGGCCTATTTCGTGTACAAGTGGCAGGACTGATTGCCCGGCAGTTCACACTGAGACTCCACCAGACAGATTGGTTTGTAGATTTTCATTTTCTTTTTCAATGCATAAAATAATGTAAAGTTTGATTTGTCTGTGACGTGATATAATAATTTTTAACCCTCAAGTCACTCAAGAGTCAGAAATAGAATGAATCAATAATGGACCCACATATATTATACACCGTAACCTTGGCGTTGAAGTCTTTCTGACAGCTGAGCTTAACCCCAGCGAAAGTGAACAGTTAGAACAAACCCCAACTTTCAAGAGACTGTTGTGGCATATAAATACCAAAACATGTTTAGCCTCATTGGGAAATATTCTACCAAATTTAGAAAAAAAAAGTGGAAAATTGATCAATTTTTTATAATTGAAATGAAATAGCCCAATTTGCTGATGCTGTTAAAAAAGTAAGTTAATCAACAATAAGTTGATTGGTTGAGAAATTTTTTCATGCTTGTGTTTTTCAGAAAGTTTATTTCTGTGTTTTTCCATGTACTCTTTAAGAATACATCTCAAGGTTTTTCTCACTTAAACTGAACAACTGATTCTGTGAGAGAGCAGTATCTGGAGAACTTGTCAACCAACAACTCATATTCACAGAGTGGTGATCAGATGTGTTTATGCCTTCGTAATCCTCGGCTGTGAAATGGTCACCACAAATGACAAGTCTATCCAAAGGGTCCTCTTTACCCGTTTTCTTTGGGGGAAAATTCGCCCGTTTTGTTTGTACAAATCTTGTCCACTGCCGGCGAATGTTTGATTCCTTCGGGAATCGGTTGGAGTGGTTACCCATTTTCCAGCCATTTTCGCAAAACATGACGACACACGTACGAGGCATGATGTACAAATATCCAAATAACTTTGTTCTACAATAATTCAAAATAAAAAAGGATAATATAGACAGTTGCAAGCTCAACAAAAAGCGAAAGAACGGCCCGCTGAACTGGACACTTCTTCAATAAGCGAGTGAGCGTCCGCTTTGTTTTGGAGAACGTGACGTCACCATCCATATATGGCATGCAGCTGTTTATTTCAACAGCCTCGAGAAATAACAACTTCGGAGTTAAATTTCATTAACTCTCCCAATAATTAGGCAACCACAATAGTTTGCATCAAACTATTTAATGCACATATAATCATATTGATAAATTTTCAGAACATGTTTGGTGACCCGCAACCTGCTCTTTAAGTTGCTTAATAAATAATGAACCTTTATGAAACTGATGTTGGCTTAGCAGTTTGGGTCGTGGCTTGGGTTCCTAAGGGGCCTGAGTTCAATCCCTGTTGGCTGCTGAATTAACCACAGGGAGTTGACTCAACCTGTCATCCTTCCGAGGTCAGCGTAATGAGTACCAGTGGAGCAGCCAAAAGGCTGCACACGAAGGGAAGGGGTATCAACGGATTGATTAAATCTGGTATTGGTGTAGCACAGGCATTATGGGCCAAATGGCCTCCTCCTATGCCTAAATTCCTTGTAAACTAGAGGGGGAGCACTCGGTAGAGTGCAAAACCTCTGCCACCAATACTGCTAGGTCACTCAAGTGAACCTGATATCCTATTCATTCAATTTGACGTCAACAGTGCTCACAGAGTTATAGTTTGCAACTTTCCCTTTTACTTTTAACTTTTGCATACTCAATTCATTCGTCATAACTAGATTCCTTGAGACAGAAATTGATTTTACGTGGGTATATCCACCTGAAGTTCCAAAATCAGCCGCAATTATAATTTTGGCATGTTTTTTGTTGGAAATCACTTATAACATGTAAAAATGCAAAAACAAAAATTCAAATATATTTTCAAAATGGCCACCATAGCGGCCATATTGGACTTTGGACCAAGTCGAAAATCTAATGGCATGATCCTTGGACCATACCTAATCCCCCCACCAAGTTTCGTCGAAATCCGTCGAGGAGTTTTTCCGTAATACTGTTCACACACAAACAAACAAACAAACAAACAAACAGACAGGGGTGAAAACAGAAACCTCCGTCCATCTTCAATGGCAGAGGTTAATAATGGTACGAGCTTTAGCTCTAAATCTATGAGGTTGAAGGTTCGATTCTGACCAGGCTGAGTCATAATAGACTTAGAGAATGGTGGAGGCTACTTCCGTGCAAGATGCTCAGAATTTAAAAGGACAGAGCATGGATAAACCCCATTAGTTGGTAGGCATAGGGAGGAGGAAGTTTCTCCTCAATTGCCCCTTTTCGTGCCGAGCCAAAAAGAGTAATCACAAAGATGGTGTCGCCAGTACCCAGTGACCTGGAACTTACGTCACTCCCCATAAACTCTGTGATTTTTCTTAAGTCAAGCCAGGTGGCAACTCATATATTGTCTCAGCTTGTGAGTGATGTGTTACTGCTCCTCCATGAACCACAGATACTGTTAAAAAAAGAAAAAAAGTCACTTTCCTCAACCTCCTGTTCCCTCGCCATCGCTTCAACCTCTTGTTGTTCGTCACATCCGCAGTTAATCCCTCTTTCAAGTCGTCGTTGATTTCCGAACAAGGTGACTCGCAATTGCTGCATTTCCATAATATGCTGTTCAATTATAGCTGCCACCTCGCGCTCCCTTTCCCGTTCATGCACCTGCACCACACGTCCATCCACAAAACATCATGCATGTTTTAATCTCCAGGAGAATTTACTGGTTTTTGGTACGTCTTGGCATAGCTTTCTCCAAATCCATTGCCTTGGGAAAACATCCATTTATTATGCAAAAAAACAATTATATGCCTGGGAAATGGTAGTTTAAAAACAAAGCAGAACAGAGCTCTTCAATGTCATGACGTCAACCAATATGCCTCTGCCCACATTATTACATTATTATAGTATTTGTATCAAGTTTGACTTAAAAAAAAAAAAAATCGCTTCAGCCGTATCACCTTTTCACCTGACATGACCTCTGACCTCTTGATGCAGAAATCTAATCAGGTCATCTTTACATCATTATGCACACTACAGTATCAAGTTTGGTTAAAATCGAATCACTGGTCCACAAGTTAGTGCGGTAATAGAATTTTTTTACCTAACATGACCTCTGACCTTTGACCTCTTGACTCCAAAATCGAATCGGTTGATCTTTGCATCATCTACTATATAAATGGCAGTCCTTCTGTCTGTGTCTGTCTGTCTGTCTGTTTTTTGTGACGAATAAGCTCCTAGACCAGTGAACCAATCTTGATGAAACTTTACACATATATATAACGAACATTCAGCTCCAGGATGCGCTAAGTGGCTCTCCATAAAAATGAAAAAATATATATATATATATATATATATTAAAAAAAAAAAAAAAAATATATATATATATATATATATATAAAATAAATAAAATTTCCATTAGAAAAAAAAATGGCTTTCGAATAGTGCGCCGGCGTATTAATCGTAACAAAAGGCTTCATGTTTAAAAACGCTAGGGTTTTATGAAATACAAAATGTTCGTATTCGTTGACTTTTTAAACATACACATTCTCCTCCTGTTATTTGAATTCTCGAACTGCACGCGCACGGCAATAGCTAACTACTGATCGATCTGCTCATGAAAGAGCCAGGCAAGCGGAGTCAGCTGCAGAGAGAGAGAGAGAGAGAGAGAGAGAAAGAGAGAGAGAGAAAGAGAGAGAGAAAGAGAGAGAGAGAAAGAGAGAGAGAGAGAGAGAGAGAGAGAGAGAGAGAGAGTCGTCTTACTGCTGATATATCTGCTCATCTACTATATAAATGGCAGTCCTGTCTGTTTGTCTGTCTGTCTGTTTGTTTGTAACCAATAAGCTCCTAGACGTGAACCGATCTTGATGAAACTTTACACACATATAGACCTAACATTCAGCTCCAGGATGCGCTAAGTGGCTTTCCATAAAAATGAAAAAATATATATTAAAAAAAGGTTTTTCAATAGTGCGCCGGCATATTAATCGTAACACAAGGCTTCATGGTTAAAACGCTAGAGTTTTTTGAAATACAAAATGTTCGTATTCGTTGACTTTTTAAACATACACATTCTCTTCCTGTTATTTGAATTATCGAACTGCACGCGCAAGGCAACAGCTAACTGCTGGTAGATCTGCTCATGAAAGAGCCAGGCAAGTGGAGTCAGCTGCAGAGAGAGAGAGAGAGAGAGAGGGAGAGGGAGAGGGAGAGGGAGAGGGAGAGGGAGAGGGAGAGGGAGAGGGAGAGGGAGAGGGAGAGGGAGAGGGAGAGGGAGAGGGAGAGGGAGAGGGAGAGGGAGAGGGAGAGAGGGAGAGGGGGAAAGAGAGAGAAAGAGAGAGAAAGAGAAAGAGAAAGAGAAAGAGAAAGAGAAAGAGAAAGAGAAAGAGAAAGAGAAAGAGAAAGAGAAAGAGAAAGAGAAAGAGAAAGAGAAAGAGAAAGAGAAAGAGAAAGAGAAAGAGAAAGAGAAAGAGAAAGAGAAAGAGAAAGAGAAAGAGAAAGAGAAAGAGAAAGAGAAAGAGAAAGAGAAAGAGAAAGAGAAGAGAAAGAGAAAGAGAGAGAGAGAGAGAGAGAGAGAGAGAGAGAGAGAGAGAGAGAGAGAGAGAGAGAGAGAGAGAGAGAGAGAGAGAGAGAGAGAGAGAGAGAGAGAGTCATCTTACTGCTGATATATCTGCTCATGAAAGAGCCAGGCAAGCGGAGTCGGCTGCAGAGAGAGAGAGAGAGAGAGAGAGAGAGTCGTCTTACTGCTGATATATCTGCTCATGAACGAGCCAGGCAAGCAGAGTCAGCTGCAGAGAGAGAGTGTCGCCTAACTGCAAATAGAGCGTCACACCGATGGGCGAGAGAAGCACAAAACTCACGTTCCAGCTTTCTAGGTCCGGGTTTTGGCAGGACATCGACAGTTGCCACTGCTGCTAGAAACATTGAGTGGCTCAAGGCCGCCTTCAACTATGACCTCTCTGAGGATTACGGCAGCATAAAGCCTTCCTTCCATAAATCTGAGGAATAAAAGAAGCCTTCCCAATTTTCTCCATACAACTAATGCCTCAGTCTAACTAGCGTGAGGAAAATAGGGCAAATTTCCCAGGTATTCCCGGGTACTTCAGCTAGTTATACATACTTGTACCAAGTTGAACTTGGATCCTTTCAGCTGTTCTTATTCTTAAGTTATCGCAGTAACTAAACTCTATCACGGACGGACACACGGATGGACAACCTGAAAACATAATGCTTCCGGCAACTTTGTCGGTGGAGGCATTACAAAAAAAATATATATATGAGCAACTTCAACAATGATTATAATAGTCTTCAATAAAAGTCCCCCCTGCCCCTTTTTAAAAACAGCAAAAATGCTTTTAAAAGGCTGACATTAAACATCCATACCTCTTTTATCAATGCAATCTGTGTGATTCTTTGTGAATCAAGTTGTTCCCTGAGCTCCATCAGCCTTTTTTCCAATTCTTCTTTTGCTTCAGCAAGCTGTTCAAGGTAAAGAGAGCAATCCTGGAAATGTTACTCAATTACACTTGGTCTTTGATTTACACTCATTTCATTTATCTATTTTTTCGACTTTAACGCCTTCGACAAAGTACTGGATAATTTTCTATTTTCACCTCGTAATTTTCCAGTGAATGTTTGTATCACTCGGAAAAATTTTTAAGTTATGCTGGCACGCAACTGAAGTGGTGGTACATTGTATCGTATAGTAAAACATTTCTCTTACCCTCAGTCTGTACTGCACTAGTGATACATATCACGTGACCTTCATCGATAGTATTTTTGTGCCAAACTCTCCCAAACCCCTTCATCATGAGTGTGGTAAATGACCCTCAAGTTCTCCGAGACTCCCACCAAGAAGGCTCGTAAATATGTTGGACATCAAAATGGACGTGGTGAAGCGATTCGAGGGTGGGGAACATTTGGTGGAAACTGCCTTCACGCTCGGCCTTATTCCCTCGGCTGAGAGGACAATTACTGGTAATGCCACCGAAATAAAGTCGAGTGTGTCAGTCTCAAAAACTCCTCCACCCCCACCCGTATCTCCGAGGCCTGGACACCAACCAGGACTGGACGTGCTGTGGATTTTGGTGAGTACCATACACATTTACTTGAAATCGTCCATAATTTATTCATTTAAACATTTATTTAAATACTTTATCAATTTATTCAGTTATTATGTCTTTAGTATTTACTTACAGTATTCTGTATGTCAACATTTACAGTCTTTACTTAGGTTTGAGTTCGGTTAGGACTGGAAATTTCCACCGAGGAACACATCTTCAATTTAAAGCGTTATGCCGATGGGAAAAATCGTTTTAAATTTACGTTTTTTAGCTCGCCTGTTCGAAGAACAGAGAGCTATAGCGATACCCCCGGCATGAGCGTGAGCGTGAGCGTCAGCGTGAAAATGTTAAAGTTTTTGGTGCAAGTTATTTCCTTTCTGATGTTTTTATCTACCACACTATTTTTTACGGATTACAATATACAAATACAGATATTGCTTTAAAATTATTTGGATCAGACTTCATTGCAATGCTTTATAAAAAATATTATTAGACTAGTCGTTTAAAAATGCTAAATGTATAAACAGGTGAGCATTGGGTGGCTTTGACACCAACTCTCTGGTAAAAATTATTTTTCAGCTTTTCGGAATGTATCTCGAGCGTAAATCAAGGCGTCCCTGTATTCCAATTTACAAAACATAGCTCGTAAATATTGCTCCAACTTGGGGGTTTCATACGCAAATGTTTGTATGCTGAAACTTTGCATCAGCACTACTAATATATATATATATATATATATATATATATATATATATATATATATATATATACATACGTATACATATACATACGTATACATATATATACGTATACATATATATATATATATATATATATATATATATATATATATATACATACATATATATATATATATATATATATATATATATATATATATATATATATATATATATATATATATATATATATATATATATACATACGTATACATATATATATACATATGTATACATATATATATATATATACGTATACATATATATATATATATATATATATATATATGTATACGTATATATATATATATATATATATATATATATATATATATATATATATATATATATATACATATACATATGTATGTATATATATATATATACATATGTATATATATACATATTTATGTATATATATATATATATATATATATATACATATGTATATATATACATATGTATGTATATATATATACATATGTATATATATATATATACATATACATATACATATGTATATATATATATATATATATATATATATATATATATATATATATATATATACATATATATGCATGTATATATATATATATATATAGATATACATATATATATATATACATATATATGCATGTATATATATATATATGTATGTATATGTAGGTATATATATATATATATATATATATATATATATATATATATATGTATGTATATGTAGGTATATATATATATATATATATATATATATATATATATATATATATATATGAATGTATATGTAGGTATATATATATATATATATATATATATATATATATATATATATATATATATATATATATATATATATATATATATATATGTATATATATATATATATATATATATACGTGTGTATATATATATATATATATATATATATATATATATATATATATATATATGTATATATATATATATATATATATATATATATATATATATATATATATATATATATATATATATATATATATATATTAGTAGTGCTGATGCAGTCAAAGTTTCAGCATGGTCGATTTGGTAAATGGTCGATTTACCTAATTAATCGTGCGGGCAGACTACCGAGAGATTGTACCTCGACGGAACTCGTACGGAAACGAGCTGCTTAAGCAGCTCTCTCCGTTTGCGATTGCCGAGCGGATTATCGCCAAGTCCGTCGGACCCGATTCTCTTATCGGTTATTAAGAACCAACTATATTCCGAACTTAATAATGGCAGTTCAATTAAGGGAAGAGGACGCAACGAGCAGGTTAACATTCAAACAAGGACATTTATTATTATAGCACGTATGCAGGCATGCACGTATACAATTAGGCGAGGAAAACATGCATACATTTATGCAAGGCAAAGAAAAGCAATGCAATCAACAAAAGCACGACAAGAATAACTACAACCGTTGGTCTATTTATTATGTACAATGGACTCGGCACCACAACATTCATTCAAAGAAAAACCCCAGGAAAGGCAAGGGGGTAGGACTGGACCTCGTGGGTTTTTATAGTTCACGGAGCTGTGGAGAACGCAGGAACTCCGAAAGACCGGACTGGTTACCTGTCACCTTCATGGTGACTCGCTGGGCGCTCCTCGACGTCCCGTCCACACGGTAGCTGGCATGACGGCGGCTTGGCCCAGGCCTTGTCGTGCGGCCCGGTCGATCGGGCCTAGTCGACAACGCCTCAGAGGAATGAACGGGCCTTTGCTCTTTTAGAGTTGATGCTCTCTTAAGAGCCCGTCCGTTCCTCAGCGTCGTTTGGACTGTCCCGGGGCCCGATCACCTCAGACCGTTTGCCGCTGGTTGGTGACTCCTCTCCGGCTGCGCTCCAGCGACCCAGAGTTCGGCACGGCACGGCAGGCTGCGCTCCAGGCTCCGCTGCGACGATCCCGACTGCCTGCTCACCACGCGACTCCTCACAGGCCGCAAACCGACTCTCCACAGACTCTCTTCAAGCGAGATCCACGGCGAACCCAGACTTCTTCAGCTCCCCACCGACTCCAGACTTCAACTCACAATTTGGCGTTCCAGCACGCCTTTTATGGGGTCCGTGGGTGAGTTTTTGATCTCTCCCCTCTGACCTCTGACGCCCCGCTGGCTCCGTCCCTCCTGGCATCCCGATCGGAATTGTCGCGAAACGCTAACAAAGCGGACGTTGCAGGAATCACCAGCCCCACGCGGACGTTGTGGAAATCACTGGCCCCCGTCCTAAAAGGGAACCCTTGCATCTGTCGGCGGCGATGCCGTTCATGGGGAACTCGCCGTGGCTGGCGCAAAGATGGCGGCGCAATGGAGATGAAGGTGAGGCGATGCTGTTCGTTGTTGGTTATGTTGTGAGGAGATGTGGTTTAGGAGATGGCGAGGAGATGTCGTTGTGGTGAAGGTGGTTGTTGTGAAAGCAGTTGTGGAGAAGGTGGTTGTTGTGAAGGCGGTTGTTGTAAAGGCGGTTGTGGTTGTTGAGATGCGGTTGGTGGTGGTCATGGTGGTTGAGAGGTGGTTGGTCCAAAATAAAGGTTAGCAAAAGAAAAACACTACTTCAAAGATCACAGCCCGGTTACACGAATAAACCCTTTAGACATCGGTAGGGAAATCTATCTGAACACACACTTATCGACATAACTGATCTCTGGGATACCTGAATGGTGTTCTGTGAATTTCCACAACCGTAACAATATATAATAAATAATATATATAATAAAAAATATATATGTAATATATATACACAATATAATATATAATATATATAATATAAATAAAACATATATTATATTATATTATATAAAATAATACATATAAATATATATATATATATTTATAATATAATATATATGAGGTGTGTTCAAAAAGTATCCAACCTTAATTTTCCGTGCGTAAACAAATGCGTGCAAACGCATTTGTGGTTTGTGGTTTGGTGCACGTACTGTATGTAGGCGATCCTAATTCATATGCGTGAATATTTTCCTGCCTGCAGAAGCTGTGAGTCGCCGACAGACCGCCGATGAGTGAGGAAGTGTAAGCGAGCACTGTCGGATTTTCGTATTTGACAAAATGACGGATCACTGTGGTCTCATCGCCAGTGATCACTGTGTTGAAGAAGTTGGGATCGCTGTTCACAGTCTCCAGCATATCCTGTGCGATCTCCAAACGGAGTTGCTTCTGCTCGATCGTTAGCAGCTTTGGCACGAACTTCGCTGAGATTCTCCTTAAGCCCAAATCCTCAGTCACAATGGAATGAACAGATCCAATGCTGATGCCCGCCTCGTCTGCAAGTTCTCTGATCGTGATTCGACGATCCTGCATCAGCAGGGTCCTCACTTGGTCAATGACGATCTCATTTCTAGCTGTTGAGGGCCTACCAGAACGTGCTTCACTTTCCACTGATGTGCGACCATCTTTGAAGCGGTTAAACCACTCTTTTATCTGTGTGATGCCCATTGAATCTTGCGGATCGTTTCCACTCGGGAATCGCCAAGCTTTACACAAAATTTGATGCAGTAGCGTTGTTCAAGTTTTACCGTCATTTTGTCAAAAACGAAAATACGACAGCACTCACTTACACTTCCTCACTCATCGGCGGTCTGTCGGCGACTGACAGCTTCTGCAGGCGGGAAAATATTCACGCATACGAATTAAGATCGCCTACAGATGTGCACCAACCCACGCCTCCCTAGCTTCATTTGTTTATGCACGAAAAATTAAGGTTGGATACTTTTTGAACACAACTCGTGCATACTGTGTATATGTGTATATATATATATATATATAGCCTGGTGTTGGCGTAGTGGTTAAGGGTGGCTGGCTTGGGATCCTAGGACCCTGAGTTTGATCCCCGTTGGCCACTGAATTAACACCAGGGGGTTAACTCAGCCTGTCATCCTTCCGAGGTCGGTGAAATGAGTACCAGTGTACTGGGCCCGGTGTATGCCCCGGTTAGAATAGGTGTACCATATCCCTGTGTGTCGAAAGAGGCGACCAGGGTTGCCGTCAGGAAGGGCATCCGGCCATAACACATTGCCTCAAGAAGGAAACCATGATTGCAAGAAGCCCGCAAAAAGCTAACCCCTGCTCAGTAGGGGAAAATGGCTGTAAAAAAGGCTGATATCACACACACACACACACACACACACACACACACACACACACACACACACACACACACACACACACACACACACACACACACACACACACACACACACCAGAATTCCTTTGTTACGTACCATGTCAAGTCGCAGTTTTAAATGACTGCTTTTGACTTTGGCTCTGGAATAAACTCACTTCCGGTTCCGGTTTTGAGCGGCAAGAGGTCTCCTTCGGGGCTCCCTGCTGACGTCCTCAAAGTTAAGTTCCGGTTGTTATTTGTCCCGTTTTAACTGTTTAATTTTCTCACCTACATGTTAATGTGTGTTCCTAGTTCGGTTTTGTTTCAAAAATCGTGCTATTTTGTGAGTATTTATGTCGACGTTCTTACCTGGTGTTTGAGGCCTAGTCCTAGGCTTGAGGCCTACCGGTTCCACTCGGTGTTCGATCGTTTTTTTTTTTTGTTTGTTTGTTTGTTTGTTTTTTCTCCCCATTACCTTCAATTTCTATCCCCATTACCTTCAATTTTCATCCTCCCCACTTTCCAAACATCCCCCATTCTCCCAACTAATCTTTCTCATCTCAAAAAAAAAAAAAAAAATATATATATATATATATATATATATATATATATGTATATATATATATACCCAACAACAACAATAACAACACGCTCACCTTCTCCCGATTCTGCTACTTCTTCTTCCTCTTAACTTCCTCCTCGTCTTCCTCGATTTCTTTTTTTTTTTTTACACTTCCATGACCTAATCTGTTGAACTCTCTCATACATTAATATTAACAACAAAAACGATCTTATAATGCTTCATCTTCCTCTCTCACACTTGTGGTACTCTTTACTGTTTCACAATGCACTAATCTTCTGCTATTTTAACAGACTGCTCCCTTTTCGACCTCTCCTTCATTCCTTGCCTAAAAAATCCAACTATTACAGCGCTTCTTCTCTCCATGCTCTGAATTCGCCTTCATTGCACCCATCAAGAATTGTGTTAAATCGCATCTCTGACCTAAAACTTTTAAAAACCACAGTTTGCCATGGATGCTCGCTTTCCATCAACCATTCTTTTTTTCCAACTTCAGTGCCAACTCACCCCCCTCACCCCTCACTCTCACTCTCAAAGCAACCATCCCACTCTTCTCCCTCCAAGCCTCCCTCTCTCTCCTCTTTCAAAAATTCCCCACTCATCTTTCTCCCACCTTTCATCCCCCTCACTCTTCCTTCTCTAAGTTGCCCCCCTCTCATCCACCAACCTGCCTCCCTCCACTGCCCTCTCACCTCCATCTCTTCACTCCACCTCCTCAAATCCTCAACTGCCATCTTCCTTGTCTCTTGTCCCCCCTCTCCCCCAGCACCACAGAGCCTTTTCTCCTCCTCATTCGGCCCCCTCCCCTCGCTATTCTGCAATACCCCACACTCCTTCAGCAACCCTCCTTACCTCCCCCCTCGTCCCTCGTCCTACCCTCCCCCGCCCCCTCCACCTCCTGCACCCAAAGCCTCCTCCCCTACCTCTTCATTAAAAGTGTGGACCTCAAATATCCGGGGCCTTCGCTCAAACCTTTCAGATCTTTCCATGCAGGTTGCCACTGACAAACCAGACATTATCTGCCTAACAGAAACTTTCCTCTCCCAAGACGTGTCTGACTCCCAAGTATCTCTCCCTGGTTACTCCCTCTTACGGTATGACAGACCTGAGCCTCGTCCTGGTGGAGGTGTTGCTCTCTTCATCAAAGACTCTATTCCTCACTCTCCCTGCACTGCTCTCACTCCCCCACACCCCCAGGAATACCTCTGGCTTCGGCTTCCCCTCCACTCCCACCTCATGTTTATATGTGTACTGTACGGTCCACCGAACAGTGATGACTCCATCTACACCTCACTCTCCGAAAACATGGACCATCTTCTATCTTCTCATCCAAACTCTCTCTTCCTCTTATGTGGCGACTTCAATTGTCATCACGCCAGTTGGCTAGGTGTGGGTACCTCTCTCACCTGCCATGGGACATCAACAAAAGCTTTCTGTGACTCATTGGGACTGACTCAATCGGTCAACTTCCCGACCCGGATCTCAACCAATGGTACTCCATCTCTTCTGGATCTGATTTTGACAAATTTCCCTGACAATATCTGCTGCTCTTCCTTCGCTCCAATTGGTTCTTCTGACCACGTCCTTGTTAAAGTGGACATCTCTCTGGCTGTTATCAGAGAACCACCTCACCGCCGTGGAGTCTGGCATTTCACTCAAGCCGACTGGCAGGGTCTCCGAGCAGCCATCAAACTTACAGACTGGTCTCCTATCACTACTTTCTCAAACATCAACTCATCCTGGGAATTCTTTCAAAGAAACTTGCTCTCCCTCATGCACAGCTTTATCCCCTCTCGTGTTCAGTTGTCTTACCCTTCCTCCCGCCCTTGGTTTACTGAAGCTTGTGGCGAGGCAGTTGTCCTGAAACAACTTGCCTTTGCCTCATGGAAAGCAAACCCTACTGAGGGCAATCTCAGTTCTTTCCACAAAGCTCGGAACAAGTGTGTATCTACCCTCAGGAGAGCCAGAAAACAACATCTTTCTCATCTCAAGTCTGAACTCTCAAACCTCTCTCCCTCCTCAAAATCCTGGTGGCGTTTAATCAAATCTGTTTCTGGTGTATGTTCCCCCTCCATCCCCTCCCTTACCTCAAATGGCCGCACTGCTGATTCCACACGTGATAAAGCTGAATGTCTAAACTCGGTGTTTGCAGCTAAATCTTGTGTCCCAAACCCATCACTATCTCTACCCACTTTACCCAGTCGCACCCAACTGTCCCTGGACTCTGTATCCTTTTCTCCTGACAAGGTGGAGAGCTTGCTTTCAAACCTCGAGTCAGATTCTGCAACCGGTCCAGACGGCATCAGCCCACGTGTCCTCAAAGCCTGCTCTTCTGCTCTTGCTCACCCTCTCTCTGTTCTATTCACCCTCTCATTTTCCCAAGGTCATCTGCCATCTGCTTGGAAATCTGCTAACATCACTGCCCTGCATAAAAAGGTGCAAAAACAGATCCCTGTAACTACAGACCAATCAGCCTTCTCCCAATCATCAGCAAGGTTATGGAATCCATCATCGCTTCAGACATGAAATCCTTCCTCTTCTCCAATGGCTTGATTTCCAATCATCAATTTGGTTTCAGACCAGGTCACTCTACCCTGGATATGCTGCTACTGCTCTCCCATCAATGGATGGAGGTCCTCAATGCCAGACAGGAAATCCGAGCCGTATCCCTGGACATATCACGTGCTTTTGACACAGTCTGGCACCCTGCCCTACTCACCAAACTCTCTTCCCATGGTATTCAAGGCCATCTCCACTCATGGCTCGCAGACTTCCTCTCCTGTCGCAGTCAACGTGTGGCCCTAAATGGAGTTCTTTCATCCCCTCTTCCTGTGCAGGCTGGAGTTCCTCAAGGTAGCGTTCTGGGCCCTGTTCTCTTTCTGGTTTTCATCAATGATCTCTCGGACTCTCTGGAAAATCCTCTATTTCTCTTTGCCGATGACTCCACCCTCTGCCGTACCATCTGTCATCCCTCAGACCGGCAAGCAGCAGCTTCTTCGCTCACTGCAGATCTGGATAAAATCACATACTGGTCCAACACGTGGAACATGTCTTTCAATCCAGACAAATCTCACACTCTCACTATGTCTCTTCGAAAGGACCGTTTACAAAACCCCCCCATCCACTTTCTCAACAATCCTCTGGAAGAAGTCTTTTCTTTCAAGCTTCTGGGTCTCACTATCTGCCATGACCTTTCCTGGGAAAGTCACATTTCCAACCTTGCCTCAAAAGCCAGTCGCCGACTGGGAATCCTCCGTCGTGCAAAGTCCTTCCTCGGCCCTCTTGAGCTCCTGACCACTTACAAAGCTTTTGTCCGTAGCCTGATGGAGTACTGCTCTCCCCTCTGGGCTGGTGCTCCTGCCTCCCACCTTTCTCGACTTCACGCTGTCGAAACCAGGGCTTTTAAGATCATTGGCATCTCCCGCAATGAAGCTGAGTCTTTGGGCCTCTCAGTCAATCACCGCAGGTTGGTCGGTGGTCTTTCTGTCTTCTACCGACTCCTCTCCAGCCTTGCCCCCCTGCTCTCTCTGCGATTTGTCCCCACCACATTTCCACAGGGCGCTCAAGGTCCGCCAACAACCCCCTTCTGGTAAAACTACCAAAATCACGAATCACTGCTCATCTTCACTCTTTCATTCCTCTTTTTCCCGCCTTTGGAATAAACTTCCTCACTCTATTCTTTCCCATTCTTCCCTCCAGGCTTTCAAAACAGCTGTTCACCACCACCTCTTATCTTCCCCCATCCAAATCCTCGATCTTTTCTACCCCCGATAATCCACCCAAGCCCACTTCCTTCAATTCTCCTGCTTTCCTTCCTGAAAGTCCCTTTAATGTCCATCTTCCCCTCGCCATGTTCCCCGTCCCATCCCCATCCCTCTCCCTTCCACAGTTCACCTGTGTCTGTTCCCCAATGTTTTGTCCCTTCCACTCCCGCCCCTCTTGTCTCATGCCTCCTTGCTGTGAGTTGTGTGTTAGCTCTCATACGAGCCTCGACCAAGGTATACAAAAAAAAAATAAAATAAAAAAACTCAGGTTTGGAGTTCACCAGCTTGTCGGTGCAGCTCGAAGAAGTTAAGAGCCTTGGGTCTTGTGTCAAATAATAACTACAGGATGCTTTAAACCCCCATGGAGAAAAAAAACTCAATGTACTTTTAACCTTATACCCCTCAAAGAAAGTTGCTTGCTGACTTAGAAATGTTTTCATGACAGACAATACCATAAGAAAACACATTTGCAAGGCACAAAAGTAAAAGCAATTGAACAAACAATGCAAATAAAAACTAACCTGCAGTTCATATTTTGCCTTCAGAGCTTGCATCTCATCCTCATGTTTCTCTTCAATACAACACTCATGCTCAGTCAATCCAGACACTGTATGAGATCGCTCATGGCTTTGCTTCTGCAGCAAACTGTGTCTTTCATCCAACAGGCATTGAAGCTCTTGTACTTTCAAGTGCTCCACTGTCAACTGATTTTCAAGAAGTTCTATTTTCAGCACCTGCTCTTCTGCATGGCTTCGATGTACTTCAGGTTGGATTGCCTTTTTTGCCAGGCCAGTGTGCAATGCATCTCCGTTCACTCGCAAATTTTCTTCAGTTTGCTCCATCCTCTTATTTTCCTTCTCAAGCTGGTATCCGAGCTCCTTATTTGCATCACCTTTCTCAAAGTTCTGGGTTTCACAGCTCAATGCATCGTGCATTTCCTGATTTTGCTGCTTCTGAGACATCAACTCAGCTCGTCTTTCTTTGACAGTATCCAAATCATTCTGAAAAGGTTTTCCCATAGCTGTCCTTTGCTCCAACACTGCGATTATTGAACTTTGTTTTGCCTTAAAATTTTCTTCCGGAGCGTGCAAATTAGCTCTTGGTAATTGTGGAGCAGTTACCTGGAATTCAAAGGAAAGCTGTGCCTGACTTTCCATTAAACCTGTAACTTCACTCTGTCCTTGCATTCTAGTCATCAGGTGTTCCTGTTCCTCAAGTTGAAGAACAAACAAATCTTTATCTTCTTGCAGATTTCCAAGACGGTCTTTGAAGAAATGCATCTGAAGCACCCTATTTGAAAAACGATTGAGGTACGATTCATTTTGTACGCCTTCTAAATACATTTCCTCAAAATTAGACAATGAGAAATTTCCAGACACGTCACACTTGCTCTCTTCTTTTAAGCATTCCCCAAACGAATTTTCCAATTCTGTTGCGCAATTTTGCGTTGTCCCAATCGTAATTCCACATTCCTTATCAAGCTTGGAGTCACCATACTTTTGCCGAATTTCCAACAACTGATTTCTCAACAATGTGACTTCTTCAGCTTGTGAGCTTGCTTTTTTCTCCAGCTCCAACTTTTCTCTTAAAACCTGCTTCAGCTCATTTTGGATTTCAACAAAATTCATTTGAAAGTTCTTTTCACACTGTGCAAATTTCTGATACTGTTCAGGCATCTGTTCTTTCAATGAACACTCCAGACTTTTCAGTTTGTTGTTCTCCAATTGCAGTTCTGAATGTATTTGCCAAAGCTTTGCACACTGTTCCTTTAAAACACAAGAATCATTGATGCAAATTTTAACACTATCAAATTCCTCATCATTGCTTGCAAGAATGTCAGCACCGTTTTCCAAATTTTCGTCCTCAACCTTGGAACATTCATCCTGTTGATAAGTGATAATTTTTGCAAGACACATTTTGTCATGCACAACTTGCTCATAGTTTTCTTTGAGGTTGTCAATTTGTTTTTGCATGTTCAGAACAATTTCTCGAATTGCAAGATTGATATTATGCAACAATATGTCAACGTTGCGATCTTTCACATCATCACAAATCCTTTTCAGTCTTCTTCCAGAAAGGTTTTGGAAATTTTCAAAATCACTTTCTCCACCATGGTGCTGAAGAAATTGGCCATTTACCCATCCATTCTGGAATAGATTGTCTGTATTGCTTGCATCCGAATCATCTTTCAGAAACGTGCCTCTCATAATATCACTTTTGTCTGCAATGGCAGATGCAGAATGCCGTTTTATAGCATCCCGTTTGCATCCGAATTGTACCCAGCCATCGATTTGTTGTGTTGCGTTAAGTTGCAATTGAAAATCAGCAATAGGGTTCTGGTGAGACAAACAAGTGTAATCTTTAACCATGTTAAGACGGAAAGCCTTTTCCATTACATCAGCCTTGTATCTGTCTTCCATTGTATGCCAACGTTGCCCAAGTTCGTTTGACACGTGTGAGATGCCTGTACAAAGATCTTCACCATACAAACCATCAGTAAGACTGCGGTGGAGTTTATCCACCGAAGTATCCTCGATAAAGCACATTTCTTCAGAAAAATTTTCGACATTGAAGTGTTCCAAATGAGGTTGCAAAACCAAACCTACATCACTAATGCTGCATATTGGAGATTTCTTCAATTCCTCCTTTTCAGAATTCATTTTAAGATTGTCTTGCACAATAAAGTTATTGGTGATGTCACCATTAAATGCCATACAATTGTCAGTTTGCACACAATTGAGAGTTGACGTTTCAACAGGTTCCTTTGGAGATGCATCTTCATTTTCTGGAACTTTATCATGAGGTTCACTAAAGTTTGGTTCATTTGCACAGTACTCCCCCAGAGATTCTTCTGCAACAACTTGAGTGGCCATTCCTTTAGTTAATGCAATCTGAAAAAAAAAGTACAATTTTAAACAATAAATGAGATACAAAGTGATAATTTATTCAAAGTTTCCCCCTACCCCCCTTTCTCAGAGAACAATGATAAAAACTAACAAGCAATCAATATCTTTTACGATGCTTTAATTTAGAAGTAAAATTTCAAAGCATTTCAAAAAAAGGATGAAGAGATAATAAAAGCAAAATTAAGAAAAAGCAAGTGTAAAAAGATAAGATTTTGATATTTAAAAACTACAATATGTGACTTTTGAAACGACACAATCTGCCCCAGATTGCTCAGCGAGCAGGTGCAGAAACCCCTCGCAACAATGGTCATCAGGCAGTGAACATATACCGGGTGTGCCAGACAAGGATTGTTACCTAAAATGGCTCACAAAGCTTCAAAAAGAAACCGCAACTACTTGGAAGAGCACCTGAGAGAAAGGGGTGTGTCTGCACAACAAAAGATTTGGAGAACTTTCTGATCAGCTCGCCCAAAAAGTTGATATCCAACAGCCCGTACTGCAAAAACTCCCGACGATTTGCACCCAGTAAGGCCTGTGGGCAAGCTGTGGACCTGCGCTTTCTCCCTGACTTCCCTGATCATCCCCATCAGTGAATGGACTTTGACCCTTGCGGGATTAGCTCATGTGAACATGGCAGGTTTGGCGATATATTTCATGGATGTCTGCCATTGGAAAAACGATGCTGTCATTCCCAACATTCAGGCAGACTTCCAAGGAGATACCGTATCTTCTTTGGATGCCCCTGAACACCAATGGGAAGGTCATATCTCGGGCTTGTCAATGCACAGGGGAAGTTTAAAATGATATTTACGATTAATCATGTTTGTGAGGGGGGAATGGTGGTGGGGGGGGGGATGGGGTGAGGCAAGAGTGGAAGCTGTGTGAACTGTGAGGGCAGTTATAAACATATCGGCCGTTTTTTGAACGTTCGAGGCCGTTTTTGTTTGGTTCTGGGACCACAAGAGACATTACATAGATTTTTGCATTTATTTCTAAAAGGAGAAGCATCCGTGTGTGTGTGTGTGTGTGTGTGTGTGTGTGTGTGTGTGTGTGTGTGTGTGTGTGTGTTTGTATCCACAGCCGGCTCTCGCTTGTAGGAACAGGAAATGAAACCAACTCGACACCTCTCATCCACGGATCTTTATCGTATTTCCGACATTTCCGTGAGTCTGATTTGCATTCATGAACTGAACAATTATGCTTCACCAATTTAAAATTGCCACTCTTTTGTCTAAATGCTAAAAATTATGTTTAAAAGACTATTTGAATTACAGATTTCATGCTAGCAACAGCAGGTTAAAAGTGCCCGGCGAGCAGAACCGATGCACACAAAGGGCATGCGTGAAAGACTTCGTTTGTATTCATAGGTTGTTTCAAAAGTCATGTATGGTATGGATGAGGTCAAGTGAATTTCAAAGGTCATCAAGCTCCAATGTTGACGAGCATATCCCAACAATGCTTGATTGCCAAGTCTTTAGCCGAGTGCAACAAACTACCAGTAGTTTTCCCATTGTTAGTAATGTGCAAAAGTTTTGGGTTTATGCCAATGATATTCATACTTTGGGGTAAATCCATCAAATTATATATCAGTCAGGTCAGGTCAGGTATGGGAGCATGTGCCAGAACAGCGCGTCGCTGCGTCCACTTTCCGCCGGTACTCCAGGGGCCTCCGTCTGGCCATCCCCCAGGCAGATGCCAGGCCCATCCCCATCTCCTTGAGATGCCGATCAACCTGCTGCAACCACGAGGCACGTGGTCGGCCCACCGGCCTCCTCCACTCATGAGACTCCCTCGCTGAGAGAATCTGGTGAGCAGGATCAGCGTCAGGAAAACGAACCACATGTCCATACAGCCGCAACTGATGCTCATGGACTATGCAGGTAACAAATCTCATGGTGTCAGGTCAGGTTCGATCTGTGACCTGCTACAGGTACCATGTAAACCTGTACTAACCTGTTCCATGGTCGGGTTGTCGGCGACTAAACCGTCTCCCCCACCAGGTTTTCTGGTGAGGAGGGTGTTTGGATATGGACACCCAGCAGGATTAAAAACAAAACCTGTCAAAGGACGGAGGAGCTCCTTGTGAGCCAATGGCCATCCATATCTAGTGCCCAACTGTGTCTACAGACATCCTCCTGCAGTTGGGTTACTTTTTTATTCGGAGGTTGGTGGCAGGATTTGCACTCTGGCCACCGTAAAACCCTTCATTCCACAAAACACAAAAACGCAAAAAAATCTGAAAACCCACTCCGTGGGAGTACCTCCTGTGCAGCTTCCCTTCGCAGGGCAGCGCACCGGATGATGGGATTGGGGCAAAGCCTTCGGGACCCCCAATCTTTGATGATAGGAGGGAAACCACGGGGTAACATCCCTGGGTCAGATTGCGGGAGAGTGTGTCGGAGTGGTGCTGAGGTGTCGTCCACCAGACGGCGGTCTCCTTGGGTTAACCTGAGGTGGTCCCTTCGGGTAGGTGCCTGGAATGTCCTTTCCCTAAGAGAGGATGATCACCTGTCTCTATTATCATCTGAGCTCAAGCGTTTGGACATCGGGATTGCAGCTCTCTCTGAGGTTCGGAGACCGGATTGCGGCGAGATAATGGTGGGTGGTTACACCTACTATTGGTCTGGTCGCTCTGATGGTCGCTCTGATATATCAGTGAAAAATATATTTTCTTATTATTGTAAATTAACAGCATTTATAAATGGATGTGAAACAAACTGCTGAAGTAAATAACAAAACAGTCATTTTAAAGTATCAATCAATACTTTGTGTGTTCATCCTTTGCCTTATTGAGTGCCATCATTATTTCACCCATGTTTCCTGGATACAAGTGAAGCACTCTTGCAAGAACATTGTGCCAAATATGCTATGGTACTTTCCACAGTTCCAGAAGGTGAGTTGGGTTCCTCTTGTTCTTCTGTTTCAAAGTAATCCCATCTCGCCTCAATCGGACTGATGGCCAGACTCTGGGGTGGTCATTCTAACACTTGAGCACACCAGCTGTAAACTTGTTCTCAAAATACTGGTTTACTCCATTGGAAGTGTGTTTTGGGTCATTAACTTGTTAGAAAATGAATCCTCTTCCAATTAAACGATTTCCACTGGGAACTGCATGGTGCTGCAGTATCTGCTTGTAATTCTCTTTTGTTAGAGTTCCATATATTTTAATATGTTTTCCTCTGCACAAAAGCTGAGATAGAACCCCAGACAGTCACAGACCCTCCCTCATGTTTAACAGTCAGATGCAAACATTGTGTATCGCAACGTTCTCCGGGTCTTTGGCATATTAACTGGCATCTCTTAGATCCAAAAGTTCAAATTTGGATTAATCAGACCAGAGTACCCAATTTCATAGTTCAGTCACCCAGTATTGGTTGCCTTGCAAATTTCAGTCTTAATCACCTTATTCTGTCGTCTCAACAAAGGTTTTTTTCTGAAAATCTGCCATGGAGATATGCTGCAATCAAACTTCTGCACACAGTGCTGGATGAGATGTTAAGGTTGAGGCCAGCTCTCATTCCATTTGTCAGCTACTGACTTTATTTTCTTCTATCATGCAAGCTGAGCAACTTCAAATGCTTGTCTTGCCTTGAGGGGGTTCTTCTGGGTCTTCCTGGCCTTTTATTGCCTTGTTTCTTTCATTGTCTAAGCCAGTTTCTTTCAGGTGATGCAAAATGTGTCTCAGAATAGTAGAAAAGTAGATCTTCAGCTTTTCTATTTTCTTCATATGTGCCCTTCTTCTTGCAGAGTTTGTATCTTCCCACGCTGTTCTGTTGAAAGTTGCTTCCTTGACACCATTCTGAACCCACTCAGAGAATTTCAAAGCAAAGGAACAAGCTGATACAAATTTTACATATTCACCAATTACACCCACCACCAACGGTGAACATAGGCTATGTTTTCACCCCTGTTTGCCTGTGTCTGTGAGGAGGATATCTCAAAAAGTTCTGGATGGATTCAGACGAAACTTGGTTTGCACGACAGGTGCACGACAGGGACGGATCGTTCGATTTTGGTGAAGATCCAGATGCTTGAATGTTCTAATTTATAAAAGTGAATCTTAAAAATCAAAATAAAGACCAATTACTGTACCGTTGTCCCAAGAAGGAAACCAGCCATAACAAAATGCATGCACACACACACACACACACACACACACACACACACACACACACACACACACACACACACACACACACACACACACACACACACACACACACACACACACACACACACACACACACACACACACACACGGTAAGTACTTACAAAAGCTATTTTATTTGAAGTTATAACCCTAACTTATAAGCAATTGACTGATTTCCCAACTGCCCAGATCATCAGCTGGGTGCCGTTTTTCATCGAGGTTTCAATCCTTTTAAGCCCTGAACCTCTCCAAACTGTGGATCCACAATTGAGAGATCGAGCCCAAAACTATGTACAGCATGATATGTCAAAAGTTGTGGGCGAATTATGACAAAACTAGGTGGATGAGTTTGTTAGGTAACAAGAACAAGTAGATTTGATTTGGGTTCAGGTCCAGGTGCAAATCCGGTCTATCAGTGGGACTAAAAACGTAAACTATTCAGTTTGGCAGAGGTATGCACTCTGCATAATGCTGTTCTAGTTCCTTTTGTAGATTGTGTAGAAATTGTTAGGCCTAAGTCACATTTGCTCTACGGCGAGGATACGGCGGCCGTACGCCCTCTGAATTGACAGAAACGTGTGGCGGCCGCAGAGTTTCTGAGGTGGCCTCAAGGTGGCCCTACGCCGTTTGGCCATATTTTACAGGTCGTAAGGTCGCCGTGGAATTATAGCGGGGAGTTATAACTTTTTTCATTTCTACGTTCACTGTAGCAATTCGACAAGCCGAAAAAAAAAACTGGTAAAAAAAAAAATTAACCCATTCGTTACCGTCCGTCTGGCCGCACGTTCGCCTTAGGGCCCCCTGCGGTTGCCTTGCGGGCACCTTGAGGCTACCTTGCGTCTGCCTTGAAAATTCTATGGCTGCCGCAGGAACGCCCTAAGGTCACCGTGCGACATCAAATCAAAGACCATACGGCAACCCCACGTTTTCGGTCTCCACAATTTATAAATACACCATGCGGCTCCCCGAAAAATAAAAACATATGAGACTGCTACATTGTGTGACCGTGGAAATACTGCGGACGCCGTATAATTGCTAGTGGCCGTAGATTTTGGAGACCCCACGGCCGCCGTGGCAAATGTGACCTCGGCCTTAGGAATGCACAATCGTGAGAAGTTATAGTTGGTTGACCTCATGATTCATCTGCTCTGGACCTGCAATCCAGTGTGCATGCTTTGCGCTCAAATCCATGGCATGTGGCATCCATGTGAATTGTGTGTGTGTGAACCGTTTTTACAGCCATTTTTCCCTGCTGTGCAGGGGTTTGGCTTTTTGTGAGGCAATGTTTTTATGGCCGGATGCCCTTCCTGACGCCAACCCTGGTCGCCTCTTACGACACACAGGGATATGGTACACCTATTCTAACCGGGGCATACACCGGGACCAGTACACTGGCACTCATTTCGCCGACCTCGGAAGGATGACAGGCTGAGTCAACCCCTTGGTGTTAATTCAGCAGCCAACGGGGCTTGAACTCAGGACACTGGGATCCCAAGCCGCCACCCTAACCACAAAGCCAACACCAGGCTTATCCATGTGAATTGTGAAACATCCAAATCCATGGCATCCACACAAGGGTGAATTGCCTGTCGTTTCCAATGTAAACATGTTCTGGACATGCAAAGGCTCCGTTCATCGAGTAAGTGCCAATATGCATGGAATAACAATTTTGTAATGGCAGGATAGATTGATATGAATATATGGAAGGCCGTCATGATGATCTGCATTGTGTGCGTAACCACACAAGATGACCTTCTGTATCCTGACTAGAATTCACGGACCGGTGATTGTTTGTCGTGCTACTTGTCCCACAGTTCTGGGACGATTACATCCAGACATGCAACATCGGATCAACATGGCCCCAATCAGTGTATAGGAGTGTTTTTATCTTTGCCGGTAGTCTTGGTGGTGAGAAGGGGAGTGGAGGGCAGGAGGGAGGGTAGGGTGACGCAAATTCTCTAGGTAAATGTGAATCGTATAATGCCACTTCCAGGTGAGGGAGGTATTTACAAGTCTCCACCATTTACAATACAGTATGCCTGTCCCCACATTTTCCAGTGCAGTGAGGTGTTTTGAATGAAAGTAGTAGGTATGTTTTTGCTTCATGCACGCAAGGCCAAATGGTTGGGGGGGAGGGAATACCAATTGATCGTCCCCACCCGCTTCTTTTGTTGAAGCTGCCTCCTTTTTTTTGTTATTTTATCAAACATCCCAGGGAAAAAATAAAAAATAAAAATCGCATCCGTGTCCGAAGGAAGTTGTAGAGTGAAGCGGCTGCACTGTTTCAAAAGTAATCCCATGGGGGACTGACAGTTACTCATCTGTCGTGGGGACTAATTGAGGTGGACTAATCGCGTGGGGAACATTTCCATGATTTAAGCTTCATTGTTCAAGATGGTTTTCATTTGTTTGCAAATTCTTACGGGACCTAAAGTCCTGAAGCTGTGTGTGGTATGCGGGAAAAGTTCTTGATGAGCGACGCTCGCCATGTGATGTTCTCTCCGATTTCTCCAGTGGGGAATCGGACCAGGGAGTATTGGTGAGTCCACATCTTACGTATGTAAATCTGTGAATTAAATGTTTACTGTACATCTATACAGAAAGATGACATAGCCAATAATTTTAACATGCAAAAGTGTGTAGTTTTTGTGTATTTTGCCAAACATTTACAAATACACTTGTTTACAACTGTGGATTGTATTTTTAATAGGCCGAGTGTGTACAAGACGTAACAGGTATATGACCCAAATCATATTTGTTTGGAGGTAGAAAACTGACATGGCTGGTACATGACTCATGTAATTTTTTTTAGGGGGGTGGTGGTGGTGGTGGGGGGGGGAGGTCAGGTACACGATTTGGCGGGAACTAAGAACCAGCGGGAATTTTGAAAAAAATAACAATAAGAAATAGGGCCTCCTCCTTCCTTTTTAAAGCATATTCCAACGATCAACTGGTATTTTAAAAAAAAAATTGGCCTAACAGGGGTTTGTTTGTTTTTAGATCCTCGTGGAGGATCTCTGTCTTACTCACGTTGTTGTGCTTCTTCTTCTTGTGAAC
>NC_140968.1:71991193-72038693 GCF_056783735.1 Eptatretus burgeri
CGAGAAACGTTCTCTTCCTGCTGGTGGGCAGGAAGAGAATGACCCCTCTCCCCTATCTTCTGGGGAACGAGAGGTGGTAGACCCCTCCCCCCGACCTATTGGCGGGAGAGAAAAAGACCCCTTCCCCCACCTGTGGTTGCTTGCGAAGAAGACCCCCCCCACCTATGGGCGGGGAGAGAAATAGACTCATTTCCCCATACAGTACAGGACAGTACAGATGAAAACATGGAGGTTTTCATAACAGTTGCCCAGAAAAAAAGTCAAAAACGTTCATGTTCAGGAGTGACTGAGGGAAAAGAAATGCATAATAAGATCCAGGCTGTGTCGGTCTCATCAGACCTTCAAGATGAGTCAAACATAGACATTCTCGTGGTACCGGAAAGCACACGAGGACCGGTGCTAACAGTGAGTAACCCGTTTGCACCACTCACTGATATCGACATAGACAGTGAGGTTTGTACAACTCAAGATGACATGAGTGGATGTATTGACAGGCAGATTCTCTCCAATCAGTTTGCAGAGGAGCATGCCAATAAGAAAGAATCAGATAAGATGGGACCCCCCTTGGCGGAAACTGTTAATCCGTCCAAGGCTGAACAGATCAAGGGGGAATCTTTCCATGGAAAAGATGCTGAGAGAGATGCTCCATGTAAAAATGTAGAGTCAGAAGTGTATATAAATAATACAGATCTTGTTGACCCTATTGATATCGATGGGTTTGAATTAAATAATGAACAAGTAGAGAACAACAAAGATGAAGAGGTTAGCCCTAACAAAATCTCTTCCACCCCATCAATCAACACTTCATGTTCTCAAAATTGCGAAGATGGAGGGTATACCATAGAGGTTTTCCAAGAAGATGTCATTCAGTTCCTTGATGAAACTTTTAGGAAAAGACGTGTTAAAATCAAGGATTTTCCCCCAGATTTACATGCTTTTCTTAAAACTGCAAAGGATATGGTCCATGAACCCCAAAAAATGTCAGAACCCCAATTTCAATGGTTACGGAAGTGCACCACTAAGGCTGGAAAGGAACTCCTCGAGTAAAAGAAAACTTTGAGTAAGAACAGTATGGACATGAAGGTAGCATCTTTAAACATCAATGGAGGCCGCAGCTGTGTGCGTCGCCTGCAGGTGTTTCAACTTTTTTGAGAACGGAAAAATTGATGTTTTAATGCTACAAGAAACACATGCCAATCAATCCTCTGAGGCTGAGTGGCACAGAATATTTAAAGGTTGCCACCTTTTCTCTAGTGCTCTGGAAGAGGCTAAAGCAGGTGTGGCAGTAGTCTTGCATTCTAGACTCCAACCCTTAGAGATTGTTTATGGAGAGGTTTGTAAGGGGTTTTTGATTTCTGTTGACTTTATCAGCAGTAATCAAAATATCAGTGTAATTAATGTGTACTGCCCCAGTGCTAGCTCTGAAAGAACTTCCTTCCTTTACAAGTTGTCAGATTTTCTAAGTTCTATTGACTTTACTAGATTAGTATGCATGGGAGGAGATTACAATTGTACCCTCAACCCTGGGCTTGACAGACTGGGCTGGGCTCAACCTCCCCCCCCCCTCCAGTGCAAGACCATTGGCACAGCTTATACTGAAATATAAACTTGTAGATATTTGGCGATCACAGAACCCTAACACCCGTCAATATACATGGGTTTGTTCTTCAAAAAACATCAAATCACAATGGGCCACCGAGACAGACTGTATGTGAACCAAGGAATGGTAAATCTCGCTAAGAGAACATGTATAAGTCCGTCGAGGTTCTCCGACCATCACATGGTTGTAATGGTTTGTGCATTACCGTTTTACTCTTGTAGAAGTGCACACTGGACTTTTAATGTCAAACTTTTACAAGACGTACTTTTTAAAGATGCTTTTCGATGAGTATGGGGAAAATTAGAAATGGAAAAACATTCATATTTAAACATCAGACAATGGTGGGACTGCACAAAATCCCAAATTCGTGTTTTTTTTTGTCAGCAATATTGCTTGTACACTACTAGTAAAGCATCTGGTTTGATATCTGTGTTAAAATCTGAAATACTTGACCATGAACAAAAAGCTGGAACATCTGTTAAAATGACCAGCAATTGACAGAAAAAAGACCCTACTGGCCGAACTGATGAAAGAGCGTGCAGCCGGAGCACTTGTCCACCTCAGGATGAGCAAAATACGGCTGGACATACCAAACAAGGATTTCTTCAACTTGGAGAAGGCTCCCAAAACTTCCCAACAGATCCATAACTTTCACTCTCCTGAAGGTGTTCTCCTGACTCGCCAGTGTGATATCAAGAACTCACTGCAAAACTTCTACTCAAAACTTTTTTCACCTAGAATGATAGATAAGACTGTGACAAACAGAATGATTGACTTTCTTCCATCCCTTTCAGAAGAGCAGTGACACTATCTCGAGGGTGACATCTCTCTTGAAGAACTCAGTGTGGCGCTAAAACAAATTGAGGATGGAAAAGCCCCTGGACTGAACGGGCTACCGGTTGAATTGTATAAAGTTTTCTGGGACATTTTAGGCCCTACTCTACATGAGATTCTCCTTGAAAGCCTTGATCATGGTGAACTACCTTTAAGCTGCAGGAGAGCAGTCTTATGCCTCCTTCCCAAAAAAGGTGACCTGCAGCAAATTACAAATTGGCGGCCTGTATCATTGCTTAATATGGATTATAAAATCATGTCAAAAGTGTTTGAAACTCGTTTAAGCCAAGTCATCTCTTTCCTGATTGGCGAAGACCAATCGTATTGTGTCCCTGAGCGTTCCATGTATGATAATGTATTCCTGGTGAGAGACTTGATCAGCATGGGACAAAATACTTCTCATGGTTTTGGTTTACTACTCCTGGATCAGGAAAAAGCGTTTGATAGTGTAGATCATGATTTTTTGTTTGCAGTTCTCACTAAAGTGGGTTTAGGGGAAAATTTCATTTCTGGTATAAAATTATTGTATAATAATGCATCATGTTTACAAAAAGTTAACAATAGTTTGTGTCATTCCTTTCCCTTTCAGCGAGGCATCCGTCAGGGCTGTCCACTGTCAGGCGTGCTGTATACTCTCTCTGTTGAACCCTTAATGACTCTGATCCAGGCTTCCATGTCAGGGGTGTCCTTAGTGGACAACTCTAAATTTGTTATTTCAGCTTATGCTGATGACTTGTGTGTTGCGGTTTCAAACCAGCAGGATGTGACTGAAGTATCTCGTTGCTTTGCCAATTTTGAGCTCGCCTCGTCCGTGAGGGTAAATTGGAAAAAAAGTGTCACGCTTTGGTTGTCCTCTAATCCCCTCTCTCAATCACTGTCTTCACCTTCTCTTCTGTCAACACTTCCAAGAGGAATGCAATGGGAAAGAGAAGGGTTCAAATACCTCGGTATTTTTTTGGGAACTAAAAATTAAGAAAAGAAAAATTGGGATGGCTTCCTGGATAATATCAAACAGAAACTGGCAAGGTGGAAAGGAATGCTCCACGTCCTGACGTTAAAATCACGGGTGACTATCATAAATAACCTGGTGGTTCCAACTATATGGCACAGTCATTGCACTCCAACCTCCTAGAGATTTAGTTGCCAACATTCAGAAGGTTCTGATCAATTTTTTTGGGGGAGGTCATCATTGGCTCAAGCCAGATGTGTTGTGCAGGCCCCGACACGAAGGTGGTCAAAGTGTGGCGCACATCCAAAGTCGAATAATGACTTTTCGACTGATGACAATAAAGCGTCTACTGTATAGTGAGTTTGCACCATGGCATCCTCTCACTAATGCCATGCTCAGATGAGCAGATGGAATGAGCTACGACCGGGAACTCTTCCTCATAGATCTAAAGCAGGTCGAGAGGACTCAGCTCCCCGATTTTCATCAGAGCCTTTTGAATGTGTGGCAATGCCTAGGAGTACAGCGATTGGAGGTCTCATATGATGCTAAAAAGTTTATACATGAGCCACTCTTCCAAAATCCATTGTTCTCTGAAATATCCACCAGCAGGTCATTCATGAAAGTCTTTACCAACAGGAAAATTAACAAAGTACAGGATTTAATGGAGCCTTCCCTGAGACAATGGCAACCTGCCAGTTCTGTGTCATCTCAAATTGGGTTGCGATCAGTTAGAATAGTGAACAAAGTGATAAAAACAGTAATCTAGACGTTTGAAAAACTAAACATTGGATGGAACGGGGTTGATGAGGAGGCAGACCCTCGTCTATTCTTCCCAGAGCTCCTAATCACCTCGGAAAGCAACTTGGGGTGTTTTCCACAAGCAGTGAATAAACCGGGGTGTTCCATGCAATGGGAAGGAAAACAATTTATCGAACTTGTCTGGAAACAGTTTTACCCAGTTCTAAAGAACCCGTAAAGAATAAATGGAAGGACTTCTTACCTGCAGGAGCCTTCCTCACTCCAGTCTGGAACACAATGTACAAATTTCTGACAGTCGGGAGAACAAGAGATCCAAACTGGAGACTAGCCCATCAGGCCCGAGCGACACAAACGCTGCTCCATAAGTTTAATTCTCTCGTGTCTAGTGTATGTCCTTTCTGTAGTGAGGTAGAAACTATGCACCATGCATTCATTGAATGTAAGAGATTAACACCTCTCTTTCTGTTCCTTCAACGAATTTTTTGCAAATTCAAAGTTGTTTTTTCTTTCTCAGTTTTTGTGTATGGCATTGCATGTACCATTGCTAAAAAACCTGTGATGCTGGTTCTTAATTTCCTACTGGGTATTGCAAAGCTTTCTATTTACATAACCAGGAAAAGGGAATTAGCAAGTGAAAGCAATGGGAATGTACTTTGTTGCATCAAAGGAATGATTTCTGCACGGATACAACTGGAGCACGCTTTTCATTTGAATATGAGCAGCCTCCATGTATTTGAAGAATTATGGTACATTTGATGGTGTTTTGTGTGAATGTAAAGAGAACAAACTGTGCATATACTTATAATTTTAACCTCTTTCATTTGAGTATGGCTTGCGCATGTGCAGCCAGGTACAAGTGTATACAATGTTATATGGGTTTGGGATTCACATGGTTTGGTGGTGTTTTTCTATTTTTATAATAAAAGAGCTTCAAAAGTCTCTCTCTCTCTCTCTCTCTCTCTCTCTCTCTCTCTCTCTCTCTCTCTCTCTCTCTCTCTCTCTCTCTCTCTCTCTCTCTCTCTCTCTCTCTCTCTCTCTCTCTCTCTCTCTCTCTCTCTCTCTCTCTCTCTCTCCCTCTCTCCCTCTCTCCCTCTCTCCCTCTCTCCCTCTCTCCCTCTCTCCCTCTCTCCCTCTCTCCCTCTCTCCCTCTCTCCCTCTCTCCCTCTCTCTCTCTCCTCTCGTCATCCACACAAGCAAGCATTGAGATAGACTCGCTTTTTGAAGGAACTGATTTCTACACATCCATAACTCGCACACGCTTTGAGGAGCTCAACGCGGACCTGTTCTGTGGCACACTTGAGCCTGTGGAGAAGTCTCTACGTGATGCAAAGCTGGACAAGGCGCAAATACATGACATTGTACTTGTAGGAGGTTCGACTCAAATCCCCAAGATCCAGAAACTGCTGCAGGACTTCTTCAATGGCAAGGAACTGAACAAGAGCATCAATCCTGATGAGGCTGTGGCTTATGGGGCTGCGGTGCAGGCTGCCATCCTCTCTGGTGACAAGTCTGAGAATGTGCAGGACTTGTTGCTCCTTGACGTGACTCCTCTGTCCCTGGGTATTGAGACAGCTGGTGGAGTCATGACTGCCTTGATCAAGCGTAACACGACCATTCCTACGAAGCAGACACAAACGTTCACCGCATATTCTGACAATCAACCTGGTGTGCTCATCCAGGTGTATGAAGGTGAAAGAGTCATGACCAAACACAACAACCTATTGGGGAAGTTCGAACTAACAGGCATCCCACCTGCTCCGCGTGGAGTGCCTCAGATCGAGGTCACTTTTGACATTAATGCAAATGGAATCTTGAACGTCTCTGCTGTGGATAAGAGCACAGGATGCATGGCGAGGATGAAAAAGATGGTTTTGTAACCGTGAAAAAGAAACATAAAGCATCTACTTCGCGTGAATCCACTTGCTCCTCCAAGGTAGTCGTACTGGATACGAGTAAGGTAGTAACTGAGGAACCTCAAGACGAGAGAAAAATGCAATGTGGCAATGTTCCTTCAAACGGTGGTGAAACTGAGTTGGTTATTGGTGGTGAAACGTCTGCAAAACGTACGGGTGAATCATCACCAACAACAGCTTTTCCAGAGCCTGAACTGCATAGTGTTTTGACTCCTCATAGTCTCACTACAAGTATTCGGAATACAGTCTCTGTGACTCCGGTAGAGGTACCCGATGAAGAGGTACAAGAGGACGCTTTAGCAGTTGTATCTCAGGTCGAGGAGAGTGCAAATCAGTGTTCGTAAATAAGTACTCCACATCACCCAGTAGATCCTTTAGAATCGCTCCTAAATGAGGTGATAAAAGATCAGAGTGATTTTTGTGAACCTGATGGGTTCTTATCCGGATTGTCTGATTCAGACGATAACATGGAGGTGGCAGATCTGTCCGAGTTGTCATCTGATCATTCTGAAGTATCTCCCCAGCGCATTGTGAGCTTTTTAAATGAGACGTTTAGGCAGCGGAAAGTCAACATTCAGAAACATTTTCCTGACTTGCCTGCCTTCCTGCAAACGGCAAGATTTATAATTAAAAAGCACGAAGATTTTGGAATGACAAAACCTCAAACTCATAGGCTAAGGAAACTTATTACCAAAGTGAGGACGGAATGTTCGCAACAGCAGCCAAATTTCCTCGATATAGGATGAAAAGAAAAGTGTTGTGTGGCACCTTAAACATCAATGGAGGTGGTGCCAACCATTTACGTAGGGTCCAAGTTAAGAACTTAGTGTTTCAACAACTTATTCATGTCTGCTTATTGCAAGAAACGCATATAACGGAGACTGCACAGTCTGATTGGATTTGTCTTAATAAAGGACTGTGTTTCTTTAGCAATCTGTCCTCTGTTTCTGCGGGAGTGGCGTTTTTGCTTCTTCCAGGGTTCGTTCCCGACTCTTGTACTTTCCATGAAATAGTTAAAGGCCACTTGGCATCCTTGGAGTTGGTTTATCGAGGGTTTCACCTCACCTTACTCAATGTATATGCTCCTAGTAGCAGTGTAACCCATAAAGATTTTTTCACACGTTTGGTTAATTATCTTCACGTGATACCCCTTGACCATTGTGTTTGTATTGGAGGAGATTTTAACTGTACATTTGAGCCAAAGCTAGATAGAAACACACGAGAACCACATCCCGAAGCGCATGAAGATATCTCTCGTTGTTTCACATCATTTGGTCTGCTTGACGCATGGCGCATACAACACTCGACAGTCTCTCAATACACGTGGTGCCGGTGTGCTCACGGGTTGATCACGCTCGCTGGACTTGATCAATGGTATATAAATTCTACGTATAGAAATGTACTGGTATCTTGTGAACATTTCCCTTCCGGTTTCTCTGATCACCACCTGGTAGTGCTTGGCCTATCTTCCTCTCGGTTGGTTCATAAAAGTACATATTGGACTTTCCATACTCGCCTATTAGAAGATTTCTCTTTTACTGAAGCATTTCGTTGTTTTTGGAAAACACTTGTTCATAGAAAATCTTTCTACTCTTCTGTTCAGTAATGGTGGGACAATGCTAAAACCCAAATCCGTGTTTTTTGCCAATGTTTTAAGTCGTTTTCCACAAGTATGAATAAAATTCAGGTTTCACTTTTAGAAACTGAAATTTTTGCATTTAGAGAGAGAATTAGCCGAATCTCAAAGCGGTAGGAAAATTCAGTTATTACTGGAAAAAAAGCATATCTAAGAGAACTGAATCACGAGAGAGTAATGGGGATGTCAGTCAGACTTAGGATTCAAAATATGAAGTTTTCTGACACTCCAACAAAAAGTTTTTTTTTTTCGGTTGGAAGGTTTTAAGAAGTCCCAAAGGTGGATTGTTTACCTGATAGATACCACAGGGAACATTACACAAAATGAGGGTGATGTAAGAATGCTTGTAAAAGGTTTCTTTTCTGAATTCTTTGCGGATAAATCCGTGAACAAATATATTGATGTGAATATGACAAATCATGTACCTGTTTTGAGTTGTGACCAGCGTCAACGTCTTGAAGTGCCGCCCACCCTGGAGGAACTCGGTACAGCTCTGAGTAGCCTTGAACATGGAAAAACTCCTGGGATTGACGGCCTTCCAGTTGATTTTTTTTTACAGCGTTTTGAGACATTCTAGGTCCAGAAGTACTGCTGGTCCTGCAAGAAAGCGTACAATCTGGCATATTGCCTCTCAGCTGTAGAAAAGCGGTGGTTTCCCTCCTCCCTAAAGGCGGAGATCTCCGGCGAGTCGAGAACTGGCGTCCCATTTCATTGCTGTGCTCGGACTATAAAATTTTGTCCAAACTTCTTGCCAATCGGCTGAAGAGTGTAATTGGAACTGTTGTTCATGCTGACCAGAGTTACTGTATTCCAGGAAGATCAATCTCTGACAACCTCTTCTTAATCAGAGATTTGATTGATTGTGGCCTTAAGGAAGACGGGGTTGGACTACTTTTTTTAGACATTGAAAAGGCCTTTGACAGTGTTGATCACACCTACATGTTTCATGTTTTGCAAAAATTTGGTTTTGGTGAGAAGTTAATATGTTTGGTTAAATTATTATACAACACTATATCAAACTTTTTTATTTTTTTATTTTTATATACTATATCAAACTTATGCAAAGTGAACAATTTTCTTTGTTCTCCTTTTCAGGTTCAGAGGGGCGTTCGGCAAGGCTGTCCGTTGTCAGGGTTACTGTTTAGCCTTTTACTCGAGCCTCTTCTTATTAATCTTAGACTCTCACTCTCTGGCTTTGTACCTTCCCCAGAGGAGCACCATATCATAGTATCTGCGTAATAATTAGGAACGATCAAGACCTAACCACTCTCCTCGAATCCCTACGTATGTTTCATCGGGCTCCATCTTTGAAGGTCAACTGGCAAAAGATCAAAGCCTTGTGGGTGTCATCTGTCACTCGTACATCAAGTAGGCCTCCTTTGGCACCACCTCACTCACTTCCCAAAGGTCTAAATTGGGAAAGAGAAGGGGTCAAGTATCCTGGGGTTTACCTTGGTCCTTACCAGTATTCTCTCATGAATTGGGAAGGGATGATAGATGACGTGACCAAACGTTTGCAAAAATGGAAACGTTTCCTTCCACAAATGTCCTTCAGAGGCCGTATACTGATTGTTAACACCTCAGTCGCCTGTCTTGTGGCATAGATGCATCTGCCTACAGCCACCGGACAGCTTACTAAAGGATATTCAGCGGATACTAGTTAATTCCTTTTGGGGAGGTCATCGCTGGTTGAGGTGGGTTGTACTTTGTCGACCCTTGTCCGGAGGTGGCCAAGGACTCATTGACGTGAAATGTCGACTGATGGCCTTTCGGCTGAAATCAATCCAGCGATGCTCAATGTAAAAAAACTGCCCTGGCGCCCCACAGCACAACAAATTCTGAGATGGGCTGGAACGCTCGGTTACGGCCTTGAGCTGTTTTTGATGGAACCTCAAAAAGTTGATGTCTCACCTCCCTCTGTTTTATCAAAGTCTACTAAATGCTTGGCAAGCCGTAGTGGTGACCCGCCAAAAGGAGTCATATGATGTTCAAATGTTTGCGGGAGAACCCTTGTTTCTGAACCCACTTTTTCCGAATGTTCCCAAAAGTCGGTTTTTTTTCCCAAAACTTTATTACAAGTGGTATCAAAAATGATTGGCATCTTCGTGACTCTTCCAATCATGCCTGAAAATCCGCCAAGGAAATCACTGAGATTACCGGTCGGTACCAGGTCAATAAGAGTTGTAAGCCAAGTACTTGTTGAAGTTATATGCACATCCTTTAGACTTGGTTTGAAGTGGAGTACTGAGGTGAAGTGGGTATCCCATAATCCTTCAATTCCTAATTTACTGGTTCGTTTCACCAGTTCTGCTCTGTCTCAAGCCGGGTGTCATTCTTTTCTCTTTGGAAACCTCGAGAGCAATTTTATTTATCAGTCTTGCCTTTCGGTTATCAATGTAAACACTCCGACAGCAGGAGTAAGTAGATGGAAAGCCTTGTTACCGGATATCGCCCCCTCTGAACCTGAATGGAAATCGATGTATTACACACCTACAACAAAAAGGTCAGGTGATCTACAATGGAGACTTGCTCATGAGGCATTACCGACAAACCTTTTTGTAAACCGTGTAGATGTTACTGTGTCGGTTCTCTGTCCCTCTGTAACACCACTGAAGATGTGTTTCATGGGTATGTTGATTGCATACGATTGTGTGCTCTTTTTCTTCTACTGAAAAACATATTCCATCGAGTAAATGTTCAGTTTTCCCTCCGGGCTTTTATCTTTGGGCTTAGAGTCGCTTCGGCAGATGAAAAGTTAATTTTGTTTTTGAATTATGTATTGTCGGAGGCTAAACTAGCAATTTACTTATCTAGAAAAGCAAAAATTAAAGGAAAACCACCAGAGCAATGTAATGTGATCCTGTATTTTCAATCCCTGGTTTCAACAAGGCTAAAACTGGAATTCAATTACTATAATAATAATGCAAATATTAATGGATTTGTTGAAGATTGGTGTGTTGGAAAAATGTGTAAGGTTAATGAGAATGAATTAGAAATGTGTATAATTTCCTTCTCTGTATTGTATGTCTTTTGGACTACGATACAGTGTTCTTTTTTCCTTATTGTTTTGTTTTGATTGATGGATTTCTCGAAGTCTTATGTATTATTTAAATTTTTTTTTCTTTTTTTTTACAATTGGAGCATCCGTTTGTATAAACTCTCTTGTTAATGCTCATTGATTACTTTAAAATGAATTGTTTTCTTCTTTTTTTTACCATTCTTGTAGATTATCCTTTCCTTTGTTGTGTGGGTTTATTGAAAAACTTGTTGTATTGAATTTTTAAAAATCTTTTTATACATTCTTTTGTTATAAAAGGACATAAAAGTCAAAGTCTGTCGCTGTCTCGCTGTCTCTCTGTCTCTCTGTCTCGCTGTCTCTCTGTCTCGCTGTCTCTCTGTCTCGCTGTGTCTGTCTCGCTGTATCTGTCTCGCTGTGTCTGTCTCGCTGTCTCTGTCTCGCTGTGTCTGTCTCGCTGTGTCTGTCTCGCTGTCTCTCTGTCTCTCTGTCTCGCTGTCTCTCTGTCTCACTGTCTCGCTGTCTCGCTGTCTCTCTGTCTCGCTGTCTCTCTGTCTCGCTGTCTCTCTGTCTCGCTGTGTCTGTCTCGCTGTATCTGTCTCGCTGTGTCTGTCTCGCTGTCTCTGTCTCGCTGTGTCTGTCTCGCTGTGTCTGTCTCGCTGTCTCTCTGTCTCGCTGTGTCTGTCTCGCTGTGTCTGTCTCGCTGTGTCTGTCTCGCTGTCTCTGTCTCGCTGTCTCTGTTTCGCTGTCTCTGTCACGCTATCGCTATTCCTATCTCGCCCCCTACTGGCTGTTGGTACGTTGTGTGTACTGTCATGGCCGCTCCTTGCTTCGTGTCGTCAGTACCCCTCCTCTGCTGTGCTGTTTGGTGTTTCCACTTTCCCCATTTTTCGTTTCCCATGTGTTCGTTTTCTACTTGTGGACTTTTCCCGTGTTTTTTTTCTTTTTTTTTTTCCTTCCTGTCTGGAGAAAGACAGACAGACACGAGAGACCACGGTCTCGTGTACGGGAAAATTTCCGCCGGGGGAGGTTTTTCTCGTTCACTGCGACCGTGTTCTTTGTTAATTCTCAACTTTAATCGTTGATTTCTTGGTGTTTGTGAAAATGCCTTATTTCTCTCGATAAAGTTTACTAACTTGTTTTCTTGCGTTAGAATGGCGGGTGAACGTTTCCGTGTCCAGATGTTCGAATCACTAACTCGTAAACACGCTGTTTTTTGCTTCCCTCCCAGTGAGGTGGAACTTAAC
Organism: Eptatretus burgeri; assembly: GCF_056783735.1. NCBI lineage: Eukaryota > Metazoa > Chordata > Myxini > Myxiniformes > Myxinidae > Eptatretus > Eptatretus burgeri. Next base: position 72,003,148 of record NC_140968.1, read on the forward strand.
GATGTGCTTTCCACCATTGGTAACATCGTTGGTTTACATCATATTCGTGCTGCTTCTCGCATGAATAAGAAGCTTGTCGTGTTTGTGTCGGAGGAACACATGGTCGCCACGGTGGTTGAGCATGGCCTGTTCATCGAACGGAACACTTACCTCTCTGTGTTCCCTTTGCAGGCCCCAACAGTTAAAGTTAATATTAATAATATTCCACCATTTATAAGGAACCAGGACTCGTGTAACCAGTTAAACAAGTTCGGTAAGGTTGTGTTGAGGATCTCAATGGTGCCAATGCGTCATGTTAGTGATAAATTTAAACACGTCATGTCCTTTAAAATAGTGGTTTTATAGCAAATGAAGTGAGCTTAATACTTAACGCGTGCACGTGAGAGAATAGGAAACAACAACAACAACACAATAGCCCTGGCTATTTGGAATCCGTGTCGTTAGCTAAGATGTTTTGCTTCCGGTTGTTGTTAAATGCTGTGCGGTGTATAAACACGATTGGGTTTTATTTCTATCTTGTCAATAATACTTAACGCGTGCACATGAGAGAATAGGAAACAACAAAAACAACACAATAACCCAGCAATTGTGAATCCGTGTCGTTGGCTATGACCATTTTGCTTCCGTTTTTTTTTTTTTTGCTTCTGGTTTTTTTTTTGTTTCCGGTTTTTGTCATGGGGGATGATGCATGCTGGGAGATCATGACCGGAAGTGTTTATTTATTTATTCAATTTTTTTTTCCCAAAGTTAATTTTGTCCTTCTGAAAGTGATTTTGTTCATGACAGGAAGTGTTTATTTTGTATTTAACATTACCGGGAGTGATTTTGAAACTCTTTCCGGAACTTTTAATTTCTTTTATTCTTGACCAGAAGTGATCGTTTATTTATTTATTTATTCAATTATTTTTTCCCCAAAGTTAATTTTAATAAAGATATCTCCCGCATCATCAAAAATATTTTTTATCGTGATTTACATAATTTGATCGCTGTTCCCGAATCCAGGCCGAAGTAACCGGAAATTGCGTCAAAATCATCAGCTGTGCGGCGCTTACATGTACCACGGTATAGTTGGCGTATAGTTGGCAAGTATACAGTTGTGAACAAGTTTTATGTAAAGTCAGAAGCGAATGTAAGAAGAATTCTACGTTCGCTTCTCAGCTTTGCCTATTCCATATTATGATACTACCTGAAAATGGAAAAACACTGAATGTTGTACTCGGTGTAAAAATCGAAGGGTTTGAATATAAAATGTATGCCTCCTCAGAGGTTATGACTTGTTTTGGGTGTGGAGCTTACGGGCACGTGGAGAGTGTTTGTCCCAATGCGGTCACACCGCAAGAAAGTGAAGGTGCGGTGAGGAACGATTCTTCCTCACCACAAACTAATGGGGAGAAGGTGAATCGGGAGCCTAGACCCCCCCCCCCCCCCACCGGCTGAGGTGTACGACGAATTGGACTCGTCCACCCCAACCGGCGTTGGAGAGAGGGTGTGTAATCGTGACGTAATTAATCCACCCCCACCAAACGAGGAAGTGAAAGTGGTTTCTTCCTCTCCTTTCCCATCCACTGTACAGGACAGTGTGGACGATATGGAGGTATCTGTTACGGATACCAGGAAAAAAGGCCAACAACGGTCAAACGTTGATGCCTTTGATGCTAAGGTCCAGATCGTGTCAGGCTCTGTGGACCTCCAAGGTATGTCTGACATTGGAAACCCCTTGGTGGTACTGGAGTCGTGTGCGGATGTGGAAACTTCGCTTGTTCCACTGGCCGACTCCGAGTGGGATACAGAGAACAGTGAAGTACCTCAGGATGTTTTAAGTGTTTGTCCTGTTAGCCAAACTTGTTCAGACGAGTTAACAGCTATGTCTGACAGTGATGGAGAAATAGATAAAGGGGAAAATCCCTGTGAGTTAAATGTCAACCCCTCCCTCACAGATGATGATGTAAGGGTTGTAGAGGGGAAGGACATGGACAAGGCAAATTTGGAGCGGTCCGTAAACAGAGCAGAACTTTCTGTTGAACCAAAAGTAAGTGTTCTACAAGTAATAGGAGAGGGCATAGATGAAGCACTTGATTCAGATGAAACCTCTTCTACCCCACATTTTAGTGCTTTAAGCTCTCAAGAGGATGAAGGGGGAAACGACACAACCTTAGTCTCTCAAGGAAATGTGATTAAATTCCTGGATGATACATTCAGGAAAAGATACGTAAAAATCAAAGATTACTTCCCGAATTTACACCATTTCATTGAAACTGCAAGGAGTATGATTCGTGATCCTTATCAGTTTAACATGTCAGATCCTCAATTCCAAAGGTTAAGGAAATGTGTTACTCGGGCTGGTAAAGAGCTTCAAGAATAACTAACAGAATGGAGATAAAAGTAGCATCCCTGAACATCAATGGAGGCCGCAGTTGTGTGCGTCGCCTCCAGGTATTTCAGCTCTTCCAAAATGAAAAAAATTGACTTGCTAATGCTACAGGAGATGCATGCAAATCAGTCTTCTGAGGATGAGTGGTGTAAAATCTTTCAAGGTTGTCTTTTTTTTTCCTCGAGTGTGCTTGTTGAGGCCAAGGCTGGTGTGGCAATAGTGTTGCATCCTCGACTTCAGCCTTTGGAGATAACTTGTAAGGAAATTTGCAAAGGTTACTTGCTGTCTGTGCAATTTGTCAGTAGTAACCTAAAGATTTGCATGACAAATGTTTACTGTCCTAGTGCTAACTCTGAAAGAGGTGCCTTTCTGTAAAAGTTGGCAGAGTTTGTAAGCACCATTGACTTAACCATGTTGTTGTGTCTGGGGGTGGGGGGGTGACTACACCTGCACCCTCCACCCACAACTTTATCAGAACACTTGTGAGCCTCATCCACCCAGTGCAAGGCCTTTGGCACAGCTAGTCAAAAAGTTTAAACTGGTGGATGTGTGGTGGGTACAAAACTGTAATATCCGTCAGTATACATGGGTTTGTGCATCAAGAAATGTTTTGACGATGGCTCGCCTCGACAGATTTTATGTTAATCATGAAATGGTAAACATTGTTAAGAACTCTTGTTTCAGGCCGTCTGGTTTTTCTGATCATCACATGATTGTTATGGTGTGTGGCTTTCCTCATCATGTCTGTGGAAGTGCATATTGGACTTTTAATTTGAAACTTTTACAAAGTGCACATTTTATAGAAGCTTTTAAAATGGTATGGGAAAAATGCAAGTCACAAAAGGGTTCATATTTGAACTTAAGACAATGGTGGGACTGCACAAAGTCTCAAATCAAATGTTTTTGCCAACAATACTGCTCTTACAGCACATACAACGCTTTTGGTGTGATATCTGCTTTAAAAAACGATATACTTATCTGTGAGCAGAAAGCTGAAACGTCTCGCATGAATGTCCAGCAGTTGTCGGAGAAAAGGACCCTTCTGGCTGAAATGGTGAAAGAGCGGGCGGCCGGTGCATTCGTCCGACTGCGGAACGAAAAAATCCAACTTGACACACCAAACAAAGGGTTCTTCAATTTGGAAAAAATGGTCAAGACCTCAACAAATCCATGCTTTGCGCTCTTCTGGTGGTGATTTGTTGACCTCCCAGAGTGATATCAAGCATGAACTACAAGACTATTTTTCTAAACTCTTCGCAAAAGGAGTTGTGAATGAGGAGAACAGGAAGGCGATGCTTGAACAGCTCCCTTCTCTGTCTGAAGACCAACAACAATTGCTTGAGCCTGGCATTTCTCTTGGATAACTTACTGCTGCGCTCAAGGATAGCAAAGATGGGAAACCCCTGGACTAGACGGCCTTCCGGCTGAATTTTATAAGGCTTTCTGGGACATTCTAGGCCCTACTGTTCTTGAGGTCTTTCAGGAGAGTGTTGAACAAAGTGAGCTGCCAGAGGGCAGTTTTGTGTCTCCTTGCAAAGAAAGGAAACCTGCATGAGACCGCAAATTGGCGGCCTGTGTCACTCCTCAACACGGACTATAAAATATTGTCAAAAGCACTTGCAACCCGTCTAAAGGAAGTCATCTCTCTCTTGATTGGCACTGATCAATCATACTGTGTTTCAGAACGTTCCATAAACGATAATATTTTTTTGGTGAGAGACTTGATTAGTCTCGGTCGAACCACATCTCCTGGTTTTGGTTTATTACTTTTAGATCAAGAAAAAGCTTTTGACAGTGTTAACTATTCTTTTTTGTTTGATGTATTAAGGAGAACAGGGTTTGGGGAAAAAATTATTGTTTATGTTAAGTTATTGTAGAAATATGCATCTTGTCTGCTGAAGGTGAATAATAGTCTTTGATATCCTTTCCCCTTTCAGTGAGGCATCCGTCAGGGCTGTGCGCTATCAGGCATGCTCTACAAGCTATCCGTTGAACCTTTATTAGTTTTACTTCGGAAATCAGTGTTAGGAATCTCTCTTTCACAAAACTCCAAAGTCGTTGTTTCAGCTTATGCTGATGATATTTGTGTTGCTATTGCAAATCAAAAAGATGTTTCTGAGGTCTCTCGTTGCCTTACCCAGTTTGAGCTTGCTTCGACTGCAAGGGTAAATTGGAAAAAAGTGTAGCTTTTTGGGTGGGTCCCAGATCGCCTTCCTCGTCCTTGCCTGTTTTATCAGGAGGAATACAGTGGAGTAGTGAGGGGTTTAAATATTTAGGCTTATTTCTAGGAATTGAATCGTATGAACAAAAAAATTGGGAGAACTTCCTGGAAAAAAATAAATTGAAACTGGCAAGGTGGAGAAGATTGTACCAACTTCTCTCTTTTAAGACACGGGTGTCAATAATAAACAACCTGGTGGTTCCATTTATTTGGCATAGTTATCCCACTTGAACCTCCGAGATACTTGGTCACAGGAATTCAGAGGGTTCTGACTGATTTTTTTTCTAGTTTGGCCACCATTGGCTGGGCCCAGACGTGGTCTGCAGACCCCGAAATGCGGGTGGTCAAAATCTGATGCATATCCCAAGTCGGATAATGGCATTCCGAATTTCCACGATTAAGCACCTACTGTGCAGTGAGTGTGTTCCTTGGCGACCTCTCACAAACACCTGGTTGCAGAAAGTGGAAGGTCTGAAATATGACCGTGAACTTTTCCTCATCGACCTGCAACACGTTGACTTGTCTCAGCTCCCCAGTTTTCCTCAGAGCCTTTTCAATGCTTGGCAAGTCCTCGGAGTGCAACGTTTAGAGGTCTCATACGATGCCCAAAAGTTTGTACATGAGCCATTAGTTCGGAATCCTTTATTCTCTAGAATTTCAACCTCCAAGTCGTTTATGCATTGTTTCACCAGTGTTGGAATAAACAGAGTCCAAGACCTGTTGCAGCCATCCTTGAATGCCTGGCTAGCTGTAAGCTCACTTTCATCAAAAACTGGTGTTCGTTCTGCTCGTATTGTGGAAAATGTCTTGAAAGCAGTAATTCAAACCTTTCATAAACTAAACATCGGGTGGACTGGGGTGGATGAAGTGGTAGACTCGCGTCTCTATTTCCCTGAACTTCAAATTGCCTCAAAAAACAAGAGGGTGTGTTCTCCTCAAACTTAGAGGAAATTGGTGTGTTTCACGTCATGGGGAAAATGGCTATCTACAACATATGTCTGGAAGCATGTATACCTGGTTTTACAAAACTGTTGAAAAATCGGTGGAATGAGACCTTACCTGCTGGAGCTTTTTTAACTCCAGGGTGGAACAAAATGTATAGTTCTCCAACTCTTGGGCGAATTGGAGACCTGAATTGGAGACGAGCACATCAAGCCCTGGTCACACAGACATTACTCCATAAGTTTAATTCTTCTGTTCTAATTTCTTGTCCTTTTTGTGATTTGATTGAAAATGTTGTCCACGTTTTCATTGAATGTAAAAGATTGGTACCCCTCTTTCTCTTCCTTCAATAGCTTTTCTATAAATTTAATTTTGTTTTTCCTTTCCAGTCTTTATTTATGGAATCGGGGGGGGGGGGGGATTATAAAAGTAAACCAGTCCTCTCGTTTTTGTCTTTTCTGTTGAGCATTGCTAAACTGGCAATTCATAAAACCAGAAAGGCAAAATTGAAGGGGAAAAATACAAATGTGCTTTTGTGCTTTAAAGGTATGGTTTCGGCACGAGTAAAAATGGAGCAGGCTTATCTTTTGAGCCTGGATATTGTGGGTGATCAGTGGTACACTGATGAGGTTTTGAGTTTCTTTTCGTAATGGAATCTGTTTGTAAAAGTGTAAAGTTCTTACACTTACTTTTTGCATATATATATGTATTACTCGGTGGTGGTTTTGACATGAACAGACACCCTTGCTTTTGTTGAATTTATGTTTGCTGTTAAATCGTTTGTATTTGTTTTTATGGAGTGTGCTTTTTCTGGTGTGTTTTGATACTTTTATAATAAAAGCATACAAAAGTCTCTCTCTGTCTCTGTCTCTCTCTGTCTCTGTCTCTCTCTGTCTCTCTCTGTCTCTGTCTCTCTCTCTGTCTCTCTCTGTCTTTCTCTGTCTCTCTCTGTCTCTCTCTGTCTCTCTCTGTCTCTCTCTGTCTCTGTCTCTCTCTCTGTCTCTCTGTCTGTCTCTCTGTGTCTCTGGGTCTCTGTCTCTGTCTCTCTTTGTCTCTCTCTCTCTCTCTCTGGGTCTCTGTCTCTGTCTCTCTGTCTCTCTCTCATCCCATCTCGTCTTCAGTTGTCATACCCCTCCTCCTGCTCATGGTACACTGAAGCTTGTAGTGAGGCATTTGTCCTGAAATAACTTGCCTTCGCCGCATGGAAGGAAAATCCAACTGAAGGCAATCTCAGTTCCTCCCACAAAGTTCGAAACAAGTGTGTGTCTACCCTGAGGAGAGCCAGGAAACGATATCCTTGAAATCTCAAGTCTGAGCTCTCAAACCTGTCTCCCTCCTCCAAATCCTGGTGGTGTCTGGTTAAGTCTGTTTCTGGTGTGTGCTCCCCTTCCATCCCCTCCCTTACCTTTAATGGTCGCACTGCTGACACCACACGTGAAAAGGCTGAATGCCTAAACTCCGTATTTGCTTCTAAAACTTGTTTCCCAAATCTATTGCTTTCTGTACCCACCTTACCCAGTCGCACCCAGCTGTTCCGGGACTCTGCATCTTTTTTCCCCTGACAAGGTGGAGAGCTTGCTGTCAAACCTCGACTCGGATTCTGCAACTGTTCCAGAAGGCATCAGCCCACGTGTCCTAAAATCCTGCTCTGCTGCTCTTCCTCACCCTCCCTCTGTCAAATTCACCCTCTCATTTGCTCAAGGACATCTGCCATCTGCTTGGAAATCAGCAAACATGACCGCTCTTCATAAAAAAGGTTCAAAAACTGATCCCTGCAACTACAGACCAATCAGCCTTCTCCCAGAATCAACAAGGTTATGGAATCCATCATCGCTTCTGACGTTAAATCCTTCCTCTTCTCCAATGGCCTGATTTCCGATTATCAATTTGGATTCAGACCAGGTCCCTCTATTCTAGACTTGCTGTTCCTCCTTTCCCAACAATGGATGGAGATCCTCAATGTCAAATATGAAATCAGAGCCATCTCCCATCGTGAGCTTTCGATATGGTCTTTCACCCCGCCCTACTCACCAAACTCTTTTCCTATGGTATCCAAGGCAATCTCCACTCATGGCTCGCAGAGCTCCTCTCCTGTCACAGTCAATGTGTGGCCCTCAATGGAATTCTCCCATCCCCTCTTCCTGTCCAGGGCTGGAGTTCCTCAATGCAGTGTTCTGGGTCCTGTGCTTTTTCTGGTTATCATCAATGATCTCTCTGATTCTCTGGAAAATCCTCTTTATCTCTTTGCTGATGACTCCACCCTCTTCCACACCATCTGACATCGCTCATCAGCAAACAGCAGCCTCTTCACTCTCTGCAGATCTTAATAAAATCACAAACTGGTCCAACACTTGGAACATGTCTTTCAATCCTGACAAATCTCGCACTCTAACTATGTCTCTCTGAAAGGACCGTCCGGAATCCCCCCCCCCTACCCATCTACTTTCTCAACAATCCTCTTGAAGAAATCTTTCATTCAAGGTTCTGGGTCTCACTGCCTGGCAAGATCTTTCCTGGTAAAGCCACATTTCCAAGCTCGCCTCAAAAGCCAATGGCCGACTGAGCATCCTCCGTCATATAAAGCCCTTCCTTGGTACACCTGAGCTCCTGACCACGTACAAAGCTTTCATCCGTAGCCTGATGGAGTACTGCTCTCCCCTCTGGGCTAGTGCTCCTGCCTCTCACCTTTCTCGGCTTTACGTTGTGGAAACTAAGGCATTTAGGATCACTGGTATCTCCCGCGATGAGGCAGAGTCTTTGGCTCCCTCACTCGCTCACCGCAAATAGGTCGGTGGTCTTTCTGTCTTCTGCCGTCTCCTCTATGACTTCGTCCCCCCGCCCCCCACTCTGGCTGTGATCTATCCCCCTCCCCCCCATATTTCCGCAGGGCGCTCAAGGTCCGCCATCAACCCCCTTCTGGTAAAACCACCAAAACCAAGAATCACTGCTCACCTTCATTCTTTCATTCTTCTTTTCTCCTGCCTTTGGAACAAACTCCCACAATCTCCTCAATCCCACTCTCCCCTCCAGGTCTTCAAAACAGCTGTTCACTACCATCTCTTATCTTCCCCTATCCAAAACCATGATCTTTTCTACCCCCGTTAATCCACCGCAAACCCACCTCCTTCAAATTTCCTGCTTTCCTTCCTGAAAGTCCCTGTAGTGTCCATCGTGTTTACCCCATGTACCCCACCCCATTCCTTTTCCTTCCACAGATCTCCTCATGTCTCTGTTCCCCACTGTTTTGTGCTTCCCTCTCCCACCCCTCTTGTCTCCTGTTCTCCTTGTTATACATTCTGTGTGTTCGCTCTTATATGAGCCTCAACATTGCATTTTAAAAAAAATGAAACACGCACACATGCACACACCCATATTAGTACCTGACCAATATCGGCACCTTTTCGGGAATCGGCTGGTGAAAGTCAGTGTGATTCCCGACTAGAGTACGTACTCTATACAACACAAATACCTTGAGTAGCTTTCACAGAAAAATGATGTTGCATTTATCTAGACTTTTCAGGGAGATGTTTGCAAACATCAATCTTTATATAAACAGCTGCGTGTGATTGGTGGAAAAAAGTTTGGCTCGGTAATTAAAAAAACGCGTTCATACGGTAACCGGCTCAGAAATCGGGCGTTATCAAATATATTTCACTTTGAAACTCACAAAGAGGAACATATAACCTTTGTAAAGCAAATCCGAAACCAAATGCTTAAGAAGCAGGTGCGAAGACAAAGGAAAACTTGATAGAACCTCCATAAGATACGGGATGAAACTTTGCTACCACGGCACCTGTAACAGGTATGGCGTGCCCACATACCCGCGGAGAATCTACAAATCCAAATCTACCCATTTGTACCACTTCCGTGTGTTCTGTATACATACCTCTACCTTGTAACTGTCACTTGTACATCCCGACTGGGACACAAACTGTACCTGTTGAAGGTACATTCCAAATCGGGACACAAACTGTACCTGTCGAAGGTACATTCCAAATCGGGACACGAACTTTACCTCCATCGACTGTAGGGTGCTTGGTATGTGGCTTAAGCACTCAAGCTAACACTCCAACAGAACGCCTGGCTTGGCAAGCGATTATCAATTGCCGTCGATAAAACCATGCACCCCGAAACGCCCAATCAATGTCCGAACTGGAAAAATGAACATTCTTTTAGCGTCAGAACTGCTGCTAAGTTTGAATCTGGAGCTTATTTTTGTAATTCGGCTTAGTTTAAGAGATTCCCGAGGTTATTGCATGTGCAGCAATGAAATAAAGCCACAAACACTGGCGTCTCTGGGCGTTTATAAGCATTGCAATGTACCCAGAAAATTGTAGCTATGATAAACAGGCATTCTATAATACAAGTGAGGGAAGTGAAAAAAACTATCGTTAAGAAATCATTGCAGCCTGTTCCAAGTCAAAGCATGGTTGAGCAGGCCAAAAAACATGGCGGCTTCAGACCACAATTAGGTAACCCAGGATACGCCTGCCTTCAGACCCCAAGAGAGCAAGGTGGCCGGGGAGCACCTGATAAAAGATATAATTATATAAAGCCGTTAATTATCTTCAAAAGGACTGTTTTAATTAAGTCAGGTTCCTTGTGTAATTTCGTTGGAATTTTTTGGAGAGTAGCAAACATAGATTTTTGAGAAGTTTAAAATCTATTTAAATAAAAAAAAGATGTTTCACATTTTTTCAACTTTTGGAAAGGTCGTTTTGGGGTGAAAAACGCTTTTTTTGAATTCCAATTTAAAAAAAATCTGAAACAATACAAAATAACCAACTGATGATGGATTACTGTTAAATGGCTAACAATGGATTTTATAAGGTAATAAAATGTTGCATTTTGACTGTCGGTTGCCATGGAAACAACATTTTTGGAGTGGAATTGCCATTTTTTAATACATATATTTTAAAATTATGTTTTCCATCGGATGGCCTAAATAATTGTTAAATATTGTTACGTTTGAGGGGGGGGGGGTGGTATGCATTCAAAGGGTAATCAGGATGTTTAATTAGGTATGCCATGCTGTTCGAGTTTACCAGGATCTCAATGTAATAAGTAGTAATTCAGTGGTGATAAGTTATCTAGTAAATGTTCATTTCTTCAAGGGGGAGATGATAATTGTCACGTAATTAGATAGGGACACGGGATAGGGTAAGTGTGTCTGCGTAAACCCCTTTTGGTATTCTCTGAAGACTGGCCGTGACGTCACAGGACAGTTCAGCGGATGGCTCCGCCCCGTGATCACGATTGGCGGAAGGCGATGGCAGTGGGCCAATAAACGACTCGATTGGGAGTGACGAGGACGAAGGATAAAAAGGTTCTGTTCGGGGTCGAAAAGGAAGAAGAAGAAGATTACAACCAGAACGCTCGTGTTTTTTTGGTGTGGAACCTGTGGCGGCAGAGAGCGTCCTGGTTGCTGTGCTGAGTCGATCGTGCTCTTGATCGTGCTCTTGATCGTGCCTGGGAGCCTTGCCGAGCCTCGTGCCTCGCTTTGGTTGGCTCTAGGGTTCTGCTGACTCGGAATACGGGGTCGGGCGGCGGGTGGACCTGCCTCCCTCTCCTGCTCGCGGCTTGGCGTGGGAGCTGGTTCCCTGGCGGCTGTGGGCGGACTTGGGCCAGGACCAGGAGGTCGACAGCACCGCGGTTTCTCCTGCCCCCCCCCCCCCCCTGGCGAGAGCAAGGCCGGCTCGTCCGGCGCCGATCCAGGGACAGTTGCGTCCACACCACGGTCCAGCCTGACCACCAGAGATAGCTACGTTTTGTGTGTGTGTGTCTGCTTGGCGCCTTAGGGGGATTGAGAACTGTATATTCATTGGAATTGTCTGTGTTTTTCCCCACGCCCGATCCCACACCATCCCGTCGAATCGCCCCGGATCCCTCTTCTTGCCGAGTCTTGTTATTTCTGGTAAAAATAAAAAAGGAATAAACATCATCAACTCAGTGAAAAGTGACTCGTGCCACCTTCCTCGTCCCGTTTGCGGTAGAGCGATTAGAACCGCCATGTTTGGGTTATAAACAAATAAATCGCCTCCATCGTTTCGGCTCATTCTACGTTGGCGGGACTGTTCAAGTCCCGTGGACGTCACAATATAGTGACCATGACTAACTTACACATAAGTATTATGATTTTCAAGTATTGGAACAGTTGATTGCCATGGAAACGGCCATCTGTGCAATGAAACATTGGTGTGTCTGTTGTTCAATATCAGAAGGTTTCGGCACCTTCAGTAGTAAAACGTTTGATTTTAAGTTTTTGTAGTTTGATATATTGTAAGTGTGATCTTGTAGGGAACATAGGTGAAGCCATGTCGCGACGCTGAGGATACTCCTAATGGCAAAGGCACAACTCATGGAACCATTATAGTAGTGTTTCAGAAGGCAGATGGTGCTGGTGAGACGATAGCACCCCTTGTACAGATCACAGAAGCAACAAACTTGACTGTTACTCTGCATTATACAGAAATAATACCATGTAACAAGCCAAAACCGGCTACAGGGTCATCGTCCTCGAGAGAAGGTATGGTTGAGTTCACAGTCAATAAGACGGGGGTTGACAAACACTACCAGCTGACACACCTGGGATGGGTCTTAGCGTTGGCTCTCTGCAGAACAAACACAGAAAGGAATCTTACAAAACTCCCTTGTTGGGCTGGCTACAACTCTCTCCTTCCAACATGCCCGTTGTCGGTGATGCAGATCGGAGCTCTGCCTCTGATGCCTGAGGTAGCACATTAGTGGTCAACGCTAATGACTGTGTTAGAACAATGTCGCAGATTGAAAGAGCTTGCTGTTGGGAAAGATCACCTGACTGTCATTTCCTGTGACTTGGCCCTCTATGAGAAGGTAATTCAGCTACTGGATGCTCGGCCTGACTTAAAAGGCATAATCGTTCCCAGATTGGGAGAGATACATGTCATCATGGCTGCACTGAGAGGTCTGGGTGCATCCATAGATAACTCTGGCATAGACGATGCTTGGATAGAAGCCGATGTGTATGGATCTGCAACCACAAGACAGATTCTGAAATGCAGCCATTACAAACGCTCACTTCAAGCTCACATATACTCGTATGTGGCACTCTCTGAAATGGCAATAGAAGAATTCTTCAAAGACAATCTGCATCTCAAGGAAGTCTGCGTTGTTGCAACGGATACAGTTCAAACTGCTTGTGAAGAACATGACAAAGCACTGAAAGCTAAATCAGTGCAGCAAGCCAGCAACTGTCTGCTCCAAGTCATCATCAATGAGAACTTGTTTGAGAGACTTTAGGAATGGGAGGCCAGCCGCTCAAAGAATGCAATGTTCAAGGCCATGATGAACTATCTCCACAGAGTAGAGGCATTTCTGCATTTTGTTGCAGCATCTCGGAATGCCGACTTAAACCTTCATCTTCAAGCCGGTGAAGAACTCGGCAAGATATTTTTTGCCATGGAGAGAATCAAGTACAAGCGGCTCTGGCCAAGGTACATATCTGACATGTATGCGCTGAAGACCAGCCATCCAGAGACCTGGAGGGAGCTCGAGGCAGGCAATATTTCGGTCACCAAGAATACCATCCCATTTGTATCGATCGGAGCAGACCACGCTGTTGAACATCTGAACGGGTTGCTGAAGGTTCACTCTGGTCTGATTGGCATATCAAATAATGCAAATGGCAGACAGCGATTCTTCTTGGCTGCACCTGAACTGTCACGCCTGTCTTGCGAGTTTTAGGGACAGTTTGGTCTGAAAGAAAGTGAGATCACTGAGCACCATGGCCTGTCTCCAAGTGTCGTCAAGCGTGAACACAATGCAATTTACCGAATCAAGGCTGCCATACTTAGTCATGAAAATCCATTTGAAGTTGACGGTAACCAGCTCTTCAATGTGGTCACCCACACTTATGTGCCAAAAGAATTTGTACCACAGATACTGAACATTAATGAAACGGGACAGAATCTCTCTGAAGATTTTGTTGCTAAACGGATCAATGGTGATGTCAGCCTATGGGCACCAGTGAAGAAGGAGAAGAACAGAATGTACATGTCTGGCAATACAACACGAGCAATCAAGATCAGGGACAAGACAGTAGATCTAAAAGAAACCAAGGATTTGTATGGTAGACTGATGGTACTCTCCAGATCCAGCAGGGACGTCGACCAGAAGGATGCAATTGGCAACTTTGAATTCACTGTGACACCGAGGGCCCTGTTTGCACCAAACGGTAGCTTACTGTCATGCACCGACAAGTCGAAGCTAATCCACAACTTGGAGAAGTTTGCCAACAAGGAACCGTCTTTACCAGAATATGAGCTTGATGCCACACACATGGAACCAGCACCCGCTGATGCTTTAATTGATGGCAGTACTAACACGAAGGTCGCAGTCGTGGATGGAATGGTAGTTGTCCAGAAAATGACCAAGAAACCAGCAATGGTCGTGACAGTGAAGGACCTCAGTGAATGTTTTCAATGATAGGGTGATGAGTCTGACCAGAGGCTTCGACCATGTAATTATTGTTTTTGATACATACAAGCAAGATTCCCTCAAGAGCACAACCAGAGACAAACGACCTCAAGGGAAGGCACCAGTCAAATATCAGGTCAAGGATGATACCAGTATGAAACACATCACCACGCGTCGATTTCTGTCCCATGATCAAACCAACTGATCTGACGGAGTACTTGGCAGAGAAAACTCTCGAATACAACCGCGATTCAACAAAGGTGGTAGTCGTTTCGGCATCTGGGTGGACGTCGAGCAACAGGGGTCTCCAATTTGAGGTGAATAACCATGAGGAGGCCGATACGTTGATGATCCAGCAAGCAATAGTTGCATCACAGCAACACACGGGAGATATTGAGCTGACGATATTCTCACCTGATACGGATGTTCTGGTTCTTGCCATCGCAAACTATCATCTCCTGCTAAGACACACATCTATCTCAATGGCATCTCGCATTGTCACAATCGAGCCAATCTGGAAGGCCCTTGGTGAGGAGAGGGCCCAGGCATTGCCAGCCTTCCACGCATTCACAGGTGCCGATAATACTGGGCAGTTCGCTCGACATGGTAAGGCAAAGTGGTTCCAGTGATACTTGAAGGCCGATGACGACATGGTAGATGCCTTTGCTATGCTCTGTAAGGATGCTGAACTGTCAGAGGATTTGAACTGTCAGATACATAACTTTAGCAAGATTTGTCTGTTCAGGTTATTGTCCGAGTGGTGTCAATATTTCCAGCATCCCTGAACTTCGGTGGCATCTCTTCTGTAAGAACATGGCTGAGAATGACAAGTTACCACCAACTGTCGGTGCTCTGAGGCAGCATATCATGCGGGTACATATCCAGGCATACGTTTGGGGCCAAGCAGCAATTTCTCAGCAAACATTTCTTGATCCATTAAAGAATGGCTTCCACAAGGACACGAGTGGTCAACTCAAACCGACAACAACAGACATTCTCCCTGCACCAAAGGCAATTATCGAGATGATAAGGGGCCAGTGCAAGACAGAATGTTCATCACAGAGATGTTCCTGCAGGGCCAAGAACTAAACATGCACTGATCTTTGCATGTGCAGCACTTCGTGTGAGAATGACGAGGACTCAAACATTGAACGGCATGACCACGATAGTGATGATGACGATGGCAATAACGAGTGACATTAGAGACAGTGATGCCAATTGGCTACAAACTCATATTTGACATCAAGTACATTTCACTGATCACTATATTCATGCATTACTTGTTTCAAGATTTGAAAGCAATACATTAAATAAACGGTAATTTGACAAAATGATAGCCGTTTCCATGGCAACCATTGCTCAAAATACAGATATATGTATTCTATATTAAGAACTGTCCTCTAGTCAACAATTATGCATCATCAGTTGCTTGCTTGCGATTAATTTTGAATTTTCAGAGCTGAAATAAAAAAAAAACGGGTTTTTACCCAAAAACGACCTATTTCACCACATTATATGCATTGAAAAAATGTGAAACATGGATTTTCTGTTTAGGTATTGTTTAAGTTTTCCAAAAATGTTGGGGTTATCTACTCTCCAAAAAATTCCAACGAACGTCAAATTATGGACACAAGGAACCTGACTATAACTCAAACACCCAATTTTCACTCATGCACTTCCTTGGAGTTCCCTTAGTATGTATGCAAAGTTTCAGGCTGCTAGATTTTATGGCTTTGGAGTTATGGAGGAGGCACACACACGCTGATGGTGGTTTTTACACACACACACACACACACACACACACACACACACACACACACACACACACACACACACACACACACACACACACACACACACACACACACACACACACACACACACACACACACACACACGCACACACACACACACACACACGACATCCCCCCCCACCTCTCTCTCTACTGTTCCTTTTGCTCTGTAGCGTCTGATCCGTTCAGTGTTCTTGGTCTTCCATAAGCTTTGACTCTGTATACAACTAGAATGGCACTCGTAGAGTACATAATCTAGTATCGCATGTTCATTCTGAAAAAATACCATCGTTAACTGAACATGCTCCTATTATGGCTCAGAGACCCATATCATCCATGCACCGTATTGTGTCACATAGTTTCTTGGCTTGGGTTATGAACATCATAAATTTTATTGTTCACTCGCATTGGGTTATAGATCAGATATATAAAGTTTCAGATTTTTTTTAGAAAATAATTTCAATTCAACCAATTATGGCTGGAATATCACCTCTCCGATTATGTCATTGTTATTACCGATCTAACCCGTGGGAAGTTGATGACATATGCCAAGTTTCAATTTTTTTCATTGAATGGTTTTGAAGAAAATGTTGTCCAAATTTTTCCCTTTAATCCAATATGACTGCCATACGATGTGACCTATGACATCAGATTGAGCAACAAAATATTCTCCATGAGGAGTCCTTCCGAGACAAAGTTTTGCATCAATCGGACAAGTGGTTGCAGAGAAAACCATTTTTAAAGCGAAGACACACACACACACACACACACACACACACACACACACACACACACACACACACACACACACACACACACACACACACACACACACACACACACACACACACACACACACACACACTTATCGGTTCAGCCGTCGACTACAAATCTGTTGTTATTCTTTGCTGCATCACCATGCCATGTAGTCGTTGTTTGCTGGCATCGTCGTCACAGTTGTGACTCATCTATCATGCGCCCATTGGTGGCTCAGCAAACCGATGGCCGAGCTGCACACCATTGAGCATCGATCGCATCGGTGGCTGCCTGGCGCAACAACCCGTTTTTTCCGTCAGCTTCTGTGGTACTTCACCTCTTCCACCCGCGAACGCTCGCACCGATTCACCCTCTCTTTGCACTCAGCACACTATTTTGACCTGTCAAGGGTGAGGGCCTCAAACCCAGTTTCTGACATTTGGCATTGTTTTAAAGTGACCTTCAACTGATCTTCATACCGTTTATTGGAGGCACCGAAGTTCCTCAGCCCATCAGTCAGTTCACCGTGAGGAAGGGCTTTTGAAATCGTGCATCACCCGTTCTGATGACATGGCCGACCCAACGCAGGCGAGCTTCCATGATATAGGCCACAATCCCTCATATATTACAGTGCTCCAGCACCTCCGTATTTGGCACCCGATCCTACCATTTCACATCTGCAATCCTTCATAGGCAGCACATGTGGAAGGCATTTAGCTGTTTGACGTGTCGCCGGTAAAGTGTCCTGGTTTCACAATTGTAAAGCAGCACTGTCAACATGGCGGCTTTGGAGACTGACACTTTGGTGGAGAGATATGTCATGGATATTACACAATCTGTCTCCAAGACGCCCAAAGGCCGATGACGCCTTTGCTATCCGGGCCATAATGTCAGCATCGACAAAGCAGTCGTTCGAAACAGTGCTGCCTTGGGAGCAGAATTTGAGCATCAAAATTAGCTTTTCGGATGCGACAGTGACTGTTGGTATTGCGTGCAGCAATCTGGGTTTCGGCTGCAGCATCACTTTGGTTTTTTAATTGAAACAGTAAGACCATACTTCATTGCTGAATGAGCAAAACAGTCCATCAGGGCCTGGGCATTGGCTTTGTTGTGTGCTACAAGTGCACAGTCATCGGCATATAACAGCTCTCTGATCAGCATGTGCTGAATCTTCGTCTTGGCCTTAAGGCAGCGCAGATTGAACATCCTGCCATCATTCTGATAGTTAATGCTAATGCCATTGTCACAATCATTACAGGTGGCATGCATCATTGTAAAAATCACAACACCGAAAAGCAGAGGTGCAAATACACATCCCTGTTTGAGACTGTTCTCGACACTGAAGGCAGCCGACTCTTGTCCACTGTCCACAACATGAGCCATAATACCGTCATGAAATGATCGAATTATATTCCACCAGTTTTTCTGGGCATTCAATTCTGGCCAGCAGGTTCCACAGTCCTGTTCAACTAACCGAGTCACAAGCTTTTGTCAGGTCCGTAAAGACCAAGTCGAGGTCCTTGTACTGTTCCCTACATTTCCCCTGGAGTTGGCGCACAGCAAAAATTATGTCGACCATGCCCCGGTTCTTTCTAAAGCCGCACTGACTTTCAGGTTTCACTTCTTTAGCTAGTGTGTTGATTCTGTTGATGATCACTCGTGCGAGGATTTTTGCCTGCGATGCTTAGCAATGATATGCCTCAGTGATTGTTGCAGTCGGTTCGGTCACCTTATCTTTTGTAAAGATGGATTATAGATCATTGCATCCTTAAAGTTCTGTGGCACAACTTCTCTCTCTCCCAGATGGTGCTGAAAAAGTGGTGAGGTTTGCCTGTCAGGTGGCTTCCCCAGTGTTGGAACACTTCTGAAGGGAGGCCATTAGCTCTAGGGGCTTTTCCGTTCTTCAGCGCTTTTATGGCCTTTTCGACTTCCTCCAGTTGAATGTCGACACCGAGGTTGTCCAGTATCGGCCTTTGCGGGAGTTCATCAATGAAGGTATTAGCGATGTCGGACGGGCAGTTGAGGACCTGCTCAAAATGCTCTGCTCACCTCTGTACTATCAGTGTTGGCTCCTATACTAAGGAGTTTCCGTCGGCACTGCGAATGGCGGCTGCATAATTGCACCGTTCTACCAAGTTTGAAGCAACAAAAGCTTGTATATCACTTTAGATGATTAGCAATAAGCAAGATATTGTGTGACGCTGGAAGCCATTTTGAAAAAGGTGCTCTGTGAGCCATGCCCAGATTTTCAAAAAGGTCATGCCTCCTCATTTTGATCAGCAGGTCTCAGTGATCTAGAAAACACTTTGAAACTTCGTTCCCTGAACATTGGTCATGAACCTTCATAATTACCTCCACCGCCGAAGGTGAAGGAGGTTATGTTGTCATGCCAGCTCATTTTGATCAGCAGGTCTCAGTGATCTGGAAAACACTTTTAAACTTGGTTCCCTGAACATTCGTCACGAATCCTTCATAATTACCTCCACCGCCGAAGGTGAAGGAGGTGATGTTTTCACCCCTTTCTGTCTGTCTGTTTGTGTGCATGATATCTCAAAAAGTTGTGGATGGATTCAGACAAAACTTGGTGGACATGCTGGGTGTGTGACGAGGAAGAATTGATTAAATTTTTGTGAAGTTCCAAATCCGGATCCAGATGTGATAATTTTTTTAAAGTGATTCTTCACCTTTGAGAGATAGGGCTAAACTGAGAGATAACAGGATACCTCAAAAAGTTGTTGACGGATTTGGACGAAACTTGGTGGACAGGTTGGGTGTGTGTCAAAAACTAATTGATTCGATTTTGGTGAAGATCCGAATGCTTTTCCGGATACAAGAATTATTTAATTGTCAATTTGATTCTTCACCATTGAGAGGGTCAAAAACTACATGTAGCATGATATTTGAAAAATGTGTTGGGCCGGATATGTTCTTGTGGATCAGGCATTGAGTGGTGGAGGTATGCGCTCCACGAATGCCCTTCTAGTTGACTCTGCAATAACAAACAGACAGGGCCATGAACCGCTTTGAGTTCTTGGTAAAATTCCTGAAAATTTTTATTGTTTGCCTCCTCCTGCAGACATTTGACCCAATCAATCCACCATGTGTCCTTCATCCATTCGATCCTAGCCTGGGCAACTGATTTTACCTGCCAATAGCATTCCTTCTTGGCCTGGCAGTCTTTGTCGTTCACCCATTCTAGATGTTTGCTGTGTCGATGAGACAGGATAGAATGGATTTCTGGGTCATTATCCTCAAACCAATCTTTGTGCCGGCATCTTTTCTCGCCAAGTGTAATCAGAGCTGCTTTCTGTGTTGCTTCCTTCAGCTTCTGCTATTGTATGTCAATGTCAGCAGGTGAATCACACTAATTGGATAATGATTTGAGCTCGACATTCATGTTTTGTTGCAGTAGTGCCATGTTTTCATCAGTCTTCAGTTTGTCCACGTCCAGGTGTGGTGCTCTTGACGACAACTTTGCACGAACTCTCGGGGGCAGGGTGACTGCAGTCATGACCTTGACCAGCTGATGACCACACCAGGCTTTTGAGCTACGAACTGTTTGCACGAGGTGGACGTCTGCTCAATCCCTTTGCTGCGCAATGGCATACTCAAGCATATGGCAGGGCTTGGATCTGGGGTGCATCCACGACGTTTTGAGGCTAGTTTTCTGTTGGAAGATGGTGTTGTCGATAACCAGTTCATGTGCAGCACACAGACTCGGGAGAAGTGTTCCATCGAAGTTTTGCTTCCCAACACCATGATGACCTACAGCATGGTCCCATGCAGTGAAATCTCGGCCAACCCTAGCATTGACGTCAAAAAGGAGAAGCATTTTGTCTCTTGAGGGAACCATTGCTATTGTCCGCAATTATAATCAATCATAGAACTCCTCCTTTGTATCCTCTGGATAGGTCATCATTTGGACATTGGCACTGATGACAGTGGCATGGTGCCCATTTTAGAACTTAATGTGCAGTCATCAATTTTTTGTTTATCTCCTTCAGAAGGCACACCAGATGTTGCATACGTGATGTCTGGACTGCAAAGCCAACTCCTGCCTGGCATGGCTGCAATTCTGGCTTCCCAATCCAATAGAATGTGTACCCGGCTCCAACCTTCGTAAGCTGCGATTCGTCAGCAAGACGCATTTCACTGAGTGCCACAAGGTCAACATCATGTTGGCTCAAAAACTGGGCAACAATGGCGGTTTTTATACACACACACACACACACACACACATACACACACACACACACACACACACACACACACACACACACACACACACACACACACACACACACACACACACACTCTTTGACAGAAACAGAAAGGGTCATTGCAATAGGCTCACATCCCCTTTGTGGCGAGACTAATAAATTCTCCTAAATTCTCATTGTTCACATCCTTGGCTTACTGCCGCATTGCACTGGTATGTTTATGACTATTCCTTCTAGTTTTTTATTCCAAACTAAATTTGTTCCAATTGCTGCTGTTTTATACACATCCTCATTGTATGATGCTGTGAGAGTGTCCTTCATCCACATTGTTATTTCTTTCCCCCTTTGATTCGCCCTTTCCATGTATTGTAGTAACCAAAATTTGCTGACTATCCCCTGTCAAACTGTCTTTTACTAACAGCAACCATTTCAGACTCCTCCACACTCATCAATGGTGGATTACATCAGAGATGTCAACAAGTCACTTTGGCCAAGTCTCAAGCAAATCTCACATTTTTGAGGGCACGTCTCAAGTCACGTCTTATGTCACCGTAGTATGACTTCAACTTGTGTCAAGTCCCACATTTACTTATAAACCTTATAGTACAAGCGATCAAGTAATTAATACACACGACTTCATTTATTGCAATGTAGGTTCTGAAAAGGTGTTTAATTCAAGTTTTTATTTGTCAACTTATTACAGTTTCCTTTTTTTTGCTTTGTTCTCAGCAAAAAATAGACTTACGTTGAATTTACTTCTCGTACTGTATCTAGTGTACCTTTCTTGAACATATGTACATGAGACTAGTCGGTAACCTCAGTTTATCTTTAAATAGTTTACACATCGAACCAAAGCATTCAATGTGGAACGGGAGAGGAGATTTTAATAATTTACTTGTATGTATATTATGTACGTTAAAATGAAACGTATAATCAGGAAGGGGGTGGGATGCTTGGGAATCAGGAAGGGGGTGGGACACTGTTGAATCAGAATGAGGGCAGGATACTGGAGAAAATGAAATGTCTTCACTTGTTATATAATTTACAATTATTGATGAAGTCATGATATAAAAATTATAATTATTGGCAAAGTCGTGATATAATTTACAAACAATTATCGAAGTGATATAATTTACAAATTATTGGTGAAGTTGATATAATTTCCAATTATTGATGAAGTTGTGATATAATTTCCAATTATTGATGAAGTTGTGATATAATTTCCAATTATTGACGAAGTTATGATATAATTTATAATTAATGGTGAATTTTAAATAATCCAAGTCAAATGCCATTTAAATCATCACAAAATCATTTTGTCGGGTCAGGACGTACATGGGGACAACTTACCCCGATTTGACACGGCTCTTGATGATATGATTGGAATAAAGTTATGCAACCTACGTTAGGAAGATTGGTGCTTGCCACTTCGACATGATGTGCTCTGTGCTGTCTGGAGAGTGGATACTCCCTTTAACCTCAGTGGTGAACAGTATGAGATCCGGAAGATGTTAGTGCTGGCGCCTTGCACATGTACAGTATACATGTACAAAGTATATGTCGTCATTGACCGAACCGTGCACGCCGATGACTGAAAATAATTTACCATTTATTTTAAACCCAGTTTTAATTCAATGTTTATTCAAGAATTATTTTCTGAAAATTGTTAATGTCAATATATACTCGTCACATGTAAGTTGCAAGAAAGTCACAAGTCCCCAGATACCAAGTCTCAAGTCCGAGTCTCAAGTCAAATTCGTCAAGTCCATGTCAAGTCACAAAAATTGTGACCCAAGTCTGAGTTGCCAACTCAAGTCTCTAACTCTGGATTAAAGAGGTAGAGCTCGATAAGGTGACGGCCAGATCAAAGAAGCATAGCAGTGACATGCTAGTGACTTCAATCCTGACTAAGCTTGGCAAAATATACATCAATGATAAATGAAACAATGAGATCACAAATTATTAAAGAAATTACATTCCACCACTCCCCTTGAAACATAGCAGTATGTTCATTGGATCCAGTCGCTTCTGCATGTAAAAATAAATAAAAAAAGAAGCACTTACTCGAGGTTTTTTAATTTTGTGTTTATGTCAAGAGCAGAAGCCTTATTGACATATATATATATATATATATATATATATATATATATATATATATATATATATATATATATATATATATATATATATATATATATATATATATATATATATATACATTTCAAGGTGTTTTTTAAATTTCAATCCATTAAACACTAAAATTGAATGGAGAAAAGCAGCTAAACAGTGGAGTGCTATTTATTACATTTTTGTGCAATTTATTGATTACATTTTATTGATTACATTTTATATTTTGTGCAATTTATTGATTATATTTTTGTGGACAAATTTTTTTTGAAATATTCATCATGCTTTGGAGATGATAAGCATATAATTGCAATGTTTTACCACTTTTCACCACCACTACCCCAAAAACTCCTTTCTTCCAGATAATATGGCACCTCTTTCCAGTCTTTTCATGCTTTCAGTTTTTCCTTCCACTTCTGTGATTGAGACTTTGTGGCTTTATTCATCGTGTTCACCCTCTGTGTCCTCCCCTTGCCCTCATTCTTCCCCACATCCCTTATTTGTCCAAGTCTCCCTCTATTTTGTCCCTCAAACCTGCTGCTGGCATGTCCTCCACCCCTCCTTCTACTCTCCTTTTTGTTCTTTTCACATCCTGATTCATTCTGTGTTCTAACTCCTCCACGAGCCTCAACACTGTATACAAAAAAAGAAACATCTTTCTCTGAATATAAATGTATCCCATGTGCGGCCAAACCTTGCAGCAAATCGACTGCTTACATTCCAATTGCGACTGTTAAAAATTTCACACACATGGCCTGAGATTGCAACTTATCAAAAAGAGCATTGGTCCAAAACAGACACTCTGAGTCTGCAATCACTTTGAATGATAGGCTGAGTTGTTTTGCAGCCTCCAAACTAAAAAAAGACAACAATGTTCTCAAAAACTAACAACAACAACAAAAAACATTTGTTGAGTAAAATCGAATTTAAAACATTCTTTGAAAATTGCTTCACATTGTAAATACAGCACACAAGTATGTTTCAAACATGTTGTTGTTCGTCTTTCGGCTGCTCCCGTTAGGGGTCGCCACAGCGGATCATCCGTTATGATCCGCATACTGATTTGGCATAGGTTTTACGCCGGATGCCCTTCCTGTCGCAACCCTGGTCGCCTCTTACGACACAGGGATAAGGATTGGGTTTCACCATGATTCCGGGCTGCCCTACACCCTCTCATAGCGTGGCCCAGTGCAGAGCTCCTGTCCTCAAGCGATCCTCCAACCCAAGCCTCCAAGTAGCCGGATTACAGGCGCACACCACTACACCCGGTGAGTATGTTTCAAACATGTGTCAGGTTTATTCGAAAAAAGGAAATAGCAACAATAATATTTACATGTTACTGAACCAGTGGAAACTTCAGCACAGAATGCAGCACAATAACAAGCAAAGTATCCTCCCAAAAGTTATGGGACACAACCTTTCCTGTTGCAACAATTATAATGGAATTACATCGAGAAATGACAATTAACTGTAAGTGATTTGGATAATTTTAATCAATCCCGAGGAACATCATCATGGAGTCAAAGATTATAGACAACACAAACAATGACCATGAATCTGGCAGCTCATCAAAAATATCACCTCGGGACGAAAGAAAACTCTGTAACGAATATTTACACAAAACAGCCGGGACGCTTTACTTACATTAGGGTTCCATGATGTGATGAAATAGCTTGTGGAGCAATTGTGATGTGAAGCAAGCACCAATATAGTTCATGAAGCTCAGTATTTATGGAATTCCATGGAAGAACAACAGTACTTAAGATTTTTATCAGTGCAACCTATGCATAGAATTGCATGACTTAGCTTAATCTAACTTCAGCACCTCATTTTGGTCTTGCACCCTCTGCCGTCTCTCGGCTCTGTCCCTCCTGGGTTTCTCCTCTTGTTGAGCTCCCAAAATCCAGGCTCATTGCTCACCTTCACTTATTTGTTCCTCTTTTCTCTCACCTGTGGAACCAACTTCCCCAGTCTATTCAGTCCCATTCCTCCCTTCAGGGCCTCAATACAGCTGTTCGTCACTTCCTCAGGTTATCCACATCTTTACTCATGATCTCTTCCACACCAAACAACCCCATTCCCAAGCACTCCCTCTTCGCGAAGGACACCTGATAGATCTTTAACCTCCGGACCTACTAACGTCGATAAACAGGACACCCAGTTTAATGTCCGTCCGAGGGACGGCACAAACATTGATGATTCACCCAGTCTGTGAAACACCGGGATGACAGTTTAGAGCTGGGTCGAGATTCAAACCCAGGCTTGACAGCTTAGAGGTGAGTGTGCGTATATTTAGATCTTCTTGTCAGCCCAAGTCTTGTTGTAACACACTGTTAAACAAACTGTAATTCGATGTTGTATTGATATGTTTAAAAAATATCTCGTTTGATATAATGCTCTTCTTCTGGTTGAATGTTAAGCTTTGCCTGCGTGCGGAGATTTTCAAACGCAACGTGGGAAGTGGCTGCTGGAAACGGGAGCCAGCCAAATGTGTGGATGCACAAATGCATGGGCAGACACCACGGTTTGCATTATATAAGAGATGACGATTCAGTGCTGATCCCTGTGGTACCCCACTTCCTGAAACTTCCCATCCAGACATCTTCCCACTATCATTCTTTGCTTCCTATCATTAAGCTCGTTTTCAATCCAGTTAGCTATACTCTACCAGCCATTCTGCAAGCCCAAATCTTAGCTAACAGCCTCGTATGTCGTATCTTATGAAATGCATTCTAAAAGTCCTGGTGTAACAACATCCACTGCACTTCCCTCATCCACCCAATCAGTTACTTTCCCTGGATTTCATGGAACTCCAATAAATAAACTCAAACTAACTGCCTTTAATTAGTTTACATCAATCTAAATGGTTCCCCATGTGATCCTGAATTAACATTTTCCCCACAATATGAGACTTTCAAATTGATGTATGAATGCCAGAGGCCTTTTGTGCATGTCGTGTGTGTGTGTGTGTGTGTGCTTTTTAAATTTTTTTTTTCAGTATTCTGCTCACCAGGCACTTTTAACATGCAATTGCAAGGGCGAAATATGTAATTAGGGTACCCTGTCATTCTGACAGGGAACCCTATTGTTTTTCTTCTGTTGATTTTTTTCCTTATTTTTTATTTTTTATTATTTATATTTTGCGGGTTCTTTCGCTTTAAAAATCATTTTCTCAGGAACGGTAAGTCCGATCGACACGAAATTTTCACCATAGTATGTATCGTTTTTGATAGCAAACTTAAGTGGTAATTGTGACGTCATAGGTCACGTGGTATGGGCGCCATCTTGAAAAAACCGAAAAACTTTGGACCTCTGTATCTCTGAAACTTTCTTGAGTAAAAATGTTTTCACTTCATCCATTTGAATAAGCTCCTCAATGGGAACAGGGGTGATTTTTCGTGAGGTCATCGGTCAAGAGGTGTGCCGGTCAAAATTCGTTAAGTACAACGCTGCATTGGAAAAATCTGAAATTTCTTGAGCCTCATCTGCACAACAATTCACCGTAGAAAAAAATATATTATGACGTCATAGGTCACTTGGTTCGGCAGCCATCTTGTTTTGGGATTTTTTTTTTTAATCTTCTTCTCCAGAACGGCCTAACAGATTGAGGCGAAACTTTACACACACATTCCTCATGAGGTCCTTTATCAAGTTTGTGAATTTCTTATTGATCGGTCATACGGTTTGGCGGCAATCTTCAATTTACCATAAACCTTCAAACATCTTCTCCAGAACGGCTGAACAGATTGAGGCGAAACTTTACACACACATTCCCCATGAGGTCCTTTATCGAGTTTGTTAATTTCTTATTGATTGGTCATACGGTTTGGTGGCCATCTTCAATTTACCGTAAACCTTCAAACATCTTCTTCTCCAGAACGGCTCATCAGATCAAGGGGAAACTTCACTAACGTATTGCCCACGAGTAGGGAATATAAGTTTGTTAATTTCTAATTGATAGGTCACATGGTTTGGCAGCCATGTTTGATTCAAGAACAATATTAAATATTGTTTTCTCTGGAACCACTTACCCGATCAAAGCGAAACTTTGTGACTGTCATCTGCAGAAAGTCCCATGTTGTATCAAAGGCAGATGTGTGGGTACCCGGTCATCACTGCCAGCAGTTATAAAGTGGCAGTTCCAGTTCGAATAGTTTTTTTTTTAAAATAACGAGCAGAAGCCCGTGGTAAAAGTACCACCATATTGTTACGGTTGTGGGGGTAGATGGAGGAATTTCAGAGCAAAGTTAGGATTGCAGAGAGTTGCTTGGTCTGTGGGCATGTAGGAGACATCTTGATGTAAATGAAGTAGGGAAACTGTGAGCTTAAGTGTTACTTGTTACCACATGGGAGGGGGGGGCGTGCTGTGTTAACCAGATCAGGATTAAGGGCAATTTCCCTCAGTATGTAATTTTTGGCAACTTCTTCCTGAACTTGGCACTCACAGCAAGGCAATTCCTGAAGTGAGTGCCAAGTTCAGTAAAAAATGTTTCAGGAAGATCACTTTCCTCATCCAACACCTTCAGAGCTTCATTGTCCTTTTCTCTTCGGGAGAGAGTGCGTAAGCTCGAAGCCGAGTTGGACAGCGATCACAGCTTCTGGGAGCATGTGCAGGCGAACACACTAACCCTGCAAGCTGAATTAGATGGGCTGCTTATGCAGCAAACCGAAAAAGCACAACTAGGGCTCACTCGAGCTAAGAAGAAAGAGCGAGCAAGTAACCAATGTGAAGAGGGAAGGTGAAAGAGAAACATGAAGAGTTGCACGAGGCCAAAACACATCTCAACTCATTCCAACTCTCATCGCAGGTGGCCGAGCAGACGAGCGTTATAACAGCCCAGGGTCAGATTCTGGGAATGAATGAGAGAAATTTGTGTCTGCCGGATCCTGGAAGAGGATGCAGGCATCGATCCTGCTGCCTCTCACAAGAAAGCTCATGGACACATTTCCTGTGGTTGACCTGGTTATTTGACATCTCCACAAAGAGAGTATACTTGAAGTCTACAAGTGTGTCCAAACATTAGCCATGTTAATCTACAATATCTTGGAATAATAGGCAAATTTAAAAAAGAAAGTATGGAATCCAGGGAGATTGGAAGGGTGTGAAGAAACTTAGAAGGGGTGGATGACACTCTTAGACCCGACCAACCTGCGACGACTTGCACTCTGGGTAAAGTGCCTTGATGCTTACTGTCCCAAGGGTTCAGTATTGCTAGAAATTGGGACAAGGGAAATTTGGAAGGGAGCGGGTGAGAGTGACTCAATGGTTGGTAGATGGATTGGTTTGGACACCAGAATTGTCTTGTGTTATGATGATATGCTAGGTGGTCATATTTTGGACCATTAGCTGTGTGTTAATCAGCTGTCGGGATTCTAACCTTGCTTGTAATTGTGTATTATTCAAACCTTGCTTTAAAATGTTGCTTTAAATGTATCATGCTGTTTTCACTATGTCTTTGATAACTCTTTATGGCTCTGCAGCTGCACAACAGCATGTCCTTGGGAAAACTGTGTATGCTGATATCCCACACATTCCTGTTCTTAGTCATCACCAGAGTTTCGCCTTTGCTATCAGCAGGTGCCAGTGTAGGGGTGTAGGAGTCTTAGAAAGTTATTAGTTTGCAAGATGAACTGTTGGGTTGCGAATCTGAGGATTGACTGATCCAACTTCCCTGAGGGCCCCTAGGGAGGGGGGAAAGAAGCCCACTGCCGCATTTATTTCTTTATTTCTTTATCCCTTAAGCACACACTTGTAGTCCACACCCATTTCTGCTTTTGTGTGATTATATATACAACTGTTTTGAAGTAAGAATCTCAATGTGGTCCGGGGGCACCTGACTGAAGGGCCTTTGGGCTGCATTCCGCATGCGTAGTGCCATCTTCTGAAATAAATCGTATCATTCGAAAACCCTCATTCGACTCTGTCATTACTCGGCCGAGTGAAGAGTCATAACAATTGGCGACGAGGATGCGATGCGACTGATGCTGGCGGTGTGGACGGCGGGACTCCACTTGGTGTACAGCGATCACAAGGGTTCAGCTAAAGGTACGTGGAAATTGCACGTATAGGGCACCTAAGACAGGGAGCCCTAGTTAGGTGAAAACTGTACACTTGGTGGGCAGTGCCCCGCTGGACGCAGCTCCAGGATCTGCTCGGATCAAGAACTGTAACGGTAAAACATATGAGGTGATTCGAATGCGGTTTGTTTGAAGGGCACAAAGAGGGCTGGCAGGCCGTATGTTAGAACCGGTAAGGGTCGAGGATAAAGGTATCCGTGTGAAATAAGGAGGAAACAGGTTGGAATCCTGTACCAAGAGAGGGAAGGTTAGAGGCCTTCATTGGGTTTGAGGCTATTAGGCGGCGGGTCGAAAGGGATCTCGGTCCCGGTGTAAAAGGAGAAACGATTTACAGCTATTAGGCGGCTGATTGAAAGGGATTTCGGTCCCGACGTAAAAGGAGAAACGATTTACAGCTATTAGGCGGTTGGTAAGATAAGAACAAAAGATGGGGAATAACTCTGCAAAGAACATAGAGTTACCCAAAGGAACAACACTTAAAGTTATCGGTGAAAGTGGAAAACACTGGAGAGCGTTTGCAGCATGGCTAACGGAGTCACAAAGTGAGACAGGACGTAAGCGATTAGATTCAGAGGGAATCTTGAACCAACGGGAAAAGAACACAAGGTTAATGAGCCAGGAGAAGGGCTGTTTGTAGAAGTTACCTGTTTGGATGTATTTGTGAATACAATGTGGTGGGGAAGGTTGAGTTTTGTGTTAGACGTAAGTTGAGTGTTCCAACCTGGAACTTGTATGTGTGGAACAACTTGTATGTTTGTATGGAGATAATGATGGGTCGTCATCGTCAATGTGAAGACTTTGGACGAGGTGAATTGCGCACACCAAATCTGGAGGAAGGACCATGATGACCGATTCTGCACGTGTTGTTAATTCAGTGATGGGAAAATGTCATTGAGAGAGTGTGTGTGTGTGTGTGTGTGTGTGTGTGTGTGTGTGTGTGTGTGTGTGTGTGTGTGTGTGTGTGTGTGTGTGTGTGTGTGAACTGGATGGGGAATTGAATAATTAAAACCACTTCAGCAGACAGTTTGTCAAATGGGATGTCAAATGGACCAACGTTCGGATTTTCTCATGGTCCGATAAACTCTGTATGCTGTTTTGGCTTTGAACACTGTACGTGATAAATGGATGGTCTCCACGGAGCATCATTTTGATTTCAAATTGAAATTCAGTTCTGTTTCCACTTTGCATGTTTCGTAAGGCTGATCGACGTTACGGGTTCGTTTTAACGTCAGTTTCAATTCTGGTTTCATTGTTGGGGTCATTAAGCATGTTTTATGCTTGACTTTCGTAAATCTGGGAAAAAACTTATTTTATGGGGTTTTGCGAGTCACGTGACGTGCCATAGGATTTAACAGGCGCGCCGAAAGCACGAAATCGTCCCGTCGAAGGACAGCTTATCGTGAGGGTTTACGAAATAGATTAGCACATTTTACAAAATGGGGACGCCCTTCATAGGATTCTGTAAAATTCCGATTTAAAACGAACGTATTTGAGATGTCGTCAAATATTTGTTCCGTGAGTTTGATGGTAAAAACCAACGCGCTGATAAGACGTATTGCTCATGTGAGTGCGTGATGACGTAATCACGCATGGGCCCAGCGCGCTTTGTCAAACTTGAAAGTGCAATTAACACCCTGCTGTGAATGTGCCTGCTTGTCGGAGCAATGTACAAGAATTTCTCGAGGCGGCTGATTTTGAATATGGTGGACAAACTAGATTTTAAAGAGATAGCTTTGTGGTAAAATTAATTAATAAGGACATTGACGTTTCAAAGGATCGCTCGATTTTGTGTTTCGAGGCGAGTGCACGCGCTATCGGAACATGGAAGCGACAATGCTTTGAAACAAGGCTGTAATATATATATGTTTGTTCCGGTTGTTGTTGTTGTTGTTGTTGTTGTTGTTGTTGTTGTTGTTGTTGTTGTTGTTGATTGGGCTTCGTGACCGGAAGAGGAAAAGAGAAAAAAAAAAGGAGACGCGGAAGAGGCGCAGGACCGAGGGATTTAGGATGGATGGTGTTGTGGTAATGAAGTGCCGTACTGTGATTAGCGGCAACGGAGATTGGGCGGATGTGGCAGCACTGTGTATGGGGGTCGGTGGCTAGTGATGACTCGTATGCCGCGTGCTCCGTGGAGGGTCGTGCTGGAACAGTAATGGTATGTAGTATACTGTATTAGGAATGGTGTACTCTGAGGAATGTAATTGGGATTAGAGTATGGAGTTTGCCTTCAGTATTATGTGTACAAGTTATTGTATTTTGTTATTCTTACCCTATGTATATTTATGTTGTTGTAGATATGCGTATGGGTTTTGTGAGAATAAAGCCGATCGAAAAGGTTTATTGTTGATTACTACAACAGATGGAAAGGAGGATTTAAATGCTTTGAACAAGGAACGGATTTTATTTAAAGTGGGTTTATCTTTTAGCCGCGTCTCGCGTAGTAAACGCCGGCTCTAAGAGAGTTCCGCGTTGTTCTTATTATTATTCTGGTGAAGACAAAACCTTTAGGACGTGGCTCTTGGACACATTTGTCCTAGTTTACATGTCAGACATCCAAGAACAAGGACGTTTGGTAGGCTACGCACTTATGAGGATAGCGGTGTTTTTGGGAAAAATTACGGGCGGGGCTCGTGCTGTTTGAACACGCAGCCATCGTGGGCCTTGACGAGGGAGCGTTTCGATTCTCTGCCTGTCAGGGTCGAGATGTTTGTCTGGAAGCGGACAGAAAAGCATGTCTGTTGTCTTTATATGAGCCTCTATCTGTCAGGATAAATTCATTGGATTTGGGAAGTATAAGCGGAATTAAAGGGATGTAGAGGAATGGTTGCTGAGCAACGACATCGATCTGGAAGGAATGGAATTGGCTTTGCACTGCACTCACTGTTGACTACGATGAAACAGGGCAGGATTATGAATACGTGGCCAAAGCACATAGAGATTACACCGTCAAACGCTCTCTGATGACAACCAACCGATGGATCGGGAAGGAAGGAGCGGCGGTGGAGGTGAAACAAGCCGCCAGAGAGCGCGAACTAATGAAGCACAGAGAAGGACTAACACCGTACATCTCAATGGCAGTTAGTAACGGACATAGTGCAGGGGAGTTAGGAAGAATGGTGAACAGATTGAGATGCGCCCCAGAACCACAAGATGGAGCAACGAACACCAGAACACTTTACTGGCCGTCAGACAAGGAGATGGATGGAAGGTATGCTTGCCTGATCAAAATCCACAGTAGTGTACAGTAAGGTCTCTGGCCTTCACGTCCACTCACCACGCACCCAGAGCAACTTCCAGTCCTGCAAGCTCTAGTCATGGTGGGAGCCTCGTACGGAGGTATCATTTAAAAATAATCTTTTACACAAATACTTGTCATTATGTTGCAGTTGACTGCAGTGTTCAGTGCAGTGGCATGCTGTAAACCTTGTAGTAACGGAGACAGTGACAGAACCTTTGACGACACAATATGCAACTCCTGGTACTGACACTACTCCTTTGTGGGGGGACCTATCACTAGGCAACACACTCAAGCCAAAGAAACCGTATACACCTCCGTGGCAAAGGGGGACGTCAGAAAATGCAGAAAAGACAGAAGTGGCTTGGCAGAACAAAACGCAAGACAAAACCCAGTGGGGGCACTTTGCACAAATAGGATTCATATGGGGTCAACACGCATCTCTAATTACCCAAGTTCCATGGGCCCCGAAAGAACCCTTTTGGAGTATAGTTGTGAAATCTTGTGAAAATACAGTAACCTCCCAGAGAAGAACACATTTCACTTATAGGTGTTTTCACCTATAAGGCTTGAAGCTCTCACGAGCGATCGAGTGGAACGCAAGGAGGGTTACGCAGGGTGGAGATCTATATTTCATGACTGGGGAGACTGGTTACTGTGCCTGGTAGGGGCAGCAATCCTAATCATCATGGGAATCATTTTTGGAGTATTTCTGATCAAACGTCTCATTTCCATTTGTCTAAAGAAATGCTGTGAAGCCTCACCCCTCACCCAGGCCATCATAATAATTAACAGCGAACTCATGGAGGAAGACCCCGAGGACCTCTGTATGGGGCCACAACCAGACCCGACCCCCACCAGCTGAGGAGCCAACAAGGTGTTCTGGCGGAGGGCGCCCTGGGGAAGACTCTTCCAGGTATTACTGATTACTCAACGAACTTTCAAGTGAAAAGGTAAGCCAAACATGGACTCATACATCTCACTACACACGAAGATACAGGAAGTTGTAACAAGAAAGAAAGGAAATCTACAAGTAAAATGCTGATGGAGGTTTATGATAGATGTGGCAGTGTTTTGACTAGCATATGCATAATCGTGGAAAATGGACAATACCAGATAGTGAAGGAATGTATGGAAAATACTTGTATGACCCTTATATGTAAATATGCATCTCATGAGACTCTTTTGTCTTCTAGCGCAAGTTGAGAAAGGAGCTTACACCATGCCTTGAGCGCTCACAGTGCTGCTCACCCATTAATACATTTGCATATTGTAAATATTATTGTTGTAATTAGTGTTGAGTATAATTGCCTAAATAATAATGTTGCTGTTAATATTGTATAGACTTGTAGTGCCTTTAATATTGTGTGGACTTAACATCAAATTTGTATATGACAACTTAATGGGAGACTTGTGGCAGTGGGCAAGATAAAAGGCAACAGAAGCTAACCTGAACCACCGGCAGTTGGGGACTTCTCATTTGGGGAATGTTGATGGCTATCCACGGCATTTGCAAATCCCGTTTGGCAGGCACGGGGCCTAGGGGTAGCTGCTACAGGAACCAAATAGGGGTCCACTCGGTTGGTGAGTATCAGGTGTGGCTGGGTATGGTCAAAATATGACCAAGGAGGGAAACTGTTATGATGATATGCTAGGTGGTCATATTTTGGACCATTAGCTGTGTGTTAATCAGCTGTCGGGATTCTAACCTTGCTTGTAATTGTGTATTATTCAAACCTTGCTTTAAAATGTTGCTTTAAATGTATCATGCTGTTTTCACTATGTCTTTGATAACTCTTTATGGCTCTGCAGCTGCACAACAGCATGTCCTTGGGAAAACTGTGTATGCTGATATCCCACACATTCCTGTTCTTAGTCATCACCAGAGTTTCGCCTTTGCTATCAGCAGGTGCCAGTGTAGGGGTGTAGGAGTCTTAGAAAGTTATTAGTTTGCAAGATGAACTGTTGGGTTGCGAATCTGAGGATTGACTGATCCAACTTCCCTGAGGGCCCCTAGGGAGGGGGGAAAGAAGCCCACTGCCGCATTTATTTCTTTATTTCTTTATCCCTTAAGCACACACTTGTAGTCCACACCCATTTCTGCTTTTGTGTGATTATATATACAACTGTTTTGAAGTAAGAATCTCAATGTGGTCCGGGGGCACCTGACTGAAGGGCCTTTGGGCTGCATTCCGCATGCGTAGTGCCATCTTCTGAAATAAATCGTATCATTCGAAAACCCTCATTCGACTCTGTCATTACTCGGCCGAGTGAAGAGTCATAACATCTTGTAGTGTTGATGTCTGTTATGTGTAGAGAATTGGGTTGTGTTTTGAGAATGAATACAGATTATAATATCTTCAATATTAAGCACTCTTTGAATATTTATCCCACACGCATGAAGTGAAAAGCGGGGTTAAGCAATCTATTCACTTTGTCTGTCTGTCCACAAGCATCAGTTTATGATTGAGGAACATCTTAATTTCAACTAATTCTTTTATTTTGAACACAAATTGGAAAACGAACCTGCAGTTTAGCAGTACTTCGCCTCTGAATTCGTCCCGATCACTTATGTGCAGAGAAGAGTGAGATAATATTTTTGCACTGTCTGCCTGCCTGGTGGTCAAAAAAAAATTGAAAATCATTCCAAACAGGAAACTTACTGTCTTTAAAGATGTTATAAAGGACACAAACAACAGGCATGAATAACGAATGTCATGTGTTTGATAATGTGGTGTAAAAGATGCTGCATCAACGAGGTAAACTTCCAGAAGAAAATTTCTACAACCTCTAAATCTTTATTTTATTTCCATTGAATTATATACTTGTACATAGAAGAACACAAATCACCTTATTGGCACTTTCAAAAACCTTCTGTTGATCAGTACTTGGACAAAATATTATGGCATTTTATGTCATCTCGACCAATCAAATTTTCCGCTTCAGACCCCGCCCATGTCCTTTTTTCTCAAGACTGCGGGGTGAGGTGTTCCATGAACTCTGTAGTCTTTCCTGCCCTGATTACTTCATCAACTTCATGATGAAT
Source organism: Eptatretus burgeri (assembly GCF_056783735.1). NCBI lineage: Eukaryota > Metazoa > Chordata > Myxini > Myxiniformes > Myxinidae > Eptatretus > Eptatretus burgeri. The sequence continues at coordinate 72,038,391 of NC_140968.1, forward strand.
TCAACTTCATCACTGTATTCTGGAGAATGAAAACCATAATTCCTGGCACTACCAGCTTGAAGGATATGACTACAGCATTACTATCACTGCCAGTATTACTTAGCAGATGATAGTCCATTAACAACATGTAACAGCGGTCCTATAGAAACCCATTAAACGTTTGTGCATGCCCTTGATAACATTCTGATCAATACATGTTCCATCCATTGCCTTTTCCTGAGTTCAGCAGGAACGATTTCCATGACTCCTTTCGAGGAGGTCCATAAAAGTTACGACGCCATCCTCAGTGGAGAGGAATCTCGA
>NC_140968.1:72051193-72096193 GCF_056783735.1 Eptatretus burgeri
TAGAGCAGTGCTACAATCGGCCTGCCAAAGTGAGTGGGGGGATAATTGGGGTCACCAGAAAGAAGGAAGCAGTAGCTCTGTGGGGAATTATCAAGCATAAAAAAGACCAGTACGTTGACCTCATGAAGATGAAGGATGATGTCAAAGGAGAACTCTCACTTCACCATGACTTCAACCCAAGTACTGCAACTAAGATAGTTGGGATGGTGCAAGACATAGAGGAGTATCTCCTGAAGGTATGCAGTCCTCTACAAGACCAGGTAGCACTGAAGAATGTTCTCACTGGAGAAATTGTGACCAATGTAAATGTAGACAAGTTGTTGTGCTGTATCAAGGAGGGCAGCACTGCTTGTGCTAATTTTATCGATGATCGACTCAGAAATTGGTCGATATCGATACACTCAACTATTAGCAAAATCAAGTTTACATCCCCTAATACCACCTTGAAATTGGCTCCCAAAGCAGACATCAAAGATGAGATGATCAAAGCCCTCATGTTTATTGAGTATGGGAGTCACCGGGGGTTCACTGTTGAGGAGCTACTCAAGCATGAGATCACCAACTCTGCATTCTTCTTGGTTGACGAAGATGGTTACTTGACGAAGAGTACCAAATCACAACTTGGGACTGAGCTGCTGAAGTTGTGCCCACTAATAGATATAATAGGGGCAGAAACCTCCCCACAAACCCACGCCATCATTATCGACTTCATGGCCTTGGTGAGAAAGGTCCCCTTAAAGAAGCTTGATCCGTCCGTCAAGACATTCCATGACTTTGCTATTGCCTTGACATCTATGGTCACCAAAGCTGGGCACAACTGTGATGAGATCCTTATCATTTTTGATGCTTACAGAGAGGACAGCATCAAGAATGGAGAGGGGGGGAGAAGAAGAAAGTCAAAAGAAATGGTTGTCATTGATGTGATATCACCAAACCAAAATGTTCCAGTGGTATTAGAGAACTTTTGGTCATCTTCCATCAGCAAAACTGCTTTCCAGGCATTCTATGTTGAGTGGCTCACCACCAATTACCATGGAACCAAACCTCTATACCTCAGTATATCACCACAGGCATGGATGGTGTCAGCTGGGTGTGCTTCTCCATTCCCTCGGCTCAACTGCACACACGAGGAAGCTGATGACAGGATGATGTTCCATGTGCAGGACATTCTAAGTCACCGGTCAGGACCTACATCCATGACGCTGTCATCTGGTGACACAGATGTCTTTTTGTGCCTGTAATACCACATCACAGTCAATTGGAGAGATCTTGGCCTCCAAGAGCTTTGGCTCGTCCGCAACTCAGGAGTGAAAAGATCAATATTACCACTCCACGATATGTGCATAGCACTTGGAGACGAGCTCACAAAGTGTCTCCCAGCACTCCATGTGCTGACTGGGTGCGATACAACCAGCAAGATATCAACTAAACTTGCAGCCCGGAATGCTGTCTGCAAACCAGGAAATTCCTCTCTGATCCTGAATTTTGACTGTCCCCAGCTTGCAGAAAGTGCAATGCATAAGGCAGAGACATTCTTGGTCAAGTGTCTCAAACCATCAACAGACCTGGAGACATTTGACGACCTGCGTCTCACTGCATTTGAAAGCAATGCCCTCAAGATGGACTTTGAGAGAACCACTTGCACCTCAACTAATGTAAGGAAACATATTGTGACGTCCACGGGACTTGAACAGTCCCGCCAACGTAGAACGAGCCGAAACGATGGAGGCGGTTTATTTATTTATAACCTAAATATGGCGGTTCTAATCGCTCTATCGCAAACGGGACGAGGAAGGTGGCACGAGTCACTTTTCACTGAGTTGATAACGTTTATTTTTCTAACCAGAAATAAAGACTCGGCAAGAAGAGGGATCCGGGGCGATTTGACGGGATGGTGGTGTGGGTTCGGGCGTGGGGAAAACACAAACAATTCCAATGGATGTACAAATCTCAAACCCTCGAAGGCGCCAGGTACACACACACACACACACACACACACACACACACACACACACACACACACACACACACACACACACACACACACACACACACACACACACACACACACACACACACACACACACACAACGTAGCAGGTCCTGGTGGTCAGGCTGGCCCATGGTGCGGACGCAACAGTCCCTGGATTGGCGCCGGACGAGCTGGCGTTGCGCCCGTCAGGGGCAGGAGACACCGTGGTACTGTCGACCACCTGGTGTCGGCCCAAGTCCGCTCACAGCCGCCAGGGAACCAGTTCTGGCGCCAAGTTGCGAGCAGGAGAGGGAGGCAGGTCCGCCCGCCGTTCGACCCCGTACTCAGAGCCAGCAGAACCCCAGAGCCAACCGAGCTGAGGCACGAAGCACAGCAGGGCCTCGAGACACGATGAAAACCAGGATCGAATCATCGCAACAACAAAGCACGCTCCCAGCACAACAGCCTCCACCAAAACGGTTTTTTTGTACCGATCTTCTTCCTCTTCGCCTTTTCCCCGAACAGAGCCTTTTTATCCTCGAGTCCTCGTCACTTCCAATCGAGCCGTTTTTATTGGCCCTCCGTCGTCGCCTTCCGCCAATCGTGATCACGGGGCGGAGCCATCCGCAGCACTGTCCTGTGACGTCACGGCAAGCCTCCAGGGAATTCTAAAAGGGTTTACGCAGACACACTTACCCTATCCCGTCTCCCTGTCTAATTACGTTACAATTATCATTTCCCCCTTAAAGAAATGGACATTTACTAGACAACTTATCACCACTGAATTGCTACTTATTACATCGAGATCCTGGTAAACTCGAACAGCATGGCATACCTAATTAAACATCCTAATTACCCTTTGAATGCATAGCCCCCCTCAAACGTAACACTGCCCCCTCCTCTGGTACCGCAGCTCCTGCAAGGTATATCACAGGCGCTACCGTTCCAGCCTTAACACTTACTGACTCACACCTATTTAACCTAACGAAATAAAGTAGGAGGGGCAATGGGCAGCGAGTCGCAGCTAACTTACCTATCCTGCTTAATGTACTATCCCCTTCTGGCCTTATCCTCGCCTAAACAATCATTCATTTTTTTATTTTTTTTATTTTATCACATGAGAGCACTGTGCGAAGTTGCACTCCATCCTCTGGATCATCGCTCTTGCCCAACACTCTTCCAGTGATCTGGGGAGGGGAAGCAAAAGGTTCCACAAAAACACAACACTTATACTTTACATTCCTACTCTTAGCCTTAACGACACTATTCACGGAATATTTACACTTGACCATGTCCCCCAGTGGATGCTAATAGACCCAGCGTTACCTGGGGAGCCAATTTTCAAATTTGCTTGCCCCAAAATTATGCGGACATCATGCCCTTGCTGCACATGTCAAGTTGTGCGGGATCGAGTGGGACTCACACATCTTCACAACACTCACACCATGGTCATCATCACATTTCTAGGTCATGGTCCCCATTTTAATGATGCAGGCTGAATCCCGTCATGGCCGTGGGGTGGGTTACCACAAGATGATGGGGGCATCTCAGGTGCAACCATGCCCACAGGTAAGCTTTAGTCCAACCCAGACGTTTCTCCGCCCCGCTCCCTTTGATTCCCACCCCCCCTGGTAGCCATCAGCTCTAATCCTGTACAACACACTGGAAGGGGTCTCACTGGCTCCTCTGGCCTTCCTGGGTCGCCAAGGTCCTACCCGCCTTGGTCGCCCAACCAGACCCTCTCCCAGTTCCCTCCAGACACTGTCACCATTAGCCACCAGGGGTGAATCTCCTTGAAGGGGGTCGCAATTCACACTCACCGTGAGCCTCAGCAATCCCTGTGGACAAGCACATCATCCCCACCCACAAAACCCACATGACTCCCCCACCCCATCGGCCGTACATGTGACACCTGCATTTCTAACACTTCATCGACCATGACCTTCCCTGTTACTACACCATGTCCAATAAAAAAATCAATGTGTGCACCATACATTTCACTTCTTAACTTGAAGCAACTCACACAGCACTTCTCCTCACCTGATCCACACACCAGCCATTGGACAGCCACTCGTGCCCGCTTTGTTACCAATTACCCATTGTCCCTATTGTCACTCCAAAACCCAGCAGAACTTACAAACCCATGCCAATTTTTCCACAATTCACTTTTTTTTCACCAAAGGAGGGCACTTCGCCACAATCTCAGCAGCCGAGCATGGCCGTATATGCTCAGCCCGATCTAGTCTCCCCGACCCCCGACAGTGATTTCCGGACCCGACCTATTAAAGGGCATCTCGGATAGACCTGGCGGTTCAGCAGGAGGATTCATCCTCTCCAGGCTTGAAAGTCTATTGGAGGGTCCCTCCATCGCCGGGTACCGGCAATATCGTTGCACGTGTCCTCTTCGCCCGCACCGGAAACAACTCCCCATAAAAGGCCCCCGTGGGTATCGGTGTAATGTCTCTTCCGGTTCCGGACCCCCTCGGCCATAATCAAATTGCTCTATTGGCTGGGCTGGACCCCGCCGCTTTGGCGCACCAACTACCGAATTACCCCTTATCAAACTTGACAGTTTCTGGCAAATTTCCTGCAACATTTTGGTAATGCCAATTTCTCCCAGCCCCCCTCCCTGATCCTGAATCTCCGCCTGTCGGATCGTCACCGATGGCCTCTTGGGCACCTGACCCGGCCGACTCCACGAGGCCAGCCTGGCCGCGCACTCGGCCGCTCGGTGCACGGTGGGTGGATCCTGTAGCTCCACCAGCGCTCGGACCTCAGGGTCAGGAAGAGCAGCTAAAAATTTCTCTAGTGCCAGTCTGTCCCATGCCTCCACTGTAAGGTCCCGATACGCGATCCTGACTGATTGGTAAATGTCCTGTGCCAGCTCCTGCACTGTCTCACCCAGCTTTAACCTGCGGTGCTGGAGCTGGGCCCGCACCAGATCACAGTTCGCTGCAAACCCAAACCGACGGCTCAACGACTCGCAAATGTGGGAGCTGGTCAACATCCCTCCGCGATCACGTTTAACACATCTGCGGCTGGTCCCGCAACGTTGCCACCAAATTCCCTGTACGTTCCCGCTCATTCCACCCGTTTAGTCGGGAAATGCACTCAAATTGCATCAGAAAAGCTTCAACGCTCCCTGACCCGTCAAAATTTACCAGGGGGATCACTTTCCCGGTGGCCCACTTCCCAGTTTCTCCTTTGTTCGAATCCAGCCCAGGGATCAAACACCCTTGTGGCTGCGTATCCAATTCCGGAGCCCACTGTGGCCAAAGATGTTTTGTGGTGAGGGTCTCATGGGTCAATTTTGCCTCCTGTTTCAAACGTTGAATGGACCGATTCACCTCTTCCCGCAGGATCTTCTGGGCCTGCACAACCTCCTCCAAGGCTCCGTCGCGAGTTTGTAGCTGCTCCTCAACCAACCCGGACACTCTACTTACAAAAGACGGCTCTACCAGGCCTTTATCCAAGACTTCATCTTGGCTCATAATTTTATCTTGTTCGTCCAAACGAGCCTCCAATTCTTTTACCTCCTCCGCCAAATTCATCCCTTGCTTCCTCAGCTCTCCCCACTCTTCTACTTGCATCTGCATACGAGCATCCACACAGGCACGATGACGTTCCAGGCTTTCATCCACTTTATCAACCCGAATGTTTGTTGCATCAATTTTATCTTCCAATTTTTTCCGTATATTTTCCCCCTCCAATGTAATTTCTCCCTTTGTTTCCTCCAATCTATCCTCGAATTTACTTTGTATTTCCCCCAATTGAATATCCACACACTCCTGCATCTCAGTTTTCATTTTCTCCATCTTTTCCCCCAATTCATCCCTCATTAAATCAATCCGTGCACCCAACTGTTCCCCCATTACCCCCAATTGATCTGTCATTTCTGCCATTTGTGCCGTCATGTCTGCCCTCTGTGCCGTCATGTCTGCCCTCTGTGTCACGAATTGATTTGCCATTTGTACCATCATGTCCGCTATTAAACGTTCCAACAGTGTCTGGATCGTCATCGCACCGGTTTCCGGCGCTGCCGGCTCCATTACGGGCAATGAAGCACGGTCCACGCTCGGAATGGGGGAGGTTCCAACCCTACCCCCGTCTCTCCCTTCTTCCCCTGACTCGCTGCCAGACACGTGGCCTTCATCCTCAAACATCTGCACATCCGCCATGGTGCAGAAGTCCCGTTTGCCGCCAATTAATTTAAATTTGAAAAATCCCGGCAAAATTTTTCCGCGCTCGCGCGCTTTTCTGTGGTAATTTTATATTCCAATTCGTGGCGAGATTTTAATCTTGGTATATTCTCCCGATACCAAATATAATTTAGAGGGGTTCGAACATCCCACTTCTGACACCAATGTGACGTCCACGGGACTTGAACAGTCCCGCCAACGTAGAACGAGCCGAAACGATGGAGGCGGTTTATTTATTTATAACCCAAAGATGGCGGTTTTAATCGCTCTACCGCAAACGGGACGAGGAAGGTGGCACGAGTCACTTTTCACTGAGTTGATAACGTTTATTTCTCTAACCAGAAATAACAAGACTCGGCAAGAAGAGGGATCCGGGGCGATTCGACGGGATGGTGGTGTGGGTTCGGGCGTGGGGAAAACACAAACTATTCCAATGGATGTACAAATCTCAAACCCTCTAAGGTGCCAGGTACACACACATACGCACTCACACACACACACACACACACACACACACACACACACACACACACACACACACACACACACACACACACACAAACACACACACACACACACACACACACACAAAATGTAGCTGGTCCAGGTGGTCAGGCTGGCCCGTGGTGCGGACGCAACAGTCCCTGGATTGGCGCTGGACGAGCTGGCGTTGCGCTCATCAGGGGCAGGAGACACCGTGGTGCTGTCGACCTCCTGGTGTCGGCCCAAGTCCGCTCACAGCCGCCAGGGAACCAGTTCTGGCGCCAAGTTGCAAGGAGGAGAGGGAGGCAGGTCCGCCCGCCGTTCGACCCCGTACTCAGAGCCAGCAGAACCCCAGAGCCAACCGAGCTGAGGCACGAAGCACAGCAGGGCCTCGAGACACGATGAAAACCAGGATCGAATCATCGCAACAACAAAGCACGCTCCCAGCACAACAGCCTCCACCAAAACGGTTTTTTTGTACCGATCTTCTTCCTCTTCGCCTTTTCCCCGAACAGAGCCTTTTTATCCTCGAGTCCTCGTCACTTCCAATCGAGCCGTTTTTATTGGCCCTCCGTCGTCGCCTTCCACCAATCGTGATCACGGGGCGGAGCCATCCGCAGCACTGTCCTGTGACATCACGGCAAGCCTCCAGGGAATTCTAAAAGGGTTTACGCAGACACACTTACCCTATCCTGTCTCCCTGTCTAATTACGTGACAATTATCATTTCCCCCTTAAAGAAATGGACATTTACTAGACAACTTATCACCACTGAATTGCTACTTATTACATCGAGATCCTGGTAAACTCGAACGTCATGGCATACCTAATTAAACATCCTAATTACCCTTTGAATGCATACCCCCCCTCATACATAACAATATCCATAGAGGCTATTATCAACAGCAGCTGTGGGTCCAAGCCCCATTTAGAGATGCCACCCTGATTATGAATGCTGAGTCTTATGGGTTTGTAAGAAGAGGCAGTTTATTTGTTCCTGAGATTGTGATCTCCAAACCCAAAGGCCTGCTAAATCCCTGCACATGTGGCAAGTGTGCTCGCAAAAATGGGTGTTCCTGCAGGGTAGCTGGGATCAAGTGTTGCAAGTACTGCAAATGCAAGGGAGGTGATTGTTGTAAAAACCCTATCACTGAATGAACACTGCTCATCATCCTCATACCTGGACTCTGTTGTGTTACTCTTCATGTTCCTGACCCTGGTTTACGTGACACATAAACAGTATTAATGTGGTTTAAAAAATTATTTCTTTTTAAAAAATCCCTTGTATTGTTCAAATTCCAAATTGTCAGTTCAACTCTAGAAGATGACACAAATCTTCTAACTTTGCTCTAAGTCCGGAAAGTTTGTTAATAAATATATGGCAATTCCAGTATGTATGGTAATTAGTATGGTAAATAAAACTGTTTTTAGCCATTTTCTCATAAAAAATATCAAATTGGAAATTTTACACTCTTCTATGACCCCCCCCCCTAAATAAATAACTAAATAAATAACTAAATAAACATGGCCATTCTGAACATTTTGAGCACCTCAGAAAATCTGTAGCTCCAACGGTTTAGAAGATACAGCTATGTCAGAAGTAGCACTTTCGATGAAAAAGGGTGTGGTCATTTTAAAAAGGGCGTGGTCATTTTCGGGCTGTTCGTCCCGGATAGAGATTTTGGCACACATCCCAAGTTGTTCCTTGGGGTCATATTAGCCTAAAACAGTTGAGTTATCCTCTCCTAAATTAAGTGCATACATGTCTAAGCCAGGTCCTCGACTATGCTCTGTGCCCTCGTTTATTATAAATAAATTATTGTAAAAATGTTCCCTGTTCGTTTCCGTCCTTTCTTGCATTGGTCCAGCATGTTCGGATCTGAGTTTTAGCCGGGTCTTTGTTCCCGTTAATTTGCTCATCCAAGCCGGCACAGTTTTTGTAGTTCCACTTGACTGCACCCGAACCGGAGTTGGTAGTCGGAAGTTGGAACTCTACCGCTGTCGGTAGAGTGACCCGGTTTAAGCAAGACGTGCTGAGGGCGTGCTTCCCCGGTAGACGACATCGCGGAGTTAATTAGGTAAATTGGATCGAGACAAGAAGAACCTACGCTACGCGGTGGAGGTATTGGCGTTCCACGGTCGGTTCAGCGACCCGTTGGCTCACGGAATTATCCGGAACGACTGCCTACAATTCCAGGGAGTCTGGTGGGAGACGACCTAACCTTCCCCCACCTCGTGGTCGTTCTCGCCACTGATCCCCGGCCCACAACAATATATATCTTTGGTTCAAGCGCTAAGGACTGAAGTGTTTACAGACTCACTGACTGACTGACTCATCGACGGACACTGCTCGATTGCATAAGCTCACCGCACTGAAGTCCAGGTGAGCTAAAAATGTCAAAAAATATCTCTTGACGGAAATCCGTAAAATAATTGTGGTGTTTTATTGTGATGTCATTCCCACCTTGTCATTCCTTCCTGCCTTGTTTGGTTATTTTTTGGCGATTCCATATCGACATTTTTTTTTCTGACGTGTAACTGTTGGATTGGTAATTCGCATGGAGAGCATTCCATCAAAAGTGCATCATCCCTTGGAGGAACATCAAGCTGGGCACCCATCTGTCAGCATTGATTCGTAGATGCAAAAGATCTCAAGGTATCTTTCAACAAATAATATGTTATTGTCAGCATCCTGCGGGTACCCCTGGATACATTCCAAATTCAGCCCTCACCTATAGGGAGCTCTTTCTCACCTTACATTGCATACAGCTTTGGTCAGAATATCTCAGAAAGGACATCTCAGAAGGTTCAACGTCTGCTGGCTATTAGATTGATTCCGGGCCTAGCTAGACTATGCTCTGAGGAGTGGCTGAATTAGACAAGATTTATACATTAGAAAGTAGGCAGGTATGAGGGGTTTATGCCTGGTGTTGGCTTAATGGTTAGGGTGGTGGGCTTGGGATCCAAGGATCCTGAGTTCAAATCCCACTCGGCCGTTGAATTAATACCAGGTGGGGTTGACTCTGCCTGTCATCCTTCTGAGGTCGGCAAAATGAGCGCCAGCTTGCTGGTATGGCGACCGGTCCAGGATTGTGTTCAATAGCCAAGGAGACTGCTTCGGCAGCACCAATGCTCTGCACAGAGTATGGTCCCAATGGATGAGGGGATTTGCATCAGCAGCAAAGTTGTGTTCCCAAGAAATTCCACTTCCTGTAGCCTGAACATGTAATTGACTCCTGGTGAAAAATACATATGATACAATCAGAGGTGAGTAGACAACAAACAAACAAATACAGCACATTTATGTTGCATTTGAACCTGGGTTCCAAGTATAATCGCTATTGTGTGCAGTCTGTGGCTGCTGGTTGTCATTTTTGATGGGCACGGCTGTGCCACTGATGCAGTGCCCTATATCAGAAGTACACTGGTACTCATTTCACTGACCTCGGAAGGATGACAGGCTGAGTCAACCCCACCTGATGTTAATTCAAAGGATGACGGGCTCAAACTCAAAACCCTAACATCTTAGGTCAGCCACTTTAACTGTAAAGCCAACACCAGGCTTTCCAAGTATAATGAGCCATCAGTTCAGCTGGCAATGCTAAACAAGTCGATAATTAATTGAAATTAGCATGGATTTGTAAAATTTGATAAGTTTTTGGCTTGAATAGTTATCCTTTTAATCCATTGGATGGGTGAAAATAATTTGAAAGAAAGCCACAATGCACGGCATACGAGGGCATCCAAAATGAAATTTCATGCATTTCCTTTTCTTGCATGTTTCCAGTCCATGATGTTGTCATTTCCAACCACATGCACAATATCTAGTTTTGGACTTGCGTTTGCCGACAACAACCTCCTCCATCTCTATCTCGGATGTTTTCATAACCTCTTCTGTTTCACTTTACATAACTATATCATAGCATTCCTCAATAGTAGTAAAGTATAATGTTAAGTTTTGAACCATTATCGTGAGCATTCACTGATATAATGGCTACCAAAGGAAATTACCATCACATGTGTAGAGTCTGTTTTAATGTACCGTGACAAAAAGCCACAGAGTTGTGGTCATGCAAGAAAAAACTGTGTGCAAAGCCCAGTGAAGGATCTCACCCGTGGGCAGACCCAAACATCTTCGGCATATTTATTTACAATGAAGGTGATGTTGTTTCCAACTGTTGAAAAGAAAGGTATTCGAACAAATTTAAAGTAATGTAGGAAATGTTTTTTGATGGCAAATTGTTCAGGAAATGAATTTCACTTTAATTAATTTCCTCCGGTGCCACTTGGTCACAATGAAGAGTTGAGTGCATCCCAATGTGCATCTGCTTCAAATTTATTTTCTTTCAAGCTGCATCTTTTCCATTTCCTGACCTTAAATAAACCGCTATTCTTCATTATTATATTTGTACTGGTATTTTGGAAACAGTTACAATATTTTTTACTTAATTTCTCCCAAACATTTCGTTTTATACACGGCCATATTTAATCATGAGTATTGCATGTATATTCACATTTTTTTGACTTTAATGATTATTTGTCAACCCTTCATATGTTGTTGGTTGTATTGTCCTTGTGTGCTTCCTCAATACAACATACTGTTTTGGATTTCAGAATCGGATCCGACAAATGCACACAACATCCAGGTCCTCAGACAGTTAGTTCCATAAATGCATGTTCAGAATAGACCCATCCCCTTGTCTGGTGGGATTCTAACTCTTTGATGCATTGGAGAAGGGTAAAGAATAGGTTCCCTTTCTTTCTTATGGGATAACCTTTTCCTCTTTATGACACATTCATGCACGCGAAAGATAGCCGTTAGCCTAACGTGGAGTCATTCTATTCCCTTTCCATCAGGTCGCATTGGCTTAGAAATGGACGATTTATTTACACTTTTGACTTGCAGGACATTTGATTAAACGCACCACAAGCTTTTCCTGAACAATTATTCTGACGGTCAGACATGGTTGTGGATCATTTACCTCATATCAGGCATCCACCTTTTTCCATTGACATTCGACACCCACCTCTTTTTCATCGATGTTTGACATCCACCTTTTTCCATCGACGTTTGGCGCCCCGTTCGGCAGCTCTATGGATGCTGGCTGGCTCTTATTCGTGTCAGGCTGAACGGGGAGGTGATGGTTGCCATTGACGTTTTGTGAGCGCTTCACGTTTTCGCTCGGTAATTCCGGAAAATGGCTACTGTTTGGCGTTCGTCCAGTTCCCCGAACATGGCATCATGAGCCAGGCCTGTGTGAATTTGGAGTTGCATTCTGTTCGATGGTGGGGAAGGAATGATCGTGGGGTTGACGGTTGGAGGTCACATGCAGCGATGCCCTCATAGGCAAGCTGGATTTGGCTGGTCTGCTTGAGGCTCCACCCACACTGGTTGCCAATATATAAAGGAGAGGACCACCTTCATAACAGTTGGTGATAGCTCCTGACCATTGGTTACGGTTGGTGAGAGCTCCTGACGGTTGCTGATAGCTCCTGATGGTTCCTTACAGCTCCTGACTATTGCTTACAGCTCCTGCCCATTGGTTACAGCTCCATACAGCTCCTGACCATTGGTGATGTTTGGACCGTTCCTGCTGGTTCTGCTCGATACCTGGCTCTTGGCATACCTGATTCTTGGCGTCCCTGGGGGTGACGATGTGATGTCGATTGGTGTTCGAGCCTGTTTGCAGGTGGGTGCATGGCGAGGCATGGACCAAGGCACGCACACACATTTTGGGTCATTTTATTAGATGTATGACGACTTCTGCCTTGCTAAGCTGAGACCGGATTTCTTTTCCCCTTGAATGATCTGCTGGGTACCCTTGTCTCGTGTTTAATTGTTAAGTTAGGCATAGTGATAAGCATCTGCTCTTTGTCTATTTTTCTATAACTGCTTATTGAATTCTTTATTTGTTTGAGATTATTTTGATTGATTTGAATTCATACAATTTCACCACAAGGAAATAAAAAGTTCTTCAGTTTATTTATTTTTTCCTCATTTATAAATTCCGTGTTGACGTTTCAACCTGTCCGTGTTTGTCATTTCCTTCCATTGATCCACTATTGTCTGAACAAAGATGGATTGGGAGGTAATTCCCAAACGAATTAACCTGTCATAATCGGCGTGTAGCAGCAGTAAACGCTCGGCCACTTTACTTAAGATCTAATCAAGATAACATTGGTGCATCGCCGACGGCATATTCCCCGGTCAGGTCACGTGACCTCCAGTTAAATGGCAAATTAGATGGTGGACACCGGAACTCGTTGTTAACTGATTGGCATTCGTGGTTGTGAAGCAACCCACCGCACCACAAAGTTAATTGTGAGCGGTGGCCCAGGTCCGGTTATTCCGAGGAGAAATGGGGATTAACTCCCTCATAATATACTTGGTAATCGCGGTCATAACAATACTTGATATATATTTCCACATATATTTTTTATAGATAGTATACAAAAAGGCTCGTGGGAGAGCCAGAACAAGTACACTGAATGGGTCAGGACACAACAAAACAAAAGGGAAATTTGAAAGAGGAGGGAACACCAACAACAAAACGTTGACTCAGAATCAAAAGGTTCTAACTAATAAAGGTTCAATTGTCAGATCGAACCTTTTGATTCTATGGCGACAAAAAGTTGAAAGCCAAGATAGAGGCAAACTTGGACAAACAGTGGGTGTGGGGAGGAAATGGGAGCAGGAGAGGAGATATGGACAAGATGGATACAGAAGAAAACACTCACGAGGGAGAACTGGAAATTTGGAAGGAGGAGAGCTTGGGGTGGTGTGAGGGGGGTTTTTTTTGGGGGGGGGTTATCGAGGGTGGAAAAGATCATGGTTTTGGATTGGGGATGATCTGAGATGGTGGGGAACAGCTGTCGTTAAGACCTGGAGGGAAGAATAACATTGAAGAGAATGTGGAAATTGGTTCCACAGGTGGGAAAAAAAAAGAGAAAGAAATGAGTGGAGGTTGGCATTGATTCTGGATTTAGATAGTTTCACCAAAAGGGGGTTGATGACGGACCATGTGTGCCCTGAAGAAACCTGGGAGATGGGGAGCAAATCACAGAAAGAGCAGAGGTTGCAATGCCAGAAAGGAGGTGGTAGAAGACGTAGAGACCACCAACCTCTCTGCAGTGGTGAATGATAAGCCCATAGAGTCATCTTCATCATGGGACATTCCAATAATCTTGAAGGTCTTGATTTCCACAGCATCAAGCTGAGCAAGATATGAGGCAGGGGAGCCAGCTTTGAGGGGAGAGCAGTACTCCATCAAGTTGAATATGAAAGCCTTGTAGGTGAATAGGAGTTCAGGTGTGCCAAGGAAAGACTGTAGAACGGAGGGTGCCCAATCGGGGTTGGCTTTGAAGGCCAACTTTGAAAGGTTGTTTGCCCAAGAAAGATCATAGCTGATAGTGAGACCCAGGAGTATGAATGACAACTTCTTAAAGAGGATTGTTGAGAAAGTATATTGGGGGGGGGGGAGTTGTTAGATAGTCCCTTTGCAGATAGATAGTGAGGTTTGTCAGGATTGGAAGACATTTCAAGTATTTGAGCAGCTTGTCACTGGAGTCTGGTGGTTAGTAATTTGGTCACATTGAATCCACATTTCCCATGCGGACAAACCGTGGGATCTTATTTGAGAGTTTAATCGGGCAGTAGCTATGGGAAGCTGGACAAGTGAGACCTTATTTCCTAATGAGTCTTGGTGTGGGAGTTTGGTTTCCAATTCCTGCACAGCTTTCTCAGCGACAGGATTCTTTCTCGGTGAGATTTTTGGTGCGACCAAGTTCTGGGGAGATGCGGTGATCTTTCAGAAGCTTGTCATTAGTGAGAGACTTGAATGTGGGAGTGGGATCAGTCCAGATGAAAGCTGGTGGTCCATCTATGGGTCGAAGTTCAATGATGAGACAGAGCACGCAGAGGCAGAAGGATGGAAAATATTTCTTTCTTTTAAAAACATTTCAAGGTTTATTTATAAAGAGTACCAATACGGGGAGAAAGGTGGATGGGATGTGCAAAATGGAACAAACAAAGCGAGTGAACAGACACAAGCAGGGAGAAGAGAATATGCAACTTTTGTGCAGGGAAATAATACAATCTAACCCCCTAAATGACACCTCACAACACATTCATACTGATAATGGGGCAGGCAGGGGCTTGTATTGGCACTGGCTGTTTGAAATGCCATGGTGATGAGCAACTCGGGCCACGAAGGCGAGAATCAGCGATGAGCGATGTAAGTAAGTATGGAAGAGACGCAATGTGGTGCAGATTCAAGAGTGACGATCCCCAGAGGTCAAGGCTGGTATCTCCTGCGCAGCACCAATCACACTCCTAGACTCCGTATTTTCCACTGGGCATCTCCACGAGGGGTCCTCTGGCCCACCCTCCGTACACAGTGGGTCGTCATTGGCCACTACTTGCGGTGAGCTGTGCCACACTCTGGGCTGTCCCAATGATTTCCCCATCATGGGCATGCCAGGTTTGGTTGATGAAGGCATATATCTTGTACGCGTATACTGTACATGTGCATTGCGCCTCAGCACTCACAACTGTCAGGTTGGGGGTGGCCACTCTTCAGAAAACACACCACGTCCAAGCAGCAGGCACCAATCTTAGCAACGTGGCTACGTGTTAAAACTTTATTCAACCCATTAACATTCATCCTGGGGGAAACTTGGCCCTTGATCAGTAGCCCCACATACGTCCCGACCCAACAAAAATAATTTGCCAGGAAACTTGGATGATTTAAACTTCGTCAATAATTGTAAATTACATCATAACTTCTCTTTTTTAAAAGAAAACATGAAAGTGCGGTATCTTAAAAGACAAAAATAGGGGCAATACCCCTGACGCTAACCTGGTAGAATAATGATACTGAGGAGTAAGTCAACGTGGGACGGAATCAGCAAAATGTACCAATGAACCAATGTTATAGCAAATACCTCTTTTGGTGAGCAACCCCCTATAAACCCACTTGGACCACAATTTTTTTAAATAGCATGAACAAACTTTGGTACATCACGGGTGATGAAGGTTGTGGTCAAGCTTCATCGAAGTTGTGTGTGTAGTTTCTGAGAAGTTACAAGTGTTTATGGACAGATGGACGGACGGGCGGACGATGTGCCATCCCATAAGCTCCCCAGAACTACGTTTCTGGTGAGCTAATAATTGAAGTCAATAAGTTATTCGTATCATCGTACATAATAAATATACAAGTAAATTATTAAAATGTCCTTACTCGTTCCACATTTAATGCTTTGGTTCTATGTGTAAACCATTTAAACAAAAGCTGAGGTTACTGACTAGTCCCATGTACATATGTTCAAGTAGATACACTAAATCTTCTTCTTCTTCATTCGGCTGCTCCCGTTAGGGGTCGCCACAGCGGATCATCCATATGATCCGCATAGTGATTTGGCACATGTTTTACGCCAGATGCCCTTCCTGACGCAACCCTGGTCGCCTCTTACGACACGGGTATGGTACACCTATTTTAACCGGGGTATACACCGGCCCAGTATACTGGTACTCATTTCGCCGACCTCGGAAGGATGACATGCTGAGTCAACCCCCTGGTGTATTAATTCAGTGGCCCAACGGGGCTTGAACTCAGGACCTTTTGGATCCCAAGCCGCTGCCCTACCCACTGCGCCAACACCAGGCTCAAGTAGATACACTAGATATGAGAAGTAAATTTAACATTATTTATTTTTGCTGAGAACAAAGCAAAAAATGTCCACTTTATGAAGTTGGCAAAGAAAAAAATTTGAATTAAACACCTTTTCAGAGCTTACATTGCAATAAATGAAGCTGTGCGTCTTATTTCCTCGATAGCTTATAGTACTACAAGGTTTATAAGTAAATGTGGGACTTCACACAAGTTGAAGACTGAAGTAATGCTTCGATGGTAACTTGAGACTCGACTTGAGACTTGCCTTCAAAGACTTGAGACTTGCCCTTAAAGACTTGCAACTTGACTTGAGATTTGGCTCAAGTGACTTGTTGACATCTCTGCCTCTCACCAAAAATGGGGGTCTGCTTTTGCCAATGCGACTCTTCAATCGGATGTGGATCGTTTGCTTAATCACGGATTTAAAGCTGCAAAATAAAATGAAAAAATTAATGAAAGATTATCCCTATCCTGGCATGGCAGGTATTTAACATCATTAAGGGCATGTAATTACACATTCAAATATCGTCTACCTATTGCATAGACTTTTACTTTACCTGTTGTTCACCATGAAATAAAGTACAAATATTTTTTAATTTACTAGTACACAAATATTAGATCTTGAGGTAATAGCAGTGTACTTGAGATTATTTCAGTGTACATGTAGTGATTAAATGATTCAAACACAGTTAATATAATCAGGGTTAAAACAAAGCAATTTATTTTAATTTTTTAATTTTTTTGTGCACATAAGTATTTTGATTCAAAATGGAGGTATTGAATGAGTATTATGGAAAAAGGGGTCCCCACCCATCCAGCATGCTGTGGTGTTTATCTTTGGACAAACAGAGCTCAGGTTTGCCACACCAGCTTGCGAGCGACGCATATCTTTTCGTAAGAACTAAATCAAATCATAAACGAGAGTTGGATTTCCACTGATACGCTTTCTTTTCATAAAAGTATTTTTGGAAAGCTTATACACTCAAGGTAATATTTATTTACTTGACACAACATGTGTTGTTTAATTTGACTCGTTCATACATGTTCAGTAACAATAATGCCAATTAGTTATGTTTTATACTCCAGACTGAGAACCAGAGAAAAAAAACAACATAAAAAAGCCATTTTTACAGCCATTTTTCCCTGCTGTGCAGGGGTTTGCTTTTATTGAGGCAATGTTTTATGGCTGGATGCCCTTCCTGACGCCAACCCTGGTCGCCTCTTACGACACACAGGGATATGGTACACCTATTCTAACAGGGGCATACACCGGGACCAGTACACTGGTACTCATTTCGCCGACCTCGGAAGGATGACAGGCTGAGTCAACCCCCTGGTGTTAATTCAGCAGCCGACAGGACTTGAACTTAGGACCTTAGGATCCCAAGCCAGCCGCCCTAACTACTAAGCCAACACCAGGCTTACTTAGAACCAGAGAGAAGGGGAAAAAAATGCTCATTTTATTTACGCTTGCAAATCTTTTGCAAAGAGGAAGAAATAACCTTGTCGAGTTACCAACCATTCAAAGTTTAGAGAGGCGGTCCGTAACATAAACGATGCGTTGCCAAGATGAACTATAGCTGGGGGGAATGTGGGCTGTGGGGTGTGTGGGGTTCTTTCTGTATCCTACTATTCTTCTTCCTTTTTATTTTTTGCTTTCCTTTTCTGAAACGAGAAGTACGCCATGGGAATATGTTTTCAGGAGTGAAGATTTAACCCCAGAGAAAAAGGATATATTTTCAACATGTTCTCCATTTTGGATATAAATTTGTTTCTTCTGCTCGCCATTGTAAAGATTCAGTTTGTATTGGTTCATGCTCAACAAGAAAGCCGTAAGTCAATATCTTCTTCATTTCAACAATATGACGAGTCACGAGATGAAATACAAGACTGATTTTTCGTATGTCTGTGGCCCGATGCAAAAGTCAATAGTTCATTATAATGTAGTTTCGTATCCTTCTGTAAAGGTCTTGCAACAATTATGGCATAATTTGCTTTCTCGTCTAATCCTTTTAAAATACGTTTATCCTCGTAAATAAATTATCATTCTTATTGTTATACTGTACTTTAATGTTAGGTCCTGGACTTACTGATCAAGCCTTGTGATAATTTATATACTTGGATGAAACAGCTGAAAGTTAAACTCCAGTTTATTATGTGCTGAAAATAAATTATGAATTGTGAAGAAAGTAGACTTTTTCTTCTCAAAACATTTCGCTTATATGTTGGCTATCTTATTCCAAATGTGTCCAATATTTATACCATTACAATCATAAATTTTACGAATGCAATTTGCTGAAAAATGTTATCTCCGGAAATGAGTTAATGAAAATGTTTAAAAACAGACTCTGTGGTGTAATGGTTGGACCATCCATTCTTGAGTCTGGGAGGTCGCTGGTTTGAATCCCGGCCAAATCATACCAAAGACTGAAAACGGTATGTGCTGCTTCCTTGCTTGATGCTCAGCATTTAAAAGGATAGAGCACAGACAAAACAACACTGGGAAGGCAATGGCAAACCACCTAGTATAACCATCGCCAATAAACTCCTTCGGCAACATCAGCGCTCAGTAAAGAGTACGGTGCATCAAATCAAATTAATACTGTGGCAATTTCATGCTGGAGCATTTCGTGTTTAACATGACCGCTTTATTTGCAATTAGGTGAATAATTAGGTGAGTTACTCTCTTTCACTACCATTGTTTTTGAAACGTTGAATGGGATTGAACAATGAGTGCAACTGACCTTGTAGTGCGCATCCCATGTTTCAGAATTGCATGACTTATTGAGAAAAATCATAAGTTATGAAGTAATTAAGAGACAATGATGTGCATTCCTGACACAAAACTGCATATACAACAACTGTCTATAAAAAAAAAACACTTCAGTATTGGTGGCTATCTGAAAGTATGGCTTGAATAAATGATACATGTGTAATTCAATTCTCATGTATGATGGACAGTATTACTATAATGACATAAATGATTGCTCACCTTCATCTCTAATTTTTGTTTTACTTTAATATGTATCAAATAATAGGAATAATTATATACTCTCCACCATAAAAACAGAACTTATGATTGTTGTTGTTGATCGATTTATTTCTACGACATAATGGAACATATGAGGTGCAAACTTCTGTCAGAGATAAATGCTCAATAATGCAATATCCATTTCATTTGGACCAAATCACGGAATGCTGCGTCGTGGTAAATGTTTTTATATTGGGATTGAACGTGGAAGTAACAATCTCAATACAGGGTATGTCCACCTCATTGAGGTCCAGTGTGTTTACAGTACTCTGGAAGTTTGAAAGCAATTGCTTGGATGGGTCGTGCGAATGTATCGGTCCTGAGCGGGAGTCGTTACCCAGAGACGTCCACTTCTTGGCATATCCCTTGTCGATCCAGTGGCTTGATAACGTATTCTGAGGTCATAAAAAATTCCTCTCGTCATGTTGAAGAGCCATGCAACATCGCTAATCGAAGACCATGCTTGAAGGTGTTCAATGATTCGATTCCTCTCATTTTCTGTCAGACGCAGCGTTTTAATGGATTATTACCTCTACCACCAAAGGGGAGAGGAGGTTACGTTTTCACCCGTCTGTCTGTTTGTTTGTCTGTTTGTTTGTGTGCAGGATATCTCAAAAGGTTGTGGACGGATTCAAACGAAACTTGGTGGACACATTGGGTGTGTGACAAGGACGAATTGATTCAATTTTGGTGAAGATCTGAAACCAGATCCGAGAATTGTTTTTTCGTGATTCTTCACCATTGAGAGATAGGGCCAAAAACGATATATAGCATAATATTTCAAAAAAAAAAAATTTGGCCCCGATATGTTCCACTGGATCAGGCGTTGCATGGCGAAGGTATGCACTCTACTGAGTGCCCTTGTCGTTGAAGAATGTAATCATTATGTTTCTTGGATGATCCAAATTCTGGTGTCTCGGAAGGATTAGCTTTTTCGACTTTTCTCAGAATGCCACATGACACCTCTAAAAACCTAAGGGTGCATGAGTTGCACGTGCTGAACAATTATTGCATGAGACAATTTTGATATGTGAAACTTGCAATCGTGTGTTCTGCACATCCCTCATGCCAAAAAGGTCCATGGAATGAATGCTCGAACAGTCCTTCAACGACATTATCAATTCTACATGTTTGATTTTTATGGCGGAGAGTATATCGTGGATTATGATTGAATATAATGTAATCGCCATTATATTATTACATTTTTTTCAAAATTCTTTGCCAAACAATATGCCATTTAATTTCATTGCAATCTCGGTATAGTGTTGAATGACCGTGCATTCTCTCAATCATGAACTTCACCGTATTCATTATATTATTTTCTACTTCATTGTGCACAATGCATAATGCACGTGTATTGCATCATGCACAGTAACTGGATCACTTGTAAAGCCAATAAGAGATATAATTCCATTTACTCACAGCACAAATATAATGGAAGATACAGTCGGCCTTATTGCTGTAATTGACAGAACACACATGTTAAACAGATGCAGGAAAAGGAATAAATAGACGTCTTTGGATGAAAACGTATTTAGGGCAGTTTTAAGAAACTCCACCCTGGTTGTACATGTGTCAAACACATGGCGTATGTTTATAAGTTCCACGTGGTCCAATGCTGTGCATGCACTGGCAAAGGCACAAACAAAATGCTTTATAAGATATGGCATAGAGAATAGCATTGACTTCTCATGGAAACAAAAATTTACAATGCAAAAGATAGTTCATAGTTCCGAAACACAAATGAGCTATAAACAGACATAATCGTGTTGCTTAGCATATATACATTGAGCTGTTTGACTTTTGGTTGCATATTTGGTTGGAATGTGGTGCCATCATGGAATGCTCAAGTGTATAACATGTGATCTTTTGGAAAAGGACTTTGAACGAACTCTAATGGCTCTTCCTCACCTCAAGCACTCTAGTTTTATCAATCAATCAATCAATCAATCACTTTTCCATACTCTTTAAAGAGTGTTGGTGCTGCCAAAGCAGTTTCTTGGTATGGGTTATGTTGGATGGGTTGCCATTGACTTCCCAGTAGTCAGGGCAAGAACTTGAAATTTAATCAGGGTGCCGGCAATACCTTGCTTACTCTTCGCCAGGGATATTGTGGGATATTTAACATCCACCAAATTATTGCAAGCAGATAGAATGCCCAATTTAATGTCCATGTTTTGATGCCTCGCCCTACCTGCAAAACACCAGTGTCAGTTTATAGCTGGACCGATATGTGAACTCAGGCTAGACAGCTCATAGACGAGTATGCGTACCTCAAGGCTATCCTACCAGCGCACGAGTTTTACAGCACATTTTAAAAGGAAGGGTAATGAAACCACGATGGATGGATGCACATTAAAGAGTCACCCCCTACGAATGCTGCCACACATTATTGTGATTGTGACAATGCTCAAATGTGCACGTCCACATTAGCCTCAAAGTAAGAGGAGAATCAAAAAAGTGTTTCCCTTTTCCTAAAAGTTTGAGCCAAAAACATAATTTCTGCACAATCAGGGACACCCAACAAAGGCAAACTTTTTTTTTGGATCACAGGTGTGTGAAGCACAGTGGAATATAGGTGCTTTGCATCACATGATCGTGTGATCACACCTGAGGATAACGCACATACAATGAACATGAAGTGTTATCACCGACCAACTGATACACAAAATACATGATACCACCTGGCACATTGAAAATACCACCTCACAAGGCACTATTTTCAATTATTATACTCCACATTTGCGATCATCATTGTTGACCATTATTCTTTGAGCCAATGTTAAAAGATCCGCACTATTATGTCTGACGCAAAATGTTGCACGAATATGAAGAAGTTTATAAAATAAACAACAGCTCTGGAGACTGTACTTATTGCAGAGTTAAATCAGAAAACGATTAAATTGAAAAATTATCAAAGCAGTCATTCTGCAGGAACAA
The DNA here is from genome assembly GCF_056783735.1 of Eptatretus burgeri. Classification (NCBI taxonomy): domain Eukaryota; kingdom Metazoa; phylum Chordata; class Myxini; order Myxiniformes; family Myxinidae; genus Eptatretus; species Eptatretus burgeri. The sequence goes on from NC_140968.1 coordinate 72,073,488, forward strand.
AGTATGAATTTTTGACTTTCCCCCAAGTTCTTTATCCTGCTGTAGGTAGTCGGCCAGTTTGTCGCATTTTCTGGTTCAGACAGAATCCAACTACTGCCTGTTTGTTACTGAATTGAGGGTTTCTTTGACATTGAGTGCAATCTTCCGTGAAGTGGTGTAAAACATTTTTTCCAAGGACAAAAAGGGGTTGTGTATGCATATCAAGAATAGTACTATTGTTTCCAAAATTGAGAATGATAGTACTATTTTGCAGCTGTAAGAAGTACATTTCATCAGAAGTTCAATGGAAAATATATAATCAAAAGCAATACATTGCCCATCTGCCTCAAGGAAATCTGCAAGCCAAGTGTCAAGATGGACTTTGATGCCAAACTCAGAGATGTTAGCATAGAGGGCTGGATGCCAGATTGGCAAAAGCCAGAAATGCCTGGAGAGACCACTATAGCCTCTGGCTTGAGGCTCAATGCAATTATTTATTTCTACAATCGACCATTTTCACTTCAGTTAGAGGTCCTGGATTCCTTGTTTATCCACAATATGAAGTGATAAAAGCAGCAGCAGAAAGGTTATAGAGAGGCTGTTTTTGGTCAAGTTTACAGTGGGGAAGAATTTAAAGTTTTATTCAGCCGAGGCTGAGCGAAGCGAGGTAGAGGCCATTTATTCTTGACCAGCAGGGGTACCCAGCATTGCCCGGAGCTGTTATAATCCTGTTGGCATTTTGAAGAAATCCTATTTTGTTTGTTTCTATTTTTGTGGGTGGGGGGAGGTGGGATCGAAAACACTTCCCTTTGACATAGCAACAAATGCTCTGATACTATATAAGGTGACTAAAAAAAACTTTTTTTTCTTCAAAATTTAAAAAAATTAATGTTCCTAAAACACTCGCTACCATGCACTGATCAACCTCTGTACGTTTGAGATCTGTTCAGCAATCTCTGAGAAAAATAGCGACACAGACAGACAGACAGGCAGTTAGACAGACAAACATGTCTCTTATAGTATAGATACGTGAAACGCCCTGTAACCCATTCCTACAATAAAATCAGACATTTTGGAACGCCAGCCACATTTTCCATCCAATCATTATGTTACTTTGTTTGAAGTAGAACGACACTTTTCGACCTTGTGACGTTGCCAGATATGCCTCCGCCTACATTATTACATCATTAGACATACTTGTACCAAGTTTGATTTAAATCCCTGAACCCTGATTCAATATATTAAATAATTCTGGCTGCCAGACCATGTGTCTGATCAGGTTGAAATTTAAAACATATATTCCCCATGACTACTTGATCATAACTGAAGTTTCACATCGATTGATTAAGCAGTTCAGGAGAAATAATTTAAAAAAAGATTTCTATTGAATTCAATATGGCTGCCAGACCATATGACCTCATGTATTTTTTTTTAGTGAACACCCTGATGCCCCCAAGGCTTGGGGAGCATGTGCGTGAATTTTTCCCTCGATCTGTAAAGCCGTTCTGGAGAAGAAAAATTTTAAAGGTTTATTCTTAAAAAAATCATAGCTGCCAAACCATGTGACCTATGATGTCATAGGTGGAGAAGTTTTTGCTCCTCATGGATAGGTGATCATACCAATAAAGTTTTTTGCCTCGATCTGTTCAGCCATTTCGAAGAAGAAGATTTTTGAAGGTTTTTTTGTTAACAATTTGGGTGCCAAGCCATGTGACTGACGTCATCAATTTTTTTTTTACCACCATCCAATTTATCCCGAGACGACCCTCAAAAATGTTCATACTGATCAGATAAAGCATTTGATGTATGTTTTTATGACGTCATAACGAAACCACCTATGACATCAACAACAACAAAAAAATCACAATTTGTTCACATTGGGAGTATTTCACATTTGTCAAGTTTCAATTTTTTTTTCCATGGAGAGGTTTTGGAGATACAGAGGTCCAAAGTTTTACTTTTTCCAACATGGCTGCCACACCATGTGACCTATGACATAATTATCATTAAAACATTCCACATCAGTAGTCACACCTATGATGAAAATTTTGTGTCAATCGGATAAGTGGTTGCAGGGAAAACAGAAAATTAGCATGGACGGACAGACAACCCGAAAACGTAATGCCTCTGGCAACTTCATCAGCGGAGGCATAAAAACACTCCATCAGTAAGCGCTCCTATGTTGAGCGTTTTGTGTTAATCGCTTGAGCAGTTGTGGAGAAAACAAATTTAAAAGCGAATATAGGTGAAAAAGTGCGGGCGGAAGAAAGAAATTGAGGGCCTCGGCCGACATTCCACAACATGGTAAAGGGTGGTTGTGGAAGTCTATAACTACTGCAGTTTTATTTTTTACAGGGTCTAAATCTTGTGGAGCAGCTGCAACACAACACACACGTGCAGACAAATACACGAGGCAACACCTTTGAATTCAGACAGTCACAGCCACTAAGCTTGGGGGAAGTCATGTAACTTACCCCATGCATTTTGTGTGATGCTATCTTTATGACCTTGCTTTTCTCTCTGCACTCAGTACCGCATGTACAGAGAAATTTCCTCCTCTCAATAGATCCCATCTTATGGTGTTTGTCCTTGTCTCTATCTTCTAAACGCTGATTGTCAAGTGAGGAAGCAGCATGGACAATTGAAAAGTTTTTGGTATGACTCAATCAGGGGCAGAATCGAACCAAGGACCTCCCAGACTGAGATGCTACCCTCTAACCATTATGCACCTAAATTGCAGCGATGACTGATACAAAGAAATCTCAATGTTTCATCGACATCTGTTTAGATATTTTTCAGCAACATCCGTAAGTCTTTCAGCCTGGTGTTGGCTTCGTGGTTTGGGTGGCTGTCTTGGGATCTTCGGCTCCTGAGTTTGAGCGTCGTTGGCCGCTGAATTAACATGATGTGGGGTTGACTCAGCCTGTCATCCTTCCGAGGTCGGCAAAATGAGTACCAGTGTACTTGTATAGCATCAAGAGCATAGTCACGCCCCAACAAAATGGTAGCTACCCGGCAGCCAAGATGCCATACACAAGAAGAAGAAGTAAGTCCTTGACTTTGCATACAAAAATATGCGAGTGGGGAAGGGATGGAGAGTGGGAAGAGATTGACACTTATATTAAGGATAGGAGGGAGGAGAGAAATGATCGAGTACAGTAAAGTAGGAGTGGTTAGAGAGGGATGGAAAATATGTAAGGTGTGAAAAATTCCAGCATTTGTGTGTACAATTTGGAAATGTTCCACTTGTAAATATTAAATTAAATGCTTGGTTTCATCAAGCCATATGTGGTGAGAGTTCACAAAGTTGGTTTGGCATGTCAATTTATTCAGCGGGCAATGACAGGTGTTTTGCTAAGGTAAAACAGTTAAATAGCCAACATCAGTAAGTGTTCTGAGATGTTTAGACTAATCGTGAGATGTCCAGTTGAGTGCCATCAGGTACATATCATGAACTTCTGCGCAATACCCAGCTTCAGGACTTAAAGATGTATTATAAGTAAAATTGTGTAACAATGTCGTTTTAAAAAATATTTACAATGTCAATGCTCGTATAAGAGCGAACACACAGAACGTATAACAAGGGGAGCAGGAGACAAGAGGGACAGGAGAGAGAAACACAAAACAGTGGGGAATGGACACATGAGGAGATTTCTGGAAGGGAGAGGGATGGGGCAGGGTACACGGGGTAAACAAAATGGACACTACAGGGACTTTCAGGAAGGAAAGCAGGGAATATGAAGTAGGTGGTTTGGGGTGGATTAACAGGGGTAGAAAAGATCATGGTTTTGGATGGAGGAAGATAAGAGATGGTGGTGAACAGCTATTTTGAAGACCTAGAGGGAAGAGTGGGATTGAAGAGAGTGGGAGTTTGTTCCAAAGGTGGGAAAAAAGGGGAATGAAAGAATGAAGGTGAGCAGTGATTCTTGATTTGGTGCTTTTACCAGAAGGGGGTTGATGGCGGACCTTGAGCACCCTTCGGATATTTGGGCAGGACAGATTGCAGACAGAGCGGGGGGGGGGGGGGAGGTCAGAGAGGAGATGGTAGAAGACAGAAAGACCACTGACCTGCCTTTGGTGATGCAGTGAGAGACCCAAAGACTCAGCCTCATCGCGAAAGATACCAATGATCCTAAATGCCTTGGTTTCCACAGCATGAAGCCGAGAAAGGAGAGAGATGGGAGCACCAACCCAGAGGGGAGAGCAGTACTCAAACAGGCTGCTGATGAAAGCTTTATATGTGGTCAGGAGCTCAGGTGTGCCAAGGAAGGACTTTGCATGACGGAGGATGTTCAAAAGTTTCAATGAAAGGACTTGCTCAAGAGGATTGTTGAGGGGGGTGGGTGGGGTTCCAGATGGTCATTTCGGAGAGACATGGTGAGGGTGTGAGATTTGTCCGGATTGAAAGACATGTTCCACATGTTGGACCAGTTTTTGATTTTATCCAGATCTGAAGAGAATGAAGAGGCTGCTGCTTGCCGATCTGAGGGATGACAGATGGTATGGCAGAGGGTGGAGTCATCAGCAAAGAGATAAAGAAGATTTTCCAGTCAGCAAGATCATTGATAATTATTGATTATTTTTGGGCACCTTTCTGAAAGTCATCATTTTGGAGATGGTGCCTAAAGTTATTTCTGGGAGAAAAGGTTAGTCCATAATCTTCATGTGGTATTACCTTCTCAACCCACAACTCGTGATGCTCTGACCTCGGATTCAAATCCCATCTACTGTATTAATTTGTACATTGGCTACAAATTCATAAGAAATTCATTCATAAGAAATGATTGCTCGCACAATGGTCTAGAGGTATGTACACTCGCCTCTAAGCTGTTGAGCCTGGGTTTTAATTTTGGCCCAGTTATAAACTGTTATCCTGGTGTTTCGCAGGCAGGGTGATTCATCAGTGTGTGTGCTCCCCTGGATGGATATTGAACTGGGTGTTCCATCTGCCAGCATAAGTTGCTGTGCATTAAAGATCCCACAGTGTCTTTTGTGAAGAGTAGACGAGCTATCGCCGGCACTCTTCAGTGGTAGACTGCACACAGCCTCTCAGGGCATTACCACCACCTGTCTCTTGTGAGCCTTTAGCAGTACTTTGGCTCTGTTGTAAGCTCTTGGGGGCAGGCAAACTGCCAGATGAGAGTCATTTCTGCTTACGGTTCTGTTTCTCATTCCGCAATGCCTGCTGGAGTTTACCGTTGATGTCAGTGTTCCCACAGACTTGCTTCCAGAAAGCTAGGTGCCCCAACCCAGGTGGAGCAGCTTGGGAGGCTGCCTCATCATCTGGCGCACCATCTTGGGTCTCCTTCTCTGCTTGCTCGTGACTGAAGCTGCACAAAGAATGGGATTCTGGGAGGCTCTTCTGAGGCCACAATAGTTTGCACCGAACATGCCACCTAGAATGCTTCTTGTTTGGCTGCAGAGTCCCTTGAAGCAACTCGCCCTCTCTTTTCATTTTGTTTCACTCATGATGCATGACAATAAAAATTATCAAGATTCTACTGTTGAACAATAAATAATATGCAGCATCCCCGTCCTGCTCAAGTCAATCCAATCTCTCCTCTGCCAAAATATAAGGTCTTGGTTCCAACCTCAACTTCCCACCATCTGTTGCAATAATCTAGACCAGATCTCCTGTTCTTTACTCGGACTCGGATTGCTGAACCAATCTCTACCATCCACCTTCAGTACCCCGACTACATCATGTACCACAGTTTCTGCTCCAAAGCTGGTGGTATGCGCCTCGGTCCGCTTCCATATCTTTGTTGTTCACCTTCCCTATTTTGACCTTTCCCTCCTCCTCATTTCAAAGTCTCCCTCCTCAATCTCAGTACATAACACAGGTAATGAGGTTCAAGGTCTACCTCCTCAATATGCTGCCTCTACTACTCACCCAACTCTAACAATTACGTGCAGCTATTTGACCACCTCACTACCTGTGTTGACCAAATACAACAATCCTCTCCATCTTCTGAAATCATATTATTCTTGGGGATTTCAACATCCACACCTCCTCCTGGCTTTTTTTACTCTAACCACATTGACGAGACTCGGATTGAAACGAAAGCCTTCACTCTCCTCAATAACCTCTGTCAACTCATCTCTGAACACACCCACATTTCTGACTGCTCCTCGAATGAATCCAACACTGGATCTTTTTCTCACTTCCAAACCTCATCCTTACAGTAATATCCTTGTTGCTGCACCCACTGGACCTTCTTGTCAAGCAGTATCAGTATTCTTAGTCTACCACCTACATCATTTGGCATTATGAGTCTATCAACTGAGATGACCTATGCTAATTTTTTGCAGACTACCCCTGGCAAGACTCCAACTTCTCGACTGATCCTTCCATTGTAGCAGGCCAAATAACTGAAATCATCTTTCTTAGTCGGTCTCTTCATATACACCACTCATCCAAATGTGGAGAAACCTCACTCGCCAAGTGATTCTCCCATCATTGTTTTCCCTGTCTCGTTTAAAAACCACCTCTTCAAAGCCTGGACAGCTTCATTTTCAGATCATAGTCACATAGCTTATGTGCATACCCACAACAATTGCAAGTGCATCATATCCACAGCCAAAGTCACCTTTACCCAGCAGACCTCTGACAAGCTCTCTTCTCTCCCTAGCAACAGGCAATCCTTCTGGGCTTTGGTCAAGTGCATCTCCAACTACTTCTGTGAGTCTTCTTGTCCTTCTCTTAACAACCCTGACAGCTCCATCTCCAGCTCTTCTAAATCCAAAGCCAACACCTTTGCCTCTCAGGTTACAGCCAACACTACTCTGTGCATGACATCAATAGAACTCCTCCTGCTTATATTACAAGTTATAAATCTTATAATATAAGCAGTTATAAATTTCAGTGCATCTTCTCCCAGTCCCCTGATACCGATCACCTCTCAACTGTTGCCTTCATAAATTGTGATCTCAATCTCATCTTCCAATGGGGCTCTGACAACCTCATCTTTCAATCAATACAAGATTCAAACTCTCCTTAAATCCAGCAAGATCAACACAGCCACATGGTCCTCATTTTCTCATGTTCAGCTCTCAACTCCAGCAGTCCTCCTCTATTATTATTCTCGGTGTAACCATCTCTGGCAATCTTTCCTGGCAATCTCACAAATTTAATATTGCTAATTCAGCCTCCAAGAAATTTGGTTTCCTCTTCAGAGCAAGCGAATACTTCAACCCCATTGGCAACTCACCCTCTACAAACCCCAAGTCAGACCGATGGAATACTGCTCTTGACAAGATGATGATGGAATACTGCTTCCATGTTTATGGTGGTGCTCCACCATCAGTCATCAGTATTCTGGATCACAACCAAGCCAAGGCTGCCTGATTGATTAACAATACTACATTGCCTAGCCATCTCCAACCTTTGACCCACTGTTTAACAGTCTCTTCCCTGTGCCTCTTCTCCCAGGACTGTCAAATATGCTGTATTTCTGTTCTTCCTCCTTTTCACTCTGTTCATAACAGCCATCTAGCTTGTACTCGTTGCCCTTTCTTCATTACCCTCCCTTCCCTCTGTATCAATTGTTTTTCCTTCTCCTTCCCACGCACTGTCTCTCTTTGGTACAGCCTCCCCAGCAGCGTGTTCCTGACTTTATCAACTTGCAGCAATTCAAGTCAGAAATCAATCATCTAGATCTAACTTAATTGTCACTTTTTTTTTTTTTACCAACTTCTTTCTTTGCTTTTTCAGAGGGGGCTCTTATTGGTTTTTGGCTCGAGCCTTCCCCTGTGGTGTTGATAATAAAATAAAACTCCAGGCTAAATTCCAATTTCCTGCATTATCAGTTGAGTATTCCATGTCAAAGTGGTGACCTGGCTTTATAGAACATGGTAGATGATGATGATGATGATGATGATGATGATGATGATGATGATGATGATGATGATGATGATGAAGCATGCATTTTTTGAACATCTTACCCAGCACAACTTTACTTGTAAATTAAAATGTAAACTGAAGTGAGATTGTGACATCATAAAAACTGGGAAAGTTGTGTCTTACTTGACTTCATCACATTTACATGAAACATTTTACTGTAGTTACAGTTGTGATACTGTATTCTGATTATACTTCCCTTCCACTCCCTACAGTTGGCTGTGATCAGGATGGTATTATGTATGCAGACCGCAGTGTCTGGAAACCCCATCCTTGTCAGATATGTATCTGTGACAAAGGAACTATTATATGTGAAAAGATAACATGTTCAGCCATCACCTGCCCCAACCCCATCTATCCTGAGGGTGAATGCTGCCCTGTCTGCACTGTTCAATGTGAGATCTCACTTATCAGTTTTTTGAAACTTGATTTTTACAACCTTTTTAAAGTCACATCAACTGGTTAATTTTACATTGTTTCTAATTCCTCTGTTTTGATTAAATTGCTTTAAAGACCATATTGAAATTAATTAGAAATTCCTCGATATATATTTGCCAGTTGGTGGCATCATAATTTTTTTCATGTTTGATCATTTTTTTCATGTTTGAATATATTTTCGACAAGATTGGAAATAATATTGGCAATCATAAAAGGTGAAGATTAGTTAAGATTTGTATCATCTGTGTGACAAAACTATTATTTTTCAACATAAATGTTTACAATTTCAAATTTTCACTAATATATAATCATTCTTTAAAAGTTATACAATGTTAACCCACTGATTTATTAATCAGCTCTCAGATTATTGTTGTAAAAATTATGTATGGCCACTCTCAGCTCTTAAATAGTGTATTCTGCAAACTCTCTAGTTTCATGATTTTGTTTTTAAATTTATTATTTTTAATTAAGCAGAATCTGTTTTTGTTCTAATGTACATTTTGCAAATAGCGATTATTTTTTTTTTATTTTATTTTTTTATTATTATTATTTTTTTTCATCTGCAGCAAAATGACTATTATATGTCTTTCTTTTGTTTATTTAAAAAAAAATCTTTGTTGTGCTTTTGTGTTTAAACCTCTGCTTAAGCAATGGAGAGATTGATGAAAATACCATTAGAAATGGAAAAGGACATGAAGTAAGGGAAATTAGAGTCTCATGATATCCTGTTAGTCAATCATCTCATGATAATCAATCAACAGAGCAACCTCATTATACTGCTATGAAACCATAGAGGATCCTACTAAATACCGACCAATATCTACTCATACTGACCGGGCAGGAAATGTTGTCAAAATATAATTTTCCTGGGTTTTTGCTGGTTTAAGCTATTTCTGACAAAAACATACAAATGATCTTTCACTAACATTTACATTTGTCAACAACAATCTGAAATAATAGTTGCGATGTGACCTGAATAATTACTCAACAGTGGACAAAGATAATTTATAAATTTATGTTAAAAATTTTTTTTTCGTGAACCAATTTTTATATGCAACCATAACCCTATAATTTTTCCTGCCTGGTCAGTATCGGTTGGTGATTAGTATGGTACAATAACTATGATTTCTGATTGTTCTTAGTGTGAGCGAGACTTAGTTCCATAGCAAGCTAAATGCCAAAAACGAAGTCACTTCAACATAATTGAGATAATTTTTAACTTTAAAATGTTATGTTTGCATTGAACTGAAAATATGTTCATTTTGCAGATACACAAGGAATCAAGGTGAGATTCATCAAACTTTACTCCATTACCCGAATAGGGATACTATTGATTAAACACGATGTGTGAACTTAATACCTAACGTACAAATGAAAGTTTTGTTTCTGTTTAGCAATTTCATACTTCATAAAAGTGCTGGAATAAAAGTATCCTTCTTTAATTCTACTTTCAATCCCACAGGGTGAGAAGGGAGATCATGGTGTACCTCCACAGGTAATTACATGAGGAAAATCAGCATGTTACACCATCACAGGTTAGAAAGAATGACTTTACCTGTGGTGAATTAGTGACTGTATCTTTGATGAAACCTTGAAATCTACATGGTAATCTCAAAAATTCCAGCATTAAATTTGCAACAGTATTAGACACAAACCAAAATTCCTTTCCACTCACATATAACTCCCAAAGTATTAAGTAAAAAAAAACAACAGAACAAAGCTGCAAAAGTCACTTTTTCACACAATTTTGTTTCTCTGTGCAAAATATTCACTTTACTGTGCAATCTTTGTAGCCAGTGGCACTCACAGACTTAAATAGTATACAGTCCATACAAGCACAACATATACCATGATATGCAGGTAGAGGCCTGATATTTAGGTATGTGTCAGGATTCTGTCGGCATGCAGGATGATTGCGAACATCACGGAGCAAATGCAAAAACATAATAATATGTTGCCATTCTTTTAATTGTATGTACACACAAATGAAAGAAAACAAATTAATTTAAAGGAGGAAAAAAAAATTAATTGTTAGTATGTTTACATGTCTTTTACTGTAACTCACTGTTACATTTACTGCAAAATAAACTCTCAAAGACTTTTATGTCTTTGTCAGTATCCTCTTGAAAAACTGTAGCAGTGCATCGATATTCAGATGAGCGGTATATACAAGCAGGCATATTGTTTTGATATACTGTTTCTTTCTTCCTTAACTATAATGTTACAGTGATGTGGTCACATGGTAAAGTTATATTTAAGGATATGGCAATCTTTATTGTATTTTCAAGTATGCATGGTTAAACAACAAACACATGACAACTATACCACAATGATCATTGTGTTGTTGGTATTTAACCATTAATACATTAACATCCAATAAGGATTGCTATATTTTTGATATCTACTTCTATTAACTTGTGGTAATTCCAAAAAGAGTGCATGCCACTTGTATTGATTAATTGATTCAATGGCAATTTACCAGGAAAATATTTTTCATCAAATTTATTAACGCTGTTCTGATGCTTTGGGTTTAAACCACTGATAAATAGCAATTCCAAAGACAGATTGTGAAGCAAATCTTTCGGGTTGCTAAACAGTCAAGACTAAGTTTCTCAGAGCCAAACCTGGTGAATAGGGGGGATGGTGTAACAATTAATTCCCCCTTTCCACCAATAATTCCATCATAAGTTTGGTTGTGTATGGTGGGTGATGCATTGTTCTGATTTCAGATAAAATTGCCATTGATTGAAATTATAGCGTTTTACCACCACACGACAAATCAGCTCTTGGAGAAAAATGTGCACTGAACTTCTTATATTATTGCGAAAGTAATGCACTATTTCAGGTCAAAGGAAAAGTAGTATTGATGACATGATCAAAAGTTAGTTCCATGCGTACAGTTGCTGTTTGTTACCCCTACCAAATATTTGTAACTCCATAGGGGTATGGGGTTACAAATATTTGGGATGCACCCTATAGTTGAGAACTTCAAAGGTAATCATAAACATGTTGTAACAATCTATGTGCATCACTTCCTGTGAAAACCAGCATTTACTGGTCAGGCTCTGACATTGTATTGACATAATGCCAGAATTCCAATTTACATTTCTCGAGACAGAAATAACTCTTTAATCAGACCTCATTGAGGGAAGCAGTGGCTATTTTATTTTCCCTGGTAACAGATATAACAGCCAGTTCATATTTAACAAAGTTTTATGTTCACAAAGATAATAAAAAAAACAAGTAAAAAAAAAGACAAAATATCATAGCCCGCGTTGTTTTAGTAAATTTGCTGTGTGGAGTTAAAAGGCTAGCCAATATTTATGTACAACTAAAATGGCTGCCAGTCTACCAATTGGCCATCTTTGATTAGATTGCTAAATAAAGTGAGGGGTACGTGTATGCCATCACGTACTGTGCTTGTGCCAAGTTTGAACAAAATTGGACCATGCATATCTGAGAAATGGTTGGGGACACATTTAGGTTACAAAATTGCCACCAGTCGGCCATGTTGGACCTAATCTCAAAAACAAATGACGTGCTTATGTAAGCCATCATTACATTGATTACAGCTTTTGTCATAATGTTTGAAGATCAGTGAATGCATGTCCGAGAAATGGTTGAGGATGTGTTCAACATCGGGGTTTTTTTACAACTAAAATGGCCATCAGTTGGCCATCTTGGATCTGATGTCGAAAAAAATGACGTGCATATGTATACCATCAGGTGTTGTCTTTGTGCCAAGTGCGAATATAATTGATCAACACATGTCCGAGATATAGTTGCGGACGCACGCACAGACACGAAAATAGAGACCAAATCTATAAGTCCATGTTTCAGACCAAGTCCAATGAGGGCTAATAAAATACAGTGGCCTGTAAAAGTATTCACCCCCTCCCTTCCAAAGTTTTCACATTTTGATGCCACCTGCGCTTTTGTCATAATGCTTTCAAATCAAACTTAATATATATAGTCTTCACAAACCACTCCAAGGTGATAAAACCAAAAAATGCAGATAAAATGTGAATGAGTTAAATTAACAGAGAAAATCAGATGATTCTTAGTTACACAAGTATTCAACCCCATTGCCTAATTTATCATAAATTACTTCAGGAGAAAATTATTTGTTTGCAAGATTACAAAGTAATATAATAGGTTTCAATTGTATGTCATCAATGGTTTAATTTAATAATTAATCTCCCCCACTTATGTAAGGAATTTTAAAGTGTAACTCACTTGGTCAACCAACAAGGCAAACATGAAGACTTGGGAGCTTTCCAAAGAAGTCAGACAGACTGGTGAAGAAGCACCGATCAGGAGAGGGTTATAAGAAGATTTCAGTCACTCATTATCCCTTTGAGTATGGTGAATACCATCATTTAGAAGCAGAAGACTTATCATACCACCCAGGCTCTACCCAGATGAGGTCACCCATCAAAACTCAGCAGCCGGACAAGCAGGAAACTGATTCGGGATGTCACTGTAAATCCAGCAATGACTTTGAAAGATCTGCAAGGCTCTATGTCTGAGATGGGGGTCAGTGTTCATCAAGCAACAATATCGTACAAGCTGGGTGTTGGCTTAGTGGTTAGGGTGGCTGGCTTCCGATCTTAGGGTCCTGAGTTCAAGCCCTGTTGGCTGCTGAATTAACACCAGGTGGGGTTGACTCAGCATATCATCTTTCTGAGCTCGGCAAAATGAGTTCCAGTGTACTGGTATAGAGGCACAGCATCAGCATCATAGTTGTGCCCCAACAAAATGATCGATGGCTACCTGACAGCCAAGCTGCCATAATGCAAGAAGAAGAAGAACAAGATATTGTAACCTTCACAAATCTAGTCTACATGGACAGGTGGAAAGAAAGAAGTCATTACTGAAAAAGATACATTGAAAAGCTTGTATGGAGTTTGTGACAAAGCATATTAATGATACTGTCGGTATGTCGAGAAACATTTTATGGCCAGACGAGACAAAAATTGAACTTCTTGGTCTAAATTAAAAAGCATTACATCTGGTGCAAGCTTTAAACTGCACATCACCCAGTCAACACCATCTCGACTGTCAAGCATGGTGGTGGCAGCATCATGTTATGGGGCTGCTTTTCATCAGCAGGGACTGGCAAGCTTGTCAGGATAGAAGGGACAATGGACAGTGCCAAGCACAGGAGAACCCTTGATGAAACCTGCTTGAGTCAGCCATGAATCGGAAACTGGGAGATTTACATTTCAGCAGGACAATGATCCAAAGCACAACGCTAAAGCAACAAAGGAGTGGCTGAATCAGAAGAGAATAAATGTTCTTGAGTGGCCCAGTCAAAATCCTGACTTGGACCCAATTGAACATTTATGGCGAGACTTGAAGATTGCAGTCCATCGACGATACCCATCAAACTTGGCAGAACTACAGCAATGTTCACGTAAAGAATGGGCAAAGATTTAACCATTGCACTGTGCAAAGCTGGTGGAGACAACCCAAAACGACTCAAAGCAGTCATTGCTGCAAGAGGTGCTTCAACCAAGTACTGAACTATATAAAAAAAAAATGACCGTTTTTACAGCCATTTCCCCCTGCTGTGCAGGGGTTGGGCTTTTTCTTGAGGCAATGTTTTATGGCCAGATGCCCTTCCTGACGCCAACCCTGGTCACCTCTTACGACACACAGGGATATGGTACACCTATTCTAACCGGGGCATACACCGGGACCAGTACACTGGTACTCATTTCACCGACCTCGGAAGGATGACAGGCTGAGTCAACCCCCTGGTGTTAATTCAGCAGCCAACGGGGCTTGAAATCAGGACCCTGGGATCCCAAGCCACCACCCTAACCACTAAGCCAACACCAGGCTTAACCAAGTACTGAACTAAGGGGCTGAATACTTTTACAAAGTTCCAGTGAATTTTGATTTGTACTTGTTTTGTGCAGGTGTTCCTGACATGTAACCTCCTTCCGCTATAACAGTGTTTAGTTTCATCTCTTCAGTTATGAATAAAATAGTTAATTTCGAAAAATGTTTTCTACATAATTCGTAATTCATGTAAATGTGGCATTATTGGTAGGAGGTGAATACTTTTTGCAGGCAACTGAACATACCAAGGATGAGTACTCATGAGTAATGTAATTGAGTATTCAATGATCATTTGCAGTGAGTGGTTTGCCACAGCTTGTTACAAAGGGATTTCACTTATATATTTATTTCGACTTAGTTTGGTTGAAGTCCATTGATTTGGCTTAATGTTTTCCAGATAGTTGATGTTATACTGTATGCATTCTCCACACATCCCATTCTCCCCACACTCCCCTACTGCCTTCCTTTCCTTTTGTCAATGTTAATTTTCCTATTTTACTCCCTTTCCCCAACTTTAAGTTGCCCCATGCTTCCATTATTTGGGTAGCACTTAGGTGATGATTGATTTGTTAATCTTGCCTGGTGTTGGCTAAGTGGTTAGGGTGGCTGGCTTAGGATCTTGGGGTCCTAAGTTTGAGCCCTGTTGGCTGCTGAATTAACACCAGGTGGGGTTGACTCAACATATCATCCTTCTGAGGTTGGCAAAATGGGTACCAGTGTACTGGTATAGGGGCACAGCATCAGCGGCATCGTTGCATCCCAACGAAATGATAGCTACCCAGCAGCCAAGGTGCCATACGCAAGAAGAAGATTTGTTAATATTACCTAAACATAGTCACCAAAGCACTTTGTGTCTGGTTTGAAGAGGCAAATGTACAACAACCTCTCATGGTCTGTGCCAGACTTTGCCAGAGCTAAAATAGTAACATTTTCAAGATTCTTAACTGAATCCTCAGCTATTAGTCATTTGAAAGATTAGACACTAGATGGCAACATCTCGCTGATCTCCATTGCAATACAAATTTTTATCCTCTTTCCATTTCTACGAATAGCCTATGTCTTTACCTTTCTCCAAGCTCCTGTCAGGTACATCTTTTATGCCTTTCCTTCATGAAATGGCATGATGGGCAAATTGTTCAGGGAAATACACCTACAATCAATTAATATTGCATTTTAATCATTTGCAGTATTTCGTCACAAATGTTACCATCAACACAAATATCCCAAAAGTGACGTAAAAGGACCACTGACGTGGCATGTTTACACAACTTTACAGACGTTTCGTGAGGTGTTTCGGTGGGTATAGGATAGATCATGGCCTGTCATAAAAGTATAAATAATTATAATGGCACTCAGTGGAATGCATACCACCACCAGGCTGAACAGTTTATGCTTTTTATCCCACTGATAGGACCTTAATCAAAATCTGCATCTGGACCTTAATCATCATCTAATTGGATGAGTTGGGTGGGTGACAAGAACAAGCCACCAAGTTTTGTCAAAATCCGTCCCTAACTTTTTGAGATCCCCACTTGAAGAATTTTGATTTGCATTTTGAAGAGTTTTGAAATATCCGGATCTGGATTCGGATCTTTATCAGTCATGAAAGTGATTCAACCTTGTCAAAAATATATCGTCTTCAGCCCTTTCTCTCAATGGTGAATAATCACTTTTGGAATTCAAGTGTTCGGATTCAGATGTTCACTAACATGAAATTGATTCAACCTTGTCACACACCCAACTTTTCCACAAAGTTTTGTCCGAATTCGTCCACACCTTTTTGAGATATCGTGCTAGATATCGCTTTTATGCCCGTCTCCCAATGGTGAAAAATCATTCACAAAATTAAAAAAAATTATCATATCTGGATCCGGATTCGGATCTTTAAGGCCCTGTCACACCTTGACGATTTAGTCAGCGTATGCCTGACGTATGCAAAATTTGGCTAAAACACTGGCATACGTCGAATACGTTATGGGTAAGTTTGTATACGTTAAGAGCACGCTGGCATACGTCGTAGTGCGCTGGCATACGTCTTTGTATGCTGGCATACGTCGTAGTACACCGAGGTGTTAGGCAAATTTTCCATGGTTGAAATTTTTCGACGTATGCTAGCGTATGACTCACACGTTCCGCATAATGCTGGCCATAAGTTGTAGGCATGTTACGTGATCGTTGACACATGTCGACACACGTTACTTGTAAGTTACTCATAAGTCAAAGAACGTCGAGGTAATTTTTAGCGTACCCGAAACTTATTTCTAACCTATGAGTAACGTGTTGTAGGCACGTTACGCAATCGTTGACACACGTCAACACACGTTACTTGTACGTTACTCATAAGTCGAAACACGTCAATGTAATGGTTAGCGTCAGTGTTCCAAACTCCCGAGTTTTTTTTGGGGGGGGGGGTTTCTTCGGTATGACGGTGATGTTAACACTTCAATTTCTAGTGCGGTTATAATATAATATAATTAATAGGCTGCCGCTCAACAATTTAAATCATAACCGCACTAGAAATCGAAGTGTCAACATCACCATCAGACCGAAGAAAAAATCAAACAAAAAAACAAACCAATGTCACTCGCAGGGTGACGCGTATCTTGCCAAAAGGTGACCACGTGTGACTTCTTTAAGGTCACACTGAGGTGAACAGAGCTGCTATCCACCAGGAGCGACTCCTTGAGGAATATCTGCCTACGAGAGATTCCGATGAGAATCGTTCTACAGAGTAACCATGAAAAATATGCGTTTGCCTCATAACGTCACCAAATGACGTCATAATGTCTCAAGCTTGACATATCTAGAAAGCACTCATTGAGGTGTTCAATTTGAGGTACTACACGATATGGTTCCTAAAACTTGAAAATTTGACCTTGGGGTCAAATATGTTTGACCTGAGGCTCTAACCATGAAGGTCAAGGCCAATCGCCACCAAAAATTAATCAGCTGAGCGCCAGACCATGAACTATATTCCCATGAAGTTTGAAGACTATCCGATCAAAATTGCTCAAAAAATAAGGGTTTTGTCGACTCCCCTGATTTGCGACAAAGTGACCTTGACCTTTGACCTTGACCTTCAAAATTTTATGCGCTGAAAGGGACCTCTATAGGCCTCTGATATGCGAAGTTACAAAAATTTCCAAATGATAACTGTGCTCTGCAGAATTTTTTATACGTGATTAGAGACAAACAAAATAAAAAAAAAATAAAAAAACGTACAAGCTGACTAACATATCTTGCAAAAACTTCGTTTTGGCAAGATAAAAACCAGGGAGTCTGGAACACTGACGCTAAAGATTACATTGACGTGTTTCGACTTATGAGTAACGTACAAGTAACGTATGTCGACGTGTGTCAATGATTGCGTAGCGTGCCTACAACTTATGCCAGCGTACGCGGAATGTGTGTCATACGTCGAGTACGTCGAGAAATTTTCAACATGCTGAAAATTTCTCGACGTACTCGGTGTATGACGACGTATGCCAGCGTGCTCTTAACGTATACAAAACTTACCCATAACGTATTCGACGTGTGCCAGCTTGGTTCGGCAAATTTTTCATACGTTGGCATACGCGGCTAAAACGTCAAGGTGTGACAGCGGCTTCACACTTCGATGTCTAGTGCGGTTATGATTTGAATCGTCGAGCCTAATCGTGTTGGGCCTATGAATAGCCTACACCACGTGATCGTTGGCGATACGCTGTCGCGCTATGCATAAGTTAGACTATCGTTGGGCATAGGTTGTGAACGACGACAACACGCTCAGCATTCGTTGGTATAAGTTATCTATATGTGATTAAAACGTTCTGTGTACATTACTAATACGTTATGCATACGTCCAACACGTTATTATATGCCCAAAACTTAAAAAAAAACATTAATAGTTCAGCGTACGCCAGCGTTTTACATACATTTTGAGACCTTGCCATACGCTGGCTAAAACGTCAAGGTGTGACAGGGCCTTAACCAACATGAAATTGATTCAACCTTGTCACACACCCAATCTGTCTCCAAAGTTTTGTCTGAAACCATCTTTAACTTTTTGAGATATTGTTGCGGACAAGGGTGGGGGGCTCCCCGGTTCTCCCCGGACTCACCAGGAATCGAGGTCGTCGCATAGGAATAAGTCCACGTCATGGCGGCTCGCTAATCGACTGCGAAAGCCAACAATTTAAACACGTGACCCAGTGTCCTTCGTCTGACTACCGTTTAACTGAGGTACACGTAGTCTCCTTATTGGGCAATCGCACCCTCAGCATTGTTCTGCTCTTATCTTGATTAAGGCGGCCGAGCTTACCGCTAGCACAACGCTGGACTGATGTGAGAGCCAATGAGTTGGGGAATTATAATCTCCCAGCTCATCTATGTATGGAAATTGCTCGACCAGTGGAAGAAACGACAACCATGGGCAGATTGATAATATAATTCAACAGGAATAATTTAGTTGCAATAAGCAATGTGGGGTATGGGAAGGAGGGAAGGGAACTCAAGGGTTTTAATAGAGTCAAAGGGGCAGCCCGGGCAGGAAAAGGGGAAATGCAATGAAAAGCAATCAAGGTGTGTATTTATTAAAAGGAGAGAAAATGCACAAGTTTCAGAATTAGCTCAAACTACCTTACCTACCGGATAACAAGACAGGGTACCCATCCAGTCACACACACACACACACACACACACACACACACACACACACACACACACACACACACACACACACACACACACACACACACACACGGAGACAATTTAAGAAGGGCAGGGTGGCCTCAACCTACCGATATGGATGTAACCGTCACCCTCCCCAGCTTGTTACTGCTCTCCAGAATGGTCCTGACACTGCACTCCACAACCGAGGGTATAAGAGCTCTGATGGGAGCAGCCAGCTGACAGCCACGAGTGCCGCAGATCTCTGACAGCGAAACAAAGCGTTTGGAACCAGGGAAGAAAGTCAGGGAGATGACCAGGGCAGAGAGAGAACGAGTGTGATGACCAGGACAGAAAGAGAACGAGTGTGAGGACCAGGGCAGAGAGAGAACGAGTGTGAGGACCAGGGCAGAGAGAGAATGAGTACGATGACCAGGATAGAAAGAGAACGAGTGTGAGGATCAGGGCAGAGAGAGAGAGAGCGAGGGAGCGATTGAGAGTGAGTGCGACGACCAGAACTGAGAGAGATAGAACCAGTGCATTGAGCACAGCTTTATAGTCCCAAAGGCAGCCGGGGCCAAAGAGCCGCATTTCAGATCTTCCGAGGCGGCCTGGGACCAGCTATTGGGCCACGTCGGATCTTATGAGCTGGCCCCACGCCAGCCATTGGGGGATTCCCCCACAGCCCCACCCATTCTGCTGCCCATGGATATGCACTCATTTGGCCCTTCCAGTTGTCGTCAGGAGCGGAGCTCTGCACTTAACATGTGGAAATCCCTTCCACCTCCATGCACCCGGGACGAAACTCGCACGTCCAAAAATGTCCACGGCACAAAGCCACAGGATGGGGGCAATCATTGCAGCGAGGCTATGTTGTGTTCTCGCCCATTTACCAGTCGTGTTCAGGTGGAGGGGAATGAACGGGGATTAGAGGGAAACGAAATACAGTACAGGGGAAGACAGCAATAAATTACATTACAGGGTAGACGTCCATACAGACGAACAGACAAACAAGGACTATGTGGGGATTTAAACAATAAATGGTAATTTCGCATGCGCTTCAAAAGCCTTCGGCGAAGGTTCCAGAACTCTGGTGTTATTCGCATACCCTGAACAGCCATGGCAGTGAAACAACGCTTTCCCAACATGATGACAGCAGTCATGGCACACATCATTCCACACTGATGGTGCCATTATCCTAAAGGGTTAAGAGGTGGTGCTGGCTACCCAACCCAACGCATTTAATTACATAATAACCCTTACAGGGAAGGTGCTATTCTTAAAGGCCCGGTCACACCCTGACGTTTTAGCCAGCGATGGCAACGTATTAAAATGTATGTAAAACGCTGGCTGACGTTGAACTTTTGATGTTTTTTTTTTTAAGATTCGGACGTATTCATAACGAGTTGGTCGTATGCATAACATATTAGTAATGGACACAGAACGTTTCGTTGTGTTATAGATAACTTATACCAACGAATGCTGAACCTGTTGTCGGCCTACACAACCGATGCCCAACGATAGTCTAACTTCAGCACAGCACGTTGCACGCATCGCCGACGATGTCGTGACATAGCCTATTAAAAGGCTGACGCACAACGATTCGAATCATAACTGCCATAGAAATGGAAGTGACAACATCGCGGTCACACCTTGGCGATCTTGCCAGCGTATGCCGACCTAAGAAAAATGTGTCTAAAACGTTGGGGGCACGTCAAATACGGTATGAGTAAGTTTGGTATACGTGAGTACAACGCTAAAGTACGCTATCATACGTCGTAGTAAGTAGAGTACGTCAAGAAATTTTAAACATGTTCAAAATTTTACGACGTACTAGGCGTATGACACACGTTCCGCATGCGATGGGGATAAGTTTTACACACGATATGTAGACGCTTACACACGTCCACAAAGGCTACTTATAAGCTACTCATAAGTCGAAACACGTCGCGGTAATGTCTTTTTTACGCGAAACTTATTTCTAACTTATGTTTGACGTGCTTTGAACCAATTCTTTACGTAGTCCCAACACACATCGACGTATGTAGACGTATTCCAATGACGTCTTCCGGTCGACAAAAAAAAAAAAATTAACGTGTTTCCAGCTTACAACTGCCATATAAAGACGTGTTCCCAGCGGTTTTGGGAATTGGTATATAAAAATGCTGCTCATAAAAGGGGAACCGAACAGTGTTTTTGAGTCCTTTTTGAGTCAATGTCCATGTCAGCAGTAACAGTATCAGTATCAGTATTAGTATTAGTATTAGTATTAGTAGTAGTTTGTTCATGTTGGCAGTAGTAGGTGAGTGTGAGGGGGAGGGTGTGGGTTATGATGGATCGTCCTTGCGTCCGCGTGTCCACGGGTAGGTACATAGGCTGCCACTCAACGATTTAAATGGCTGCATCTCCACTATTGAAAGTAGACGCTTGCGCTCAACAATTGGATTTTTTTACACTCAACGACTTTTAAACGGCACCACTCTGCTATTTTCATTGTTTACAATGAACGATTTAAATTGCTGTCACTCGCCTTTGTTTTTTGACGCTGGGGTTTGGAAATTTGAAGCGTTTCTTCTGAACGTGTTAAAACGCTCAAACTCGACTATTTTAAATAGACGCTGCCGATGGACAATTGGAATCATAGCCAAGCTAGACATCGAAGTGTGAACATCCTCGTCATGCCGAAGAAAAGTTTGAAGAATGCTGCAAATAAGTGTCCTGGCCGTGGCCGTGGACGCTGACGCAAGGACGATCCATTATACCGACGTCTTTCAGCCTATGAGTAACTTAAAAGTAACGTCTGTCGATGTGTGGCAACGATCGCGTAACGTGCCAACAACACGTTAATCATAGGTTAGAAATAAGTTTCGGGTACGCTAAACATTACCTCGGCGTGTCTCAACTTATGATTAACTTACAAGTAGCATGTGTTGACGTCTGTCAACGATCGCAGACCGTGCATACAACTTGTGGCCAGCGTAGCGGAACGTGTGAGTCATACGCCGGCATACGTCGTGAAATTTCAAGCATGAAAAAATTTGAGGACAACCAAAAAGTACAACGTTTAAAGCCAGCGTACAACGACGTATGGCAGTGTTTTTCAGCGTGCTCTCAATGTGATCAAAACTTACCCATAACGTATTCAACGTGTGCTAGCGTTTTAGAAAAAAAATTCAAAAATCGGCATACGTTGGCTAAAACGTCAAGGTGTGACCGGGCCTTAACGTACATTACGGAGATGACTGTTCTAAAAGTCTACGTGCTTTGTGCGTTTCAATCTCGGCATGCGGTTTATAAAACCGCAACAGTATCATACTATGCAGTATAGTGTTTTTGGCCCAATCTCTCAGTGATAAAGGATCACTTAAAAAATTATAGTATCCGGTTCTGGATCCTGACCAAAAATGTGCGTCACTGACCTTCACTGGACACCGACATACACAAAACATTTCAGAATGAATGCTTCAAAACTGTGGACAAGAATTGTGTGACAAAGGAGCCAAACATGCTACAGACCAACATACTTGGTAAAATTTTGCCAAGTACTGTAATCAACAGGGGTGAATGCATAACCACCGTCAATCTTCAGTCGTGGTGATATTTTAACAAGGTTAGATGTTTAGTTCGCCATTTTGTAATTCTTGCAAAAGGATCGCATCAAAAAAGCTTGCGTTTATTAATTGTTTTTGTTGAAACTCCAGCCTGAAGAGAAAGTTTTAACTTTTTAATTCTTGTTGACTGTTCTTTAACCGGGCCACTGACTTATCGCATGCTGCTTTTGTATGATGAGTCGAGTTAATATCATAAAGAAAACAAATAAAAGAGTTGGCAAAAGGCTGTTTTTTGTTCGTTGTTTTGTTTTTTTTAGTAACAACACTGTAGTTCAATGCTAATA
>NC_140968.1:72106193-72143693 GCF_056783735.1 Eptatretus burgeri
CTCCCCTCTGGGCTGGTATTCCTGCCTCCCACCTTTCTCGGCTTCACGCTGTGGAAACCAAGGCATTTCGGATCATTGGCATCTCCCGCAATGAGGCTGAGTCTTTGGGCCTCTCACTCAATCACCGCAGGCAGGTCAGTGATCTTTTTGTCTTCTACCGTCTCCTCTCCTGTCCCGCCCCCCTGCTCTGTCTGCGATTTGTCCCCACCATATTTCTGCAGGGTGCTCAAGGTCCGCCAACAACCCCCTTCTGGTGAAACTACCAAAATCACGAATCACTGCTCACCTTCACTCTTTCATTTCTCTTTTTTCCCGTCTTTGGAATAAACTCCCTCCCTCTGTTCAATCCCATTATTCCCTCCAGGCCTTCAAAACAGCTGTTTACCACCACCTCTTATCATCCTTCATCCAAATCCTTGATCTTTTCTTCCCCCGTTAATCCACCCCAATCCCACTCCTTCAAATTCCCTGCTTTCCTTCCTGAAAGTCCCTGTAATGTCCATCTTGTATTCCCCATGTTCTCCACCACATCCATCTCCCTTCCACAGATCTCCTAATGTCTCTGTTCCCCACTGTTTTGTCCTTCCCATTCCCACCCCTCTTGTCTCATGCCCCCCTTGCTGTGTATTGTGTGATAGTTCTCATACAAGCCTCGACAAGGTATACAAAAAAAAGGTGTCGGAACCAAGGAGGTCCCGGTACCATTTGGGTCGCGAAGTGAATGTGATTTCAAATTTTGGGTCAAGGACAAAAAAGTTTGGGAATCACTGCTCCAAATAGTTGAGGAACATGACCCTGCATTATAGTGTAGAGTGTAAGCTCGCAGGAGAGTCTACAAATATGCACACATGTCTCTGTGCTATCCAACTTGGGTTTGAATCTCAGCCGAGCTATAAACTGTCATCCTGGTGTTTCACGTGCAGAGCAAGCCATCAATGCATGTGCCGTCCCTCGGATGGACATTGCGCTGGGTGTCCTAGTGCCTGGTAGTATTCGTTAGTGGACATTAAATATCTCACAGTGTCCGTTATGGAAGGAAGGCGAGTTATCACTGGTACCTTAAACCAATTCCAAATTCCTGCTCTTACCGAGAGAGGGCATTGCTTCAGCTGCACAGCCACGCCTCCCAGAAAACGGGGCTACCTGCAGCCACGTCTTGCATACGAAAGAAGAAGAAGAAGAAGAAGAATAGTGCAGAATTTTTTTAAATTCATCTTAAGCTTGTAGTAGAGCTTGTGTGTTTATCACAAGGAGGACACAAACATTCCGAGACATCAGTGTGCTTTTACATTAATTATAAGGACATAATTAGAAAATGGAGAAACATACATTGCATTTGGGATTTGAACCCTTTAATTGTTGCTCAAATCATGAACCAGGTGTCAGATGCGATGGGTATGTTAAATTTGATTGAATTGTGATAAAAAAATGTTTTTGCAAATTGAAGAGTAATTAAATCGTTTTATATTTTCAAC
Organism: Eptatretus burgeri; assembly: GCF_056783735.1. Lineage (NCBI taxonomy): Eukaryota > Metazoa > Chordata > Myxini > Myxiniformes > Myxinidae > Eptatretus > Eptatretus burgeri. The sequence goes on from NC_140968.1 coordinate 72,107,669, forward strand.
TTTTTCCGATCTATTCTAAAACTCATTCCGAAACAAGTTCAAATGAGCTAAGATCTTCGTCCTCTTAATGATGACGTCATAAAAACGAATATGACGTCATGTGATGTATCAGGTTTGCAATAAATGATCTGTGCTAATGCCCGGCTTGATTCCCGCAAACAAAATTCAAACAGCTTGCCAAGTTTCGGAGATAATGGTAGAGGCGATTTCCATTAGCGGCGATATTATAACGTCAACTTTTTTTTCGAGGAAGAATTTCCAAAATCGGAGATGGTTACTGTCTGCGCAGGGTATTTTTACATATATATGCCAAGTTTCAGGAAGTTTCGATGAAAATTGTAGGCTGTGAAACAAAAAAGTCCACAAGAAGAAGATGAAGAACAACAACGTGAGTAACACTTAGAGATCCTCCACGAGGATCTAAAAATGACTGTACATCATTCTCCAACACAATGCTCAATACTGAGGTAGCCTGCTGTGCTCACAATCGTGTACTACTTGTACTCTTACATCCTGATAAAACCAAGGCCACTTTTGGGGAGAGAGGGGTTCAAAACGTTTCACATCTTTTCAAAAATGGCTTTAGAGCCAAAAACATGCTTTCTATGGTAACAGCATCAGGAACCACATATATATGTCTATCAATCCCAATTTCGTGATATGGTTGTCTTCTCCTTTATCTTTAACCTATTTGGATATTTTGGAATAAGAAGATAAAAATAGTTGGGCCATTCAAGTAATAGTCGTAGTTGTAGTAGAAGTACTTTGTTGGAATTGCCACTATTCTATTTAATGTCGCTCGCTCTCCTCACCTCTGATAGTACACAGTCAGGACTGCAGTAGGTAAGGTGGAGCATTTTAAGAGAAAGCAGCACCAAGAGAGAAAGGGAGGGGAAGAAAAAACAAATTACCAAAATAACACATTTATACGAATAAGAGCAAAGTGCTTTGTGGAGAGATACTACAAAGTGCTTCGTTTGTGGTCCAAGTTTCCTTAAAATTTTGAACAGTGTTACCATATTCTGCCGCCTTATTTTCTGAGACAATGCGTGAGTGTATCGAGCCTTTCAGGCTCACAGCACTGTGTTCCACCACATTCCTCTCAATTTTTGCCTTCCAAGTTTTATATATTGCCATCTTTGCACAAATTAAAATAAAGTTGACAGGGAGATCTCGTGACTTGCTCTGCTTCTTCACCGGGTGTCCGATGATGAAGAGTGTTGGTGAGAAGTGAAGCCAGAAGCACAAAAGTAAGTTTTTCATCTGCAAGAAAATTGGCTGAAGATGGCGACATTGTAAGTGCATGTGAAATACCGTGTCTCTTTCACCACAAAAGCAGCATTCCTCTGGGACGTTTGTGAAATTCCGCATCATGGCTCCAGAGCTTAAGGCACCATGCAGCAATCTCCAACTTAAGTCCGCCATTGTTCTTGGCGTTGGGTAAAGATCGAGCGAACTCCAACATGGATGACTGAAAAGTAAGTGGAAGAATCTCACGCCAGGGAGTATCCCGTCGGGTTGCAAGAGCCATGTAGTGGAGCGAATGCGTGACCAGCAGGTATATGTTCTTCCTCGACAGCCCATGGAAGGACATTTTAGCTGCGTTAAGGGGCCAACCCATGTTGTGTGCAGGTGGTGGCTGATGGTGCTCGCAATGTCGTGGTTCGATTTTAAAGTCCATGAAGTTGTTGCTGGACATCTGCAAAGTTCCGTCACCCTCATTGGGATTCTCTAGATATGCCAAACAATCAGGAGGGATGGATATTTTAACCTCTTGGAGTATCCTTGAGGGGATTCTAATTGTCCGTCAGCCCATTTTCACTGCGAGTTCCTCTAATGAGAGAAGGCCTCTCTTCCTATCATTTAGAAGGTCTCCCACTGTGGATATATTACCAGTCAAGAGCTTCCTTCTTAATGAGCATGAAGCCAGGGTTGGGTCTTGTAGAAGAGGGTTGAGAAAGAGTGGTTCTTCACAGAAGTCTTTGCTTGGAGAAGGATCTGTTCTTCTGATGTCAGCAACATGCCAAGCCCTCAGCATTTCTTGATAAAAGAGAGGCAATGTCGAACTTGACAGGCTGTGTGAAGTAATGGTAAAAATATGCCTTTCGTACCCAAGATTTAACACTTTGCTGAAAAAGTACGACGCCAGTGAACACCATTGCGGGGCAGGATTCGCATGCATGTTGAATGGTCTTCAGCCTGGATGTGTGATAGTGGCTTCAAAGGCAAGGAAAAAACTGTCCACCTTCATCTAAGGGCAAGCTAAGAATGCCCAAGGAAACCCAGTGTTTGCCATTCCAAAAGTAGTTCAACAACTTCCTCTGCATCTCAACCAGAAACTCCTCTGCAATGCTTATGCAAGAGATCTTAAACGTCAACTTTGGATTGATAAATTGTTTAATTCGGAGTGTTTTCCCTCTCAGTGACAGGACTTTTAGCAGCCCACTCCAGTCTCTCAACTTTGCTTCTATATTGTCCCCTAAAGTGTTCCACATGACAAGTGGTGAGCACCCACTTGAGGTGGACAAATGCACCCCCAAGTATTTTAGTTCATTGTGACTCCATGTCAATTCCTGAAAAGATTTTGGGAACTCTGTGATCTGCATTGGTCCAATCAGAAGCCCAGAACTTTTCCTCCAATTTATTGTCGCAGACGATGCTGTTGAGTAGACCCGCTGACAATCATAAATGGCTTGCATGTCCCTTGCACTGCTGGCAAAAGCAAGGAAGTCGTCTGCGTATGCAGAAAGTATGAGGGAGAGCCTGTTGTTTGGTACCACCATGCCAGTTCGCCTTGGCCTCATCAAACAAAGGAAGGGTTCGATGCACAGGGAATAAAGTTGGCCGGACAAGGGACATCCTTGTCTTATTCCTCTTTTGAATGGAAAGGGGGCGAGCAAGTGACCATTGACTTTAACTAGGCATTCTGCCGACATGTACAACGTCTGGATCATGCCTACGTATCTCCTCCTCAACCCAAAAGTTAGCAGGGTCTCAAAGAGGTAATCATGGTTCATTTGGTTAAAAGCTTTCTCTTGATCCAAGGAAAGGAATCCAACTTGAGTCTGAGTCTTGTGAACATACTGTATTAAGTCTCTGACCAGGGATATGTTGTCACATATTGTTCTGCCAGGGATGACCTATGACTGGTCAGGGCTGATTAATTTTGGAAACACCAGTCCCAGACGATTTGACAGCATTTTTCCATGATTTTGTAGTTCACACACAACAGAGACACTGGCCGATAGTTCCTATGTCCCTCAAGTCTCCTTAGGAATAAAAGCCAAGGTTGCTCGCCTCAAAGACGGTGGCATTTGGCCTGTATCACCTGCTTCCTGAGCTACACTAAGGTAGTCAAGTCCGATCAAATCCCATACTTTGGTGTAAAATTCACAAGACAAGCCATCCACTCCAGGGGACTTATCCATCGACAGGCTATGCAGAGCAATTGGTAATTCTTCCAGAGAAAATGGAGCTTCTAGTCGCTCTCTGTATTCTGGAGTCGCTTCAGGGAGGCCGTTCCACAAAGTGCCACAAGCATCCACATCCACCTTACCCGAGTAGATTTGAGCATAAAAACCTTGAATTTGTTCATGAACACTCTCAGAATCATTGAGCAAGGAGCCATATTCTGCCAGAACACTGGATATCGTCCTAAATCGACCTTTGTGCTTTTCCAAAGTTTTGAGATAACTCAGGGCATATTCATCCTCAATAAGAAACTGCAACTGAAAGCAAACGAATGTTCCTCGTGCCTTTATACGACTACATGCTTTGAGGGTGTTCTTCTTTACATCATAAGCGTGCAATTCAGCAGGGGTAAGTGTGGTCAGGCGACGCTCAAGATGCAACAATTCCTCTTCGAGCTTAGCAATTTCTACTCCAATTGCTTTGCTCGATCCATACGAGTATTCCTGGCATAACAATTTCAGCCGTGCTTTCCAAACGTCCCACCAGAGTCCAAGTGAACAAAAATCTCCTTTTCTATCCCTCCAGGCATTCAAAAAGTTGCTAAAGTTTAACAAAAGAGCTTAAACCTTGACTAAAGCATTGTTGAGATGCCAAAACCCAGTGTAATGCCTTGCCTCAGCCAAGGAAAGCTTAATCCAGGCCAGATGATGATCTGCAAAATGTGCAAATTTTATAACGGAGCAACTTGCGCTCCTGCACCAACGGTGAGACAAGTAAAATCGGTCTAGTCGGGATTGCTAGATATTACCACCCCTCATACTAGTGTAAGTAAATGATTTATCTGTGGGATGTTGTACATGCCAAATGTCTCTCAGGTTGAACAGTGTTGCCACTTGTTGTAATACTTTAGCAGAAGGACTGTGCGGTTCTTCACCAACACTATCTAGGGAGGGATTGAGAGTGCAATTAAAATCCCCTCCAAGAATCACACACTCTTCGTCAGGCAAGGTGAGCATGAATCTCCGCATGTGGTCAAAGAACCACACCCTTGCAGCTCCTATACATGGTGCATAAATGTTGACGAAGTTAACAACAAAATCTTCAAGCCTTACCTTTACATGTAACAAACGACCCAAATTGACTTCATTTACAACAAGTATTTCAGGTTTCACACTTGGCGAAAAGAGGATAGCCACTCGGCAAGATGTATCCGTGAGGTGACTGAAAAAAGTCAATCCGTCCCATTGATTTTCCCCACGGAAGGCAGCCTCTTGGGTTGTGTAGGTCTCCTGTAGAAAGGCTACTCCAAGTTTCTCCTTTAAACAGAATGACAGTACTTGGTGCAAACGAAATGCATCTTTATGCCCGTTAACATTCAGCAATCTCAGGTGAAAACATAATGCTGTCATTACATATCATGAGAGTTATAGAAGGAGAAACACAGTCTAAGCCAACTCATGCTTCGCCCCATGACCGAGCAACTTTGCAAGAAACTTCCTGACTCGGACTTGCTCAGCCGAACCTGAAGTCTTGCTTTTTTGTCCATCTCTCCTCAGTATATACAAGGAATGCACGAGTGTTTTGTAATCTTTCCACCGCTTTGGAGCAGTTTCAACTTTCTTCCAACTGTGCAAACTTTGCTCAAGCAACTCTAATATTTCATAGGCAGGAATACACGAACGATGCTCTCAGGGCAGTTCCGATTCAATACCCGTTAATGATCCTTGATCCCCTTCCCAGTCACCGATGCTCTCCTCATCTTCACTGTCTGGGAGCTCATTGTCTTTCTCCTTTGGTACATCTGCAATGTATGACAAAACTTCTACCTTGTCATCACTTAAAACTGACTTTGCATCTTCTCCTGATGACACAGATGAACACTCCGTTGGTACTAACGAAGCAGTCCTTGCTTCACCGCTTGGCAAAGATATAGGGATTGAAGACGCTTTGATGGTATGGACAGGGAGATCATCCGTTTGAGGTGCTACGGTAGAACTGTGCTCGACTTTGCTGTCTACATTTACTGTGGACATTGTGGCAGCACTTGAGACCTTGGTCAGTGCAGGTAACACCTTTGTCGCTTGTAAGACCAGTACCTTCTGCCTGTCTGTCACAACAAGAAGGGGTTCTACAGTTTATTTTGATGCTTCATTGGCGGTCCTTTCATGCAGAACTGCTGCCTTGGATGCATCAATCATTGAATTATGATGAATCCTCATTTCAGTTGTTGTTGATTTGTCTGGATGTACTGTGTTAGCGACAGACATCTCAGTCTCATTTGACTCTGACAGGTAAGGAGACGCCACAGAATCATTCTTCATTACCATGCCAGGCTTGTTCATGGATGATCCATATTTTTGTTTACTCCTCAACAGGTCTTTGGGTGCATCTGGCAGCAAATACTTCCCATGATCTGTAACTTCAGGAACAGCATCTTCCTCATTTTCCATTTGCACCAATGGGGTTACAATTTCTGTCCCCTCCAAAACACTTGACCTTGCGGATCGCTTCAAGTCCTTGTCGGCTGCGTCTTCAACGTCAGTTCGATCAGCAGTCCCTTTGTCTTCTGGTTCTGATTTTCTCTTCTGCACTCTCTTCCCCTTCCCTACCCTCACTGTCTGCCATTGATCTTCAGCAGAAGAAGGGCCAGGATGAGAAGACAATACAGAAACTTCTGGAATGACACTTGTCTTTTCCTTCGGCTTGTCAAGGTCCTAAGGAGTAGACACTTCTTTCAAGATCGTAGGGCAGTCTGCTCTCACGTGGTCCTTTGCCTTACATTCAAAACAACAAGTTTTGTATGTATTAGTCATATAAAATATCTTGTAACTCTTCTCTTAAAAAGGAATAACAAAGGATCGCTAACATTCCGTGTCATTTCTCAATTCTATTGAGACCTGTCTTTTGAAAGGCGGGATATGACGTAGGGCAGGCTCACGATAACTTTGAGATACAGGCCCGATAGGTGATCTTAGCACTCCCAATCACTCCAGAAAAGGCAAAACTACATTTTTGGCCATGAAAGGAGGAACGTTGGACAAGGTAATCCGTGTACCAAGACTCGAGAGCAGTTCAACTTGTACAAATAATCCTCCCACAACAATCCCTTTCTGTATCGCCTTATTTGCTTCAGCTTCGGATTTGAGGAAGAACACGGCCCTTTCGTACATTTTTGAGGCAGCAACTATTGTTGATGGGCTCACAACATTAGCCATTGCCTTTACATATGCTTCCACTTGGATAGCTCATCCCATTTCCCATCTCACTCCATCCTTCCTGGTCAACGTGTTAAATGGATATGTCGAGCTGTTCACACTTGCTTGGCCAGAACGGCTCGCAGCAACTCCAGCCCATTCACGATCCATAGGCATGTTTATAGTACGTAGATATATCTGGTGGTGGTGGTGGTGGTGGTGGTGGATGAACTAGATAATTGAAATAATGACAAGGAAATGGCACTAATGCATAGGTAACAGAAAACATCTTATTCCTTCGACTAAGAAAGTATGATACCCTTGTCGGTTATTTTGGATAACACTGAATTATATTAATCTACAAGTATTTTGACATACTGTATTGCCAAAAGTAGGTTTGTGCTTTATTTCACGATTGTTTGAATGGCTTTGTGTTTATTTTACTATTTTTTACAGAGTCCTGTTCCAGTAATGGAAGGCTTATATGTGGAGAGGTTTGGACAACAGGTAAGTTGAGTATGACAGTATATTTTGATGGAAAGAAAACTTAATCTTTAGAGAGGACAAGGTACTCTTGAAGATTGTTGGTGCTGCAGCAAGAATTTAATCGGAGTCTCTTTTGGTACATGCAAACTGATCTGCTCCAAACATAAGGAATCTTTTCAGATTGAAAATCGTGTGGCTTTAAATTCCATCAGTTTAACATTCCCTTCGATTTCTAAATTTAACAAATGATTATTGGGAAGAAAAACTGTTCTAATCCTATTGGGATATTGAAGAAATCAAATCTTGTTGTATGCCTCCTTGATGAAATCACCGGAGGCATGATGTTTTCAGGTTGTCCGTCCGTCCGTCATAGGTTTTCATTACCGTGATAACTTAAGAACAGCTGAACGGATACAAATCAAACTTGCTACATGTATGTATAATGATGTGAAGATGAACTGCTAAGATTATTGGGTCAATAGGTTAAAGGTCAAAGTTCCTGTTAGGTAAAAATTCTGTTGTCGTACTAACTTGTGAACCATTGATGGGATTTTGACCAAACTTGTGAGAAGTATACATTATGATGCAAAGATGAACTGATTAGATTTTGACATCAAGATGTCAAAGGTAAAAGGTCAGAGGTCATGTCAGGTGAACGGCTAAAGGGATCCAAGTCAAACTTGGTGCAAGTATGTATAATAATGTAATGATAAACTGATTAGATTATGGGGTCAATAAGTCAAAGGTCAGAGGTCACATTAGGTAAAAATTTTGTTACTTTGCTAACTTGTGAGCCATAAATGGGATTTTGACCAAACTTGCTATAGGTATATCCTTTATTATGACGAGTGCGGGCCCGTAGGGGCGTGCCCATAGGTGTGTGCCAGGAGATGCAGCTTCGTGCCTGCAGTATCAGGTCCCCAGCATCAATTGTGACGTCATATCAAACGAAGAAGAAGAATTGTGACGCCCCTCTCTCTCACCCCCTATCTTGCCCTTCTCTCCCCCCCTCCTCTCTTCCTTCTCTCTCCCCATCCTCTTTCCCCCTCCTCTCTCCCTCCCCTCTCTTGCCCCCCCTCACCCCCTCTCTCGCCCTTCTCTCTCACCCCTCTCTCTGTAAATGTATTCACAAATGTATACAAAGCACAACGATTAATTCCAACCTTGGGAAAAAACAGCTCTCAAACCCTTGGGAAACAGCTGTTTCCCTCGGGAAAATTCAAACCTTGGGATTAATTAATAATTTGAATAATAATCAAACCTTGGGAGCAAATAATTAAATAAAGTAATAATTAAATAATAATCAAACCTTGGGATTAATTAATTAATTCAAACCTTGGGAAAGAACAGCTTTCAAACCTTGGGAGACACTTGGGAAACAGCTGAAATGGATGAGGAAGAACGATATCAAACTTTGAAAAGGCACATACCCAGGTCCCCAGTGTCGATTGTGACGTCATACCAAACGAAGAAGAAGAATTGTGACGTCAATCATGGGAAAAAATAAAATAAAAAAATTCAAATAAAATAAAATTTATTTTATTAATAAATTATTTTTAATTATATTAATAAATTATTATATTATTTTATTCCTTCAAAAATAAAATAAAATAAATAAACATTAATTGTGACGTCATTCGTGATGTCATAGCACTGTGTCCTGTCATTGGTTCACAGATACATGGCCGTAACTTGGGAACTGCTCGTCCGATCGATATCAAACCTCGAAAAGGCACATCCGCGGGTCCCCGGCAATATTCCTGGCAAGTTTCAATGAGATCGGACCGGCGGTCGTCGAGAAACGGCGGTCGCAGACAAACAGACAGACACACAAACACAGAGATTGCTGGAATTATAGAGAGATGCAAAGATGAACTGATGAGATTTCGGCATCAAGAGGTGAAAGTGCAGAGGTCATGTCAGGTAAAAATGTGATACTGGAGAACAGCTGAAGGGATTTAAATCAAAGTTGGTACAAATATGTATATACCTCTGTCAGTGCATCCATCCATGATAGATTATTCGAGACAAAAAAGCCAAGGATCAGAGGTCACAATATAACTCCTGTTAATGTGATACCATTGGCGATGGGATTTGAACTAAACTAAGTACATCTACCATGAGACATATGTACTGATTAAATATTGACGTCAAATAGTCTTGAGGTTTTAGGTCAAAATTAGAGTAAGCAGACTTAGTGTGGACAGAGGCTTATCAGTCGATGTCATGGTGTCGAATTTTGTCGTTTTTCCATTTTTTTGTGAGGGCCCAAAATATTTCCCTACAACCACTAATAAATGGGGTTGGGGATCATTTAATATTACCTTTCACTTAGCTACAAGTGCTTAGGTGCTATAGAACAATTTTTTTTAAAAAACACATTTTTTGCCGAAAACACTCCCCGGCATTCACGTAAACCTCTGAAAGTTTGACGAAGATCCGTTCAGCCATCTCTGAGAAAAATAGTGACACACACAGAGAAAGACAGACAGACAAACATCTCTTTATAGAATAGGTAAGGATTTACACTGAGACTTTTAACTGTAAGATCTAGAGTTTGGGCCAAAATCATGCTTTTGAGAATAGACTACATCATACTGTATAATTGTAGGAAGTTCACAGTTTGCAATTTTGTGTTTGTTTTTTGTTTACAGGGACCTTCTGGCCCAAAGGGTCCACCAGGGAATAGAGGAAAACCGGTGAGTACAGTACAGTTTCAGTCAAACCGCAAGAATCATCAGGTATATTAATTTGGCATGGCCCTATTGAAGACAATCCTCTCATAACATGTGCTAAGCCTTTTAAAGTTTTAATCCCTTTCACAGGGTTTACCAGGCTTTCCAGGACCTCAAGCTGAACGTGGAGATATTGGTTTCCATGTAAGTTATTCGATGATGTTATTATTATTTTATTATTTTACAGTTTATTTTGCAACTATATTTGGATTTGCTTTGCTTTATAGACGAGGAGTTGATGGTGCCAGATGATTTTAATTTAATTTTGTATCTGATTGTTATTTTTTGTTTAATTGTCTTACTCTGATTATCACAGAAAGTGACATGCAGATATGTGTCCAAATAAATATTAATCAATAAAAATTTAGAACTCCTGTTACAATTTCCTTTTTCCTGACGCTAACAGTGACATACCTTATGGGCAATGAGAAAGCAAATCCTTAATACAGCTCGTAATAATGAACTCACAGTTTGACTTATTTACAACATGGAAATTATGGGCAATGACATTCTCCCAAAGGCAACAGCTCAACTCACAGGACAAATCAAGATTTATTTATTCACAAGCAGCATCTTTTGACCAATTTGTCTAAATTTTTGGTGTTCGGCAATGCTGTTGATATTGTGTCGTCCCCCCCATCCCCCATCCCTCCCAATAGTTCAGGACAGCTAGAATTTAAAATTTGGCTCAGGTACTAAAGGTACCATGATGCACAACGCTGCCTGCAAAGCGCACTGGGGTGAAAATCTGTAATTGGGCTTGGAACTGAAACCATAAGAAACAGTTCAAAGGCAAATAAGCATCTGAGATATTGGTCACTTGTATATATCACTGTGATGAAACAATTTTCAGGTGCACCATAGTACCAGCTCCACAGATTGCTCTGTGCACAGCACTCCTCGCAGGACCCTGACTAGAGCCTTCCATATTATAACAACTTGCAAACAAACTTCAAATCTACTAATGAATAAATAAAGAGCAAACATTCTTCAAAATAGGTAATATCATGTACTGATCATGCATCACCTGTTTAGGGATCTCAGGGACTACCTGGATTTATCGGTCTTCCTGGCATCATTGGTGATGATGTAAGTATACAATCCACTCATCCAGAAATAAAATTCAGTGTATTTGCTACATCCTCAATTTCCTGTCATGCTGGGGAGTCAGGTGTGGTTTAGATTACAATCCAGATTATACATTTTGAATCTCTTATCCAGGTAGTGTTCTCATCTGAATCCATGATTTGATGAACCCTGGTTCGAGTCCAATAAACTATCTGTTAGTCCATTGTCTACTAGTGCGAAGCTCCACGTGATGCATGCCGCGTGTTCTGTTCGCAGAACACGTGGAGCGGGTTTCCGGGACGATACGCTCGTGTGGGCCTGCACGGGAAACCGCGCAGGTTCGGTGTGCGAGTGACGTCATCAGCCCGGACCTCGCGGCGCGAGCTTCGGGTTCGCAGCGCACGTTGTCCCACGTGGGGAATTCCCCGAAAGCGAGCGCTCGTTGCAGTTGGCAGGGCGACGACAAGATCTCGATTATCGGCCATTGGAGGAGACGTTGGTATCGCCCATAGGGACGAAGCTGTAAACCACCACCTTGGCGGTGCAAAGGGAAAAAAAAAAGCCTCGCTTCCAGTACACGGCCCCGGGCAGGATGTGGCAAGCATCCTGATTGGGCAAAGGAAGCATTAGCTTAGCGGGATGGGTTTAGCATAAGATAGACTGGCCTCATGGGGGGCATGGGCCGTCCTCCATGGGGCCCATGGACTAGTTAGAGGGAATGCTAGTTTAGATTTAGAAATGGATTTTGGGAGACATGGACAGACATGGAATGTGTAGTGGGGATGAAGCTTAGCTACCTAGATAAAATTGAACGTGCATTAAAATAAGGAACGACGCGGGAGCACGAGTTAGTTTGGGAAATTTCGTTAGCAGTATGGCAGTGTTGAGTCATGTGAGTAAATCGAGAGAGAAAAAGAAATACAATGAATGAATGTGGGACAGCAGTCCGAAGAGTGAATGGAGTGAATGTAGAATGCATGGTGCAAATGAATGAGTGGGGGAGGAGTGAATCCCACCCAAGTGACCCTGGGGTCAGTTTAATGTTAGCTAGTGGGTTAGTAAAATTTACCAAAAGGAGGTCGTTTTGTTGTTGGTGTGGGAAGAAGGCTCGATACCTTTTGAGCGGTGCAGGAGTCCATGGACCGGCTGGGAGCGTAGCTGTTGAAAGGTGAGTATCGATTTGAGGGCACCCCGGGCACCGGACAGTCGGCCAGAGTAGTCCAAGGGACCGGGATAGTGTAGTGGCCACGGGCAACCCGTCGGAAACGAGACCGGAAGCGCCAAAATGCCACGTGGGCATCGGAGGGGGCAAAGCCAGGAAGGGCAACCCCCCACATTCATAGGGAGCAGGTAGGCTCAGAGACAGCCTCAGGGCGGCCATGGTTAGAGTTCGGCAGATGGGAAGTCCCTGCCAAGTGAGCCACGCTGCCCAGCCACAAAATTGTGCAAGGGCACGAGTGAAAATTTGAGGGCTAGGCCCAAATTTATAATGGACACCAACACAAGCGACGGGAATCATGATTTTTTAGAATCAATAGTTTAAAGTGACAGGCGTTTTAAAAGCCCCGGGAATAGTTTAAAGTGTAATAAAGGATAGGATAGTTGGAAAAAAAAAGTGTACCCCTTCGCACCATCCATCCCTTCGCTCTTTGTAGGCCGCTGGACCCACCTTGGGAAAGATTGCTGAACTCTGTAGGAGGCCATTCTGAGGCTTCATTGGGCCTCGAGACAGGACGCTAGTCTCTCCCTATTCCCCTCCAGGAAGGATTTTAGGGGGTTGGGAGTCGGCTAGGTCGACAGGATAGGTTAGCCGGACAAAGACAGAGAGGGGGTTAGGGAGACGGATTATAAGAAAAAAAAAGTAAAAAGGGGATAAATTTTGTTGTTTTGTAGTTGCAAATTAAGGGATGGGTATATTTACAGAGACAGGCAAAGGTGATAGGAAAGGGGGGGGGGCAGTAGGGTTAGGTCCGAGCCCGTTTTTGGAGTGGCCAGCACCACCGCACTCCCTCCACAAACCTGATGGAACCATACCCGAGGCTGGCCAGCTTCAGATGCTGACCTGTTGTGCTACAGTTGCTGGTCCGCATTGCCTTGCCATGCCTTGTTTGCCTGCCTCTGCCATGACCCCATGCCTGGTACCCATGTTTTCGTTGCCCCTGTGTCCACCAACTCACCATGTGCGCCAGGATCTCCTCCAGTGTGTTTTGCCAAGACTGCCCTGCAGGCAGCCGCACACGGGGACGGCATTGGTGCAGCCCGTGCATCGTTTGCATCCATCATTTTTGTGTTCTTGCATCCATCTCCAGACATTCATTCAAATGAGCCAGAGAGTGCATTGAGCAGCCTGGCCCCGTCTTTCTTCTTGCATAAAGGCCACTTCAAATGGCCTGTGGGACGGCGCATGGCCTGCCGTGTTAGGGTGAGTTGCCTCCAGCAGCTGGGGGTATGAAAGGAATAAAAAGAAGAAGGTTCATTGAAACACTCAAGGGGGACCTTTTGAGCAGGCCCTGAGGACGACTGACCTTCAGCTGCTGTGCACTCACCCACACAAAAATGACTGACATTATTGTGCCTTCTTTCCGACAGATGACAGGTCCTGGGCCATGGTTAGTGTAAATAGATGAGTAAGGCTTGTGAATAATTTAAAAACCCACCTGTGTTTGTCATAGCGCCGGCAATTGTAGTTAAGTTGTCTGTGTGAGTCTGTTAGTTAGTTACGCAGTGCATTAGGTTCTTTATTTTTGGGACATGTATTTTTAAAAAAAATGTCACACTCAGGGATCCGAAGGTAAAATGTACTAGGGGAAAACGTACACATGCTGGTCACACGCAAATTTGACGACTCGGGACGAGTCTGTAAAAGGGGAGGGGGGGGTAGTGTTGCGAATCTGGAAGCCTTGTGCACACAGACATTCAAGTCCCAATAGCTCAGTTATTTCAATAAGTAAATGTGGATAGATAGCTCCCTTTCCCTTGTCTAATGGGTAATTAAATGTACATGCGCTGCGAGTTATTTTTATAGACAGGATTTTTACACTTCTAACAACGCCATCTTCTCTTCCATCCTGATGCCATAACGCTTGCGGCATTCTTCGCGCACTCACCAGCAAGCACGCACGTGGGCGGAGCCTACCATAGGCATGGCGTCCCTTTAGACAATCGGCAAGGAGCGGACGTCTCACCCACCCCGTTTCCGACTCCACACAATCGCCATTAAGCATGCGGCCAGAGGTGAGAAGGGGGGTGGAACCACGAACGCCTCTGCTCGGGACTCCGCCCAGAAGGTTGGGAGTTGCCCCGCCTACCGTGCGTCTGTCCAATGGAGGGCGGCCAGGGAATCATGTGATGGTTCCGGCTAATCAAGAGGCGAGTGGTGAGAAAAAGAAGCCCCTCCCTACTAGAGAGAAAGGTTGGTGATTTTGGACGAACGTAGGAGATTAATCTCGTCCTGTCGCCGGCGTCTGCTCTCATATCTTCCTGTCGCCGGCATCTGCTCTCATCTCGTCTGGTCGCTGGAGTCTGGTTCTCCGTCAGCTCGAGCGCGTGGTCTGCTTGAGCGCGGAACACATCGCTCGACGCTTCTGGTCTTGTGTCGTCACTGCTGGCCTGGTCGCATCTTGACGCGGATGGTCTCATCCTGGTTCACTCATCTCGTCGAACACCGCACGAGGTGGGAAGGTCCCTTTCATTTCTTTTGGGTGTGCGTCTGTCTATGGGCCCTGTCTGTAAGTAGGAATTGTTTAAGTGCTCTGCTGTACATACTTGCATCTCTAATAGTCGCGATAACTCTGCCCTTACGTGCTTCCCTCCTTCCCCACCTACTGCTAATAAGGTCAGGTCAGATCTGTGACATCCTACAGGTACCATGTAAATCTGTACTAACCTGCTCCATGGTCGGGTTGTTGGCGATTAAACCGTCTCCCCCACCAGGCTTTTTGGTGCAGAGGGTGTTTGGATTAAAAGGATTAAAACCTGTCAAACCCAGCAGGGTTAAAACATCCAGCAGGGTTAAAACACCCAACAGGATTAAAAACAAAACCTGTCAAAGGGCGGAGGAGCGCCTTGTGAGCCAACGACTATCCATATCTAGTGCCCAACGGTGTCTGCGAAAGTCCTCCTGCAGTTGGGTTACTTTTTTATTAGGAGGTTGATGGCAGGATTTGCACTCCGGCCACCGTAAAACCCTTCATTCAGCAAAACACAAAAACGCAAAATAAATCTGAAAACTCACTCTGTGGGAGTACCTCCTGTGCAGCTTCTCTTCGCAGGGGAGCTCACCGGATGACGGGATTGGGGCAAAGCCTTCGAGACTCCCATTCCTTGATGATAGGAGGAAAACCACCGAGTCACCTTCCCGGGTCAGATTGTGGTCGTGTGTGTCGGGGTGGTGCTGAGGTGTCGTCCACCAGACGGCGGTCTCCTTGGGTGAACCTGAGGCGGTCCCTTCGGGTGGGTGCCTGGAATGTCCTTTCCCTAAGAGAGGATGATCACCTGTGTCTGTTCTCATCTGAGCTCAAGCGTTTGGACATCGGTATTGCAGCACTCTCTGAAGTTCGGAGACCGGATTGCGGCGAGGTCATGGCGGGTGGTTACACCTACTATTGGGAAGGTCGCTCTGATGGTTACCATACTCAAGCAGTTGCTGTAGCTGTGTCCAATAAGCTGACCCCAATGATAATTGAGGTAACACCGGTCAACGAGCATATTATGAGAAGAAGGATTCGTCACTAATCAGGTGTCATTTCCCTGGTCTCTGTCTATGCTCCGACTGAGGCGAGTGATCTCACCGTGAAGGATGCATTCTATGCCACGCTCGAGTCTGTGGTTGATCAGTGCCCCAGACGAGATACACTTCTCATCTTGGGGGATTTCAATGCATCGACTGGAACTGATAGGGATGGTTATGAGACATGTGTTGGTCCCCATGGGTCAGGAACTATGAACCAGAATAGCACTAAGTTCCTTGACTTTGCAAGAAGTCATGGACTTAGGGTGGCGGGTTCATGGTTTCAGCGCCCTCAAGCTCATCGCTGGACTTGGTATTCCAAAGCTCGTGGTGTGGAAAAGGAGATTGACCATGGACTCGTTGATGGTTGCTGGAGGATGATCCAGAACTGCAGGGTCTACCGGAGTGCTCAGTTCCTCAATACTGACCACCGGCTTGTTGTCGCAACTCTGAAGTTGCACCTTAAATCCGGGAGAATGGTACCATCCCAGCCTCGGCTGGATGTTGGCAAGCTCAAGGATGAGAGGGTGGCTGAGGAGTTTGCGAACAGGCTGAGTGGACATTTGGGGGTGTCTGGGTGCTTTGGGGGGGGGGGTCCTGAAGAGTTGTGGAGTGCCTTCAAGACCACCGTCCTTGATGTTGCCGGTGGATGTCCTGGAACTCACCGCAGGGCAAAGAAGAATTTTGTCTCTCAAGGGACACTGGATACCATTGACCAGAGTCGCAGGGCCAGGCTGAATGGCAGAGCTGAGCTGTTCAGGGAGCTGAGGCGTAAAACTGTACGTGCACTAAGGGTGGACAAGGAGGTCTATGTGCGAGGAATCTGTGAGGGGGTAGAGCATCACCTGTGGACAGGTGATTCTCGTCCCGCTTACAGGGCAATTTGCGCATTGTGTTCATCCAAGCCCATTCCTCGGAGCACTGCAGTTAGAGCAGAGAGTGGTAAGCTCTTGACAGAGGAGTCTGAAGTGAAGGCCCGCTGGGCCGGTTTCTTTGAGCGGTTGTACCAGGCTGATCCACCAGCTGTCGAGTTGGATGTCAATGGTGTTACAATTCCTGTTGCTGACCCTCCAATCAACTGTGGTCCACGTTCGCTTGTGGAAACACGGGCTGCAGTGAACAGGTTGAAACGGGGTAAAGCTCCAGGGATCTGTGGCATCCATGCTGAACTTCTCAAGGCTGGTGGAAATGCTGCACTAGTGTCGTTGCATGCAGTTTTGTGCTCTGCCTGGAACATGGGCATCATCCCAACTGACTGGAAGAGAGGCCTTGTTGTCCCTCTCTGGAAAGGGAAGGGTGATCGCCAAGACTGCAACAACTACCGAGGGGTGACGCTGCTCTCAGTGCCGGGCAAGATCTTTTCTCGGGTAATTATTGATAGGGTTCGCCACCATCTGCTTGAGCATCAGTGTCCAGAGCAGTCAGGCTTTACACCAAAGAGGTCAACGATTGACCGTATCCTTGCTCTTCGGATCCTCACCGAATACAGACGAGAGTTTTGTCAGGGGCTGCTTGCAGCTTACGTTGATCTCTGTAAAGCGTTTGATTCAGTGAATCGGGATGCCCTCTGGAGGATTCTTGGTCTTCTTGTGGTGCCACCAAAACTGATCGATCTGATGTCTGAACTCTACTCTGGTACTGAGAGTGCTGTGAAATGTGGTGGTACCATCTCTGACTTATTTCCAGTTGTTGCTGGAGTTCGTCAGGGGTGTGTACTGGCCCCTACACTTTTCAGCACTTGTATGGACTGGATTTTAGGGAAGATGTCGGAGAGATCAAGCTGCGGTGCATCGTTTGGGAATGTCAAGATCTCGGACCTTGATTTCGCAGATGATGCAGTCATCTTTCCGGAGATTTAGATATCCATTTGGGTGCCCTCGAGGTGCTGAATGAGGAGTCAGAGCCGCTGGGATTACGGGTTTCCTGGGTCAAAATGAAGGTCCAGGCTTTCAATGACATCTTGGATGCTGCTGTCCTGTCTGTGTTTGTTTGAGGTGAGGATGTTGAGGTCGTGGAGAGATTCACTTACCTTGGCAGTGATATTCATGTCTCTGCTGGCTGTGAGTCAGAGGTCAATAGACGTCTGGGTCGGGCCTGGGGAGTCATGGATTCACTGGATCATGGGGTGTGGCGCTGCCAGTACCTGTGCGGCAGGACGAAAGTCCTAGTCTTCAGGTCCTTGGTGCTTCCAGTCTTGCTCCATGGATGCAAGACTTGGACTCTGACCAAGTATCTGAGACGGAGACTTAATTCCTTTGGTACCAGGTCTTTTCGGAGTATCCTTGGCTATCGCTGGTCGGATTTTGTATCCAACGAGCGGTTGCTGAGAGAGACTTGGATGAGATTTGTTACCTGCATAGTCCGTGAGCATCAGTTGCGGCTGTATGGACATGTGGTTCGTTTTCCTGATGCTGATCCTGCTCACCAGATTCTGTCAGCGAGGGAGTCTCGTGAGTGGAGGAGGCCATTTGGCCGACCACGTGCCTCGTGGTTGCATCAGGTTGACCGGCATCTCATGGAGATGGGGATGGGCCTGGCATCTGCCTGGGGGATGGCCAGACGGAGGCCCCTGGAGTACCAGTGGAAATTGGACGCAGCGACGCGCTGTTCTGGCACATGCTCCCATACCTGACCTGTTAATAAATACCCCATTTCTTGAATGTTTCAGCTCGTTTCTGTCCCTTCCTTTATTGGTTTAGCAAGGTGCATGTTGGGGAATTAAAGAAGGCTGTTGTTGCCGTAGTTGTGTGCATTTGGGACCGACGGAACCTCAGTTACCATCCGCTCGGGTTACGCATGGGTCGAGCACGGAAATGGTTCGTCCTGTTCGAGCTCCGTCGAGGGTGTGAATCCTCGGTAGCTCGCCACGTGGGCCTCTAGGTATTTTGAAGTTTGGCAAATAACCCTGTCCCACGTGGTTGATTTATTGACGATTCACGGTCCCGTAAGGGACCCGTACCTTCCAGAGTTTTCTGAAAGGTACGATCTAGATTCCGGGTGTTCGGTAGAGTCGACCCTACTGCTCCACCTTGCGGTCGTGCTCATCGCCGATACCCGGCTCCACAACATTACCTCCATATATACTAACACACACACACACACACACACGTACTGTTTATGCCTTGAGAGGAAACTCACTTCGATCGAAGCCAGTAGGTAATCTTCAGAGGAAGAGCACCCCCTTCAGACAAGTGTTTTGGCTTTTAACTTCATTACACTTTCAGTGGGCTTTGGCCACACTCAGGGATTCGTGTTGTGTTCCCCTGCTGGCAATCATGGTGGTATTTTTGTTCTTCTGGAATTTGAATCACTAACCCTCTTGTCTCTTATATATGTATCAACACTTTTTGGGGTCACTTTTCCACATATGTTACCACTAGGCCACATGTCCCATCACCTTTCTGCGGGATGTTTAATCACCATATACTTAAGGTTCAGTTTTTCAATCGGTGTTCTGACTTCTCTTCACACATATCTTGCAGGTTTTTTTTTTTTTTGAGCTGCTTCTGCCGTTGCCTTAATTGCTCTTGATTGGCACTGGCTGAACAGTCCTCACTGTTTAAGAAGACAATATGCCAATTGGTACCGACCAACACTCATGCTCCTACTTCACTGCAACCATTGTGCTTTTTACCCTTGGACTTGGATTTGTTTCATGAGCTAGTCGTATTTTGCCATCTTACACTCATGGCTTTTGCTCAATCGTGACTCATAGGTTCCTGTCAAATGAATTGCTCTGACTGTCTTGGATGCCTTCAGTGAGAGGTTCAGGCCTGGTCTCAATCCTGTCCTTCTGACACTCTCAGGATACTTCTTCATGTCGTGTCACCAATTTGCTGTCAAATGCTGATCTTTTGCAGTCCATTGTGCTGGATGATGATACAGTCTTGTTCTGCTTTTGGTTGATCTTCGTCTTTTCGCTGAGGAAATATTTGTCTGCCTGTCTGTCCACAAACATCAGTTTATGATCGAGGAACGACTTGATTTCAATTGAATGTTATTTTTTGATCATGAATCAGAAAACAAACCTGTAGTTTAGCAGTACTTTGGCTCTAAATTTGTCCCAATCGCACATGTGCAGAGAGGAGAGAAGTAATCTTACTCCACCTGTTTGGCAGTGAAACAAAATTGAAAATCATTCCAAACAGGAAACTTACTATTTTTTAGGGCATCATGAAGGACACAACGACAAGCATAAATAACTAATGTAACATATTAGACAAGGTGGTGTAAAAGATGATGCATCAACAGCAGTAAACTCACCCCCCCCCCAAATTTTTTCTACAACTTTAAAATCTTTTCTTTTAAATTTCAATTTAATTATATACTTGAACACTGAAGAACACAAATTGCCTTTTTGACACTTTCAAAAACCTTCCATTTAGCAGTACTTGAACAAAATATTATGGCATGTTACATCATCTCGACCAATCAAATTTGCCTCGCGTGTCTCCTCGCCCGTGTCCTTTTTATTTAAGACTGTGTGGGGTCAGGTATTGTATGAACTCCCGAGTTAACTCTGCATTTGGCATTGCCCACAAGGGCTGTCAGTTCTGTGAGGGCTTGGTTGTGCCTCCAGATATATACCGGGTGTCTCAATCAAATGAAAACAGATTTTAATATTTCAGAAAAAATAATTAAATAGCAGAGAAAGGGATGATGTTGAGCTTTACTAATACCTAACAGATTGCGTTATCATGTGATGGAATGATTCATTGCATGTCATCAGTTAGCTGTTACCCATGAGGCAGTGCAGAATGACAAGATAATATAATTTTTTATGTGTAAAGTCTGCTTATATTTTTAGATCCTCGTGGAGGATCTCTAAGTCTTACTCACGTTGTTGTTCTTGTGGACTTTTTTGTTTCACAGCCTACAGTTTTCATCGAAACTTCCTGAAACTTGGCATATATATATATATATATATATATATATATATATATATATATATATATATATATATATATATATATATATATATATATATATATATATATATGTGAAAATACTTTTTCGGCTGTGGAAATTCGCATTACACCATGAAGGGCCCGTAGGTGAGATATCTCTAAGTACATGTGTAGTTAGCCCCAAATCCGTTGTCTCGAGGGAATTTATGTGATTCATTCGGGCTGCGACGCTTTGAGATAGCCGTTTTTCTGTTCTATCTTTATTTTGAACCAACCACGTCTCAACCGCCATCACACAACAACCACCACGCCAGCCATCATCACCAACTGCAACCACACTCCAACCCTCAGATAACAACAACAACGCCAACAGCCACGACCTTTACCTTCACAACTCAATCCCACATCATCGCATCACCGTCATTCCCAAACGGCACCAAAACCATCAAACAACCACCGATAAACCCTCCACCACCCTCACCTCTCTCCTTCTACGGCCATTCCCGCACCACCTGTGAACACTGAGCGTCGGGCTGTCTTGGGCTCGTTCAGCGATACGCACCGAGCCGCGAGCGCAAGGAGCGGCCTTTCCAAGGGAGAATTCGGATCAGGAACGCTACACGCCCACTTCTGATCCGTCCAATTAGCAAGCGCGGAGCGGCTTGGCCCGCCTCCCGGCGCGTCTGTGTGAAATCGATGTATGCAAATTCTAGGATCAGGGGAGGTTCACGCCCACTTTTCCTCCATCCAATTGGCGAGCGTGGCTCCGCCCCCGAGGTCATCCTGATCCGGATATTTGCATATTGTTTTCTCCTGCCGGCCTATAAAACGGTGAGCGCAAGGCGAATCGTGGCAGAGTGTGGCAGTAGCAGTGTGTGTCGGCAGGGCAGAGTGAGTCGAGTCATCGGTGTGGCATCGAGTTGGGTTCTGCAGTCGGCTGAGGAGACTTGCGGGAAGAGGCAAAGGAGCTCGGGTCCGAGGCGAGAAGGACGGCGGTCGGCGACGAGGTCGCGGTGTGAGATTGCTCGTCGCGGGACCCAAGCCAGCCAGCCATTCTCCTCCCCCAGGGCATCAACAATTCCCCCTTTCCTCCGCGCTGAGATAGTGCAAAAAGGGGGCCCCGTTCCCACCCCACTCCAAATGTCGTGCCAACGAAACCCACCAAGTAGCATGGAGTCGGGGCACAGCCACGTGGCCACATCTGCGGCTTGTCCGCCAACGCGTCACGAGGACGCGGGTAGGACCCCCCCGGTCTCGCGGACCTGGCTGCTCCTCCAGGTCACGTGCACATATTGGCCTCCAGGCCTGTCTGCCCCCTTGTTTATGAGGGTGGCTTCTTTCCTTTGCTTTTGAGTAAATGTGTGTTGGCGCCGTCTGTAAAGTAGAACTGTACAAGTGTTGCCGTGTGTGCGCGTAGTCGGTCGTAACTCTGCGTCATTGTTTCTTTTGTTTTAACTGCTATATGTGCATTTTTAGTGTTTGGCTGTATATGTGTGCTTTCCGTGTGTCGCGTAATAAATGTGCATTGTGTGGACTGTTTTCCCGTTTCGCTTCGTCTACTTCCTTTTAATTGCCCCTCCATCCTGCTTCACGTAAAGGGTTCGTAGTGGGCTTAATACGCCCGGTAATTAATCTGAACCGTCCAGGTCGGCGATAACACCGCTCGGTTATCCCGATAGCACGGAACGGGCCGCCCAAGCGGCTCGTGTCCGGAGTCGACCTGCAGCGAGGTGCGATCGCCCGGTCGACCATTCGCGCAGGTACTTTGGTAGATCGAATTTGGCGAGCGACCCTATCCTGCACAGGTGGGCAATTGGCACGATCGTGGTGAGGTTAAACCCCCATTCGTGACTAGCTCCCGGCGTTGGTCCGAGAGGGTCACGACTGAATTGTCCGTTCCGGTGGGCGAGGCGGCCGCCATTCGAGTCAAGCGGCCGATCGCACGCCGGCAGGCACGAATTCGCAACAATACCCTGCGCAGACGGTAACCATCTCCGATTTTGAAAATTCCTCCTAGAAAAAAAGTTATGACGTCAAAATATCTCTGCTAATGGAAATCACCTCAAAAATTATCTCAAATTAAGCAAGCTTTTTGAATTCTGTTTGCGGGAATCGAACAGGGCATTAGCCGAGATGAATTACCGCACATATGATACATCACTATGATGTCATATCAATTTTTATGACGTCATTCCTATTTTTTGTTTCACAACCCAGAGTTTTCATCGAATCTTCGTGAAACTTGCCATGTATATGCAGAAAGCCCACGCGCTGGCAGTAACCATCTCCCATTTTGGAAATTCTTCCTAGAAAAAAAGTTGACATAATATCGCCGCTAATGGAAATAACCTATGCCATTATCTCCGAAACTAGGCAAGCTGTTTGAATTTTGTTTGCGGGAATCGAGCCAGGCGTAGCACAGATAATTTATCGCAAACCTGATACATCACAATAACGTCATATTCGTTTTTATGACGTCATCATTAAGAGGACTAGGATCTTAGCTCATTCGAGCTTGTTTATTGTAACACCTTGCGTGCTGGTTGCAAAGGTTACTCTACACATAGATAGCACACGTTCAATGCTCTCAACATCTCCGCAGTGATTACATTTGAACTTTGATTTTATCCCACTTCATCATATTGGTTCTGCATTGGAGCAGATCGGTGGAACATATGATGAAGCAAATGCAGTGTAGGGTGCCATTTGCCATTGTACATTGGTGATGTTTGCAGGGCATTCTCCCACATTCTCTAGAGTCCATGTTGGTTTTGCTGAGCTGCTTTCTGCACTCAGTTGGAGTCTTATTCTTCTTTGATTTCTGAAATCACCTTGCCCCTTCTTTCCTTATAAGTTACTGTGACTCACAATTTCACGTCATCATCCCCAAATCCCCTGCACCATTGCTGTTTCACATCCACTTGAGAGCTGCATCTGCTTTGTTGAAGGCTTCATTAACTTTCCATTTTCTGTCTGCCTTTCGCTTCGTTAAATTGGATATCATTGCAGGGTTCTTGAAAGGCAGGTATGCTTGGTGTTGGCTTAATGGTTAGGGTGGCGGGCTTTGGATCCTCAGGTCCTGAGTTCAAATCCCGCTCAGCTGTTGAATTAATACCAGGTGGGGTTAACTCTGCCTGTCATCCTCCCGAGGTTGGCAAAATGAGTGCCAGCATGCTAGTCTACTGTGTCGGAGTGGCGACCTGTCCAGGATTGTGCCCAATAGCCAAGGAGACTGCTTAAGCAGCACCATCGCTCTGCACAGAGTATGGTCCCAATCTCCTCTTCTCTCCAGGCAGGTCAAGTGCACTCGTCAGTGGCCTGCAAGAGATTTTTTCTCACTCCTGTTTATTACAATCAGCACTGTTCAATATGTGCACAAGATGGCGCTACACACTATATTACACTCCTTCCCTCTTAATAAAGAGTAACTTGACAAATGCAAATTGTACATGATATGTCTACACCATGTGAATATTGGTAAACAAACATGCAACATATTACCATCAAACAGTCTTGGGCTTTATTCCATTTTACCATGGGTTCTCCTTTTAGGTTTATAGATTAACTAGTGTGGATCGGCTCGCTATGCTCACCTCTCCACACCTCGTTACAGAGATTGACATCACAGATTTGCTGTGTTGTCATGATTTACACCAATCATAATTCACACATTTATTTTCTACAAAAATATTTGTAATATTGGTGATTATATTTATTTGTAATACAAAAAATATCCAAGTGGTCTAAAGCTCTAAATCGTCAGTGGTCAAAGCTATCTAATCTCTTAATGGTGTGAGGGGTCTGAATGGTATTAAGGTCGAAGGGATCTAAAGGGACTTGAAGGGCTCTGAACGTCTAAAGGGTATAAAAGGTCCAAACCGTGAAGGTATCTCAGGGTAACTAAAGTATTGAAAGGGTCTTACAGGTAAAAAAAGGTCTTCAAGGTAAAAGGGGTCTTAAAGGGTTTTTGGGGTCTTTTGGGTCCTCCTGGTATTTTGGCTCCTCTGGGTCTTTTGGGTCCTTGGGTTATTTTGGGTCCTCTGGGTCTTTTGGGTCCTTGGGTCATCGGGGTCTTTTGGGTCGGATGGTATCTCGGACGGCTTCACGGACGGACTGTGCTTTTCGTTTATATGAATATGTATGTATGTATGTATGTATGTATGTATATATATATATATGTATATATGAGCCCCTAAGAACCATACTGGGCCATCCCACCTTTTTTGTGAAATTGAGTTATGAACGTCTTCAGGTGCACAAAACTGATACCTTTCAGGGCCAAAATGGGCCAACCTATCAGAATATATTATGATAAGGATATAAGCAAAAAACCTCTCTGGCTCTGTTAATATGCATCTGCCTTGCCAGAGCCTGAATGGGCCATCCCACATTTTCCCCATGATTCCATGTAAACATGGCGGCCAGGCATCTGACAGATGCTGAGTATTTTATCCTTAGGTATTTTTTTATTGTCATTAGCTCATTGTGACACAGGAGACTGAGAACTTTGAGTCCCTTTTTCTCAAAAGTACACCAAGATGGGATGGCCCGGTATGGTTCTTAGGGGCTTATATATATATATATATATATATATATATATATATATATATATATATATATATATATATATATATACACACATATATCTCAAGCACTGGTTTCTGATTCCGAAGTGGATATCATATTTCTTCACCAGAACTTTGAGCAACTGTAAAAGTTGTACTTGTTCTGCACTGAGCATGATGAGAATCGTGTTTCTTCTTAAACTGACCTTGATCTATACTTGCCCTCTCAACACCTTCATTCTGTACATTTGTCTGAGTGTTATTTGAATTCTGACTTACTCCTGGACTCCCTTCTCGTACAACCAGTTTGGCATTGATACATGGTGCACGACTTGTAGCTATACTATCTTATTCGTCATAACGAACTGATTGTCCTCAACTATCATCATCTCGGGAATGCATATGAAATGTATGCTCAATGTGGAGAAACATAACCTTGTTACTACCCAATATCTTGACTTAATATGTGTGAGGCCTGCATGTTTTCACTACTTTTCCTGGTAACCACTTCAACCCTTTATGTAATGTAATGGGTTTTCACGCTGACCTTCAAGTTTGGCTTTATAATTCATTGTTTAACTCCTCTCCTATCATGACATGCCTTTTGCTTTAAATTTCTTTAAACCAATTAAATTTCTTGACTTAATATGTGTGAGGCCTGCATGTTTTCACTACTTTTCCTGGTAACCACTTCAACCCTTTATGTAATGTAATGGGTTTTCACTCTGACCTTCAAGTTTGGCTTTATAATTCATTGTTTAACTCCTCTCCTATCATGACATGCCTTTTGCTTTAAATTGCTTCTGTTGTAAGAACTGTGCCAAATTTGGTTTCAACTAGCTAAATCTTGTCTGTGGCTGCCTTTTTAGAAACAGCTCAGCTGGTGTTCTCCCAGGTGTGGTGTAAGGCATATTCCGATATGTTAATTATCAGAACATTTACCAGTTATTTGGCATTTCTTTTGATTTTGATCCAACATCTGTTTCATGATGGCACATTTAACACTTTGCACTGCATGCACGAAGCCTTGTATTTGCTTCGCGGTTAAGGTGGCTGGGTTAAGATCTTTGGGTCTTGAGTTTGAGCCCCTGTTTGTCCTGTTGAAACAACACCAGGTGGGTTCATTCAACCTGTCTTCCTTCTGAAGTCAGCAAAACGAACACCAGCTTACTGGTATCAGGGGCACTGCATCAACCAGCAGCCACAGACTGCATACAAAACAACAACAACAACAACAACAACAACAACAACAACAACAACTGTGTGCAAAGCTGCTCTCGTGCGCTCAACTGCTCCATTGCATTGGTGCGCTCGTGTTATAGATGATGCTTCCTGGTCACAATTCATGCAGCAATGGCTGTGATGGGACACAATTTGTCTTGTACTTACTATTCGTAGTTAGGGGGTCTTACCATTCATATATTCCTGAATGGAAATTCAGCCCAAGCAGATGATATTAAGCATTAATGCTGTATTGATGAGCTCTAATAAGAGCGAAACATGTCTGCAGCTATGCTATTTTCTCTTTCTCTGGCTTTTTTAACCATTGCCTAGCGCTGAGGCTTGGTTCACACTGTAAGATGCACCTTTGGGGTCACAATGTCACTCAACATGATGGTGATTTTATGATGTTGCTGTATGTATAAACTGGTACAGTACACAGCATATAAAAATGTGTCTATCAAGTTATATCCCCCAAAATTGAAATATGTTGATGATGTTTCAGGTTTATTTTGTAGAAAAGATCTTTCTGTGTTTTGCGATTGTGGCTGTGATCCGTCTCACGGCCATGTTTTTTTGCCTAGGGTGAAGCAGGAGAGACTGGTAATAGTGGTATCCAAGGTCCACGAGGGTCACAGGTATGTTTATATCACCTGAACAGATCAGAACTGAATTTATTATTATTTTTGGACAAATAATGGTTTAAGTACATGAGGCATTCAAAAATGTTTTTGTGAAATACTCACAATTAAGACATGCTAAATAGTATAATGATTTGTCACGTATGCAAAGCTCTTTCTAACCGCTCACTCACTCACTCATACAAATGGTTACTACTTTATAGGTGTGTTAGAAAGCTTAAAGTTTGCATGCTGATGTAAATCGTAGCCAAGATTCCAGGGAAAAATCACAAAAATGTCCGTCAATGAAAATATCCGAAAACAAAAGTCAGCCAGTGCAGATTCACTCCCATTCATGGAGGGCCACGTGACCTAAGACAATGGGACGTCACATGATCTTACACTGGCACAATCGCTCACCAAGGAATCTGTTGTTTCTTGGTTTTAGGGTGGTATGATTGGAGAGGTGTCTGTAGGTTTATATAATTTATGGATGTTGTACAGTGTGTGCGAGGAAATTATAAACATTTATCATTCATAGATGGTGTACAGTGGCAAGTGTTACAGCACATATATTTTAAGTACAGCATTGCATATTTACATATACAGTTGAACCTCTGTTTCAGACACCCTCCCTGTTTATAACATTCAGAACATAGGGTTACAGGAAGGGGAATAGGAGTAACGGGTGTAAAATAGACTAGATATACCATTAAAATAATAATAAAAAAATATATATATATATATCAGTTTCTGGATCAGGGTCATGCTGGTCGGTTCAACATCCCTCTTCCAGCAGTCGTTGGGGCAGGAATTTGCAATTTGTTCATAGAGCCGACAAAAGCTCACCTACTCCGCAAAGGGCACTGTTTGATCTTTAATATCCACCAACTAATGCCGGCAGATGATGTGCCCAGTTTAACATCCGTCCGAGGGATGGCACACACATTGATGAATCACCTTGCCTATGAAACACCGGAATGGCAGCCTGTAGCTGGGGGGTTCTACTGAGTGTCCGTTCTTGTTTATTGTTGCAATGGAGGTGTGAGCATGTGTTTGTGTTCATTGTCATCAGGAAGATTTTCACAAAAGTACCTAGAATTTATTCTCCAATTGTGGGAGCAATTAATACTGTATGTGTTTGACTTGTTATCTCAGAATGAAATTAAGCTGCTTTGATGCAGCTACCTCACCATAAACTTCACATAATTTAACCCTGGAAGAAGAGCCTGGAATTTTGACGAAATTTTTTTTTTTATCTTGGAAAGGATTTAAGTTACCTTATGATTAAGCAAGAGTAATCAGTCAAAACGCATTCAAACCATCACTGTTTGTAATGTCACATTAAAATAAATTGTTTTTAAAATGGCACAAGTCTGGAGACGGCGATGGTTCACGAGCAATGTACACGGTTCACCTTTTTTTATTTTTTGACCTTCGAGGGGACTCCACGGGAAAACTGGCGGGAATCGGGGAAAAACGTAAATGATGAAAGTCGTAGTACTCGAAGAGCACTACTTGCATACCAACTTTCCTTCAAAACAGTTGAAAACCCGAGGAGCTCGATGCCCAATTTATTGATTTTTTTTGACATTTTCTAAGTTCGTGACCTTCTGACCTTGACCTTGGGATGAAAATGAAAAATCGAGCTCCCTGGGGCTATGTAAGTGCCATTGGGCTAATCAAATACCGAAACTCCTGCCAGATTCGACAAACCCCCTCGGAGAAGATGCAGGCCCGTAGCCAGGGCTCAGTATTAAGGGGGGCATATGAACTGGATGGGGGGGGCACAATTATTATATTTCATATTTTTGATAACCCGGTATACTATTGTATTCATGCAGCATTGACACATCTACACTGAGGTTGCCGTCGCATATTAACCAAATTAATCTCAGCTAGATTTAATATGTTCCGATGTTTTTGGCCTAAAATTATTCGAATGCAGGAGAGCCGCAACAAACTGGCACATTCACAATGGAGATATTCAATGATTAGACAATTGTCACCAATTCAGGTGCACTTATACAAGGTGTTGTCAAGAATTGGCATTAGAAAAATTAATATACCAGAGATACAATGACTAAACGGGGGAGGTTGGCACCAGAATCAGTGCACTTTGAAATAAGATACAGTCGGCTATGACCTGCGATCATCACTTTAAACTATCAACAGCAAATACGACCAGCCTGAAGATACCACAAGGTCCGCATTTAAAGCAGTCAATTACACAGAGGTAAGGTTATGCACAAAGCACTAGATATGGGATATGCAAAGCACCAAACACAACATTTAACTTAAACATCAGAAGTACAAAGCAGCCAACCACGGCGGATGCTGACCACAACCACACTGCAACTACAACCACACACGCATCACCAGCAGTCACACACACAATCTGAATTCCTCGTATAGTTTTTATACCACTGTACTCGCTGTCAGAAGAGCTGCAGGCGACACGTCTCGGTGTGGAATCTTCTGAGGACCTTCTCCTTCCATTCATTCAGCCATTTACATGTGAGGTCTCTCTCGAAGGCCAGCCGTACCAGTTGTGCCTTGTGTGCATGGCGCATGGACCGTCGGTGGTCAGTGAAGACATTCCTCAACGTTGAGAATGAGTTTTCACACATGGCAGTGGACACACCAAATGTTAGTCCAAGTCTCATAGCAGTTCCTGCACTTGGCATGGCTTCCAGCGTTTTGTGGTATGTTGAGAGGAGTTTTTGTGTTGTTCATCTCTCGTTTGGCTGCTTTTCTCTCTGTGAGCGAATAAACTGCTTTGCAACCACACACTCTGTTTCACTGATGGTTGACTTTGTTTATGTCATGATGTGCTGGAGCAAGTGGGGATCCAAAAACGTGCCATTTTCAGGATTCAAGGCAGCGAGTGAACGGGCGAGTTGTGTGTTGCGTTCACTGAAGCGCTGAGCAATCTCGCCAAGCACAGTGTCAATTGCGCTGTAAAAACCCTCTGCAGTTCTGTCTTGTCATTGTCGTTGTTTTGTCCTGTAGTCTCCAAAACTACAAACTGTTCCAAGTTATAATGCATTGTGCGTCTCCGTTTTGGTGGTGCAGGTGTAGAAGTGTGAGTATCGTTGGCCTTGTTCCACAGATCAGTGAACTCATCCTCAGAGCGGAGTTTCTTCACGCACTCTGTAGCACTCGCCACCAGTTCCAACCCCGTTAGCAAGTCCATGTCCTCTGCCTGCAAGAGTCTGTTAGGGCCATCTAACAACATCAGCAGTTTTTGTACAAAGATAGCAATGAACATGAAGGCAGGCCCAGAGACTTCCCACAAAAGCCCAATAGCCTCCATCCTCATCTCTGCACCGTAAGCGCACTCTGCATCAATCTCCGACAGTAAGGATGTGATATCCTTAAAAGATCCTATGATCACAGACACGGTGGCTAAATGTCCCGTCCACCTTTGATTAAGAAGTCGTTTTAACCGCTCACCTTTATACTGTGCAGCAACAGTGGGCTTTCTGAAGAATTTGTACAGGCAACAACAAACCTCGAGAAAATCAGTGACAGCTTTCTCTGCTGCCAGTGCGTGGATAACTACCAGATGGAGTTGGTGATTTAAGCAGTGCATATAGGGGATTTCTCTTTCCAATATCTCTTGCAACAACTTTTGCACCCCACCGTGCTTCCCAGCCATTACCGAAGCCCCGTCGTACACCTGACTTAATATTTTTGACGTGTCAAGTCCTGTTTTTGTCAGCTCTGCAATTATTAGGTCTGTCAATGTTTTTGCATCTCCAGCGTTGGCTGTAGTTATTGTGAGTAGATGATTGATATATTCTCACATTCAGTGGGGTTCCTCGTCCCATCCACCTTGATGGTAAACCATGATGTGCCGACTTCTTCCACGATGGCATCCGTCACATTACTCAATGTGCAGATCAGTTCATTCTGCATTTCCGGACTAGTATAGCTTGCGTTTCGTGGGATATGCTTTATTATTTCGGCTAGCTCGGTGTCTTTTTTGAGTGTGTAGTTTAAAAGCGAGAGGAAGAGCCCACTGTGCCCGTCTGACATATCTTCAAAATTATCAAGGCTCCCTCTAAAAGGTATCTGATTTTCGGCGAGAAATCCCACAACATCGATAAGAGCAGACACATAGTACCGGTTTCTATTTAGCTGGTCAGCATTGAGGAGTGTGGAAATCTCCTCACCACAATCGATGCGCCTCTCATTCTCCTTCCACCTCAAAACACAAGTTAAATGTTCCTTTGAAGTTGCGTGTTTGTGAAACCCCCTGCCTTTCTCAACGGAAATGTATTTCCAATTCCGGTAGCCTCGCACTGTGAAAGTAGAGTCCACTGGGCCACGTGCGGTGTTAAACTTCCTACATGGATAGCAGAATGCTGCATCTGTCTGCACACTGTATTCCAGCCATTCATTAGTCTGGTACCACGAGGACACAAACGAGCGACTCTTGTTCTGCAACAGATGGCCAGGGTACCGCTTTAGAACCACTTGATTCGGTCTCTCACTTCCAAGATCATCGGGAAGCGGCTTGACAGTCACACCAGACCCCGAGGCCGCCGCCGAGTGTGGAAACTCGGCTGTCTGCGCTGTGGCTCCAGCCGCAGGGCTGACGTTGCTGCCTTGGCCAGGTTGGCCAGCTTCTGTCGGTATTTCATCGACATGATTGTCTTTTCCTCCTCCTCCTCCTCCAACTCCTCCCACAACATGTCTTTCATCATCTTCTTCATTTTCGTCGCTTGCATTTTTTCCTTTTCTGAGCCATTTTTGTATATCCATCATCCACGTCTTTTCCTCCTGCTGCTAGATCGTGCTCTGTGATTCGTCCCTCGCGACTCGCGACATTTGACGGTTGACGGTTTTATTTATTAAATGATCCATCCATCAAAAACAGGTTTTATCTGCATAATTTCAAATGTAAGCACGATTGCAAACACACGTATTTTTAATTTTTATTATAAAATTACTTTTGGAAGATGGAGGGTTGACGGGTTGTGAAGGTCACGTGGTGCACGTGCACTTCATCTTTAATAATGTAAATTTATGTCTTTTCCTTAATCATATTATCATATTATGACTATATTACATTTATACCTAACTTACAACCAATCAGGTAACCTGCTCAATAGGGTCTCCATATCGAATACGCTGATTGGCTAATCCTTAAAACTAAATGATCCACGATATATATAACCACCCACAACATCGACATTCGACACGAGGTCTTGGCTGCTGGCGTTGGTGCTTGCGTTATTATCTTTTATCTTGTGGTCTTGGACTGTATTGTCTTGCCAATTGCTTTTGGAGATGCGCTGGGAAGCGCACACTTATCTCTTGACTGTTATTCAAAGAAGGATATTATTAAAGAACAGTTTATCCAAGAAGGCCTTATTATTCACCATGTTGAACATCTGGAATAAGGGTTTTAGTTCACACAGGTGAACTCTTAAACAGCAAGTTCACAGTGGGCGCTCGTCCTTAAACACCAAGTTGTTCACATGGTGCAACAGGGCATAAATGGGTGGCGTACAAGTGGGGGGGCACCAGATGCGCCATGGGGGGGCATTGCACCCAAATTCCCGCCCCCTAGCGACGGGCCTGAGAAGATGTAACTTTAAATTGGCTACCCCCTAAAAACACGTTTTTTGGGCGTGGCTCCTCCCATGATGGGCGCAGCACACCCATTCTCAGGAAAACACAACTAGATCATGATACAAACCTCCCACTTCTTTTTTTTTATCAGGATCGGACCCACCCAAGATTTTCTCAGGACCCACAAATTTTATCAGGATCGGATCAAAACCCACAGAGCTATGCTCGGGACAGACAGACAGGCAGACAGGCAGACAGACAGACAGACAGACAGACAGACACACACCCATAACGAATATAGTGGTCGCTTACTGACTCGTGAACAAATAATTCTCAACATAAAGCAAACTTACATAAGCCTGGTGTTGGCTTAGTGGTTAGGGTGGTGGCTTGGGATCCCAGGGTCCTGAGTTCAAGCCCCGTTGGCTGCTGAATTAACACCAGGGGGTTGACTCAGCCTGTCATCCTTCCGAGGTCGGTGAAATGAGTACCAGTGTACTGGTCCCGGTGTATGCCCCGGTTAGAATAGGTGTACCATATCCCTGTGTGTCGTAAGAGGCGACCAGGGTTGGCGTCAGGAAGGGCATCCGGCCATAAAACATTGCCTCAAGAAAAAGCCCAACCCCTGCACAGCAGGGAAAAATGGCTGTAAAAACGGTCACACACATAAAGCAAACTTACAAAACATGGCCACAAATGAATGCTTCTTGTCAATATAATCTTTCCTTACAACATTGTATATCACATTATAAGTTGTGCACACATTTTTGTTTTGGGAGATTTCCTCCATCTTTCCCCAATTTACACGTATTGACTGTACTTTGGGCAATTATTTGTTGTCCAGAGGAAAGAGCATTTTATTTTAAATTTTTGAAAAGATTTCCATATTATGACAGCAATTCGGTTGTTAAATATATAATATTTCTCAGTAGATGTCTAAGATATTATATTTCGTATGAGGTCCAGCTTCTGATGTGAAGCCCAACTAAGATTGTTAAACCCATCCTTTTTAACTCTCCTTGTATAAAACAACCTTTGAACCACAGACAATTACCAAACCCATTCAACCTTTTACTCAGACATCCAGAGGGAGTAGAGGAATTAAAATGTTAATGTGACGTTTGGAGATCCAATGCTCTGTGAGTTTGCTGTATGTTTCCTATCAGGGACCACGTGGATTTCCTGGCACCCCAGGACTCATAGGAATCCGTGGATTTCCAGTAAGACACACCAGTCACGTGATGCATTTATTTTCATTACTTAATTACTTATTAACACCACAGGGGAAGAATAGGTCGGTTCCAAAGCCAAGAGGGGCCCTTTATGTGACGCCCTACCCCCCTCCAAAATAAATAAATGGGGAAATGTAATAATTAAATGAGATATCGACAATTTATTTGTGACTTGAAATGTTGCAAGTTGATATAAGTCAGGAACACACTGCTGGGGAAGCTGTTCCAAAGAGGCAGTGCAGGGGAAAAAGGAAGAGGAATGATGATTGGTACAGAGGGAATGGAGGGTAATTCAGGAATGCTAATGAGTAGAAGCAAGACAGGTGTTACAAACAGGGTGAAGAGGAAGTGGGACAGAGAGTTTGATAGAGCACTGACTGGTACAGTAGTAGCGATAGAAGAGGCACAGATCACAGACTGCTCGATGGTGTGCCAAAGCTTGGAGATGGATGAACAAAGTATGATCGTTAATCAATCAGACAGTCTTGGCTTCAATGCGATCCAAAATACCGATGACTGATGGAGGAGCGCCTCCCCAGGCATGAGAGGAGTATTCTATCACCGGTCTGATTTAGGATTTGTAGAGGGTGAGAAGCTGATGTGAGTCGAAGAACTTGTGAGCTTTGATGAGGAAACCAAGTTTTTTGGGGAGATTGAGGATATGAGGTTGCCAGGTGAGATTTATGGAGATGACGACACTGAGCATGTTTGTAGAGGACTGTTGGAGGGGTGGCTGTATTGATCTTGCTGAATATAAGGAGGGTTTGCATCTTGGACTGATTGAAAGATAAAAGGTTGTTGGAGCCTCATCAGAAGAGGAGATTATGATCAGAATGATGGAGGAAACACATGAGAGACAATCAGCAGCAAGGAACTGGAAGAGGTGTACTGGGATTTTTAACTGGTGGAGGATTGAAGGGTTGAGTCATTTTGCAAAGGAGTAGACATGGTTGTGAGTAGTTGTGAGGTCATTGGTGAGGAGAAGAAGAAAGAGGGAGGATGAGATGACAGAACCTTGAGGGACACCAGAATTAATGTGATGGGATCAGAGAGGGCATCATCAATGCAGGTAGAGAGAAAGATCATCCAGCGATGAAGTTGAAAAACCAGCAGATGAGCTGAGGCTGAATACCATACATGGGGCCTTTGCTAGTAGCTTTTTGTGTCAGACTCTGCCAAAGGCAGAAAGACCACCGACCTCTCACCGCAGGCAGGTCGGTGATCTTTTTGGTTTCTACTGTCTCCTCTCCGGCCTTGTCCCCACCCCCACTCTGCCTGTGATCTGTACCCCCCATATTTCTGCAGGGTGCTCATGGTCCGTCAACAACCCCCTTCTGGTGAAAATACCAAATTTAAGAATCACTGCTCACCTTCATGCTTTCATTTCCCTTTTTTCTCACCTCTGGAACAAACTCCCACACTCTCTTCAATCTCACTCTTCCCTCAAGGTCTTCAAAAAAAGATGTTCATCACCATCTCTTATCTTCCTCCATCCAAAGCCATGATCTTTTCTACCACTGTTAATCCATCCCAAACTCACCTGCTTCAAATTCCCTGCTTTCCATCCTGAAAGTCCCTGTAGTTTCCATCTTGCTTAACA
Organism: Eptatretus burgeri; assembly: GCF_056783735.1. Taxonomy (NCBI): domain Eukaryota; kingdom Metazoa; phylum Chordata; class Myxini; order Myxiniformes; family Myxinidae; genus Eptatretus; species Eptatretus burgeri. The sequence continues at coordinate 72,143,020 of NC_140968.1, forward strand.
CGTGGACCCCGCCCCGTCCCTTTCCCTTCCACAGATCTAATGTTTCTGTTCCCCACTGCTTTGCACTTCCCTCTCCTGCCCGTCTTTTCTCTTGCTCCATTTGTTATAGTTCTATGTGTTAGCTCTTCTATGAGCCTCGACATTGTATACAAAAAAGGCTTTGCTGAGGTCCAGCACAATGATTGGACTGTCTCTGAAGTGATTGAGAGCTGAAGACCATTAATTGGCAACGTCGGCCAGGAGTTCACAAGTGGACCTGACTTTGCGAAAGCCACATTGGTAGTCATTGAGGTGGGTTAGAACTTGTATATTTATGAGAGACTTAATGGCTTTGGAGATATTTTGAGATCAAGGCGATTGGACGGTAATTGGAGGAATCAGACATGTTGCCTTGTTTGGGACAGGGCAGACATCGACAGGCTTCTTGGAGATTCAGTAAATACCAGTACAGGAGGAGAGGTTGAAAAGCTTGGAGAAAATAGGAGAAAGTTTGGGAGCACAGCATTTGAAGACAACAGCAGGAATGCTGTCCAGACCTTTCAGTTGTTGGTAACAAGGCACAACAGGGTCTGGCGAAACATTGCTCATGAAAAATGTGGATTTATGAAAATCAGGATGAATTCTGTTGATGTCATCCAGATTGGAGTTGGATGAAACTGAGTGACAAATGTGTT
>NC_140968.1:72148693-72218693 GCF_056783735.1 Eptatretus burgeri
TTTATTTTTTTTCAATATGTGTCCATGATGTTTTATAAATATTTTTAAGAATGTAAAAGTGTTCTTGCTAATTATACCAAACCCACAAGAACATGGGAATAATTTTGGCTGTTAAAGAAAAAGAAAGAAGAAAACATTATTCGCTAATTATACAGGTGGACCATAAAAAAGGGCAACATTTGATCATGCCAAGATTTTCTTGTCATATAATATGGTTGTGAATAAATTTAAAATTTACTTAGATTGCCTGTTGTGCGATTTTATTTTATTTTGCAGGAATTAAAAATAATGGGGAAATTTAACATCAAGCAGCACATCTTTATTTATGACACGTACATTGAAAAAAAGTCACTGAAGAGAGTGCAGAGAGCATTTCCGATAAGATTCCCAGCATCTTGTGTACCTGCTTTAAAAGCAATAAAAGTATTAGTGTGAAAGATGAAAGTTACTGATCATTACAAAATGCAAATAAGGGTTGGACAAGATGGAGTGTTCATATTCGTGTCCCAGAGACTCTTGAGGCTGCACGGCAATGCATGGAGATAGAATGGCCTGCAAAAGTGTTCACCCCATACCAATAATGCCGCATTTAGATGAATTACAAATTATGTAGAAACAATTTTTCCAAATTAAGTATTTTATTCATAACTGAAAATAATAAATGATACACTTATCATGGAAGGAGATTACATGTCAGGAATACCTGCAAAAAACATGTACAAATCAAAATTCACTGGTTGTAAAAGTATTCAGCTCCTTAGGGTCAGTACTTGGTGGAAACACCTTTGGCAGCAGTGACTGCTTTGATTCTTTTTGGGTAGGTCTCTATCAGCTTTGCACAGTGAGATGGTGAAATCTTTGCCCATTCTTCACGTGAACATTGCTCTAGTTCTGCCAAGTTTGATGGGGATCGTCGATGGACTGCAATCTTCTAGTCTCGCCATAAATGTTCAGTTGGGTTCAAGTCAGGACTTTGACGAGGCCACTCAAGAACATTTATTATCTTGCCAAAACGAAGTTTTTGCAAGATATGTTAGTCAGCTTGTATGTTTTATTTTTTGTTTGTTTGTTTGTCTGTAATCATGTATAAAAAATTCTGCAGAGCACAGTTATCATTGGAAATTTTTGTAACTTCGCATATCAGAGGACTATAGATGTCCCTTTCAGTGCACAAAATTTTGAAGGTCAAGGTCAAAGGTCAAGGTCACTTTGTCGCAAATCAGGGGAGTCGACGAAACCCTTATTTTTTGAGTAATTTTGATCGGATCGTCTTCAAACTTCATGGGAATATAGTTCATGGTCTGGCGCTCAGCTGATTAATTTTTGGTGGCGATTGGCCTTGACCTTCATGGTTAGCGCCTCAGGTCAAACATATTTGACGCCACGGTCAAATTTTCAAGTTTTAGGAACCATATCGTGTGGTACCTCAAATTGAACACCTCGATGAGTGCTTTCTAGATATGTCAAGCTTGAGACATTATGACGTCATTTGGTGACGTTATGAGGCAAAAGCATATTTTTCATGGTTACTCTAGAACGATTCTCATCGGAATCTCTCGTAGGCAGATATTCCTCAAGGAGTCGCTCATGTTGGATAGCAGCTCTGTTCACCTCAGTGTGACCTTAAAGAAGTCACACGTGGTCACCTTTTGGCAAGATACGGTCACCCTGCGGGTGACATTGGTTTATTCATTTTCTTCTTATTCAGCAACTTCAGTGTTGCTTTAGCTTTGTGCTTCAGATCATTGTCCTGCTGAAATGTGAATCTCCTACCCAGTTTCAGATTCATGGCTGACTCAAGCAGGTTTCATCAAGGATTCTCCTGTACTTTACACCATCCATTGTCCCTTCTATCCTGACAAGCTTGCCAGTCCCTGCTGATGAAAAGCAGCCCCATGACATGATGTTATCACCACCATGCTTGACAGTAGGAATGGTATTGACTAAGTGATGTGCAGTGTGAAGGTTGCACCAGACATAATGCTATTACATGAGAACAAAAAGTTCAATTTTTGTCAACTCAAAAATTTCAATACACCCCCACAAAACATTTCTCAACATGCCTGCAGTTATATTAAGATGCTTTGTGGCAAACTCCATGCGAGCTTTGAGATGTGTCTTTTCAGTAATGGCTTCTTTCTTTCCACCTGTCCATGAATGCCATATTTGTGAAGGGAACATGATATTGTTGATTGAAGAACACTGGTCTCCATCTTGGACATAGAGCCTTGTAGATCTTTTAAAGTCATTGATGGATTTACACATCAGATCGTTATCTTCACATGCTGAAAACTTGCTTATAGAACAGGGTGAGAAATTATGAAAATCTGTGGTTTCAACAAGATGGAGCCACATCCCACACCTTGAATGAACATCTTGCTTTGCTGAGGAAAATATTTCCTGAAGATGTTGCTGTTCACAGAACCGAATTCCTATACCACCCCCCCCACCCCCTCCCAGATACCCTGACTTGTCACCACTGGATGTTTTTTTTATGGAGACGAGTCAAGGAGAGAGTATTTCAGTTGAAACCAACCACAATTGCTAATTGGAAAGATGCAGTTATTCAGATGATTTCAGGAGTTATGCAAGACACCCTTCAAAGTGAAGTACAGTATAACCTGTTGCTACGTCCAATAAAATTTACAGAATGAAGGGGAAATCATATTGAGCACTTGGTTTAAAGCAATGAAACTTGAGGATTGTACAAATATTTCACATTGAAAAAATTCTAAGGAAGTAGTTTGTCAAACTTTTCAAATAAAGAAATACTGCAAATTGCACAACTTGTAAAAAAATAACTGCATATAAAGAATGCTGCCACTTCCTACCCAACATGAGTGGTTCAATACCAAAAAAATTGACATGTGGCACAAGTGCAGGCACTTCCAAACCGGAGCAAACATTTAACTGCTGAATCAGTTTCACCACTTGTTGATGGACTGTCAGTGATGGTCGAGAATAAACGATGCAACGTTATAGGTACAAGTATAAAATGGCTGTTGTGCAGGATAATTTTTTGAAACGAAATGGCTGGCATCCTCAAAGTACATGATATTGAAAACAGAATAGTGAAATAGATTAAGGTAAATTCTGGTTTGAAGGGTTTTGCATCTCGATGATATTCGCTGATTTGAAATTTATTGTGCAGGGAAGGCAAGGAGGCGAAGGAGGTGCTGGAGCACCTGGACCTGATGTAAGTAATTGTATTTTCCTTATGATGCAAGCTCAAATCAACATGTGTTTTAAAATTGTATTGCATGTTACATTTAACCTTTCCATGTGTTTTGGGGTATTTGTCGAACCGTGATGTGGTCGAGAATTAAGATGTTCTAGAACTTCATGCAACGGTTTTGTTGTTGAGCCAAAGCAGTGGGCTGTTTGCACGTCTAGGGTCATCCAGCTATTAATGAATCATGAAAGACTCATCAATGAGACTGTAAATACCAAAACATCAACTGAACATTTCATCTTTGTGGATAGATCTTTCCTTGAATAAATTGGTTTACTCTTCACACTCCATCAGTATCAGTCCACTTTTGGATCTCTGCTCTGTCAGTCATAAAGTAATGTGGAAATATGGATGGGAAGGAGTGGTAACCCCCATTATGTATTTGTGTTAAGGTACATACTGCCACATTGGTGTACGTATTTTGTGAATGAACATGTGTGGGTAAGTTATAATGGATACTAAACAACCCGTGAACCCGTTGGGTTCCCGTTGTGACAGCAGTTGATGAAAAAAAAAATCATTTCAAGAAGAAAAAAAGACAGCTCCAGCGAACTATACCGCTGAGGTTGTTTGCACTGATCAAATTCTCCCGAAGAGTACTTGACTGAATGGGGAATTGATTTCTTAATAATTTTTTCGTTATCCGATTTGAACGAAACTTGATATTGCACACCACAGGATAATGGTGAGTAAGGTGGCCCTAAAATTTTTGCGCTATCGTGTACCATTTTGGCTGTATTTCAGGAACATACATACATCCATACATACATACATACATACATACATACATAATATAAGATGAGAATTTTAGTTATATATATATATATATATATATATATATATATATATATATATATATATATATATATATATATATATATATCGTAAGATGCCCTGTGTCCCACAGATGCACTTTCCACTTTTCACCACCTCTCATTTATTATATCATTAGCTCATCTATGACCAAGCTAAGAGGATCTGTTAAACCCTTATCGATGTCGTCCTTCAGTCAGTCAGTCCTTCCCTCCTTCCATCCTTCCAGCAATGAGCCCATTAACATTTTTTGTTTTTTTCCCCTACTCCTCCGAGGCAGCTCAATGAATAGTTCTGAAACTCGGCATGATAGTTCATGACGTCGATGCACAAAAACGTTTTTTAAAAAAAAACTTTCCAATCAGGTGGTGAGATAATTAACTCAAATTTTAATCTATGTTTGTATGTCCATCACATATCATGAGATTCCATCATCTATGTTTCCTCGTTATTTTTATTTTTTACCTCTTAATTTAATTTGATCTTAATTTAACTTAATCTTAATCATTATTTAATTTGATCCCTTAATTTAATTTTCACCTGTTGTTGATGTCATTATTGACCTGTTGCTTTGAAGAAGGAGGAAGAAAGGGGGAGGGGAGGACAAAGGGTTGGGATTGGGGGGTGGGGTCAAAGATGGGTTAGTCCTTTTCATTAGGTCATCTCTTCGAGCATGACCTAATAATATGGGTGTCGATGTCCTTCGATCCGTCCGTCCATCCGTTCACAATGAAGTTGAAGCGGGAGATCTGGTCATTAGTGATCCTGATAGAGTTCGATGGGACGTACACGATGGTATGACTTTCAAGGTCACCGAAGGTCAAGGTCAAGGTCGCGAGGCCTTTGAAGTTGCGAAAATGACGATTTTCAAATTCTATCTCCTACGCCATTTCTCAAGCAATCTTGAATTTGATTCTAGCGTATGAATCTATGGGACAATATCTAAATTTGGTCGGGCCAGATTTTCGATATTCGCTTTCGTTTTCGTGTCACGTGACTTCAAAGTTGGCAAAAAATGCGAAAATGACGATTTTCAAAATCTATCTCCTCCTAAATTTCTCAAGCGATCTTGAATTTGATTGTGGCATATGAATGTAAGGGACAATATCTAAATTTGCTCAGGACGGATTTTCGAATTTCGCTTTCGTTTTCGCGTCACGTGACATCAAAGTTTGCAAAAACTGCCCTACCTTCAGGAGGCTATATATTCTCTACTGGGCATGGTAAAACTTAGTGAATGGTGTCATTGCATAGCAGCTGACCTTGCCTTTCATGTCCATTCGAAAGAATACCGATATCTTCGAATACGTACACGTCACGTGACTTTGAATTTTGCGAAAACTACTTCATGTAGTTGCAAAATGACGATTTTCAAAATCTATCTCCTCCTACATTTCTTAAGTTATCTTGAATTTGATTGTGGCATATGAATCTATGGGACAATATCTAGATTTGGTCAGGCCGGATTTTCGATATTCGCTTTCGTGTCACGTGACTTCAAAGTTGGTCAAAAATCCTTCCTGACCCGAGAACACAACACCCTAGTTTCTCGCAGAGATGACCGTCACTCCCGCACGGGCGTATTTTCCTTTTTAGTCTCTTTTAGTCTTTTTGCTCCTTTAATCCTTTTAAGACCCTTTTGACACTTTGGACCCTTTTAGACTCCTTAAGGCCCCGTAAACCCCTTAAGACCTTTTAGAATACTGAAACCCTTTCAGATCTCTAAGACCCCTAATGCCCTTAACACCCTTAAGAACCCTCAGATCCTTTAGACCCCAAAGACCCCTGAGACCCGGTTACCATGGTACAGTGCATTTGGAGTGCCTCCAAGATGGCGAGGATAGTTTTCTGTGTCCTAAGCCGTCAATGACGTTGTCTTTCATAGTTCATGAAAGTGCAGAGGAGAGCTTCAGGGAGAACAAGGAAACCAAACGAGTGCACCGTAAGATTCTTGGTACTCTGAAAACTGCCTGGTTTGTGACGTGCTGAATCATCCCAATTCTCTGGTCTTCTTGATTGACTATGGGGGCTCGTGGTTCTGCTTTTCCCACCATCTGCCAGTCTGCTGCCACAACCGAAGACCCTCAGCTCCATCACTCTCTCAACGGAAGGGTAGATATGTGAGAAAGATAAGAGAAAATCTGAGGCGTTGACGACCTCTGGCTCCCTAGTACGTACATGTGGGCACGTGCTCGTCCAAAGTGCAGGGAAGGTAAGGTTGATGAAGAAAAAGGGGGGTGTCTGGGTGCCTGATGAAGAGGTGCGAGCGAGATGCGGTTCTTGTGTATAGAGTGAGAAGAACAGGGTGTGAGTCAGTGGTCACTCTAAAAAGAGTGGTTCTTTGGGCTTTGCCATCGGTGATAACTCTGGTGCATCCACCAGTCAGAAAAGAGACGAGTTAGAAAAGAGAATGAACGTGTGAGAAAGAGAACGATCTATCATTTGTGGTTGCTGATTTTGCCCCTTGCTCAATACTGTGCCCATACCGCTTGGCGCTTGGTCCGCTTTCTCAGCACTCCATTCCATTGCATTGCAGCCACCACCAGCTCTCACTCCAGAGGCTCTCCTGTCTCTGCAACCGAACCACTTGCTGAAGAAGAACTCACAGACGAAGTTGAAGACTAACTCTCTTGCCCCCACAACCAGCGCCGATACTTAAGGACATGGGGGGGGGGTGGAGTTTTGGGGATCAAGGGTGAATCCCCACCCTTCATGGGAGTGGTTCCTGGAAGCATGGGTCATGCGCTACCCTCTTTTTTTTCGAGCGCATTTGTCCAGACGCGCTCTGGGGTGATATCATCCTCTCCGCGATGGTGCTGTGCTGGATTCACCTCCTTTTGTCCTCTGACTGTGCCACACATGTCAGCTCCCGAATCAAAATGGGGCTGAGGTGCAGTGGTCCACATCTGTCTCTTGAATGCCCAGGAATGGTACAGCTGGCTTGTTGGTTAGCAGGGTAGTCCCTGCTGTTAGAGGAATGTGAGGGAACGGCAAGGCACACTTGTGTGTTGGTCTAAAAGGCTCTATTTGTAATGGTGCTGGGCTTGGGTCCGATCGTGAGCAAAAGGTGTCCGTGGGCGAGGCGAGGTGATAGTCCCGAGGTACAGGAAGGCTGTGGATAGTGGTGAGATGAATGAGGTTGATGTGGTTGTGGAGTTGAAGCGTCATTGTTAGGTGATAGTGATGTGGATTATGGTAGAATGCTAGAAAGGTGAGCTTGAATGGAGCTGGTTGAATGAGATTAAAGTCCGGTGTGAATTTGAACCAGGTAGGGTGGTTATCGCTGGCATTGTTGAAGAATTGTGGTGAAGAAAGCTATGGTGGTGGATGGCAGTTTGGTTGTGGTGTGTGTATGCAAATTTGGCTGCTAGCAGCGCTTGCTCGGCCATGTGAGGAGAGGTTTGTGTGTAGAGAAGAAAATAGAGAAGAATGGGAAAAAAGCTAATTAATCCCTCACAACGCATACTCCTTTTGTAGCCAATTTAACATAAGGGAAGGGCCCGATCTGAACCAAGTTAAAATGAAATAACTAACTCGGGAATCGCTATATGTTGTGTGCCATTGCCTCTCAGAACCGTGTGTGTGTATGTGTGTGTAATATATATATATATATATATATATATATATATATATATATATATATATATATATATATATATATATATATATATATATATATATATATATATATATATATATACCCAGAACAGTGATCACATTGCAAGAAGAACTCAAACGGTATCCTCGTTACACTCCTCCGGAGCCTTTACATTCTGAACATGGCCTCCTGCTGATGATTTGCACCTTTCACCTGCTGGAAATACAAAGAGAGAGTGAAGTCAAGTGGCCTGAATCCATGTCAAAGAGGCGCGCTTGTCTTTTGTTCTATCAGCTGATCATAACAATGCAATATCCCAGCACTTGATTAGAAGTCGCGTGCTTAATTGTTGGGCTGGCAGGATGACCGAGAGGTGTGCATACTCACCTCTGAGCTCTCCCTCTCCTGGGTGTGAATCTCGGGTTTGCTATAAACATCGAGGGAGGATGAGGCATCAATGCACGTGTCATCCCTTGGATGGACCAATGGCTGATGATGTGGGTAATTCAGTGTCTTTTATCCTACATGCACAGTGTTTGCTCATTGTCTACAAATGTGCTTGTAATGAATGTTAACATTCAACGATGTCTGCAGTTGTGTATTTGTCCAGTTATGTGATTTATCTACCGGCTTGATCTGCATGATCCTTCGGCCATTAATGTATAAATATAAAAAAGATTGTGGCACTCACGAGTATCAATCAGGAGAGCATGTCAGGAGCTTTGATAATGAATGAAAGGAGTGTTGACCTCTGGTGCTGAGCTGTCTTCCATGCATTAGACCACCTGAACCAACAACCCTGCTTTTCCTGTGAGTTTGACTTTTGAGGCTGTTTGATGACAGGAGCACAACCCTCTGCATTCAGTTTAATTTGTCCAGGGGCATACCAGCTATGTTTTTGTAGACTTCAGCTCTTCCCTGTTGTGAGCCCTGATGCATGCCAGCTTTACAGCCAACCAACACTTTGCCTTTGGAAGAATAAGGTCATACTTAAGGTGGCAATTAATAGCTTCCACCGCTAATTTGTCGTTTCAGCTCTATCCTGCCATCAGTTTGACAGGTTGTCGTAATTTCTTCTTCCAGAAGTTTTGAAACATTAGAAACAACAACGGTACTCGGTTGAGTGAATGCCTCCACCATGCTGAACAGTTTACGTTTTGTATCCCACTGAAAGGTCAAATCTGAATCCGATCCTGAACCAAAATCGAATCGGCTTGTTCTTCTCATCTAACCAACTCATCCACCTAGTTTTGTCATTACTTTTCCACAACTTTTTGAGATATCATGATATATAGACATACATACATACATACATACATACATACATACATACATACATACATACATATATCGTTTTTGGCCCTATCACTCAATGATGAAGAATCATTTTTAAAATTCTAGTGTCAGATCCGCATCTTGACCATATACGTGTTGCTGTCATTGGACCAGTCACCTTCATACGCAATTTTTTTTAGAACGATTGCTTGAAAACTGTGGACAAAAATCGTGTGACAGCCAGACTGACATACACGACAGACCAACATACTTTCCAAAATCCTTTCACCAAGTAACAAACAGACAGACGGGGGTGGAAACGTCATCTCCGTCTGTCCATCTTTGGTGGCAGAGTAAACAAGTACATCTGTTTCTGTCATTGTCCATCATGTAATGTAGACAAATTTCTAAATGACCCTGAGACACATGAAGAAACATTTTATACCGAAGACTATTTGTTTTTTCCTTCGTTAAAATGTCACATTGTATCTGACAAGATACTAGCTTTGGTTCTGTTAAAGAAAAATAAGCAAATATAAAGCATAGAAAATGTCTCTTTTGTATTTAAATTTTTTTTGTATCTTGTATGTAAAAAATAGAAAAACAAAAATTCCAATATCGTGTTTGGTTTTCCATTTCACTATGTTTGTACCATATCCTGATGCTGTGTGGACTGTGCCTCCCCGCTGATGGACTTCTGGTAGCTTGTACATGTTCTTGCGTTTGAGCCTGCGGAGTAATTGCTGAAATTGATCTGTCCGGATTCTTCCCGACGTCTTTGTTCTTTGTTCCTTTCACATTTATTTCTACTTTTTCACATTTCTCCTTGTTATAGTCCCCTACCGGTTTCGCTGGAGGGGGTTATTGGTTTGCTCTTTGTCTGTCCGTCCGTCTGTCCCTCCATCCGTCCCACCTGTGGTTTTTCCCTTTTTTCCCCATGCCCCTTAACATATTCAACTGAAACTCGGTACAGGCTTTATTATGATAAGGTACAGAAGAAGTTCGAGTTTCAGGGCGTTTCGTCAGTTTTTTACAGAGTTATTCCCTTTTTAGACTTGGAGAATAATTAAATATTGTATGATACATGCATCAGTATTCAGCTCCCTGACTCTGCTTTACACCCATTGGCTGGACAGCTGGCCTGACTCCACACCAATGTAATCATGCGCCGCCTCTGTCTAGCCCGAGTTCGAATCCCTACCCATCGATGAACTGTCACCTCAGTCACACTCATGTTTTTGATTCATGTATGTCCATCTGGTCATTTAAAATATCACATCGGTCGAGGGGACATGTATTGCAAAGCAATTCTCGCTCTTTATTCATTCTAATTCTTGCTTTTGCTTTTCTTTTATCTCTTTTATTCTTTATTTCTCTCTTCCTTAATCTATTTCTCCAAGGAGAAGTGAATTGTTGCAGAAATTTCTCTGTAAGGCTCACTTGGCTGCACCTGGATTGGTTTGAGGGTTGTGTAGTAGCGGCTGAAACCCAAATCCTATCCAGGTTCCTCCTGATGACTCCATCTTTGCTCTTTATTTATTCGAGTTCCTTATGATGACTCCAATGCAGTATTTGGTCGTTTGATATGGTTGAAACAAAAATACCTGAAATAATCATATAATCATGTTCCTCACTCCACTAGTTCAAAGATGCAGCTCACAATCATCTCATGTCATCATAGCCCATTAACATTGATTTTTTAAAAAAATTATTCCCACTCCACCATTCCCCGCTTTCCTTATCTATACCATAAGAGAGCCATTTGTCTGTGTGTCTGTGTATTTATGTCCCCATTTTTCTCAGAGATGGCTGAACGGATCTTCCTCAAAATTTTAGAGGTTCATCAGTGAGTGCCAGGTAGTGGTTTAGGCAAAAGAGAGTTTTGATAATTTTGTAAATAAAAAGTTGGATTTTGGGGGATTTTTTTTCCTTTTCATCACTCTATCGTGGGTGAAGAGAAAGTGAGTCGGGAAGTGTTTTAGGCCCCAACAAAAAAGAGACTGGGCAACACCGGGTACCCTTGCTGGTAGTTCATATTTGTAAGCCTATCGAATGTCAGTTTATTTCCCTCTACGATTTTCTGTTCTGTAAAACATCCTCATTTTGCTTTTCCATGAGCCTCGACTCGAAAAGTGCAAATTGTTTGAGTTTTTTTTTGCTTTGATTTCTAATTTCTGTCCTCATTTTGTTGGATTGCTTTTCAGCTGTATTGTCTGAGTTCAATTCCTGACCCGACAATAAACCGTCACCCTGGTGTTTCGCAGGCAGGGCAACAAATGAACATGTGGATGGAAATTAAACTGGGTGTCCCATCTGCTAGCATGAATTTGTGGATGTTAAATATCCCAGGGAGACCATTGCAAAGTGTAGGCAAGTTATTGCCGGCATTCCTGGCTAAATTCAAAATTCCTACACTGTGGATAGCACATGGACTTATCTTCTTGGAGGCTCCTTGGCACCTGAGGTTACACTGCTTACTATTCCAGAGTGTGGTTGCTCTCTGGGCAGCAGCCTCTGCACGATAAACAAATTGACAAGGTGGTTCGTATTGTTGCGTCAGAGGAATGCATTAACACAGACCACTCTGAGCTGCGGGTATAAGATCCCCGCAGATTCCAAAACAGTTTCTTAATTTACTGCGTTCATTCTTACAACTATTATCCCTCAAGGATCATCAAAATAGCAGCCAAACCTGGTCCTGCAACGCACTGAAGGGGAAAGGTGGGAAAACTTATAATTAAAATGGTTTTATTGCAAAAAATAAATTAGGGGATAAGGGTAGACAAGACGTCATCAATAAAATGGATGAATCAAGTGGTCGACAGACACAACTAGGGTGGAGGGGGGATTCAAACTTATGTACAAGGACAGAAATAACCCACTACAGTGCCAAAAATAAATACCAGGGACTCGCACAATAATGGGGAACGGGTGAGGGCTCAAGCAAGGCATGAGCTGCTTTTGAGTCTGGTATGGCCCGTGCAGGTTAGTGTGGCTCAGGACTAGTGTGGCACAGATCAGGATTGTGCCCAATAGCCAAGGAGACTGCTTCGGCAGCACCAACGCTCTGCACAGAGTATGGTCCCAATGGATGGATGCATTCATATGCTTCTATAAGGACATTATACAGTCATGTCAAGTCTCACACATTCCTCGAGGGTTTTATTTTTCATTTATTGAGATCTTACAGACATGCAATGGACAGGGTTCATACACTTACATTAAAAGAAAATTCCAGGAGTTTTCCAGGACAATAAATTTAATTTTCCAGGAGTTTTTGGCACAATTTTTAATAAAGTCAAAGTCATATTTTGATCAGTGTCAAAGATTCAGTAATTTTCATCATGAAACAGTTCATCCAGACAGTTAGCCTATACATCAAGAAATTGTTCATCCAAACAGTCCACCTATACATCATAAAACTGTTTAAGCAGTCAACCTATTCATTCTTTTAGCTTCTAAACCTTCTCTTCCAGCTTGGAAGATAAAGCGACTAGCTCTGCTTGTTTTGCCTTGGCCGTTCTCCTCAGACTGTTCGACTTGGTTGTGAAGGTAATCTTTCCTGTCGCCTCTGCTTTTTCTGAGAAGTCGTCAGCTGATTTCTGTAATGAAAGGACGTCATTCTGAGTCGTTTCCTCTGATTTTATTTCATTAATCTCCTCTAGCAGATTTTTCCGTTTCTTTGCGGCCTCTGCACTTTCCTTCTTCTTCCTTTGCTCGTCGAGATGAGCCATATATCTCTGCCTGCCTGATGTTGCAGATACAAACAGTTGCTTTGACATTTCCACTTGCTCTATGCCCCCAACGCTATCTATGTGGTCACAGATCAGCTGCTTGGCAATGACAGATTCCTCGTGCAGGTTTTCTACCTCGATCTGTCGATTGACAGAGAAGCCCCGTTCCACCGATACTTGTCCATGGGATAGCAGTAACAGATGCTTCACCACCCTCCATAATGAACTGATGTGTTTTTCTGTAGCCATGGACTCGAAGAGCAGCACATCTATCCTACTCTTGTCCTCATATGGTTTGAAATTCTTAAATGTGGAGTAGTTAGCAGCCACGGTTGTGTCGATGAACTCGTCAAATTGTTGAAGAATGTCATCACATGCAGAGGAACCACCTCTGACACGGCCTGCCTCCACTAGTGCTGAGAATTTTCCGCATTCTCGTGAGGCATCCGGCTTTTGAAGCTACCATCTGTCTGGGATCCAGGCATGACATGTTGTTTGTCAAGGGGTACTTCAGGGGACACTTCTCCAATAATTATTTAACAACTATTTTCAGCAAGAAGTCTTTGCACTGAAGTCTTAGCTTCATGATTTGCCAGTCACTGACAACACTGGTACCAGTGGCTGGTGATTTAATATTCTTCAGCTCCTGCTTAGCTGTAAAGCCCAAATCCACTTTGCTATAATTCCGATGGATTTTCTTATCCTTTGGGTCCAGTTTCATGAGTTTGTTGATGGATGAGGTGTCAACATCCTCCTTCAAAAAGTGCTTCACAATGCCAGAGAGCAGCCTGTGTAGATCTTCAGCAATGATGGGCATCATTGGTTTGTCGGTGTGGTAAGTTACAAGGAATGGCGATACCAGTTTTGCTATTGACAAGAAAGCCAGGAATTTTACCATCATGAGTGGATCTTTTGTGCACAAAACCACAGTGTCATAAGATGCTGTTTTGGGGTTTGGGAAAATCCCTTGGGATACCTGGTGAACGTACACTTTAATGTTTTGCCAAATGTCTATTGCTCTCTGTACAACAGGAACATTCTCTACCCTATGGGCACGAAATTTCAGCGGAAATAGGTCTGTTCCAGTCACATTCACATAATCCTCTCTTCTTGCAGGCATCTCCTTGAAGAGTTTGTGTGAGCTTTTCAAAACGTCCTGAACAGGCCATGCAGAGGCAGCTGCTCCATCCTTGAAAGCACCATGAACAATATGTAGGCCACAACTTCCAATGCTTAGTAGGGATTGGTTGAAAGTCATTGATATATTCTCCTGCATTAGACGGTGAAATTTCCAGTTGACGTTAGGCCCATCCATGGATATTTGAAGCATTCGACCGATGTTTAGGCCTTCCGTGCAGTTTTCGAAATGTTCGCCCATGTCCTCCGAAGTCGCATGCCCATGAATGTGGATCCGTAGTACTGTGTCCTAACCTGATAAATATAATAAAATTCATACATAAGCTAATGGAATAAACAAGAAAATTGTTTTTTTTTTCAATTATAACAACTCTAAAATCAGATGAAATATATAGATTATATAATTGTATTATTGTGTAAGTAATTGTTTACACACACACACACACACACACACACACACACACACACACACACACACACACACACACACACACACACACACACACACACACACACAATTACATGTACAAGAATTGGATCATCAATGCATTCAGATTATATTAAAATTATCTAATTCACCATACAACCATTGATCAATGATGCAATCATGCCAGACTATGTATTTATTCACCAGATCATTGATCATTTAAAACAAGAACTTGCATTACATGTATAATATAATTAACGCATAATTAATTACAGTACCTGATCCTTTACCAAGATTCGGGCATGTATATTGCATATCCATATGTTTATTTTTCATATTTTGATTAAGACTTTCGTCGAAGAGAAGAACATAACCATCTTCATCAGAATTTTTTTCGTTAGTTGATGCTTGAAAGTACGGTGCAATACCATAATTGCACATGTCTGCACATTTTCGCTCACCATAGGAGGAGAAATGTTTCGCAATTTCTGAATCTGGAAACATCTGCGCGAACAAGGACGAGACATCTGTACATGAATTAAGAGTAGTGGGAGTTCACCACTTTAAGAGTCCACAATACTTCCAATCTAAGGCAGTCGTTACGGCTGACTAATGAGGTTAGTGGCGCAGTTGAGGGCTTCGGTTGCGTTGGAGTTGGAGCAGCTGTGCTCCTCTGCCCTTCATTTGCCTTCGATGATCCAGAGAAGAAATTTCGAATGGTGCATCCACCAGCTGCCTTCTTTTGCTCCAGTAACTGCTTGTGTTTCGATCCTTTTCCGTGGTTCCGAATGGCAGGCTCGCCCATGTTCGAAATGTCGAAAATCTTCAGGCGGTTATTACACTTTGCACTGTATTTATCTGTGCCGCACTCAAACCAAGATATGTATTCCGGATGTTTGAGCCAGCGCTCGTTGAATATGCACTTCCCGGGGAGGGGGGGCATAGTTCATGATCGCTGAAGTGTGTAAACAATCCAATTCACAAAACAGGAAGAAAGCGCAGGATAACTCGCACATGCGGTCGTAAAGGACCACTTTTTGGCACTAATAAGGTACAACATTAATGTCGTAAATTAATATTATTTACGACAATCTACAACGTTTAGAAAGTAGTCTCCCTTGGCACATTTGTGCAAATTTGAACTACAAAGTAGTCGCCCTTGGCATATTTACGAGACGTGGACAAGGTGATCGTCGGAAATCCAAAATATAATTTTTTAAGGACTTTTCAGGAGTTCAATTTGATTTTTAAGCATATTCAGGACATTCCAGGATAGGAATTGAATTCCAGGAGTTTTAAGGACTTTCCAGGAGGTGTGCGAACCCTGAATGGATCTTCACGAATTTCTCTGATCTGATTAAAAAAAAAAATCTTCCCCATAGGATGGAAACCGAGTGACCATTTTGAAATAGGAAACAACCATTTGATCTTGTGGTAATGTTACTTGTCGAACTAAGAACAAGACTATCCCAAGTAATCCATGATACGTGACATATATGCACATGTACTCGTCGGAAAATAATTTCAATCAGGAGAACATGTCGAGAGCAACAAAGGAGAGGTTCATGCAAGAGAAGTAATGAAGGAAAGAGCAACAGATGAATATCAAGCCACTGGCAAAGGTGTAAAATACATGTTGTGAAGTTTCAGCCTCAGTGGACTAGTCAGTTCATTGGAATGAAGGCGTCATAACTAGGTCACCAGTATGATGATTTTGAACAGTTTGTACTCAGGGCATTAAAGTGAGAGTGTCGGGGGTACAGAACCTGGCAATGCACTTCAAAACAATGCTTTCGATGGACAATACGAAACACAAAGAGGGCAAAAGAGCCCTGGCATCGTTCATTAAAAGCAACACCAAGCATCAGTGAAGTGATCAAAGAAGCACAAAGTTCTGTTCTGCGAGTTTGTAGCTGAGTATGACCGAGCTCCAACTGTCAGTTTCATAGAACTTTTGCCTGTCCTGTTTCTGGCAATGTCACAGCAATTCAAGTCAAAATAACTAAGCTGACACAAATCTTGAAGAAGAGCATCTTTGAACTTATTCTGCTGTTAGATATGGAAGATAAAAACACGGACATCAATTAGTCTAACAATTTATTCGGACATTGAATGAATTGGTCATTTGTGAGAGTATTTGGAGATTCTCTCGCTGCCAGCAGGTTTGATATCCCCGTTTGTGATATTGCAACTGGAGAAGTCTGCATATTCGATACACTGAAGAAAACTTTTGATGTTGGAATAATAATTTGCACTTGCATTTATATTTTGTGCTTTTTCTTCCAGTAATGTATCTTAAAATGCTCATATTCATTTTTATGGATGCATTGAATCCCAAGATCATTCATCAGATTCCATAGTTATTGATTTGATGTCTCACAATTGTATGTCCATGATCTTTGACAGGTATGATTCTGTTATTCTAATTTCTGTACCCTTGTATTTTCTGGGATTTGAGCACAAATAGTATTGATCGATATTCGTAAATGTGATGTAAATCGATTTGTCTTCAATTTTTTTGAAACATTCAATTCAGCGAATACCATACTTGTGACATTGTTTTACAGTTGTGATTATTATAGTGAATATTGGACTTTTCCTTGCATTCCAATGAGCATAGTCGTTGGAGTCTGAGTATGTGTGTGCACATATCATTGAGCAGTGAAACGTTAAGTTTGAAGGTGGTAAAAAGAAGTGTGGAGAGTTTTTGAAGCATTTCATTGCACACGAGCGATTTGAACCTTCTGTAATTCATGGATTTCTGTAATTCATGGATTCTCACTTTATTGTCTCAAAACATTTATAGGTTCCAATGGAATGGAAAGTAACACCCAACCCTTCCCTCTCCCCCTGCTGTTGCCCACGACAACATGAAATGGGATTGTTTAAGTTTCTTATCAACTGTTGACTATATGAAATTTTTAAAAATGATTTTATTATTTTTTTTAATGTTTATTTGCACTGGTCGAAACATTTTTTTCTGTTTCATCAACCCGTCATCGGCATGTTAATTACTTGTCTTATCACGTTTGCTCTTCTTGTCTATAATTGTTATTTTTAGTCTCATCCTGAAGGGGTTGCGAGACGATTGCAACGCCCGTCTGTCTGTGTGTCCACGTCGATACATTTTCGCTTAAATTTATTTTTCTCTGCAACCTCTTGTCCGATTGACCCAAAACTTTAAAACACAGGAGGGTCTCTCCATATAGAATATTTTATTGATAAATATGATGTCATAGGTCACATTGTATGGCAGCCATATTGGATGAAAGGAAAAAAAAAATTGGACATCTCTGAAGCCGTTCAACGAAAAAATAAATACTTGGCACATGTCATAAACTTCCCTTGGGGGTACATAGGATGATAACATCGACATCAT
The DNA here is from genome assembly GCF_056783735.1 of Eptatretus burgeri. Lineage (NCBI taxonomy): Eukaryota > Metazoa > Chordata > Myxini > Myxiniformes > Myxinidae > Eptatretus > Eptatretus burgeri. The sequence continues at coordinate 72,166,289 of NC_140968.1, forward strand.
CGGTGAAGTGGTATTCCAGCCATAATTGGTTAAATCAAAATTCTTACCCCAAAAATCTGAAACGTCATATATCTGATTCTACGACTTGATGTGAGTGAAGAATTAAACTTATGATGTCATTGGTCACATGATTTGTAGCCACATTGAATTGAAAAGAAAAACCTGAAAAATCTTCTCCAGAACAGCTTAATAGATTGATGCAAAACTTCATACGTGATTAACCAGCCATGATGAATATATAGTATGTAGTTTTTTTTTAATTCCATCTTCACCTTCATTGACACAATTTATCATTAATGTGCATACAAGTGGTCGTGAAACATCCTAATAATCATTAAAGCTACGGATAATGGCAATATATCTGACATAATGGGGTGCATGGAAGATACGGGTATATGGGCCATTATAGCAGTAAGCCATAATTGTAGCGTGTTCAGTTAATGGTGGTATTTTTGGTCAGAATGAGCATGTGGGGTGGGGTGAGACTATGCACTCTACAGAGTACCATACTCGAGTTGTAATATTAGTAATTGGGTATTTGTAATAGTAATATTAGTAATATTAGTATTTGGAATTCCCACGTCAGGGCTTACGTCATGATGCTATGATCCAAACTTCAAATCCTACTTCCTGTTCAATCGTTTGTTTTTGTCTGCTAATTTATTGTAATGTAATCGATATAAAAATAAACTTATGTGTCTCCTAATGTCTGAATCCTGCATGGCCATCGGTGGTCAAGAAAGTATGGCTAGATTTGCTCAGTTCACCTTTTTACTTTTCTTTTATTTCTTTCAAAGGGTCCCATTGGTCCAAGAGGGTCTTCAGGCTTACCAGGGCCATCAGGAATCAAGGTAATTTATTTCTGATTTCTGATTGAGTTTCATGCTTATTCTTTTTCATATAAATAATGGTTAAATGTACACATTGACCTTATTAAGAAATGTGATGATCATGAGAAATATTGTTCCACACTTGTCACTCTTTTGTGGCTGGTCATACCAAGATAATTAATCAAAAGCCAATTCAGTAGTTTCCTTTCCAGAGACAGTATTTTAATACCCAGGTTTAATTTTAGTTCCCAGAGAGTATTAATAGCCAACTACAAAGTGTGGATTGGCCTGACACGCAGACCAAACAGAGAAAGCCCTCTCTCTGGAGGTCATTAGTCAGCCAGATGGGTTGTTAATTACTAATCACAAAGTCACATGGTAATTCCCTTAAGACTATCTCGCTCAGTTTCCAGGAGCTTGGCATCTACATCCTTAATACTGTTGCTTTCAGCTAGATTTGAGCACAAAACCTCTGGAAAACTAGGCCAGGCTAGTATCCTTACCACTAGACGACATTGCTCTACAGTATATTGATATAGTTAGTTGCTTTTGCTGATTCTTATTGCTTTCAGGGCTTTCAAGGCCCTGATGGAGCCTTGGGTACTGCCGGACCCCAAGGTCCGAGAGGGAAGACGGGACTTGATGGACAACGAGGTTCAATTGGTGAACCTGTAAGTAATTTTCTAGATAATTAAATACAATACAGTACATTGAAGATGTACCTTTGAATTTCGGAAATACAAATGCTTAAAAAGTTATCCTACTCTGTTTTTCAGGGATCACCTGGTGTTAATAATAACTTTCCTGGACAAAAGGGTGTGATGGTGAGTGAATATAACATGGGAATATGTCTGGACGTTTACAATGATCATTTACATACATTACATTATCTGGACATTTACCTTTACATACACTTTCAGCCTCAGCCAAAATCACCTCTTTCATTACCACATGCCTTGCTGCCTATTCTTCACCCCCCCCCCAACTTAACTCCCTTTTCCTCATACTCCCTACCCCTTTTCTTCCTTGTCCTCCCTCTCCTTGTCCTATCCTCAAAGGGTGTTATACTAAGGTTTGACATGCATGATATACTTCGTCCCAGCTGAAAGCCATTCGGTGCTCAAAATGTCTTACCTTTAAGTCTTTGTTCTCATACAAAATTGCTCCATCTCTGCATGTTGTCATCATGGGGAACATCCACGCACTTACTGACATTCTAGTGATGATGAAGTGTATCAACTTGCTTTTATCTCTGCTCCTCTCAAACGTGAAACCTCGTCTCAAACATTGCACCAACTGGCGAATGTTGGAATGGTTATTTCCCTGCCAGAGATTGCCTGATGCTTTAAATAAAAGAGTATTTTAATTAGTGTTTTAAAATTTTCAGCAATTTTATAAAGTGCACATTAAATGCTTTTTCAATGGAGGAGCTCATTTCATTTTTGCAGTAAACATCATGCCATTAATTTTTGATCAAATAAAATTGCTTTTCTACCAATTGTTTACAACCATTGCGATATAAATGAAAGTAAGCATCCCAATATACATCAGGAAACCATGACGTCATTGGTGTTGTCATTAACATTTAAAAGAGAAAAACAAAATTTATTTCAGTAGAATAACTAGCAGCCACAGGCTGCACTCGATAGAGTAGAATAACTTAACAGATTCTTTGAAGCTTGTTGAACAAACATGTAAATAAAAATCATAGGTCACAATTGTGGATCGCAGGAGATGGTGATGCACTGCTTGTTTTGAAGTCCTGGATGGAAGAGTGAGACAGTACCTCCTTTGGAAGGTGGTTCCATAGATGGGAGAAGAAAATAAGAAAAGAGTTGAAGTGTGCAATCAGCCTGCATTTTGGAAGCCTAACCCGCGGGATGTTACTGGGAGAAAACTTGCATCTTGGAGTCGATAAGGAAGGTCAGCGGACTGACAGAGCAGAGGGAGCCATGGAGGAAATAGATGGTAGAAAATAGAGACCACTGACCTGCCTGTGATGTGAGAGCAACAGACCTTGTGCTTTGGCATCATCGCAGGAGATTCCAATAATTTTGAGAACTTTAGATTCCACAGAACCCAGAAGAGACTGATGTGATGTTGGGGCACTGGCTAATAACGGAGAGCAGTACTCCAATGAGCTACGGACAAAGGCATTGTAGACTGTGAGAACACCTAATTTTCCAAGAAAGACTTGGATCAACAGAGGATGACTTGTTTTTGGCTGCTTTGGAGCCCAGCTTTGCTCTGTGGTTGGCCCAGGAAAAATCATGGCTGATGGTGAGTGCTCGAGGTTGAAGAGTCTTATCCTCTTCCGGTGGATGACCAAGGAAATAGAGAGGTGGGTTCATTTTTTTAATGCATGGTCAAGGCTCGTGAAAGAGCAAGTACACCAAACAGATCAAGACATAACAGAAAGAAAGGACAGTAAAGAGAGAGGGGGTGGGGACACCAACCACAATGTTGAAAGACAAGATAGAGGAGACGTGGACAAACAATGGGTGTCTGGAGGAATTGGGGTGGGGGCAGGAAAGGATGTGTGGGGTGGGGGGCAGGAAAGGACGTGTGGAGTGGACAAGATAGATACAGAGGGAAATTCCCAGGAAGAAAAAACTGGAAATTTGGAACGGGGTTGAATAGGGTAGAAAAGATCATAGTTTTGGATTGGGGATGATCTGAACTGGTGGTGAACAACCCTCTTGAAGACCTGGATGAGAGGATGAGATTGAAGAGAATGTGGAAGTTGACTCCACAAGCAAGAGAAAGGAGGAAAGGATGAGTAGAGGTGAGAAGTGATCCTGGATTTAGGTAGTTTCACCAGAAGGGGGCTGATGGTGGACTGTATGTACCCTGCAAGACCAGAAAGGAGGCAGTAGAAGACAGAGAGACCACTGACCTTTGACTATCTTTCTGGAGCGAAAGCATGAGACGATGAGATTTACCAGAATTGAAGAACACCCAGGCAAAAATGCTACAGTTAGAACTAGAGTATATGAGAGTTGTACTCTCATATACTATAGTAGTCTGGAGAGAATTACTGCAGGAAAGGAAACTTATTTTTGCCTGGGCAGCTTCCATTTATCTGACCAGTGTCTAATCAATATTCCATATATATATATATATATATATATATATATATATATATATATATATATATATATATATATATATATATATATATATATATATATAGAGAGAGAGAGAGAGAGAGAGAGAGAGAGAGAGAGAGAGAGAGAGAGAGAGAGAGAGAGAGAGAGAGAGAGAGAGAGAGAGAGAGAGAGAGAGAGAGAGAGAGAGAGAGAGAGAGAGAGAGAGAGAGAGAGAGAGAGAGAGAGACAGACAGACAGACAGACAGACAGACAGACAGACAGACAGACAGACAGACAGCGACTAAGTCAGAGACAGCTGCATCTGCTGTCTGCCTATCAGAAGGATGGGGATAATGTACGAAAATGCTGAATTAAGATGGATTGGATAAGACAAATTGCAGTTTTTTGCAAACTCGTTAATGCAAGGTTTCCACTGTCGTGCGATCCGTTACGTACGCCACGATTGGCCATTCGTAGCTGATCATGGAATTTCTCTGAAAGTCTGTTCCCACTATCATGATGCGCGGCACGATTGAAATCGTGGTCTCACAGAGCGTGGTGTTTGTCTTGTCTAATATCGATCCCGATCACCACGATTAGGAAGCACGATGCAATGCGATCCGTCGCGCCTTGTTACGATGCAATACGATGATCCCGATTGACACTTGATCGTGTTGATCGTAGAAAAATTTTGAACCGTTCAAAAATTTTCTACGATTAACACGATTGCCACGACTGACCTCAAGATCTGATAAGATCTGATAGGATCACTATGATTCGTCCACAATTAAGACCACGATTAGTGATAGTGGGAACCTAGTTTTAATCATTTTAAAATCAAAAAAGTGAATACATGAAAGGAAATTTTTAAACAGGATGAATAGGGATATTGTATTTCTTCTCAGCTAATCATGAAGTTTCATTACGCCATGCACATGGATGTGGATATTTTGCTCCTTGGACATAGCACCCTTTCCTTAGTGAATCAAAGCATATCTCTCATGCCAGACTATGTAGTATGTATTTATTCACCTTTGTTACAATCATGCTACAATTGTTGGTGTGTATTTTCCAGAAGCTACTGCCCTTCAGTAAAGGAAACGTTGATCCTCTCTCTGGTCATACGTTCCATGATGTTAAAATACTGCTATTTTGCTTCAGTCCTAGATTCTTCTAATTAATCTTTTGTTGTAATCTTCTCCTTCTCCTTCTCCTTCTCCTTCTCCTTCTCCTGGAGCTCAGTGCTACATTCATAGCAAGCTCATTACAGTGTCATAAGTTTAACATTGGTGAAGCACTGAACGACAGAGCCACAGCAAAATAGTGGTGTTTTAATATCCAGCAACAGAAGGCGAGACATGGAAACGTTTTTTTTCTTTAAACAGTGAAGTCAAAATAATTAAGTCTCATGAAACTGTTCATAATCGGGTACCTGTACATGCAATATGGAAATGGATGCCCTTTTCTGATAAAACCATTTTGCTCTGTTATTGTTCCCTGGTTGTTCCAGACCTACTGGATCCCCCCAGCCTCACCTGAGCCATAGTTGCAGCATTTTATCTCCAGTACCTTCAAATTACTGCATGTAGTACTGTGTGTATGTATATATATATATATATATATATATATATATATATATATATATATATATATATATATATATATATATATATATATATATATATATATGAAAATTTAATATTGTACAATCCCAGTTAACTGAGTGGCCATTCAATATTTTTCAATGACCCCAGCTATGGTGATGGAAAGTTGGAGATTGTGGCCTGTGCATAATGTGCATATGATAATTGGCCTCACTGTGTGCAGGGTTCACCAGGATTTGTTGGTCAAATAGGCCTTCGTGGATCTCGAGGTCCTCCTGGCCCTGGTGGTGCACTTGGCGATTCCAGTGCCCATGGCAGCAACGTAAGGCAAATATGTAATGCATCTCATCACTGTCTGTCAAGTCAAGTCAAGTCTTGCATCAAAATTTGAATATCTTGTAAATTTGGTTTTTCAGGTACTGAAGTTTCACCAATATTCACGTCATAAATGTGAAGATGAAAATTTATGTCTGCAGCTTGTCCAACCTCCAAAATATCAGTGAGATGGATCAATATGCATGCCGAAGGCTTACAATGGTGGACATTCTTTTTAATTCATAGTCGAAATGGTTTGGAGCATCCTCGTGGAATTTGGAGAAGTTTTTGTACTTGGATGAACACACAAACAAAGATCTATACCATAAAATACAACATCATACAATAAGTTTATTTCCAGTCATTGATAAAAACATACGTTTCTAAATACGATATAAATAAGCATTGCCCAAAAGGGTGCGAATAATTTATAAATCGTATATACATTTTTCATTACCCGGCAGAATCAAATGTCATGTAATTATCTAGTTCCATCAAGTCATGTTCGACTTCTGGTGACATTCATGATCAGATTTCAACAAACGTCCCTATCCTGTACTGCTTCCCGAAGCTCTGGCAGAGATAGCTTTGTTGCAGCCTTTACCCCAACTATCAAACACGTACAAGGTCTGCATCTTCCTTTTCTTCCCTCTCCCAATCTGAATAGCGAGGTTGATTTCTCCAGACTTTCGTTTTTTCTGTGCACGATGTGTCCAAAATATTACACTTTCTGTTTTCGCATCAAGTGTTTCTCATGTACATTGTGGTCCAATTTCTTCAAGCACTGATTTGTTTGTTCTTGTTGCAATCAATGGAACTTTTAACATTCGTTTCCAACAACACATTTCAAAACTGTCAATCTTCTTCCTTCTTTCCTTTCCTTTGTGTTTCATGGTCCATGACGCACATCCATACGCACATCCATACATACATTACTAGCAACTGGAAATACCAGACCATCCACCAGCCTCATCTTGGTTTGTTTTGTCATGTCTTTGTCTTTCTAAATGTTCATCAATCCTGACATTGCTGTCCTCACAAACACAAACCGTCTTTTAAAGTCTCCTCCATATTCTCTTCTCACTTCAATCTTAGAACCCAAGAAGATGAAACTTCCACTTTTTCCACGTGATCATCTCCCAATTTGAACACATGGATCTTCTCAGTTGACAAGATTTTAATCTATCTTTAGGTTTAAATAAAGATCAGCTTTTCACTTTCCTTATTAACTGTCTGCAGAATGTCATCGAGTCCTCTTTACTCTCTGCCAAGAGAGTGGTATTGTTAGCATAACTTTGGTTGTTGATGCATCTTCCTCTAATCCTGACTCCAGCCTCAATGTCATCCAAGTTTGATATCCTCATGATATACTCTTTATGCAGATTGAACAAGTAAGGCGAGAGAATGCATCCCTGTCGGACCCCTTTTCCAATACCAAACAATTATGTCTCTCCATACTGTGTCCTTACCGGAGCTTATTATTCCATGTTGAGGCCTCTTATCAGACATATCAGGTGCTCCAACATCCCTATTTCTCTCAACGTTATCCACATCAATCTATGATCAACACAATCAAAAGCTTTGCTGTAATGTATAAAACAGAGTAACACAATCCTTTGGTATTCCCTTGCTTTTTCCATGATCCACCTCAGATTTGTGATTTAATCTCCGGTACCAATACCTCTTCTGAAACCCGCTTGCTCAATGGGTATTTCTCTCTTGATGAAGTTTTTTTTTTTCTTCAGCATTGAATGATCTTTCGTAATAATTTGGTGGCATGTGAAATCAGCTAATGGTTCGGTTGTTGGAACATCCTCTTGTATTCCGTTTCTTCGGCAATGGTATGTAGACTGACTGTTTCCAGCTTTCAGTTCCTACAATGTTGCTCCAGATCTGTGCATTGATAGCTGTTAAAATTTTGATTGCTTCCTCCCCGACTACCCTAAAGGGTTCCATTGGAATGTCATCGACACCTGGTGATTTCTCATTTGCCAACTCTACCCAGGCTCTACGTAACCTCACATTCGATCACCATCGGTTCTTTCTCATCTTCTCTTTCTTAAAACGTTGCCATCATATTGCTATCTCATTTGTGCAGAGTTTCCATTTCATCCTATCCTTTTCACCCGTGTTTCTTTGTCAGATATTTTCCTGTTCTCCTCTTAACGACCCGAATTCTCAACCTAAACTATCCTGTGATCTCTCTGATGTTTTAAAAACGATCTCTTGTTTTTCCAGCTCTGTTGTCACTTTTTCTTTCGATGTATGCCTCTGAAATATTTACCTTTGTGTTTCTTAGCTTGTTGTTGGAGGTCAGCATATAGCCTCTTGATGTCCTCTCTTGACACCCCTTTGGTTTTCATCTCTCTCCCTGTGTGTGCAATATGTATTGCCTCTTCTGATAGCCATTTACTCTTCTTTCCGTTTGATTTTGAGATGTTGCTTTTGGATTCTTCTTCTACGATGTGTTCAACCTCTTGCCACAATTCATCTGGCATTCTGTCAAAATGTTCAGCTTTGCAAAATGTTTATTTTCTAACCTTTGTTGCGTATTAGTTACATATATTTTCAAGGTCATATCTGGTTGGAGTTTTCAATTTTTGTTTTTTTCACCATTCTCAATTTGACTCGTAATTTTGCCACAACGAGTTCAAGATCTCTCTGCACTTGGGTTGGTTGAACCATGTATTTTCAATTACGAACTCTTTCTCCACACAGAACTCCAGCATTTGCTGCCCTGGCTCACTTTGAATTCCAGGTCTATGCTTTCCTGCAATCCCTGGTGCTCCTGCTTCTCAATTTTTTGCATTCCAGTCTCTCATAATAATTAAAACATCTCCTTTAGGTACATATTCTATCAGTTCCTGCAATTTTCCATAAAACTCCACATTTTCTTTATCTGCTGCAAGACTTTTGGCATATCTGAATGGTGGTGGTGTTCACTGGATGTCTTTTCACCCTCACTAATATTAACCTCTCATTGGCTGGATTGTATCCCAGTACTGACCCTGACATCTTCTTGTTGCAAGTCACTACCACTCCATTTATTTTACAGGTTTCGTGACCAGAAAAGAACACTTTGTAATCGTCAGATTGAAACTGCCCCAAACCAGTCCATCGAAGTTCACTTATCCCCAAAATGTCAGTTCTTTTCCTCTCCATTTCTCTCTTTATTACAGCTAACTTCCCCTGATTCTTTGACCTTACATTCCATGTTCCAATTTTGTGAAAGTTTGAGAAGTTCAGAGTTCGAGTTTCAGTTTTGGTGGCCTCAGAAAGTGGATTTCCTTGTCAGTTGGATCCAGTCCCAGTACAATGGCCAGTCCTACTCAAGAAAACACCTTGCTCTTCCCCAGTAGCCATTTGGAGCTCATCATCTGGCACCATTGGTTTATCCCTTTGATTTCTGATCATAATTGTGTTCTTGGCATAATGGAAGTGGTTTGTCATTGCCTTCTTCTGGACAGTCTCTCTGCAAGACGAGTGATGCCAGCCATTGTTCTCCATTAAGAAAATCCTCTGCCAAGCCTAGCATCAAGCCCATCCAGCCATTACTAGCAACATGTGCCAGCTGCCTGCATGGCCATCCACCACCTGTTCCGACGGCTTCACATAACCCTGATCGGGAGGTGAAAATTGGGGGAGCACACCTTGCCCAAGGGTGGCCCATGGAGTAAAACATGCAAAAACCACCTCTTTTAAAAAGGATTGGTGCTTTTACCCCATGAAACCCTTAGCATTTGGTTTAAAAACACTTGAACCACAAGGCAGCGGCAGATTTCGATGCAGAGTTTCCTTCTTCGAGATAAGCTGCCAACCAAGGTTAACTCGCCCCATCTGCCCAAAGGACGTGTGTCATATTATGTGGAATTATGATTACGTGGGTCATATTTCATGTCATATTGGATTGAAAGCATGGATTTCCTCTCTGAACACAAGGCTCTTGATGCTGGAATTGCATGTTCAAATACAATGGATGTACCATGTTGATTTATTAATTGTCCCTTTATGAGGGCAGTTGAAGGTTGACGTGGACATTTTTCTTGTTCAACGCGTATAAATAATAGTTATTTGCTGGAATTTTGCACAATGTTATTGTCTCTGGCAATGTTCAAGATATGCAAGAACATTACTGAACAAAACCTTAAGGTTGCTGAAGACGCTTAGTTAAGGCTGCTGAGGAACAGAAGTGTCTCAATACATTCCTTGTGAGGGAGAACATCAAACAGGCTGAAATTAATGGGATGTACTCATGTTCAAATAGTATACATTTAATAGACATTCTCACATTCAAATAGTCTGTACTTAATAAACGTACTCACATTCAGATATTGTTTACTTAATATGCAGTACGTACTCACCTCTTGCTGAGTGATACAATCACATCTTCCACCCTAACCCTAACCCTAACAAGATACAATCACATCTTCCACCCATAATTGGAGTAGATAACCAACCAGCTCTCACATAATCAATTACCCCAGGTGGCTGGGATTTCAATAAGTTAACCCCTGTGCTCTTCCAGCCAAAGAAAGCTGTATAAAGCAACCAAAAGAAGCGCCCTTTCATGGCGTTATGCATGGTACTGTTGAAGCTGACCAGGTTATTATAATTCAGGCCTCAGCTATAACAATTTTCTTGAAGATTGCAGTGACATTTCTATAGTTTGCAGTTGCAAGGTTGAAGAACCTGGTTCTGTTCTTGCATATGGCAGTTTGGCTGCGGATAGCTATCATTTCTTGTAAGCGCGGCCATGCCGCTGATGCTGTGCTCCTCTCTCAGTACACTGGTTCTCATTTTGCCAACCTCAGAAGGACGACAGGCTGAGATTACAGAAAGCATGACCTCCTGGTGTTAATACAGCATCTCTTCCTGTTTTACTCCTGCCCTGTGGTCGACTTTAAAGACAGAGCTTGGAAATGATTTTTACTTGAGAAGTGTTTCACAATATCGTTCATTCCACCATTATGGACAGAAAATGTTACTCCACAGATAGTTCCCACCTCGTGCTGTCATTGCCATAAATAGCAGACATTACCTCACCGGAAAAGGGACGTCATTGTTCCCCCCTACACGCATGGAGAAAATGTGATTCTTCCAAAAATATTTGAATTGACACTAAGCCTTCTTGGTCTTTCCGGGTGAGTCTGATTCAGTATGTGCTCGTTTGGATGACATTTCCCTAAAAATAAAGAGCTTTCGCACCCTCACACTAAGGATAGAGTTAGAGCACATTCCCAATTAGATATCGCTACACGATGCACCTGGAAGGCCACCGGCTAACCCCATACGATACTACGTGTATCCGGACTCAAATTTTAGTTTCGCTTGTTTGTTATAAACCCCACACTGGATGCGACAGTAAGTACTGTCATCCAAGTCTTTCAGTCGGTGTCGTCAAAGAAATCGCAAAACAAAGATCGTCGTTCAAGTCATGTGATGTATGCCTGTAAAGGTTGGACAGGTTGTGTTTGCCAGACCAATGCAAAGCATTTTATTTGTCCGTGTATTCACATGCAGGGAGATCAAGGACCTCGTGGCTTCAAAGGAGATCGTGGGCCCAAAGGACCGCCTGTGAGTTGCATGTTTCATCGTTTCACATCAACATACAGTACTTAATCAATAGTGGAATGAGCAATTTGTCCTTTCATTTTGATTGGCCCTCAGTGGAGACATGCTTTATCAAAACTTCATTTCAATCGGTAAAAGGTACGAAAGGGTGCTTCACATTTGAACTTGACCTTTGTTTCTCCTTGAAACTACTGTAAGCTTGTGTGTGAAATTACAAAAACAATTTGGAGAATGCTTTTCATGGTCTTCCCCAGCTTTGGAAATGCACTTGACTGCTCAGAAACTGTAACCTTTCATATACATTTCAGTGTAGAAAACTTATAGACTTGTAATTGTACATACAGTAGCCATTGCAGGACCTCATTCATGAAAAAAACAACAAAAAACATCTTGCCCACAAGATGCTCACTCGCCACCATCTTGATTAAAGTAGGAAAAACATCATTATAGGTATCGGTAGCAAACAGTACAAAGACTAATTCTTTCAAAAGTAATTGATCAACATGCATTACTCTGTCTTTTATTTAACAAAAATCCAGATAAGATTTGAATAATCCTCATATTTCTGCAAATATATGTTTCTAAAAGTGCCAATTTACTTTGTTTCTCTGGTGTTCCTTATTCATGTGCACTTGCTTTCAGGGCTCTGTAGGGAGCATCGGAGGACATGGTCCATTGGGCCAAGAAGGAAAGCGTGGACAACGAGGAGACCCTGGCCTTCCTGGAATTCCAGGGCCTCTTGGAGAGATGGTATTGTCTGATCTAAGCCACCACTTTCTTGCCCTCCAATGTCACATTTTATCACCAAACCACAAACCCCACTCTCTGGATAAGAATAAATATAAGTTAGCAATTGGGCTGACTGCCACAACAATGTGCAGATGGCTTTGTAGACTCCAAGAATAAATCTGATTGAGACATACAGGGCAAGTTTTTCCTCACTCCTGAATGAGGCTAACCCTGACACTTATTTTTTTATGATTAGGGAGACCGTGGTGCTCGAGGTGTTCCTGGACCGGACGGCACAAATGGACCAATGGTAAGCCAGAATTTTTTTTCTTAATACCGGTTTCAAGGTTCATGGAAGAGCAGAACAACAGAGGGCAAAGGTTCAACAAACAGAAATTGTGGTGAAGGGGAAGCAGGTGAATGAGAATTCACAGATACACCAACGCAAGAGGAGAGGATTTGCAGTTAAAGGGGGAACTGTCTCGGTGGGTGTAGAAATGTTCAGAGGTGGAAATTTTAAAACACCGTGAGGTGGTGTTTGGCATCACACTTGAAAGCCTATAGTGCATGAGACAGGCTCAAAGATGGTTTCATACACGAGAGAAGAGAAAAACAAATTAATATAGGTAAGCAGTAAGCTTAGGGGTTGGAGAGGAAAACAAGGTAAGAGTTTCTAGGAGAACAAGTGACACTTTGGGGAGGCAGGGGTTGGTTGGAGATGTGAGAGGGAAGGAGGAGCAGGACCAGAATAGTCAGTAAACACATTTAATAAAGCACAAGACCACCAACTTGCCTCCAGTGAATTAGAAACAGACCCTGAGACAGCCTCATGATGCAAAATGCCAATAACACAGAGGAACTAAAGCACTATGCATTAAAAGGGGAAAAATTGGAAATGGCATCACCAGCTGAGACATTGAGGGAGATAGATAGATAGATAGATAGATAGATAGATAGATAGATAGCTAACATTTTGTTCCTCTTTATTACAAAGGAATTCCACATGATTACAGACAATTATGTGAAAGGTTGGATGCTAGACTGTATGGAGAGCTCCAGATATGTCTGGAGAGATGGCCCTGATCTCATGTCTGACATTGAGAGCCTCCAGCATTGTTGGGAGAGTAGAAGCAGCATGCCCACGGTAGAGTGACATCATCTGAATCTGAATTGATCATCATCTGAGATGAGGTCGTTGGAGAAAAGGAATGACTTTATGGCAACTGCGATGATGAATTCCATGACCTTGCTGATGATTGGAAGTAAACTCAAGGGTATGTAGTTAAGGGGATCCGTTTTTGCACCTTTTATGTTATGCAGTGATGTTGGTTGACTTCCAAGCAGATGGAATATGACCTAGATCCTTGTACACTATTATAAGATGAGGACAGCAAATGAAAGACCTGGTCCTGTGGGGAATTCTGAGATAGCAGACAGATTTGGGCGAAACTTGGTCGCCATGTCGGGTGTGTGACAAGGAAGAAATTATTCAATTTCAGTTAAGATGCGGATCCGGATACGATAATTTTTTTTAATTTTTAAAGTGATTGTTCACCATCGAGAGATGGGACCAAAACGATATATAAAGAGACGTGACAAAAGTAAATAGACACCTTAAATTTCTTCATTTCATCTGAATAATGTAGTTTTGCTCGGTGATTTGTACTAATAAATCGACTATTTATTTACAGAAACGAGTTCCTGGGTCTTGTATGACAATTAACTATGCCTCAAACCCACAGAGCACACGAACTTTCCAATTTTCAAAGAGGACGAATTGTTGGTCAATCGGAAGATGGAGTCAGCCAGCATCAGATAGCTTAGAACCTTGGCATTCCACTTTCTATGGTCAATCGGGTGATTGTCTAATTCACCAGCGAAGGCAAGGAATCCACAGCTTCCCGTTCTGGTCGATCTGTGCCCTCAGAAAGGAGTCTTCGAGCTGTTGAGCTGTCCATTGAGAAAACTCCCCGTTGCAAGGTAGCAGATGTTGCAGAGGAGGTTCAAGTTCGCTCAAGAACTGCTGTGTGGTATTTTCATCAACTGGGCTACTATGGGAGAGAGAGAGAGCAGCTTGGAGAAAAACTCTCTTAGACCAGCCAATATTCAAAGGAGAAAGAAGTGGGCTGACAAGATGGCCACCTTGGAGTTTTGGCAAACTGTAATTTTTTTCAGATGAGTACCAATTTGCTCAATTTTCTGACAATAGACGCGTATGGGTCTGGAGACTTCCCAGTCAATAATTCTCTTTGAACCGATTGTAGCCAACTGTCAAACACGGTGGTTTTTCAGTGATGGTGTGGGGAGCAATCTGGATTGCTGGTCGGTCAGAGCTTGTGGAGTGTGTTGGCAACATCAACACAACACACTATTCTATTCTTGAGGATGGATGTCATCCTGTCTTCTCCACTGGTCAGATGGTCAAAAACAACACTCTGTTCATGGAAGATGGAGCTCCATGCCATGCTACAAAAAAGACCACGGACAGGACAGAAATGGGATCAAGCGACTTCCATGGCCAAGTCAGTCTCCTGACATGAATCCCATTGAACACCTCTGGGCCATATTGGATCGAGCTGTGCGGAAAAATTCAGGGAAACCAACATCACGGGCAGAATTGCTTAACTTTTTGCGGGAAGCCTGGGCAGAAACCCCACAAGAGAAAAATTCGGAACTCATTAGTTCTATGCCTGAAAGAGTAAAAGCATTGAAATCTGCAAATGGCAAGTCAACCAAATACTAGTGTATTAAATGTATTAAAATGGATCAAATATACTTCAAATGTTCAAGAAATAAATTCTTTTAAAATCATGGTGTCTATTTACTTCCGTTATGTCTCTCTGTAGCATGATATACGAGTATTTCAGAAGGTTGTGGACAAGTGATGACAAATCTAGGTGGATGAGTTAGTTGAGTAGGTGACAATAACAATCCAATTTGATTTTGGTTCAGGTCTGGATCCAAATCCGTCCTTTCCTTGGGATCCAAAATGTAAACTGTTCAGCCTGGTGGAGGAGGTATGCACACTACCGAGTGTCGTTCTTGTTTGTGAAGCAACACCATTATCACTTGAACCAAACACACGATTTTGATGAAACTTGACCACAACCTTCATCACCTGTAATATACCAAAGTTTATCGACTGCATCAAAATCTGCGCTCCTTAAAAGGGTCTGGGGGGGGGAGTGGTTTACCCCCCAAAATAGGTATTTGCTCTATTCTGTGAAACCACACAAACAATTGAGATGAAACTTGACCACAACCTTCATCACCCGTGATGTACCAAAGTTTGTTCATGGCATGACTTGAACAATACAAGACTTTTGTATCAGCTGTGTTAAAGGTCCTGTGTTGAGGTCCTCTGCTAATAAGACAGTATGATTAAAGGATGCTTTGTATTTTGAAGTAGCATTGGTGGTACCATACTTATTATCCCCACAGTTTTTATATAAAAATAATAGGACCGCACGTTTCTGTCAGGTCAGGTTCGATCTGTGACCTGCTACAGTTACCATGTAAACCTGTACTAACCTGTTCCATGGTCGGGTTGTCGGCGACTAAACCGTCTCCCCCACCAGGTTTTCTGGTGAGGAGGGTGTTTGGATATGGACACCCAGCAGGATTAAAAACAAAACCTGTCAAAGGGCGGAGGAGCTCCTTGTGAGCCAACGGCCATCCATATCTAGTGCCCAACTGTGTCTGCGGACGTCCTCCTGCAGTTGGGTCACTTCTTATTAGGAGGTTGGTGGCAGGATTTGCACTCCGGCCACCGTAAAACCCTTCATTCCGCAAAACGCAAAAACGCAAAAAAATCTGAAAACCCACTCCGTGGGAGTACCTCCTGTGCAGCTTCCCTTCGCAGGGCAGCTCACCGGATGATGGGATTGGGGCAAAGCCTTCGGGACCCCCAATCGTTGATAGGAGGGAAACCACGGGGTAACATCCCTGGGTCAGATTGCGGGAGAGTGTGTCGGAGTGGTGCTGAGGTGTCGTCCACCAGACGGCGGTCTCCTTGGGTTAACCTGAGGCGGTCCCTTTGGGTGGGTGCCTGGAATGTACTATCCCTAAGAGAGGATGATCACCTGTCTCTGTTATCATCTGAGCTCAAGCGTTTGGACATCGGGATTGCAGCTCTCTCTGAGGTTCGGAGACCGGATTGCGGCGAGATAATGGTGGGTGGTTACACCTACTATTGGTCTGGTCGCTCTGATGGTTACCATACCCAAGGAGTTGCTGTAGCTGTGTCCAATAAGCTGACCCCAATGATAATTGAGGTAACACCGGTCAACGAGCGTATTATGAGATTAAGGATTCGTCACTCCTTAGGTGTCATTTCCCTGGTCTCTGTTTATGCTCCGACTGAGGCGAGTGATCTCAATGTGAAGGATGCATTCTACGCCACACTCGAGTCTGTGGTTGATCAGTGCCCCAGACGAGATACACTTCTAGTCTTGGGGGATTTCAATGCATCGACTGGAACTGATAGGGATGGTTATGAGGTGTGTGTTGGTCCCCCATGGGTCAGGAACTATGAACCAGAATAGCACTAAGTTCCTTGACTTTGCAAGAAGTCATGGACTTAGGGTGGCTGGTTCATGGTTTCAGCGCCCACAAGCTCATCGCTGGACTTGGTATTCCAACGCTGGCGGTGTGGCAAAGGAGATTGACCATGTCCTCATTGACGGTCGTTGGAGGATGATCCAGAACTGCAGGGTCTACCGGAGTGCTCAGTTTCTCAATACTGACCACAAGCTTGTTGTAGCAACTCTAAAGCTGCACCTTAAATCCTGGAGAATGGTACCATCCCAGCTGAGACTGGATGTTGCCAAGCTCAGGGATGAGAGAGTAGCTGAGGAGTTTGCAAACAGGCTGAGTGGACACTTGGGGGGTCTGGGTGCTTTGGGGGGTCCTGAAGAGTTGTGGAGCGCCTTCAAGACCACCGTCCTTGATGTTGCCGGTGGATGCCTTGGAGCTCACCGCAGGGCAAAGAAGAATTTTGTCTCTCAATGGACACTGGATACCATTGACCAGAGTCGCAGGGCCAGGCTGAATGGCAGAGCTGAGCTGTTCAGGGAGCTGAGGTGTAAAACTGTACGTGCACTGAGGGTGGACAAGGAGGCCTATGTGTGAGGAATCTGTGAGGGGGTAGAGCATCACCTGTGGACAGGTGATTCTCGTCCCGCTTACAGGGGAATTCGCGCATTACGTTCATCCAAGCCCATCCCTCGGAGCACTACAGTTCGAGCAGAGAGTGGTAGGCTCTTGACAGAGGAGTCTGAAGTGAAGGCCCGCTGGGCCGGTTACTTTGAGCGGTTGTACCAGGCTGATCCCCCAACTGTCGAGTTGGACGTCAAGGGTGTTACAATCCCTGCTGCTGACCCTCGAATCAACTGTGGTCCACCTACGCTTGTGGAAACACGGGCTGCGGTGAACCAGTTGAAACGGGGCAAAGCTCCAGGGATCTGTGGCATCCATGCCGAACTTCTCAAGGCTGGTGGAAATGCTGCACTCGTGTCGTTGCATGCAGTTTTGTGCTCTGCCTGGAACACAGGCATCATCCCAACTGACTGGAAGAGGGGCCTTGTTGTCCCTCTCTGGAAAGGGAAGGGTGATCGCCAAGACTGCAACAACTACCGAGGGGTGACGCTGCTCTCAGTGCCGGGCAAGGTCTTTGCTCGGATAATTCTCGATAGGGTTCGCCACCATCTGCTTGAGCACCAGCGTCCAGAGCAGTCAGGCTTTACACCAAAGAGGTCAACGATTGACCGTATCCTTGCACTTCGTGTCCTCACCGAACGCAGACGAGAGTTTCGGCAGGGGCTCTTTGCAGCCTATGTTGATCTCTGTAAAGCGTTCAATTCAGTGAATCGGGATGTCCTCTGGAGGATTCTTGGTCTTCGTGGGGTGCCACCAAAACTGATCGATCTGATGTCTGAACTCTACTCTGGTACTGAGAGTGCTGTGAAGTGTGGTGGTACCATCTCTGACTTATTTCCAGTTGTTACTGGAGTTCGTCAGGGATGTGTACTTGCCCCCACACTTTTCAGCACTTGTATGGACTGGATTCTAGGGAGGATGTCGGAGAGATCAAGTTGCGGTGCGTCATTTGGGAATGTCAAGATCTCGGACCTTGACTTTGCAGATGATGCAGTCATCTTTGCGGAGACTTTAGATATCCTTTTGGGGGCCCTCGAGGTGCTGAATGAGGAGTCGGAGCCGCTGGGATTACGGGTTTCTTGGGTCAAAACTAAGATCCAGGCTCTCGGTGACATCTTGGATGCTGCTGTCCTGTCTGTGTCTGTTTGTGGTGAGGATGTTGAGGTCGTGGAGAGATTCACTTACCTTGGCAGTGATATTCATGTCTCTGCTGGCTGCGAGTCAGAGGTCAATAGACGTCTGGGTCGGGCCTGGGGAGTCATGGATTCACTGGATCATGGGGTGTGGCGCTGCCGGTACCTGTGCGGGAGGACGAAAGTCCGAGTCTTCAGGTCCTTGGTACTTCCAGTCTTGCTCTATGGGTGCGAGACTTGGACTCTGACCAAGGATCTGAGATGGAGACTTAATTCCTTTGGTACCAGGTCTCTTCGGAGAATCCTTGGCTATCGCTGGTCGGATTTTGTGTCCAACGAGCGGTTGCTGAGAGAGACTCGGATGAGATTTGTTACCTGCATAGTCCGTGAGCGTCAGTTGCGGCTGTATGGACATGTGGCTCGTTTTCCTGACTCTGATCCTGCTCACCAGATTCTCTCAGCGAGGGAGTCTCATGGGTGGAGGAGGCCAGTGGGTCGACCACGTGCCTCATGGTTGCAACAGGTTGACCATCATCTCAAGGAGATGGGGATGGGCCTGGCATCTGCCTGGGGGATGGCCAGACGGAGGCCCCTGGAGTACCAGCGGAAAGTGGACGCAGCGACGTGCTGTTCTGGCACATGCTCCCATACCTGACCTGACCTGACCGCACGTCCTGAAGCTCACCTGGATCAACAGCAACAGTCTCTCAAACCCCCTCAGATCTTGATTTTTATCCCCCGCCACGTGGCGGAAGGGGGATATTTGTGTCACCCAGGTCGTCCGGCTGTCCGTCCGTCCGTCCGTCCGGGCATCAACATTTATAGCTGTGAGTGCGGTAACTCATAAACTGTTCGCCATATCGATTTGAAATTTGGGTCACACATGTACCACCTGAAAAGGAAGAACCCTATTGATTTTGGGCGTGGCCGGATCCAAGATGGCTGACTGGGGTGGCCATCTTGAAAAAAATGTTTTTTGTAATAAATGGAAAACCGCTTATCTGATTTCATTTATTTTTGGTTACTACGTTCCTCACCCCTGGGGAACTTTTTTGAGATGATGACCAAATGGTGTCTTGTTTCCAATTCACCTCCCTCATTATCTGGAATACGCATGACCTTTTTCATTCAATGGCGGGGGATTCCCATTTCTCTGATGGTATATTTTTTTAATGCCATGAACAAACTTTTGTACATCACGGGTAATGAAGGTTGTGGTCAAGTTTCATCTTAATTGTTTGTGTGGTTTCACAGAATAGAGCAAATACCTATTTTGGGGGGTAAACCACTCCCCCCCCCCCAGACCCTTTTAAGGAGCGCAGATTTTGATGCAGTCGATAAACTTTGGTATATTACAGGTGATGAAGGTTGTGGTCAAGTTTCATCAAAATCGTGTGTTTGGTTCAAGTGATAATGACTGAAGTGTTTATGGACTGACTGACTGACTGACTGACTCACTCACCTACGGACACTGCTCGATCCCATAAGCTCACCGGACTAAAGTCCTGGTGAGCTAAAATGGGGGAGTGGGGGGGGGGGGAGAAGTAGATATAATTGGCTCCGTCTGTCTGTCTGACTATCCGTCTGTCACATTATCTCCTCCTAAATGGTTGCGCAGAAATTCACCAAACTTGGTAGTTATGATCACCACATGACAAGAAGGTGTAAGAGCAGTATCATTTTTGCCCATCCTCCCTCCCCCACTCCACTCTGGTGGCCTGGGGTGGGGTCAAAAGGTGTAATACCAGAAAATGCAATTACCAACATTAAAATAACTTTAATTAAACTTTGTCCACGTCAGTGATCTTCACCATTTGTTTTTTTATAAGGGGGGCCATTTTTGCCGATAAGACATCAATATGAGAGCCACCACACCACCTGCAGGACTCCAAAATGGCTGCTATTAGGCCCCACCTCCACGTACTTTTTTCTTTCGTTGTGGTTACTGGACTGCAAGGATAATTGTTTGCATACTGCCATATACTGATGTAGTGATGTTACTTCTATGCTTCGCATTGGAACACTCATTTGAAACCATTGGGTCAATTTGATAGCATTATGCCGGATTATGATGCGGGTGCTTTCACATTTGTCTATTATCGGCCACGCATCAGGGGCCGCACTTTAGCCCATGAGGGGCCGCCAGTGGCTCACGGGCCGCGCAATGAAGAACAGGGGTCTGTGCAATCAACACATGAAATATGTAACGATTTTTTGGATTTGAACCCCGGTTCATGTCCTAGGGCATAGGGACTTTGGTGTGGACAGGGGTCAAAGCAGACGATTTTTGTTCACTCAAAATTTGATATTGGGTCAATCCTGGTGGAACTTTTTGCCATCTTTCAACTTTGTTTCAGGTGGGAAGCATGGAGATTTGTGATGCCACGCCATCGACTTTGCTCTAGTTTACCATTCTTTTCAGCTTTGATGTACATTTCACCTGAAGAACTTTCATACAAGCGTTTATTTTGGAAACACTCATGGAAGGTGTGGTGACGGAGGTAAAAAGGAAACGAACTAGCAGTGGGGCAACAGTTGGACAAAACAAGCAAGGGAACCAGCCAACAGGAAAAGAGGAGAGAAAGAGACAGGAGCCAACACTGCAACCTGCAAGGGCTTGGTTCGGTTAAGTATGGTCAAGGGGGATAAAAAGATTTGCCTGGTGAGATAAGGGATGGCATGTTATGGTCGTGTACCACCTGTTTGAATCCCTGGAGGAAAGACGTGTTAAACAGCCTCAGAAAGGTGGTGCTTATGCAAATAAAGAACCTAGAAAATACTAAAACGTATTCTTAAAGCACAATCAAAACATCAGGTTATCTGGTAAATATTCCATTTTCTATTTACCATTTCCAGTTGAGGAATGAAGTGACCAGTTACAATTGCATTCATCAATTAAATGATGTAAAGAAACTGATAAGGAACTCTTTTGTGGCTCTTATTTGCATCATTTGACTAACCTCTTACTCACAGGGACCTACAGGAGACCGTGGAGGTCCTGGTCTTGAAGGCCTCAAGGGATTTTTGGGAGATCCAGGTAGGACTGGTGAAGCTGGACCCATTGGTGCAACGGTAAGCCAAGTTACAGTGTCGAGATCACATCATGGTTTACTTTTTGCATGTCGTCAAACTGAATAATGATGTCACAATTCAACTTGCGTATATGTCTATTCATTCATTACACACGATTGGAATGTACCTTTTGATCCTTTAGACTGCTGAGAGTCCTTTGTCCTTTGAAGACCCTTTAAGACCACCAACATCCTTAATTCCCCTAAAGACCCTTAGAAACCCAAGGATCCTAAGGACTCTGAGGATCCAAAAGACCCAGAAGACTCAGAAGAACCAAAAGACCTCGAGGACCCAAAACACCCAAAAGACCAAGAGGACACAAAAGACCCATACGACCCAAAAGTTCCATATGAGCTCTCATACGAGCCTCGACCAAGGTATACAAAAATAATAATAAAAAAAACCCAAAAAAAGATCCTGAGACCCAGAAGACCCAAAAGACTCTGAGGATCCAAAAGACCCAGATGATCCAAAAGTTCCCAAGGACCCAAAACACCCAAAAGACTGAGGACACAAAAGACTCAGAAGAACCAAAAGACCCTGAGGACCCAAAAGACCCATATGACCCAAAAGTTCCCAAGGACCCAAAAGACCAAAAAGTCCTTGAGGACCGAAAAAGACTCAGATGACCAAAAAGTTCCCAAGGACCCAAAAGAACCGAATGACCGAAAAGGTCACCTCAAACCCAAAAGACCCCATGGACCCAGATGACCCAAAAGTCCCTGAGGACCCCAAAAGACTCAGATGACCCAAAAGTCCCCAAGGACCCAAAAGACCCTGTGGACACAGATGACCCAAAAGTTCCCAAAGACCCAGAGGACACAAAAGACCCAAAAGGCTCAGGGAGAACCAAAAGACCCTGAGGACCCAAAGCACCCAAAAGACCCAGATGACCCAAAAGTCCCCTCAAACCCAAAAGACCCTGAGGACCCAGATGACATAAAAGTTCCCAAGGATCCAAAAGACCCAAAAGACCAAGAGGACCCAAAAGAACAAAAAGACCCCGTGGACCCAGATGACCCAAAAGTTCCCGAGGACCAAAAAGTCCCCAATGACCCAAAAACCAACAAGTCCCTGAGGACCCAAAAAGGTTCAGATGACCCAAAAGCCCTCAAAGACCCAGATGACCCAAAAGTCCCCTCAAACCCAAAAGACCCCGAGGACCCAGATGACATAAAAGTTCCCAAGGATCCAAAAGACCCAAAAGACCATGAGGACCCAAAAGAACACAAAGACCCCATGGACCCAGATGACCCAAAAGTTCCTGAGGACCAAAAAGTCCCCAATGACCCAAAAACCAACAAGTCCCTGAGGACTCAAAAAGGTTCAGATGACCCAAAAGCCCTCAAAGACCCAGATGACCCAAAAGTCCCCTCAAACCCCAAAAACCCTGAGGACCCAGATGACATAAAAGTTCCCAAGGATCCAAAAGACCAAGAGGACCCAAAAGAACAAAAAGACTCCATGGACCCAGATGACCCAAAAGTTCCCGAGGACCAAAAAGTCCCCAATGACCCAAAAAGGTTCAGATGACCCAAAAGCCCTCAAAGACCCAGATGACCCAAAAGTCCCCTCAAACCCAAAAAACCCCGAGGACCCAGATGACATAAAAGTTCTCAAGGATTCAAAAGACCCAAAAGACCAAGAGGACCCAAAAGAACCAAAATACCCCCAAGGACCCAAAAGTCCACAAAGACCCAAAAGACCAAAAAGTCCCTGAGGATCCTAACAGACTCAGATGACCCAAAAGTCCACAAGGACCCAAAAAGGCAGATGACCCAAAAGTTCCCAAAGACCCAAAAGACCCAGATGACCCAAAAGTCTCCTCAGACCCAAAAGAGCAAAAAGTCCCTGAGGATCCAGAAGACCCAAAAGTTTGAGGATCCATAAGACTCAGAAGACCCCAAAGACCCAGAGTACCCAAAAGACCATAAAGATGCAAAAGACCCTGAAGACCTTGTAAATCTTTAAGCCACCACTATAAATGGATTAGGGGTGTGTGTGTGTGTGTGTGTGTGTGTGTGTGTGTGTGTGTGTGTGTGTGTGTGTGTGTGTGTGTGTGTGTGTGTGTGTGTGTGTGTGTGTGTGGCATGTTTTTGTGGAGTTCTACGAGGATGTTATGATGTGGAATGTGATACACCAAAATGATCGCTATGACCTCCTGAGTTGATTAGGATAATTAACTACAAAAATCCATAAGAATTCCCATGTTTTTAAAGCACTCCATGTTGTAGTATATAAAGCAGCTTAATACGTCCTTCCACCACAGCATGGCATTCTAATTACAAAATAAATAACAAAAACAATGATAACATTGTAACGAAGCAGAAATTAATGAATACTCATAATATTTACAACAATAATAAGAATCAGAGTATCATATGGCAATAATAATAACGAACATATAATCCTCACGCTGGCCCCATTTTGCACATCTGGGCTTGGTGCAAGGCAAGCTAATGCTCAAGCAGTACAGTAGGTGGGTGTGCAACAAGGCTGTGAAGACCAATGAAAATTTGGTCCAAAGGACCAACGAGCCCACTAGTAACTTTAAACAAATGAGATGGATAAAGTTATGAGATTATAATTGAGATTTTCTGGATGTCCAACATGGTGAGATCATCTGAGGGATTTGTATCAGTGAATTGAAACTTAACTCAAGAACAAGCTTTATCAAGCCCGGACACACTATGAGTATACTACTTTAATGAACCCAATTATTCCCACTTTCTTTTGGTGTCAGCCAGGGATTTGTCAGCCAAAATCTTTCATGATACAGCTTCCTGAGCCTAGTGTCAGACTGAAGGTGGCAGGAATTTTGAATTTGTTCCATTTGGTGGCACGGATGCAAGAAAATTATTGTATTCCTAATGAAACACCCTGCTGGAACCGAAATGAAATCAGAGTGAAAAAGGTTTCATATTAAATTCAAGTGATCTTCAATAAACACAATTGAGAGGATAACAATACTGTAGGTGTATCTGTAAAACCAATTCCATGTTGGATTACTGCAGGCTGGTGAAGGAAACTTAAATATCCATTAAATGCTTTTGAAATGGTTTGTGGTTAAGCTTTCTAAATCTGATGTTTATACAACAAAATTGGTCGGGCTTTCCAGGGTCTGACTGGAAGACCTGGTCCACACGGTAAAGAAGGCAAGACTGGGTTTCCGGTGAGTTTTGGTCCATCCTCCTCCTTTCTCTTGTACATTTGTCTCCTTTCTTAAGAATTATTCACTTTCAAACTTGTATTCTGGTCTTCCTCCTCTAAAACCTAGTGGTGCCTTGTTAAGTCAATCTCCGGAATATGCTCACTCTCTGGACCCACCCTACCCAGTCACACATAACTGCTCTTGAACTGTCTTTTTCACCTGAGAAGACGGAAAGGTATCTGGCAACCCTCGACTCTGATTCTGCAAATGGCCCAGACAGCATTGGCACATGGGTCCTGAAAACCTGCTCTCCTGCTCTTGCACATTTGCTTTCTGCTTTACTTTCCCCAGGATATATTCCATCTGCTTGGAAGTTAGCCGACATCACCGCATTATATAACCATGGTACAAAAAACTGATCCATTTAACTCCGGACCTTTCAGCTTTCTTCTAATTATCAGAAACGTAATGGAATCAATCATCGTAGTCGACATCAAATCCTTCCTTTTCTCTCACGGCCTTATCTCAGACCAGCAGTTCGGATTCAGACCCTGTCACTCTACCCTGGACATGCTGCTCCGACCTGCCAACAATGGATGGAGGCCCTCAATATCAGACATGAGATCAGGGGCGTCTCTCCAGGCACATCTTGTCCTTTTGATATAGTCTGGCATCCTGCCTTGCTCTCTAAACTCTCTGCCTATGGAATCTAAGGCCAACTCCGCACATGGCTTACTCACTTCCTCAACTCTTGTAGCCACCATGTGGCACTCAACGGAATCCTCTCATCTCCTCTCCCTGCCAAGGCTGGAGTGGGCCCAGTGCTATTCTTAATCATCATCGATGATCTATGACTATCTGGAAAATCCTCTTTATCACTTTGATCATGACTCCACCCTCTGCCATTATATTCCTCATCCTTCAGCATCGGGAGATCATCGGGAGATCGGGAGGCAGCAGGCTCTTCCGTCTCTGCAGACCATGATAGAATTACAAGCTGGTCAAACACTTGGAATGTGTGTGTATTTTAATCGAGACAAATCTCACACTCTCACTCTGTCTTTCCAAAAAGACCATCTGGCGAATCCTCCCATGTAATTCCATAACAATCTCTTGAAGAGGTTTAGGAACTTAAACTTTTGATACTCACTATCAACCATGATCTCCCTTGAGCAAACCACAAAAATGAAGTTGGCCTCAAAAGCCAGCCGCCAACTAAGCATCCTCCATCCTCGAAAGTCTTTCCGAAACCCACCTGAGCTTGGATCTACTTACAGGCCTTCATCCAAAACTTTCAGGAGTACTGCTCTCCCCTCTGAGCTGGTGCCCTTGCCTTGTTCAGCTTGATGCCATGGAAACCAAGGCCTTCAAAATCATTGGAATCTCTTACGATGAAGCAGAGTGTCTGAGCCTATCATTTTCACATTGCAGACAGGTCAGTGGTCTGTCTTTTCTGCTGCCTCCTTTTTATTCTTGTGCCATCTGCACATGCAGTCTGCATGTAACCCCCTTTTGGTGAAACTTCCAAAATCCTGCTCACCTCCACTGATCCGTTGCTCTTTTTTCCCACCTGTGGAACAAATTTCCTCAGTATCTTCAATCTCATTCTTCCCTCCAGCACTTTAAGACAGCTGTTCACCACCATCTCAGGTTACCTTCTTTTGTGTGCAGCACAAGGCTGTGGGTAGCATCATTGGCTGGGGGTGTGGCTGTGCTGCTGATGCAATGCCCTGTTACCTGTACACTGGTACTCATTTTGGCTACTTTGGAAGGATGACAGGCTGAATCAACCCCACCTAATGTTAATTCATAATGGTTGACAGGGACTTGATCTCAGCACCTGAAGATCGCAAGCCAGCTACCCTAACCGCTAAGCCAACAACAGGCTTGCCTTCCACTTCTGTGATTGAGAGTTTGTGGCTGTATCCATCTCGTTCATCTCCCGTTTTCTCCATTTGCCCTTATTCTTCCCCACAACCCTTATTTCTCCAAGTTTCCCTCGATTTAGTTCCTCTACCCTGCTGATTGTGTGACTCCGCCCCCTCTTTCTTTCTATTGTTATTTTTGTTTTGCTACACACATACAAACGTTTGCTCCATCCATAAATGAGTCTTCTTTCAATGCTGCATTCCCTCTCCCTTTCCTTCACATCATAAGGATGAAATCCCAAACTCCTATTTCTTGGTTCCATTTTCTAACCCCTCAAAAATCCTCTATGAACAGCAATTTAATTTTTACTTGCATGGCACAATACTTTGAGTATTTTTGTTGTTAGGAACCACTAATGTGTAGTTCTTGGTCATGTCTCAGGTACTCCCTGATTAAATAACAGCACTTATGAATCTCAGCATCACATTTCCAGGGTTCCATTGGCGCTGATGGTTTTCCTGGACCAGCTGGACTCCAAGGTCCTCGAGGGCCATTAGGCCTAATGGGTCTTCCTGGACCAAGGGGAAATCTTGTGAGTCTCTTTAATTTGTGCTCGTTATTTCTTTCAGGATCAGAAAAGAGCCTTGTAAAAGTCAGGGGACATTGCATATTAACTAAGCATTGAAGTATTTTTTTCTACTAATTAAAATTAGTTCCTCATTCAACCTGATGTCCTGTTGGGTAAGCTTTGAAGCCCCTCTCATGTGATATACTTCCAGACCTTCAGCAGACCAGTGGGGAGTCTGATGTCACAGCGGCATTAGTTAAAACTTTTTGTTGACATTTACTACTTCTCTAACCCTTACCCCCCCCCCCTTATCTCCCCTCCTCCCTCGTTCTTCTCCACCCCTACCTTTGATTCTGAAACTCAACCAAACTAGCAAGTTCCTCCCTGAAACCCCCTCCTCTCTAATTTTATGGACATATCTGTTGGCCATTCTGTGATCAAAATCACAGAGAAAATCATTATATTGAATCCAGCATGATACATAAGAGTATCTTTTTACCACTGGAACTGAAGACAACTAAAGGAAAGGGTGCTCAAAAGTGTGCATGTAAACATATAATTAACGATGCTGGAGCAAAGCAGCAATGCTGCTGGTATGGCCAGAGCAGAAACTTGAAGGGTGAACTTCATTTGGTGCAATGATGCTGCTATTATAATTATCGATGATTAATGTAGTTATGTAGGTGGATATGTTATGTTGGAATGTGTGGATGGGGATGCAGTGCAGTCAGGATGGGATAAATAGCCTTTCCCTCTGTGTATACTTCCTTCCATTTCCTCAGGGTGAACCTGGAAAATCAGGAGCTAAAGGAGATGAAGGTCCTACTGGCTCTATTGTAAGTGGAGAAATTTTGTGAATTTATATACAGTTAAAAAAGTCAGATCTCTGACAGTAAAAGCAATGCTTGAAAATATATAATATGACTGTACAGTACTGTCGGACTCCGCTATTTTGGCTTCGCTATTCATGGACCCTGTGTATTCGCAGTTTATAAAATGCGACCTGCTTTGACATTCATGGCCCTGTGCTTCGTGTATTTGCGGTTTTTTACTGGTTTTCACAGATAATTTTTGATTTTCCCTCATGAATCACTAATCGCCGGAACCTATCCCCCCCCCTTTCTATTGAATCAATGCCTCGCTATTCGCGGATTCGCTATTAGCGACATTTTCCAGGAGCGTGTCCCATGCCAATGGTGGGGTCCAACAGTATATACATTTATTTACATGGTGCTTTCATTGAAGTTTGTGCATCGACTCAGATATTGTTTGTGTTTGTGATTTCACCTGTCAGGGATTGCCAGGAAAGGATGGGGATCCAGGTCCTAATGGAAATCCTGGACCACCCGTACGTTACTCCCACTGTCATAATTAACCCTTTACGGTTTTTACTCATTTTCTTTTCACTTTTCAAGCTCTCGTTTACTTTTGCATTTTGTGTTTGATCGAAAGTGGGAAAAAAACTTCTTTCAAAGTCAAATTCATGAAAATTGCTGAACGGTTGATAGGCGGAGGATGTAGTGTTTACACGCTACTCGACGATAATGTGCAAGAGCAGCAGATTTGTAAATTGCAAAAAGAAACAAAAGTTATTGAACTGATGATGGCAAGACATGTTGTGTTTATGTTTTTTTTGCAGGGAATGCCAGGCGAAAGGGGAGAACAAGGTTTTATTGGGGCTTTTGGTTTCCAGGTATTCCCAGATCATGCTGGAAGCAGTCATAAGGAAGATTGTGCCTCCACCTTGTATATTTGCACCGTGTAGTGCTGCTACTCTTTTGTTCCTTGGTCATGGGTAGTGAATGGTGGAGTGTATAAATGTTGTACTTGGATGTTAATGTGAGAGATATTTGTGCCAAATTACATTTTCTGGTAAAAGCTTTTTTTCTAAATCACCATAATCAAATATCGGAATTTGTAATTCTCGTATGCATTTGCAAAGTTTTAATAATAACAAGCAATGGTTATTTAATTATTTTTAATTATGTTATACGATAATTATTTAATTTTTTTTAGTGATTCTTCACCATTGAGAGAGAGTACCAAAAACGATATAGTAATGTATGGCATGATATTTCAAAAATGTAATGGGCCCGATATGTTCTCGTGGATCAGGCATTACGTGGCGGAGGTATGCACTCCACTGACTGCCCTTCGAGTTTGCTTTTGTGATTGTTTTTTTCACAAGAAAATTGACAGCAAAGAAGGATTATGTGTTTCAGGACAATACACTTCTATCCGTGGGTCTTCGTCGTATCAGGATTGAAAATTGTAGTATCGGGATTGAAGTTGAAATGTAATATTATTTCAAAAGCCCCTCCTGTTCCCCATCCTCACCAAAAAGGTACACACGATATGCTATCAGGTTGTGCCAATCTATCTCGGTCTTCAACTGTTAATTTCCTGGATGTATCAGTAAAACATTTCTCTTTCACAAATCCATCTGGAACATTGAGAGAAAAGGTTGTATCAATAGTTTGTCGATGATAGATTTCGACTAGTCTTAAAATATAAAGAAAGGGCAAGTATTTTTGAGGATTCAATGAACATGTATTTTTGATAATAAACATAGGCCAAAAGGTCAGCATCGGCCAAAAGAGTCGACATCGGCCTAATTTCTAAAATCCTCCATTGTCATCCCATTGACTCAAAATTTGAACAAGATTTGCACATCACGTCACTGAATTCAACGAAGAAGTATTTTTTAGATCAAGATTGGCCAAAAAGTCGACATCGGCCAGATTTCTAAAATTGTCAGTTTTCATCTGATTGACTTAAAATTTGAGGAGGATTTGCAGACTTGGTCATTGAATTCAACCACCAATTATTTTTAAGGTCAAATTTGTTTTATAGATTTCGCAAGTATCGTGCTATGCATGACATCTTTCTTGTTCTTGTTTGTTACCTTCGCAAACTTTTTTGCGAAGGTTATGTTTTGATCACTGTGTATTTATTTATTTATTTATTTGTGAATATGTGTGTTTGTTTGTTTGTTTGTTATTCGCATAACTCCAAAAATATTTAACTGAATCACAGCAAATTTGGTGGGATGATTGGTTATTATCCGAGGACCATTTGATGAGATTTTGGGAGCGATCGGGTCAAAGGTCAAGGTCATGAAAAGGTCAAAATCGTCTTTTTACCAAAGCGCGGTCAATTTGTATCCAATTTGCATGCAACTAATGCCAAAATGTTCAGAATTCAATGCCCCATCTTGTGATATGTGACATGACACAATGACGTAATAACCCTTATTATCGGTTGGGAGTCAAAGGTCAGGGGGGATTACGACATTGCAAAATGTGTGGTTTTAGTCATAACACGGGCAATTCTTATCCGATTTGCATGAAACCAACACCAAAATGTTGACTGTTCTGTTCCCCACACTCTAATACCAATTACAAAATTAAGAGTACAAAGGTCGAGGTCATGAAAAGGTCAAAATCGTCATTTTGCCATAGTGCGGTCGATTTTTATCCAATTTGCATACAACCAATGCCAAAATGTTGTGAATTCAAAGCCCAATCTTGTGATATATGATACACAGGAAATTTAATGTTTTTAAGCCATCATAACACATGAGATGGCAGATGTGGTATGGGATTAAATACCCTCGCAATCAACGGTTTCTGGGGGGGGGGGGGATGTAGTGTTGGCGAAGGTATGCACTCTACTGAGTGCCCATTCTAGTTTGTTTGTATAATCAATTGCTTGCAGGTCACATTCTAACCAATCTTCACAAAACGATTGAGTTGGTCATAAGCAAGACACCTATTGATTTTGAGGTCAGAAGGTCAAAAGGTCAACATATGCCAAAGGTCAACAACATCAAATATCCAAAATCATCAATTTTCATCCGATTGAGTTGAAATTTGAAGAGGATTTGCACATCAGGTCAATGAATTCAACCATCCATTATTTTTGAGGTCAACATAGGCCAAAGGTCAACAACTTAGGTGCAATTTCTGAAATCTTCAATTTTCATCTGCTTGACTTGAAAATAATCAGCAATTGCACAGTGCATCACTGAATTGGGAAACTATTTTTGTGGTCAAAAGGTCAAAGGTAAACTCAAGGGAAAACTTCTAAAATCATCAATTTTTGTCTGAAAAATCGTCATTTTTCATCCCATTAACTTGGAAATTAAACAGCAAGTGCATGGTGTATCACTGAATTCGGGCGGGGAGGGGGGTGGATTTTGCAAGTCTCGTGATAAGCACGATGTTTATCTTAATTATTTATTATACATTTTACCATCTCCACTGTCTACAGATTTATTTAGTTATTTAAATGCATGAGTAAAATCTATACCTCTCATTTTAAAGTGCGCTTGGGGGACTAACCCTAACCCTAACAGCTCGGTTTGTGTGTCCTCATCGAGGACACATTCCCACAGTTGTTTTGTTTTTAATAACGCCACATGAAAGAGTCGATCTCAAAAATCAAGATGCCGCTCCTGAGGAAAAGCAAAGAAAGAAGATGAAAAAAACGGAACAAAATGATATTTAGACGATTGATTCATTACTTGAATCGTTGCAAGTTGATAGAGGTCAAGAACACACTGCGGAGGAGACTGTTCTTAAGAGAGGCAGGCAATGCAATGAAAAAGGAAGGAAGCATGGCGATTGGTACAGAGGACAGTGGTATGGGGTAATACAGATAGGGTGATGAGTAGAAGCAAGATGGTGTGACAAACACAGTGAAGGTAAGGAGGGGCAGAACCAGAGAGTTACACAGAACATTAACTGTGGTAATAGCAGTACAAGAGGCACAGGGAACTGTGGGCCAAAGTTTGGAAATTTCGAGGTAAAATAGAATTGTAAATCAGTCGGACAGCCTTGGGTTGGACGAGATCCATAATATGGATGATTGACATCGGAACGTTGCCAGACATAGGAACAGTTTCCACCACCGTTTTGGCTTGGGATTATAGAGGGTGAGAAGCTGATGTGAGTTGGAGTACTTGTAAGATCTAAAGAGGAAACCAAGTTTCTTACAATAATATACAAGGAACATTAGCGGCAGGAGGTGGCCATTCGGCCCATCATGCCTGCACTGCACCAACCCCAGAAACAATCACCCATCCACACACAAGCTTCCTCCAAGTCCTTCCAATAACCCAATGCATGTATGGTGCATACCTATCTAATTCCAATTTAAACTTATCTACTTTTTCTGCTGCCACTACCTTTCCAGGGAGACCATTCCATTTATTAACTACTCTGACTGTACTGATCCCTGAGTTTTGTCTAGAGTCTAGACTTTGTGGTGTAATAGTTAGCCCGTCCGCTCTGAGTCAGGGAGGTCAGTGGTTCAAACCTTGGCCGAGTTAAAACAAAGACTTCAAAAATTATGTGCTGCTTCCTTGCTTGATGTTCAGAATTTAAAAGGATAAGCACTTCAATAATCCCTCTAGGTTAGTATCCATATGGAGGAGGAAATTCCTTCTTATGAAATGCCGTGCTGAGTGTGGTGAGAAGGCGGCACCATTGTTTTGGCGTCACTGGTACCCAGAGTGCTCCGGGAAGTGACGGCACTTCCCCAAAGCTCAGTGATTGTGAGTCATATCTAGTAGTCATATGTTTTGTTTCATGTATTCGTCTGTATGTCCATGCATGTGAGATGTGTGTGTGGCAGCTCCACTACGAGCCTTCGTTCCTGTAAAAAACTAAAAATAAAACACTTTCTCTCTTGATTTATAATTTATAATCCGAGGAATACAATCTTAAACCCTGTGAGCAAAACACCAAGCAGCTCTAGGTAAAGCTGTCTGCCCCCCTACCCCCCTCCCAAAAATTGACATGACAATCTCCAGATCCTTCGCATGTTTCATATTCTCCAAGACTCCCCTTGCAATATGAAATCCCTATTTTCATTTTTCTTATCCACCCTCAGCACCTTACATTTCTTCATGTCATCTGCCAAACCTTTGCCCAATCCATGCAAGTATCAATACTTTCCCTAATCTGATCTCCCCAGCCCCCCCCCCTCCCCCTGCTATGTACGTCCTACCTCAAGTTTGTTGTCATCTACAGATTTATAAAGCCGACTCTTAACCCAACGATCCAAATCATATTTATAAAGCCGATTCGTAACCCCACGATCCAAATCATTGAAGTAAATTATGAATAATAATGGCTCCAGTCCCATAATGATCCCTGAGGTACCCAAGACTACATCCTCCAAGCAAGACATACTCCCACTCACAGCCACTCTTTGCTTCATATCACGAATCCAGTTAGATACCTGACCAGCCACTCTACAAGCCCTCACTTTAGGTAATAACCTCCTATGTGGTACCTCAACAAATTCATTCTGAAAGTCGAGAAATACGACATCCACTGTACATCCCTCATCTACCAAGTCATAAACTGCTTCATAGAACTCTAAAAGATTTGCAAAACAGGAACTACCTTTGGTAAACCCATGGTGACGACCCTTAATTAGTTTGTATTTGTTTAAATGGTTCCTCATCTGGTCCTTAATTAATGTCTCCAACACCTTCCCCACAACTGAAGTCAAACTAACAGGTCTCCAGTTTCCCAATTCTTCTCTGGATCCTTTCTTAAATAATGGTGTTACATTTGCTACTCTCCAATCCTCCGGTACCTGTCTCGACTCCAATGAGCTATTGAAAATATCCGTTAACATCTCGCTTGCCTGCTCAACCACTCCCCTCAACACTCTCAGATACATATTATGCAGCCCTGGATCTTTATCATCCCTTAATTTTCCTATGTGTTTCTTCACTTCCTATACTCCCACTTGGATCTCTTGTAAAAAAAAAGGCTTTGTCATTCCTGAGAGAGATACTCTCAGCTATTATGGAAGTTCCTCTGACTGTTCCTGTGGGCTCACATTCCTCTTAACCCAATAATATATTGCTGTTATGTTTAATATTTTGGGCTTTTAATATTCCATTTTGGCCTGCTGAGTTATTTTCTTAACTACTCTGCTTCCTCCTATACTGATGTCAGTTAAACTCTTGTCCTGTTATTTTGTACTTAATAAATGCCTTCTGCTTATCTTTAATTACGTTGCATACCTTCTTCCTCAACCACCCTGGTCTCTTTCTACGTCCACCTTCATAACTCACTGGAATACACCACCTCTGCCCCCTACACATTTCCTCATTGAAGGTTGCCCATTTCTCTAATGCAGACTCATTAACTTTACCCAAACTAAAGCTCCCAAATCACTTTTTATACCCTCAAGCTTGCCCTCCTAAAATCCAATAGCCTTACACCACTATTCCGAACTAAACATCTCAACAATAGAGTTGCACATACAATGTTGCGGTCGCTTGTCCTCAGATGTTCTCCCACATCCACCTCCTCCAACATATTGGGATTATTACTACAAATACATCGAACACTGCACTTCAAAAAGTGCTTTCTCCAAAGTCATCAGTTTATCTACACAGTGGGTTAAAAACCAATGTTGGACAAGAGATAGAAAATCCTCATCCACTCTGCCTTTCACTGTTCCTGGACCCAATCTATTTATCCCTGACAAATTTAAATCCCCATAATCAATACTCTTCCTTTATCACATCCCTTTCTGAATTTTCACATACCCATTTTCCTGCTCTTCACTCACACCAGGAGCCCAATAAAAGCATCCTGCAAGTATCAATTGCTATTCTTACAATCTCTACTTTCAATCCACACAGAAACCTCTGCATTAATTTCCTCCTTCAGATCATGCCTTTCTCGATACAATAATGTCTTTCACACAGATTGCCAAACCTCCTCCCTTTTCCTCCTTCCTACCACACCTATAAAACCTGCAGACTTTAATTCCCGTCCTCCAGTTGGGTTGCTCACTAAACCACGTCTCACTTACAGCTTATATATCATATCACTCACCATCCACCCTAGCTTTCAGCTTTTCCATCTTTATGTTCAAACTCCTGGCATTCTTGGAGGTAGATTTGCTGATATTGAAGATGTGAGGCTGCCAGGAGAGATTGCTGGAGATGCTGACACCAAGTACATCAATAGAGGAGAACAACTGGAGCTGCACATGTGAAGAGAAGGGGGTGTCTGCATTGATATTTCTTGACATAAGGAGAGTTTAAGTCTTGGACTGATTGAAAGAGACAAGGTTGGCAGAGCTTCATTGGAGGTTGAGATTGAGATCAAAATTTATTAAAAGCAATCAATAGATCAACAGAAAGGACTGGGAGGTGTACTGGGATAAACAAATGCTGGACGGGTGGAGGGTGGATTCATCAGCAAAGGAATAGACAGGATTGTTCGTATCTTTGAGGAGGTCATTGTTGAAAAGAAGAATGAGGCAGAGCACGAGATGATAGAACCTTGAAGGACACCATAATTAATGCGGTGGGGGTGAGAGAGGGCACCATCAATGCAGGCAGAGATGGATCGCCCAGTGACGAAGCTGGAAAACCAGAAGATGAGCTCAGGCTGCAAACCTTATATTGGGAGCTTCACTCGGTGGTGCCCTTTGTGTCAGACTCTGCCAAAGTCTTTGCTAATGTCCAGCACAACAACTCAACTTTCTCCAAAGTCTTCAAGAACTGAAGACCATTCATTGGCAATGTAAGCCAGAAGGTCACCACTGGACCTAGCTATGTGGAAGCCATATCCTTGGTCATTGAGGAGAGAGCAGGATTCGAGGTTGGTTTAAAGTTGTTTATTAATCAGAGACTCCATGACTTTAGAGATATTGGAGGTCAACATGATTTGATGGTAATTAGAGGGATCAGACGTGTCACCCTTCTTCGTGGCAGGACAGACATACACAAATGTCTCCAGGAGGTTGGGTAAATACAGTACAGTCGGAGAGGTTTAAAAGTTTGGAGAAAATAGGAGCAAGTTCCAGAGCACAGTGTTTGAAGTCAACAGCAGGAATGCCATCCGGACTATTGGCTTTTTGGTGACAAAAATAGTCACGTGACTAATGCCTTTATATACATGAATTGCTTTCCCAATCCACTCATCTTAATGCTATTGTCAATGTACCGTTTTGAACGTGGGGATCTGTTACATGTGTTTTATGATGCACCAAGGAAATTGTGGAGCTATATGCTGCTTTATCTTGTATTTATATTCCTAGGGCTTGCCAGGTGCAAATGGACCTCCTGGAAAACATGGTAAAGAAGGCGAGCAGGTAAAAGCACATGAGATTATATCAGTATGTACTATGTAATACTCCAGTGTGTTACAGTCTTTCATGTTTACTGAACCAATGTTGTGCCGGTGTGTTGTGTTTCAGGGTGTATCAGGCGAAGTTGGACCACCTGGTTCCCTTGGTCCAAGGGTTAGTTTAATAAATGTGTCATTCTTCATTTGAAAAAACGTAAAGGTCTGTTCTAAGCACAAGTATATATCCGTTGGGTTATAGCACTTTCAGTGAACACGTTTGGTGTCGTATTTCCGATAATCTTGACCAATTCTGTGCCATCACCAAGTCTAAATTTTTTTTTTAATAGAAAACTGTTTCAGATTTGTTTTTGAGAAAGACTTTTGCTACATGAAAATAATGAGGAACTAAATTTGATAAAAGTTAATTGCATGTGGAATTCTGACTATACCTTGGCCTGGAGGGGGTAACTACATAATTCCTCTATTATGCATTAAATCTATCATTGTAGATGTTCTGCAGTATTTTTTATGATGCAAGAGGTGACTTTTGAAATGACACAATGTGCCCCAGAAGGCTCAGTGCGCATTCACAGTAACCCCAGGAAACGACTGTGTTCAGGGCAACATAAAGCATATTGTGTGTGTGTGCGAGATAAGGATCGTTACCTAAAATGGCTCACAAAGCTTCTACTCGAAGTTGAAAATACTTGGAAACTAACATGCGAGAAAGATGTGTGCCTCTGCAAAACTAAATAGTTGTAGAACTTTCTGAATTCACCCAAAAAGCTGACAGCTTGCAGCTCCGAAAACTGCAAACTTCGAAGGATGTGGACTGGTCCAAGGCTTGAAGGTTCGTAGACAGGCACATTCTACCCAAACCTTTTACCATCGCTGCCAGTGAGAGGGCTTTGAACCTTTTGGGATTATCTCGGGTGAAAAGGGCAGGCTTGGTGATTTATTTAATGGATGTCTGCTTTTGGAAAGACAATGCCATCATTAACAACATTCAGGCAGACTTCCCAGAGGGAGACACACTAGCTGGTTTGGTTGCTTCTTAATTCTGTTGAGAAAGTCATATGTGGGGCTTGAAAATAATGATCCTTACTATTAATCATGTTTGGGAGGAGAGGGTGGGGATGGGAGTGGGAGCTGTTGGACTGTGAGGGCCATTATAAATATATATATATATATATATATATATATATATATATATATATATATATATATATATATATATATATATATATATATATATATATATATATATATATATATATTATGCCTCCACTAACGAAGTCGCTGATGTCCACTAACGAAGTTGTCATCATTAACAACATTTTCAAAGGTACACCCGTCTGTGCTAATTACAGCGCGGCGACATCGCACTGTTATATAATTGGCTATAATGTCCTGTGTCTTCTGTCACACTTATTGTTGGGTGTGATGTGGGCGGAGATTGCCGGGTGGATTGTGGGCGGAGATTGCCGGGTTGATTGTGGGCGGAGATTGCCGGGTGGATTGTGGGCGGAGATTGCCGGGTTGATTGTGGGCGGAGATTGCCTGGTGGATTGTGGGCGGAGATTGCCGGGTGGATTGTGGGCGGAGATTGCCGGGTGGATTGTGGGCGGAGATTGCCGGGTGGATTGTGGGCGGAGATTGCCGGGTGGATTGTGGGCGGAGATTGCCGGGTGGATTGTGGGCGGAGATTGCCGGGTGGATTGTGGGCGGAGATTGCCGTGTGGATTGTGGGCGGAGATTGCCGGGTGGATTGTGGGCGGAGATTGCCTGGTGGATTGTGGGCGGAGATTGCCGGGTGGATTGTGGGCGGAGATTGCCGGGTGTATTGTGGGCGGAGATTGCCGGGTGTATTGTGGGCGGAGATTGCCGGGTGTATTGTGGGCGGAGATTGCCGGGTGGATTGTGGGCGGAGATTGCCGGGTGGATTGTGGGCGGAGATTGCCTGGTGGATTGTGGGCGGAGATTGCCGGGTGGATTGTGGGCGGAGATTGCCGGGTGGATTGTGGGCGGAGATTGCCGGGTGCATTGTGGGCGGAGATTGCCTGGTGGATTGTGGGCGGAGATTGCCGGGTGGATTGTGGGCGGAGATTGCCGGGTGGATTGTGGGCGGAGATTGCCGGGTGGATTGTGGGCGGAGATTGCCGGGTGGATTGTGGGCGGAGATTGCCGGGTGGATTGTGGGCGGAGATTGCCGGGTGGATTGTGGGCGGAGATTGCCGGGTGGATTGTGGGCGGAGATTGCC
The DNA here is from genome assembly GCF_056783735.1 of Eptatretus burgeri. Classification (NCBI taxonomy): domain Eukaryota; kingdom Metazoa; phylum Chordata; class Myxini; order Myxiniformes; family Myxinidae; genus Eptatretus; species Eptatretus burgeri. Next base: position 72,204,748 of record NC_140968.1, read on the forward strand.
GGGTGGATTGTGGGCGGAGATTGCCGGGTGGATTGTGGGCGGAGATTGCCGGGTGGATTGTGGGCGGAGATTGCCGGGTGGATTGTGGGCGGAGATTGCCTGGTGGATTGTGGGCGGAGATTGCCGGGTGGATTGTGGGCGGAGATTGCCGGGTGGATTGTGGGCGGAGATTTCCGGGTGGATTGTGGGCGGAGATTGCCGGGTGGATTGTGGGCGGAGATTGCCGGGTGGATTGTGGGCGGAGATTGCCGGGTGGATTGTGGGCGGAGATTGCCGGGTGGATTGTGGGCGGAGATTGCCGGGTGGATTGTGGGCGGAGATTGCCGGGTGGATTGTGGGCGGAGATTGCCGGGTGGATTGTGGGCGGAGATTGCCTGGTGGATTGTGGGCGGAGATTGCCGGGTGGATTGTGGGCGGAGATTGCCGGGTGGATTGTGGGCGGAGATTGCCGGGTGGATTGTGGGCGGAGATTGCCGGGTGGATTGTGGGCGGAGATTGCCGGGTGGATTGTGGGCGGAGATTGCCGGGTGGATTGTGGGCGGAGATTGCCGGGTGGATTGTGGGCGGAGATTGCCGGGTGGATTGTGGGCGGAGATTGCCGGGTGGATTGTGGGCGGAGATTGCCGGGTGGATTGTGGGCGGAGATTGCCGGGTGGATTGTGGGCGGAGATTGCCGGGTGGATTGTGGGCGGAGATTGCCGGGTGGATTGTGGGCGGAGATTGCCGGGTGGATTGTGGGCGGAGATTGCCGGGTGGATTGTGGGCGGAGATTGCCTGGTGGATTGTGGGCGGAGATTGCCGGGTGGATTGTGGGCGGAGATTGCCTGGTGGATTGTGGGCGGAGATTGCCGGGTGGATTGTGGGCGGAGATTGCCGGGTGGATTGTGGGCGGAGATTGCCGGGTGGATTGTGGGCGGAGATTGCCGGGTGGATTGTGGGCGGAGATTGCCGGGTGGATTGTGGGCGGAGATTGCCGGGTGGATTGTGGGCGGAGATTGCCGGGTGGATTGTGGGCGGAGATTGCCGGGTGGATTGTGGGCGGAGATTGCCGGGTGGATTGTGGGCGGACATTGCCGGGTGGATTGAGGGCGGAGGTTGCCGGGTGGTTTGTGGGCGGAGATTGCGGGGGGGATTGCGGGCGGAGGTTGCCGGGTGGATTGTGGGCGGAGATTGCGGGCGGAGATTGCCGGGTGGATTGTGGGCGGAGATTTCCGGGTGGATTGTGGGCGGAGATTGCCGGGTGGATTGTGGGCGGAGATTGCCGGGTGGATTGTGGGCGGAGATTGCCGGGTGGATTGTGGGCGGAGATTGCCGGGTGGATTGTGGGCGGAGATTGCCGGGTGGATTGTGGGCGGAGATTGCCGGGTGGATTGTGGGCGGAGATTGCCGGGTGGATTGTGGACGGAGATTGCCGGGTGGATTGTGGGCGGAGATTGCCTGGTGGATTGTGGGCGGAGATTGCCTGGTGGATTGTGGACGGAGATTGCCGGGTGGATTGTGGGCGGAGATTGCCTGGTGGATTGTGGGCGGAGATTGCCGGGTGGATTGTGGGCGGAGATTGCCGGGTGGATTGTGGGCGGAGATTGCCGGGTGGATTGTGGGCGGAGATTGCCGGGTGGATTGTGGGCGGAGATTGCCGGGTGGATTGTGGGCGGAGATTGCCGGGTGGATTGTGGGCGGAGATTGCCGGGTGGATTGTGGGCGCAGATTGCCGGGTGGATTGTGGGCGGAGATTGCCGGGTGGATTGTGGGCGGAGATTGCCGGGTGGATTGTGGGCGGAGATTGCCGGGTGGATTGTGGGCGGAGATTGCCGGGTGGATTGTGGGCGGAGATTGCCGGGTGGATTGTGGGCGGAGATTGCCGGGTGGATTGTGGGCGGAGATTGCCGGGTGGATTGTGGGCGGAGATTGCCTGGTGGATTGTGGGCGGAGATTGCCGGGTGGATTGTGGGCGGAGATTGCCGGGTGTATTGTGGGCGGAGATTGCCTGGTGGATTGTGGGCGGAGATTGCCGGGTGGATTGTGGGCGGAGATTGCCGGGTGGATTGTGGGCGGAGATTGCCGGGTGTATTGTGGGCGGAGATTGCCGGGTGGATTGTGGGCGGAGATTGCCTGGTGGATTGTGGGCGGAGATTGCCGGGTGGATTGTGGGCGGAGATTGCCTGGTGGATTGTGGGCGGAGATTGCCGGGTGGATTGTGGGCGGAGATTGCCGGGTGTATTGTGGGCGGAGATTGCCGGGTGGATTGTGGGCGGAGATTTCCGGGTGCATTGTGGGCGGAGATTGCCGGGTGGATTGTGGGCGGAGATTGCCTGGTGGATTGTGGGCGGAGATTGCCGGGTGCATTGTGGGCGGAGATTGCCGGGTGGATTGTGGGCGGAGATTTCCGGGTGCATTGTGGGCGGAGATTGCCGGGTGGATTGTGGGCGGAGATTGCCGGGTGGATTGTGGGCGGAGATTGCCGGGTGGATTGTGGGCGGAGATTGCCGGGTGGATTGAGGGTGGAGATTGCCGGGTGTATTGTGGGCGGAGATTGCCGGGTGGATTGTGGGCGGAGATTGCCTGGTGGATTGTGGGCGGAGATTGCCGGGTGGATTGTGGGCGGAGATTGCCTGGTGGATTGTGGGCGGAGATTGCCGCGTGGATTGTGGGCGGAGATTGCCGGGTGGATTGTGGGCGGAGATTGCCGGGTGGATTGTGGGCGGAGATTGCCGGGTGGATTGTGGGCGGAGATTGCCGGGTGGATTGTGGGCGGGGAGGGCCAGGTGGATGGTGGGCGGAGATTGCCGGGTGGATTGTGGGCGGAGATTGCCGGGTGTATTGTGGGCGGAGATTGCCGGGTGGATTGTGGGCGGAGATTGCCTGGTGGATTGTGGGCGGAGATTGCCGGGTGGATTGTGGGCGGAGATTGCCGGGTGTATTGTGGGCGGAGATTGCCGGGTGGATTGTGGGCGGAGATTGCCTGGTGGATTGTGGGCGGAGATTGCCGGGTGGATTGTGGGCGGAGATTGCCGGGTGTATTGTGGGCGGGGTTAATGCGGAAGAGTGACGTTTTTTGTGCTGAATCGTTTTCTGTGTGATGCCGGAAGTTGATTTTCTGAGCAGGAAGTGATAATCTTCCTGTTCCGTTAGTTGTTGTCACGCAGGGTTGAAACTCGTTCTTCATTGTTTTTCACCAGAAGTGTATTTAAAACGTCTTGTGGAGGTGATTTCTTCCTCTTTTTTTTGGTGACAAGTGGTTATTGCAGCGCACGGCGACATCGCACTGTTATATAATTGGCTATTCTGTCCGGTCTTCTGTCCGGTCTTCTGTCACACTTATGGCCGCGTATGTCCCTTTGATCTGAGGGCTATAAATAGAAATTTGTCCAACGTCACAACTCTTCCCATCATGCATGCTAATTCACCGTGTCTACATTTAAATTATATAACTGCAAAATTGTTTCATCATTCTTAACCTAGACTTTACTGCCCCAGCCACGCTATATCAAAGTATTCGCTTCTTGTTTTATCTGTTTTTTCTGCAACCGCTTATCCGATTAACACAATTTTCAGCACAGGTGCGACTACTCATGTAGAATGTTTATATGATAATTATGATGTCTTAGGTCACGTAGTGTGGCAGCCATGTTGGAAAAAAGGAAAAACCTTGGATCTCTGTATCTCCGAAACCGCTACATGGAAAAAAAATGAAACTTGGCACATGTGAAGTTCTCCCCATGGGAAACAAGGGTGATTTTTTGATGATGTCAAAGGTGGCTTCGTTATGATGCCATAATTGCATACGCCATACACTCAGTATGAAAATTTTTAAGGGTCATCTATGGCTAAATTGTATTTATTGATGACTGATGGGGAGCGGGGGGTGGGTTTATTGACTCATCGGTCATGTGGTTCAGCAGCCATTTTATTTTAAGATAAAAATCTTCAAATATCTTCTTCTCCGAAACAGCAAAACAGATGGAGGTGAAACGTTACAAGTATGACCGCCGATCCATGAGGAATAAAAAGTTCTCCACCTTTGACTTCATAGATCACATGGTTTGACAGCTCTGATTTTTTAAAAAAAGAATAAGCCTTTAAAAATCTTCTCCAGAACAGCTTGACAGATCGAAAGGAAAACTTCACTCACATGTTCCACATGTCCTGGGGATACCAGGGTGTTCACAAATAATGAATTGGTCACATAGTCTGGTTGCCATGTTGGTTTGAACAAAAATTATTTCTCTTGAACCACTTCATCAATCGACATGAAACATTGCAGTTATGATAGAATCGTCATGGGAAATATGTGTTTCACATTTCAACCTAATCCGATGTATGCCTGGTGTTGGCTTAATGGTTAGGGTGGTGGGCTTTGGATCCTAGGGTCCTGAGTTCAAATCCTGCTCAACTGTGGAATGAATACCAGGTGGGGTTAACTTGGCCTGTCATCCTTCCAAGGTCAGCAAAATGAGTGCCAGCGTGCTGGTATCCTGTGTCACAGTGGTGACCCGTCCAGGATTGTGCCCAATAGCCAAGGAGACTGCTGAAGTAGCACCAACACTCTGCACAGAGTATGGTCCCATTCTCCTCTCCGAATCAGATGCATGTTTTGGCAGTCAGAATTATTTAATATTTTGAATCTGGGTTCATGGATTTAAATCAAACTTGGTACAAGTATGTATAATGATGTAGTCATGTGGGCACACACATATTTGGCAACATCGCGACATCAAAGAGTGCCCTAGTTTTTGTTTGGTTCTAGAGCCGAAAGAGAAATTATACTAGATTTTGCATCTATTGGTAAAATAAGTGTCTGTTTGTGTGCGTGCGTGCGTGCGTGCGTGCATAGGTGTGTTATATCCATTGCCATCGCTTGATAATTGTATTAACAGGAAAAGGTAGGAGTTCAACTCTTCTCATCCGCGGATATTTCTCATATTTCCGATATTTCCGTGAGTTCAATTTTCATTCAGGAACAGAACATTTTTGGTTATCCATTTTTAATTTGCCATTATTTCCTCTAAATTCTGAAAATTATATTCAAAAGACGATTTGAATTACACATGTCTCGCTAGCAACGGCAGGTTAAAAGTGCTTGGCAAGCATAACCGAGTAACTGAAAATCCACACACAGCGCATGCACAAAAGGTCTCGTATAGCATTCATACATCATTTCGTATGAAATGTAATGGCCACACTCTTTTTGACAAGACTCAGTAACGTAATGGTTGGAGCGTCTGTTCTTGTTCTCGGTCAGCATTTCTAGGAGGACAACGAGCTGAGTCAAACTAAAGACTAAAAATACGACCACTGGACTGTAGCTTATCTGGGCCCTGGCCTAATGTTGTAACCCAAATTTGATAGTATTCTGACTGATGGGTCAGGAAAAGAAGATTTTTGAAGGAATTTTCATGACCGCCATTTTGACATACTTCTGGTCATGTGATCAGCATGATTGCAATTTTTTATGCCTACCCTGGCCTAATGTTTTAAATCAAATTTGGAAGCCTTCTGACTGGTGGGTTTGGAGAAGAATTTACTAAGTCGGCCATTTTGACCTACTTAAAGTCACGTGACCGGAATGAGCTTTGCAATCCCTGTTACCAGTCAGGAGCAGAACCTTGCTGCCAAATTTCAGCCGGATCAGCCCAGCGGTTCGGCCGGAGAAGTCGAACAAAAAGGAGACAGACAGATGGGCACAATGATAATATCTTATGTGGGATTCCAATTCCAGATAAGCTAAAAATAGTACCTGTTGCTTCTTTACTTGATGCTCAGCATTTAAAAGGATCGAGCACAGAAAATCCCCATGGGCTGGCAACCATTATGCAGTAAGAGCAGCCTGAGCAAATTGCAAATTCCTGCTCTAACCTAAAGGGGGCATTGCATCAGGCGACATCTGAGCAATGATGCAAGCCAGTAGTCACATGCTGCACTCAAAAGAATAGAATAGTGCCAACTAGTTTGTAAACAAAGGGTAGTTGCAAAATCCAATTTCCGATGAACATTTTCATTGCTTTTTATAATCCATCGATTTATACATTGCACTTTACTCACCTGTCTACCAGCATTCGCTGATAAAGGTTAAAGATACCTCTGTCTCTTTGCAAAGAGTACGCTATTGTTACCGGCATGCCGAACAAATTCCAAGTCCCTGCCCTGATGCACAGGAGCACTGCATCAGTATCACAGCTGCATCTCAGTGATGATACATCATCATGCAGAATTTGTAATTTAATCCCACTGCAATACACATACTTAATGATGACTATATTTATTTCGTTTGTTAAGATGATGAAATAATTTCCTTTAGATGATATTTTGGGGAAGGTCCAGTTCACTGTCAAATGCAAGGTGATGGCTGAATTGAAGGTCGAACATCTCCAATAAGTTTCCTTCACTAAATTCACTTTAAGCACATGGCAGGGGGAAACAAAGTGGTTTCTCAAACACATCCCTCTATGCTACAGATATGCACAACGTCCATTTGGATGTAGAAATTCCCAATGATGGAATGGCAGCCTTGATGTTCAAAGCAGTTTCGTTTATACACATCAAGACTGTTAAGTGCGTTTTCGTCCTGGTTGCCAGCCCAATATATGCAACCAAATGTGATTTTCATCAACACGGGAATTTGAATCTGCCACGGAGTACAAACTCACTTGATGTGAAGAATGTATCATGGCCACTGCTCATTCCTATACTGTTTTTATCTTTCCGCAGGGATCACGTGGTGAGCCTGGGGAAAGAGGTATTCCTGGCCCGATTGGACTTCGTGGAGTTGTGGGTTTTCCGGGCTCTGCTGGCCAAGATGGAGCCAAGGTGTTTGGCATTTCAAGGGGAAATTACAAGTCATATTTTGCAATGAATATTATGCTCTGGAAGAGTGTGTGACAGTTCCAACTTTATCAAAAATTTGTTTGTTTGGCAATCAGTTGTTCCCATGTAAAATAGAAAATGTAAATAGCCAGGACAGCAATACTTAGAATTATAATAATACGTGACACAGAAATCACATTTATTGCTAATAATGAGATGAGAAAAAGACACATAGAAAAGGAAATGTGGGAGGAGGAAAGAAATGAGCCGGTGAGTATGAAAGAGGGAAGTGAAGGGGAAAGGATAGAAGGGAAATTTATGGGTAAGCAGCAGGAAGGTCAACAAATTCCTCCATTTTGCATACACAACCGGAAAATGGGCCTTTTTCATTTTTATTTTGGCTGCCTGTGATTGTTTTGGCAAGACATTTTATTTCACACAAACACAATCTTTACAAGGAAATACAAGAGAGGTGTATTTCTCATTAACCTTGAAAGAAGCTCAGTGATCTCACATCCTTTTAAACCTATGATACTCAAATTTAAGAAGTGGAGAAGTTCTGACATATCATTACATTGCTCACTTTCAATCAATCGACTCTATACTGTATATACATATATATATATATATATATACATATATATATATATATATGTATATATATATATATATATATATATATATATATATATATATATATATATATATATATATATATATATATATATATATATATATATTTTAATGTACAGGGTGAGGGCCTCGGAAACGGCACCGATATTCTCGGGTGACATTCCTGATGTTGGTCGGCCAAGAGTGGCCTACTCTTTTTCGTGAATTCATATTCAAGACTGATATGCTGTCTAAATTTTTTCACAAACCTTTGAATTTAAGACTTTCTGGGTGCTTTCCTTGTTGCAAAATGTGTGCAGAACAGGCACCTTCTCTGTCAGACCAAATTTGTCCAGAGATAGTATTCTACAGAAAATGACTTTTCTTCGGGTGTTCACGACATGGCATGTGAATGTCACAGATTCAAGAAACTTTGCAGATACAGTACACTCTGCCTTAACTCAGTTCAGACGTACTAAAAATTGAAATCGATTGAATGAAAACTGCGAAGGTTATTAAACTTTTCCTGGCGACCACTTCTTTGGGGTCATCTTGAACGATACTCTTTACAGAGAGTTGATGCTACCAAAGCAGTTTATTAGTACTATGTCTGGTTGTAGCAGTTCCTGCTACCCACCCCTGCCTCCCTGCCCCAGAGGGTGGGATTGCCCAACTCAACACACCTACGGTGGGTAATTTAAAGTGGGGTTATTTCCACAAAGTGATTTTCTGGAACACACTCTACACTTGAAAAAATTGGAATAAACTGTAACCATATTTGGCCTTGCTGGACCATACTGTAACGTTTTTGTGCTATAGAATGCAACAAAAAATCGAATTTTCCACAAAGTACAGTAATGTGTTTTCTGGGACACACTGCACCCAAAAAATTATTATTGGAACATACTGTACTCGTATTTGGCCTTGCTGGCCAACATTGTAAAGTTTTTATGACGTAAAATGCCAATTGATCAATGTTGAAGTTTTTATTTCACACACACACACACACACACACACACACACACACACACACACACACACACACACACACACACACACACACACACACACACACACACACACACACACACACACACACACACCTACAAACCTACACACCTACACACCTACACACCTACACACCTACACACCTACACACCTACACACCTACATACACACATACACACATACACACAATCATCGACCTCTCAACTATAATGGATTTGTAAACCCATGTGCCACACCAGATAAGTTACCTCTTGCTCCTTCAAAGGGATACCGTCCAAAATGTCAACATTACTTTGTTTTCCATCGCAGTGAGAGAACCTTTATCAACCTTTACTTGATAAAACCTATCCTTCGAATTATTCACTTACAAAGAAAGATTTGACAAAGTCAAGGATTCCTCTAATTGTGGAGACAACATGGTTACGATCGCAAAATTAATTATTGGAAATTCATATTAGGATGAAAAGTTATAATTTGGGCAATTAATGATCTGTAGTTATCAGTTTTTGAAATTAAACTTTCATTTTGTTTCCTTCAGTCAAATATTCACCATGTTGTAAATTATCAGAAGTAACTGTTAAAATAACACTCACTTGTCCTTTTTTTTTAAACTCGCCTTCCATGAACAAACATATACACTGAACTGCACAAGCAAACTTTGTTTCAACCTCATTTTTCGAACAAGTATGATAATGCTGTTTGACACTGATCAGATTTAAGTTTATGTATTTTAAAAAAATGAAGTGTTCAAAACAAAAAATATTTTTCAAACAGAATATTTCACTCCTCCCCTTCCACCAACCAGGGAGATCCAGGGCCCACTGGTGTTATGGGTTCTCCAGGAACACCTGGTCTACAAGGAATGGAAGGAGAGCGTGGACCAGCTGGACCCCTTGGTGTTAAAGGTGCAAAGGTAAGCCTCCAAAATTTATTATTTATGACAATGGTACATTCTACATACTGCACATACTACCTCTGCAGTGAAAACTAGGAAGCATCTCAAAATGCAAAGCCTGTCTGTGTCTGCTTTGTACTCAAATTAATCTTGATGAAAACAATAGCTAAAACAAAGTAAAATCTATTCATTATTTCTCCATATTCTCAAAAAAAAAGGTTTGTTGAAAATTTAATGACAAAAGCTCAAATGTAGAAAGGGACACATTTTCTTAAAAAAAGAACTCTTATGGCCTGGACGCACGCACGCACGCACGCACGCACGAACGCAAGCACGCATGCACGCACAATTGCAAAACCCCATTTCCTGCTGCATGGCAGATGGGCTGAAAAGGAAAAAATTCAATAACGACTCCTTACTTTGTATGCACATTGAAGTTAACAGCCATTTTAGATGAGTAGGGTGTTGTCACATGACCAAACACAGTGCCAGTTGAGATAGAATGTTGGGAAATATTATTTCTTTAGAAGTAATTTTGTTGCTGTCATACAAGACACATCTGAAAATAAATAAAATAAGATGCATTACTTTTGTACCAATCCTCGTGTATCACTCCCTGCTATAATTTTTACATTGATTTGAAAACTTGAATGAGCAGTGTTGCGGCATACATTGCAGGTGTGATGTTTCGCCAGATAAACATTGTTTGGATAAACTGCCTTTGGTTCTTTTGTCCTTTATTATGCTTTGACGACTTACTTTTTGGATGCCGTACAATTTTCACACAATCTCCACCAAATCTTGCATATGTGTTTGTTGTACCCACCGTAAAGCTGGGGGGGGGGGGGGGGAGATGACTTGCCATTGCTTCCAAAGGGAGCGAGTGTTTCCAGGATAGAAAATACAATAATAATTTAACTCGTATGATAACTATTAATAGGAACCCAGAGTCTATCATGATATTGCAAATGCCACCTTTTGCATTGATGGGACCACTCTACAGCCTTGGGGAATTTGATGGAACTGGAAGCACCCGCTCCCTACAGGAGCCGCCAAGGGGGTCATGTCATTATATTTATGCCTATTTTACTCCAAAGGGTCCCAGGATTACACACCCAAAAAATCGTTGCGATCGGTTCAGCCGTTTTTGCGGTACCTGGGAACAGACAGACGGACAGACGGTGAATTACAGTAAGATGATTTGCAAAAGGAAATGAGGTTATTAATTTTTCGATTAATTCTGCTGTATAACAATGCATCAGGACAGACAGCATAATGCAGTCGCCTTTGAGCTGCCTATCCTGGGTTTGAATCTTGGCCCAGCTACAAACTGTCATCCTTTTGTCTCGCAGGCAAAGTGATTCATCAATGTGTGTCCCGTTCCTCGGATGGACGTGAAACTGGCGTCCTGTCTGCTAGCATTAGTTGATAGACATTAAGGATCCCACGCTGTCCTTCATGAAGAGTCGGTGATTTATCGCTGGTACCCTGGCTGAAGGCCCAATTCTTGCCTGGACTGTAGATAGGAGATGGTCTGGTTTTCTTGGAGGCTCTTTGACACCAGGTTAAGCTGTTAGCTCTCTGAGAATGTGGTTGCTTTCTGGGTAGCAGGTTCTGCACTTTAAACAAAATTGACCAGGTAATCCGCATCTTACATGTGAATGGCCTTCTTTGGGGATGAGGATTAACCAGCACATTATAATGCACCTTTCAGGGAACTTTGTTTGGAGCTAAGGTCTGGCAATGTACATTAATGACTTCATCCCACAACACATGTGAATATCTTATCAAGGAAAATTTCAATCCAACATGATTTTTTTTTAAACCCATTATAAATTAATTAATTACTGTAAATTTTTTGTGTTATAATGCCACAATAGGCCAAATACAAACCTCTATGTCCAAGGCAGAAGTTATCTGACTTGGAGTTGATGTCAAGGCATATATAGACATGATATTGTTATGGAAATGGCCCTTCATATTCTACTAAATATAGGATTAGCCCAGATCCCCCATTAAATGCATGTTTAGCCAGGTTGTTCGGTAATTTGACGTTACATGTGTGTCAGGAGGTGTCACAGGCTATTATTTGTTTGTGCAGTGGTGGTGGATCGAGAGATCCTTCTCCTTCTTTCCTCTCTCCGGGCGAGACTCCGCCAAGCGCTGAGAGGGGGAGTGGCCAAAAAGAGGAAGTGAAACTAAGGGGAGGAGTTTGTCGGCTTCGTAAAGGGGCGCACCCCAAAAAGACAAGGTGAATAAGAACTGAGAGGACGGAGTTGAGCAGTCAGGTTTCGAGGCGAGTGAACAAAGAAAAGCCAGTGGTGATTCTGCCGGGAGAGAAACTGGACCTGGGCGTGCCGGGTCTGCGTTCTGTGGCCTGGAGAAGCGAGTCAGGGCCGAAGGAAAGGCAGGGAAAGGACTGCAGGAGGTCTGTCTGCCCTCGGCTGGATGAGATGACTGGTGGGAATCGTGATCTGCTGTGTAGGGGACGGCTGTGTCTGTCTGCGATCTGCTTCGTGAAGGAGGCCTGGTGAACAGGCCAGGCCTGGACTTGTATGCTGGACCTTGCGAGAAACCAGCTGAAACCCATCGTCGATCTGACGGTCTTGTGCCGTCGACCTCGCAGGGTCTGAATGCGCGAGAGTGAGTGCGTGAGGTCTGCGACAAAAGTAGGACGAGCTCCATTTTGCCACGCGGCGTGCTCGAGCTTGGGGGCTCAAATCCGTGGACATCTGCTTGTTACGAGCGACATTCGTGCTTTTGACACTTTCCTCTCGTCCATGAAACATCACCAAGTACTCTGTCTTGTCTGCATGCTGTCTATGTCTTGTCTGCATGTTGTTTAAGGTATATCTCGGTAGGGACCCCTTCGAAACCCGTAATCCATAGTTCCCGAGTTAAGAACGGGTTATAGATTGATAAAAACATTGTCGTGAATATTTTGCTTGTGTTGTGTTCCTCGATATTCCCCAATAAATCTGGCTGATTCGTATGAAGTTGCTGCTTTGGATTAATTTGTGTCGCGTCGAGGAACAATCGGTTCGATTGGTATATAAAACGAAAATGGTTACAGACTGGCAGAAAACGCTCGGCATCTGACAAAACCAGTCTGTAACCGGGGTCTATTTCTCCAACTGGTAAGGTCCAGGGGTACGTTGGTATCGCGATTGAAGACGCGTGACCCGAGGCCTGTGCCGAGCCAGCCGGCGTTATAAACCCCGGAGACGGCGGTGGTGAGGGTGGCGCCGAATCTGTAACGTTTGGCTATCGAGAGTCGGGTGCGAATCCCGCCACCACTGAATCTGTATCAATATGAAGGCATATATATTCTACATAAAGATAAATGCTGAAGAAAAGCACACGTGCACAATGAATAGAAGGTGTGAAAGTGAGAACACATGGGTGGGGGAGCATGTAAGAGGCCATTCCTTTCACATATACAAACCACACCCACTACCTTTTCACTGAACGAGAATACCAGGATATATTGATGATGCTAACACAGATATATACAGTATATTACAGTTACAGCCACTGGTACCGAGTGCATTATGAGGGGGTTAATCCTCGTTTCTCCTCGGAAGAACCAGACCTGGGGCCACTGCTCACAATTAACTTTGTTAATTGTGCTTGACAACCACGAACGCCAATCAGTTAACCATGAGTTCTAGAACCCAGGGATACTGCCCCTATGTTTTTGTCTGTCTGCAAGAACATGTCCTTTGTCTGTCCTTGTCTTGCATTGTTAAATGAGCATACAGCAGTAAACACTGATCTGCTTGTATGATCTTCTAATATCAACACTTGCTTCATGTTACTGTTTCCCCAAGATTCAATTCAATTCACTGTGTCGATTTGTTCATTATTATATGATGTCCATGTTATCCAATAAATGTACATTGATGTCTAAATCCTAATACAAGTACAGTGAAATTTTATTTAAGACTCCTAAGAAATTTCAGCCCTTTTGGTGGGCAATCCTGTTTTAACAAATTAATTTTAACTCGGTATATCAAAGTGAAACACGAGGGAATGCTATTTAATTTTTTGTGGGTGGCACAATAGAGGTCCTGATGTTATTAATATTCAACACGTTGACCAACTCACGGAGCGTATCTGTTCATTATAATGACCTCCTATTGTATATGTAAATGCTACAGACAATGTATACAATAAAAGAGAACCAACATTGAACTCAGCTTATTACCTTTTCTGTGGGGTGACTCATGAGTACCACAAACTTCGAGTTGACACAGCAGCAGCACAGAGCTTATATTAGGTTGGAATTTTATTTGAACTTGACATTTTATTTGCAAGCAACAAGCATGCCTCTGATAAGCAGTTCTTGTGTTAATTAAATAATCCATATATGATGTCTCTCAAAAACCAATATCTAAAATGAATGTTTTTCTCTATCTTGCTTCCTTAGGGAGAAATGGGCTTCATGGGGGATGATGGACCACTGGGAAAGGTTGGACTTCGGGTGAGTCAATGACCATCGTGGTATTAATTTATAGTTTTATTTTCTATTCTACATATTTCATCGTGCAGCCGAGAGCATGGTAAAAAAAAAGCTTTTCCTTGTACTCTCATTAGAAGGATAGGAACCTCAGACGGACATGGAATA
>NC_140968.1:72221193-72283693 GCF_056783735.1 Eptatretus burgeri
TGTATATATATATATGTATATATATATATGTATATATATATATATATATATGTATATATATATATATATATATATATATATATATATATATATATATATATATATATATATATATATATATATATATATATAGTGTTGCAGTTGAGGAAATTCGCAAACCACCATTCAGGTCCCATAGGTGAGATATCTCTGTAAGTACATGTGTAGTTAGCCCCCAAACCCGTTGTTTAGAGGGAATAAATGTGATTCATTCGGGCTGCGACCCTTTGAGATAGCCGTTTTTCTGTTCTATCTTTATTTTGAACCAACCACGTCTCAACCGCCATCACACAACAACCACCAACCACAACGCCGCTTCACAACAACAACAACGCTAATGGCCACGACCTTTACCTTCACAACTCGCTCCCGCAAACATCGCATCACCACCATTCCAAACGGCACCATGGCCATAAACCACCACCATAAACCCTCCACCACCTTTACCTCTCCTCCTTCTACCGCCATTCTCGCACCACCTGTGAACACTGAGCGTCGGGCTGTCCTGGACTCGTACAAGGTGCGCACCGAACCGCGAGTGCAAAATGCAGCCTTTCCGAGGAGAATTCGGATCAGGAATGATACACGCCCACTTCTGATCCGTCCAATCAGCAAGCGTGGGGCGGTTTGGCCCCGCCTCCAGGCGCGTCAGTATAGAATCGCGATATGCAAATTCTAGGATCAGGGGAGACTCACGCCCCTTTTCCTCCGTCCAATAGGCGAGCGTGGCTCCACCCCCGAGCTCGTTCTGATCCAGAAATTTGCATATGGGTTCTCATGCCGGCCTATAAAGTGCCGAGCGCAGGGTCGAGTCGGGCTCGGAAGAATCAGTCTGGAGAGGTCGGAGAGCCGAGTGGAGCTCGCAGTCTGTCGGGGTTCGCAGTCTGTCGGGGTTCGGAGTCTGTCGGGGAGCTGCAGAGAGAGGAAGCCTGGAGCGCGGTCGAGTCGGTTTGAGCGCAGAGTCGGCCTTGGAGGAGTGGGGAGTGAGTCGGGAGGCGAGGGCGTACAGGTGGTTTGCTGCAGTGGGCTGAGGAGAATTGGGGAAGAGACCGAATAGCTCGGGTCCGAGGCAAGAAAGACTGCGGTCGGCGACGAGCTCGCAGTGGAATCGCTCGTCGCGGGACCCAAGCAAGCCAGCTATCCTCTTTCCCCAGAGTATCAACAATTCCCCCCTTTTTTCCCCCCGCGCTGAGATAGTGCGAAAAGGGGGGCCCCGTTCCCACCCCACTCCAAGCAGTGCCAACGAAACCCGCGAAGGAGCACGAAGTCGGGGCACCGCTGCGCCGCCACATTTGCGGCTCATCACAAAGACATGGGTAGGATCCACCCAGTCTCGCGGACCTGACCGCTCTTTCAGGTCCCGCGCAAATATTGGCCTAAAGGCCCCGTCTGCCCCCTTGTCTTTGAGGGTGGCCCTTTTCTTTTGCTTTTGAGTAAATGTGTGGTAAATGATCTGCATTGTTGTGTTTCTTTTGTTACAATTGCTGTAGGTGCATAATTGTTGTAATTGTATATGTGTGCTCTCCGTGTGCCGCGGAATAAATGTGCATCATGTTGAACTGTTTTCCTGTTTCGCTTCGTCTCTTCTTTAATTTAATCTCCATCTTGCTTCACGTAAAGGGTTGGTCGTGGGCTTAATATGCCCGATAATTAATCGGAACTGTCGAGGCCAACGATAACACCGCTCTGTTATCCCGATAGTATGGAACGGGTCGCTTAAGTGGCCCGTGTCCGGAGTCGACCTGCGTCGAGGTGCGATCGCCCGGTCTACCCTCCGCGTGGGTACTTAGGGAGGTCGAGTTTGGCGAACAACCCTATCCCACGCGGGGGGCCAATTGGCACGATCATCGTGAGGCCGAAAGGCCCACCCGTGACTAGCTCCCGGCGTTAGTCCGAGAGGGTCACGACAGAATTGTCCGTCCGGTGGGCGACGTGCCGCGATTCGAGTTACGTGGCCGTTCGCACGCCGGCGGGCGTGAGTTCGCAACAATATATATATATATATATATATATATATATATATATATATATATATATATATATATATATATATATATATATATCCAGCACTCTTGTGTCTGTGTTATCCACAATGTTTTTCATTGTTCGATTTGCTTCCTTCAGCTCAGCTGGAGTGAAAGATGAAACTGAATAACTGACCATAATTGTCATGGAAATACTAATTGTTAATGTTTCTAATATGATGACAACATCTCAGTATCACCATCTGTATGTTCTACAGGGTATGGTTGGACCACTTGGCTTTCCTGGACTTGCTGGCATATCTGGAATAACGGTACAGTGACTTATTTTATGATAAGCAATCATATATTTCAAGAACATAAAGCGTGATATTGTTGTTGAATGATTGTGCTTATATTTACGGCCAGTTTTTAGTTCATTCATTTGTAGATTTTGATTCTTGACAATATCTCCATAAGAGGTACTCACTCTTATTGCCATATCCATCCTGCCCCCTCCCTCCCCCTTTCCATCTCCATTGTACTCATATAGGGATAATCACTTCTCTTGAATGGTGGGAGAAACTACATTCACAAACTCGAGCAACATTTGGTGCAAGCAACAAAATGAATGAATAGTGAATAATCTCACCGTAAATTTGAGCAATTTGCACATTATCCATTGCACCCTGAAAACGCAAACATGGACATCGAAGTTGTAGGTAAAAATCATTACTTTGGGAGCCATTCTGAATCATTCAGAAAGTTCATAATATTCCAAATTTGGCTGTTTGTTATGGAAGGCTATTAAACGAGAGTGGGCACATGGTGGAATAATACATGTGCGAGGTTAATTTTGAAGCCATAATTGTTGTGGTGCTTTTTGTCTCTGCAGGGTGTTGGGGGCTCTCCTGGGCCACCTGGCCATCCTGGAACACGGGGTTTTCTAGTAAGGCTAAATACACCATGTATTCTCTTTCTAATTAATACAAATACAACTTGTTCCACAAATGTTGCAAGTGTCATGGAAACTTAAACTTTTCCACTTGAGATCGAGGACAAAGTGTTTTTACCAATTTACTTCATGGCAAATATGTGACTTTTAAAATGACGAATGGATGCTAAATGAGGCCTTTTGTGCATGTTTTGTGTGTGTTTTTACACGGACTTGGTTTGGCTTGCCAAACACTTTTAATCTGCCGTTGCCAGCACAGAATCTGTAATTCAAATAGTCTTTTAAACATAATTTTCAGTATTTAGATGAAAGAGTGGCAATTTCAAAAAGGTTAACCACAATTGTTGTGTTCCTGATGCAAATTGGATTCACGGAAATATAGGAATATGAGAAATATCCTTGATTGATAGTTATCGAGTTCATTACACTTCAACTTTTAGCAATTTATGCAAAAATCTAGTATTTTTCTTGTAGTCCCAGAACCAAACAAACAATATCTTTATAACAGCTCCCACATCCCAACATGATTAAGAGTGAATATAATTTTTAACTTACCCAGTAAATTCACAAGCCCCAGATATATCACTCCCATCAGTGTTCAGAAGAACGTAATCCAGATAAACAGTCCATTTACGGGTAGCGATCCGCCAGGGGGTTGTGTAACACACATCCCTCCACTCCACTTCCACCGACCTACCTGGCCGGGTGTTTGTAGTACAAGCAAGTGCCTGTTCGGTGAGCTGAGAAAGTTCTCCAAGTCTTTCATTGTGCAGCAGCACAGCCCTTTCTCAGAGGTACTTTTCCAAGTATTTTCAGCTTCTTTCAGAAGCTTGTTGAGCCATTCCAAGTAACGATCCTAATCCTGGACACATTATACATTATATTTTGTCCCAAACTTCTCAGCTTGCTGGGATTTCTATGCATGTGCACCGAGCATTTTCGAGCAGGTTACGCCATTTCACAATTGCCGTATTGTTGAAGAACCTTTGTGTGTTTTTTTTATAACAAGGCTGTTTGTGTCCACTCATTGTAGTGTTAATAGTAAGTTGGGAAGTTAAAAAGTACTTTCTCTAACGTGATGGACATCCATGGGTTCAGCTTGCTGTTCTATCAACGCTTTAAGTTGAGGTTTCTGAAAGTCATACTTGCAATAATAATAACTGGTGGATGCAAGCATCAGCACATTACTTGTGTATAATGTTTGGGAGAGATTATCTAACAGGCTATAATTCTGTGATGCATTAAGGTCATTGCTACCTTTTTTTTCTTTTTTTTTGTACACTGAGTTGAGGCTCGTGTCGAAGCTAAAATATACAGAAACATGTAACAAGGCAGGAGACAAGAAGGGAGTGAGAGGGAAGCATAAAATAGTGGGAAACAAAGACAATAGGAGATCTGTGGAAGGTAGAGGGATGGAGCAGGGTACATGAGGCAAACAAGATGGAACGACAAGGGACTTTCAGAAAAAGAAAAACAGGGAATTTGAAGGAGGTGCATTTGGAGTGGCTTCACAGCGGTAGCAAAGATCACGATTTTGGATGGGGGAAGATATGAGATGGTGGTGAACAGCTGTTTTGAAGACCTGTAGGGAGGAGTGGGATTGACAGGAGTGTGGGAGTTTATTCCAGAGGCAGGAAAAAGGAGGAATGAAAGAGTGAAGGTGTGCAGTGATTCTTGATTTTGGCAGTTTCACCAGAAGGGGGTTTTTGGTGGACCTTGAGCGCCCTGCGGAAACATGGGGGAATGCGAGAAATATGAGGATCACAGACAGAGCGGGGGGGGGGGGCAAGGCTGGAGAGGAGACTGTAGAAGACAAAAAGATCACCGACTTGCCTCTGGTGGGAGAGTGAGAGGCCCAAAAACTCAGCTTCATTGCGGGAGATACCAATGATCCTAAAAGCCTTGGTTTCCACAGCGTGAAGCCAAGAAAGGTGAAAGGCAGGAGCACCAGCACGGAGGGGGGGGAGCAGTGCTCCTTCAGATTATGGACGAAAGCTTTGTAAGTGGTTAGAAGCTCAGGTGTGCCAAGGAAGCACTTTGCATGACAGAGGATGCCCAGTCGGCGACTAGCTTTGGAGGCCAGCTTGGAGATGTGGTTTTCCCAGGAAATAGCGTGGCAGATAGTGAGACCCAAAAGCTTGAATGAAAGGACTTCTTCAAGGGGATTGTTGATAAAGTTTATGATTCCAGAGGGTTCCTTATGGAGAAACATGGTGAGGGTGTGAGATTTGTCAGGTTTTAAAGACATGTTCCAAGTGTTTGACCAGCTTGTGATTTTATCCAGGTCTGCAGAGAGTGTAGAGGCTGCTGCCTGCCGAACAGAGGGATGAGAGATGGTATTGCAGAGGGTGGAGTCATCATTAAAGAGATAAAGAGGATTTTCAAGGTAATCTGAGAGGAGGAGGAGGAGATTGGGACTATACACTGTGCAGAGCATTGGTGCTGCTTAAGCAGTCTCCTTGGCTATTGGGCACAATCCTGGACGGGTCGCCACTCCGACACAGGGTACCAGCAAGCAGGCACTAATTTTTCCGACCTCGGAAGGATGACAGGCTGAGTTAACCCCACCTGGTATTAATTCAACAGCTGAGTGGGATTTGAACTCAGGACCCTAGGATCCAAAGCCTGCCACCCTAACCATTAAGCCAACACCAGGCATAATCTGAGAGATCATTGATGAAAACCAGAAAAAGCACGGGGCCAAGAACATTGCCTTGAGGAAATCCAGTCTGGACAGGAAAAGGAAGAGAATTCCATTAAGAGCCATGCGTTGACTGTGACGGGAGAGGAAGTCCATGAGCCATGAGTGGAGATTGCCTTGGATACCATAAGAAGAGAGTTTGGTGAGCAGTGCGGCATGCCAGACCATATCAAAATCTCGCGATATGTCCAGGGAGATGGCTCTGATCTCATGTTTAGCATTTAGGACATCCATCCATTTTTGGGAAAGCAGAAATTGCATGTCCAGGGTAGAGTGACCTGTCGTAAATCCAAATTGATGGTCGGAAATCAAGCCATTGGAGAAGAGGAAGGATTTGATGTCGGAAGTGATGATGGATTCCATAACCTTGCTGATGATTGGGAGCAGGTTGATTGGTCTGTAGTTGCAGGGACCTGTGTTTGCACCTTTTTATGCAGAGTGATAATGCTTGCTGATTTCCAAGCAGATGGCAGATGACCTTGAGAAAATGAGAGGGTGAACAGAACAGAGAGAGGGTGAGCAAGAGCAGCCGAGCAGGTTTTTACAACACGAGAGCTGATGCCATCTGGACCGGTTGCAGAATCTGAGTCGAGGTTTGACAGCAAGCTCTCCACCTTGTCAGGAGAAAAGGACACAGAGTCCAGGAACAGCTGGGTGTGACTGGGTAAGGTGGGTACAGAAAGCGATGAGTTTGGGATACAAGAATTAGAAGCAAACATGGAGTTTAGGCATTCAGCCTTTTCACGTACGGTGTCAGCTGTGCGGCCATTTGAGGTAAGGAAGGGGATGGAGGGGATACATACACCAGAAAGAGACTTAACTCGATGCCACCAGGATTTGGAGGAGGGAGATAGGTTTGCGAATTCAGACTTGAAATTAGAAAGATGTTGTTTCCTGGCTCTCCTCAGGGTCGACATACACTTGTTCTGAGCTTTGTGGAAGGAACTGATATTGCCTTCAGTAGTATTTGTCCTCCATTAGGTGAAGGCAAGTTCTTTCAGGACAACTGCCTTACCACAAGTTTCAGTGTACGATGGGCGGGAGAAAGGGTAGGATAACTGAAGATGAGATGGGATAGATCTGTGCATGAGGGAGAGAGCAAATTTATTTCAAAGAATTCCCAGGATGAGTTGATGTCAGAGAAAGTAGTGATGGGAGACTCATCAAGAAGTTTGATGGCTGCTTGAAGACCCTACGAGTCGGCCTGAGTGAAGTGCCAGACTCGACGGCACTGAAGTGGTTCTCTAATAACAGCCAAAGAGATGTCTACTTTGACAAGCATGGGGTCAGATGAACTGATTGGAGCGGAAGAAGAACAGCGGATATTTTCTGGGAAATTGGTCCAAACCAAATCCAGAAGAGATGGAGTACCGTTGGCTGAGATCCGGGTCAGGAAGTTGACAGATTGTGTCAGTCCCAAGCCCTTTGCTCAAGTGCCAGCCATGGCAGGTGAGAGAGGTACCCACACCCAATCACCTGGCATAATGGCATATGAAGTCACCACGTATGAGGAAGAGAGAGTTTGGATGAGTGGATAGAAGTTGGTCCATGTTTTCGGAGAGCGAGATGTAAATGGAGTCATCACTGTTTGGTGGAAGGTACAACACACAGATAAACAAGAGGTGGGAGCAGAGCCAGAGGTATTCCTCGGGTTTGGAGGAGTGAGGTCAGTGCATGGAGAGTGAGGATTAGAGTTTTTTATGAAGAGAGCAACTCTGCCATCTTGACTGCCAGTTCCAAAAAATTAAGGTAACAGTTATGGTTAATTGAGAAAAGTCTTTGTGCTGTTCACAGTTAACTATTGCTGACTAGTAAAGGAGAGAATTTTAGTGGCGGGGGCCCATATTTTTAACAGAGTGTCAGAGTGTTCATGAAAAGTTGTGAATGTTTTCATAGCTAAGAATCAAGCGATTCCATTGCAGGTTGTGAAAATTTCTGCTGAGTAACCATGGCAATATAACTCACACCTTTGAGGACAATACAACAAGGGCCACTCTATCACCAAGTCACTCTGCCGAATGAAGCCAATCAAAACATGAGCGTTTAATGCACCTTCAATGTTTATTTTTTTTTTTTTTTGACTTCAACAACATATATATATATATATATATATATATATATATATATATATATATATATATATATATATATATATATATATATATATATATATATATATATATATATATATATATATATGTATTCCAAGGTAGACTAGTTCTGCACAACTATCCCAAATTCAGCATAAAAGCGACACATGAAAATTGGCATTGAAGCTTTTTACATATTAGAGCTGTTGTTTTGCCCTTTTTTTTATCATTGGGAGTTCATGCCATGGTTGTGTTGTGCCTTGCTATTGGAAAAGTGCTAGTTCTCAATTACATTCAGCCTTTGGGGTTGCAACTGACCTCTATCCATACTCTAATCTCTATTATAATACCAAGCTTGCACACTGAAAACTCGGCTCGCCGTCACACGATCCCTATGAAATTGCTGTGGCACTTAGCGGACATGCCGACAATGTTTGGGAAGTCTTGGCGTTCCATAGTACCACTTGCATTTTGCACAATGCGCATTTTTGTTATGCCCCGTTTATGGTCTGTCGTCTGCTACCAGCTATGTTGTACTGCTATCCCGTGCATGTGCACGGGTATCGCTAGTATCATTATAATCCCTGGTTTATTAGCATGCATTTCATGGGGAAAGGTAAGCATGCATTTCATGGGCCCAAACATTAACTTAGAAGGATATCTAACAGAAACATATGCTAGAATTCTAGTCTAGCCTGCACAACATGATGTGTGAGCATATTCAGGACAATCTTGATTGTTGTTGTACATTACGGCTGAATCTTTCAGAATGAGCACTTTCAACAAGATTGGCACTAACAATTGCCTTACAGGGAGGAAGCGGAGAGATTGGCCCACCTGGACCTGCTGGATTTGCTGGTTCACCTGTAAGTCCAGACACAAATTAGAATCATAGTCGATTTGACCATCTGATTTCGAAATGTCACTTAGATTGAGGTTTAAAATCCTCGCGTTCATGCCGACCCAACAGGGTCCTGATGGACCGCTTGGAATGAAAGGTGAACCAGGAGAACAAGGGCAGAAGGGAGACCATGGAGCACTTGGACATCCAGGACCTGCCGGCATTCCTGGACCAATCGTACGACATGGTCGAGTCAAGCGTGACCTTGCACGGCATCATAATTATGAATTGATATTTATAACCTTTAACTGGTTTAGCCACCAGAGAGCAGAAAACATTGCGATTTTCGAATTTAATGAAAAAAATATGAAAGATAATCAGTCGATAAGCACAAGCAATCCTAAATCGGTATGCTTGTATGCTTGCAGAGTACATACCACTGTACATGCATGTGTATGTGTATTAAATCGACGCTTCACTTGTATCATTCGCATATTCGGCTGGGAATGAATTTTGAGTTTGGTCGGCAGGTAGCATAATTTATTGTGGGTGCAACTGTACTGATGCCGATGCAGTGTCCCATGTGATTTAGAGCAGGGATTTGGCATTTAGTCAGGATGCCACCGATAATTCACTTAGCTCTTTGTCGAAAAAGACTGTGGCATCATTCACGTCCACCAACTATTGCTCGTCCTGAGACTGAAACGCAAACTAGGTAGTCGAAATGTAAGTGCACTACCTCTGCACCATTCTGTAAGAACGTTAAATCACAAATTTTAAACTAGAACGGCATTCGATCGAGTGCATACCTCCACCAGGCTGAATAGTTTAGGTTTTGTATCCCACTGATAGGCCGAATTTGGACCTGGACTGAAATTGAATCGGCTTGTCCTTGTCACACAACCAACATGTCCACAAAGAATCGTCTGAATACGTCCATAATATTTTGAGATATAATGCTAAATATCGATTTTTGCTCCTTTCTCTCAATGGTGAGGAATCACTTAAGTCACGAGTCCCTCAAGTCATATGGTCATTTCCCTCAAATCATGAGTTTCTCAGTTTCTGAGTCTTATTCAAATCTGTGGTTTACTTTCTACAGCTGTGATAATCTATTCATTGTTACCTTCGCCACCAAAGGTGAAAGGAGGTTATGTTTTCACCGCTGTCTGTCTGATTGTTTGTTTGTTTGTTTGTTTATCTGTCTGTCTGTCTGTCTGTTGGGTGGTCGCGAGACTACCGTTGTTCTCAGGTTTTCCGTCTGTCTGTATGTATGTAATGGACAGCACTGGAGGCCAGAGGAGTCAACCGATTTTGATGAAACTAGACTGATGGGTTCATACCAGGATATAGTTCTATGCTTTTGAGCACCGTTGCTATGGACGCCACCGTTGCCTAGCAACGGGAATTTGAAATTTTTGAAAAAATCCGAAAAATATTTATATATATATATATTTTTTTTGAAAATCAAAAATCGGCTTCTGCGCTTTTATGCGCACTATAATCAACCTCTTTTTCAAAATTTTTGAGCCCGATCCATCAAAAACTGTATGACTAGTATGTAATTATATAGCGACCACCCATGTCGCCTCCCGGCTTGTCTGTTTGCTTATGTGTCTGTGTGCAGGATATCTCAAAAAATTGTGGACAGATCCGGATGAAATTTTGTGGACAGGTTGGGTGTGTGACAAGAACGAATTGATTAGATTTTGGTGAAGATCTGGATCTGGATCCGAATCCAGACACAAGAATTATTTAATTTTTGAAGTGATGCTTCACCATTGAGAGATAGGGCCAAAAATTATAGATTGCATGATATTTCAAAAAATATATTGGGCCTGATATGTTCTCCTGGATCAGGCATTGAGTGGCGGAGGTTTGCGCTCTACCGAGTGCCCTTCCAGTTCATACAGTATTAATTTACATTGTTGACGTTTTTTTTTTTTAATGTTCTTCAGGGTGTTGTGGGAGCTGATGGACCAAAGGGTATTCGTGGTGCTACTGGACCCTTAGTAAGTTGAATATTTAAAATGATTTGCTTTTGATTGTTTGAATTTCAGGGTAGCAGTGAATATCATTTTGGTAGAGCATGGTCTCCTCTGAGCTATCTCATTCTGGGGTTGACTTGTGATGCTGTAATACAGTCAAATTGTTTTCGATGCAGGAGGCAGGGTGTTATGCAACATGCCACTCTTCATAGAAGACTTGAAGCCATCTGCTCCGTCTGCATTACTTTCTTGTAAACTAGAAATATCTCATTATATTTATCACAAAGATTAAACCTTTCACTTTATGAAGTGAGTGTGGGGTTAACCAACCCTCATGGGTCATTAGGCCTCTTTCTGGTCTACAACAACTGAAGTGGCCCCATAAGAATGATGAACTTTCAAAAGGATATCAGATCATGTTTGAATGTAGTACAATGTTGCAAACAGCAGCCAATGGAGGTGTAGCTGCAAGGTGTCAGTATAATATAGATGGGTTGGGTTTTGGGCTCGGTGAGGTTAATCTTACTTTGTCAAATAATTATTTGATTATAATAATTATTGATTATAATCAATACCAAATAATTCAATGATTATTAATGTCTTAAAAACAGAGACTTTATGCAAACAACTCATTTATGTACAAACCCTTATGAGTGACAAAGTAGTGTCACGCTCCTCCAGACGGCAGTTTTCAACACACCTATGACAGAGCTCTTATAATTATGAGCTCAGACAACATAATGGGTCAAACAGATGCCCGTTCTCCAAATCTCCCAAATGTTTAATTTTTAGCCAATTGTACCACTGATGTGAACGAGTAACACTGTCTTAATGAAAAACGAATAATGTATTATAGACATACAACAACAAAAGCTACACAATGCAGAATAATAAATTCACTTCCAAATCTTGTGTATCCTACCCTTCACTCTCTGTACCCACCCCACTCGGTCACTCCCAACTGTTCCTGGACTCCATGTCTTTTGCACCTGAGAAGGTGGAGAAGTTTTGGGCAACCCTCGACTCTGATTCTACAAACGGACTGGACAGCATCAGCTCACGTGTCCTAATCACATGCTCTGCTGCTCTTGCACATCCTCTTTCTGCTTCTGTTCACCCTATAATTTGTCCAATGTTATCTTCCATTTTCTTGGAAGTCAGCCAACATCACCGCATTACATAAAAATGTGCGTAAACTGATCCCCTTAACTACAAACCTATCAGCTTCCAATTATCAAAAACGTCATGGAATCCATCATCGCAGTTGACATAAACTCTTTCCATTTCTCCAACAGCCTCATCTCAGATCATCAATTTGAATTGAGATCTGCTCACTCTACCATGCACATGCTGCTTCTACCCTCCCAACAATGGGTGGAGGCCCTCATTGTTGGACTTGGATCAGGGCTGTATCTCTAGACATATCCTGAGCATTTGATACAGTCTGGCATCACACCTTGCTCTCCAAACTCTCTGTCTATGGCATCCAGAGCCAACTTCACCCATGGTTTAGTGACTTCCTCTACTGTCGGAGCCAATGTATGGCTCTCAATGGGATCCTCTCATCTCCTCTCACTGTTAAGGGTGTAGTCCCCCAAGGCAGTGTTCTGGGCTGCCCCGTCCTATTCCTAATCTTCATTAATGATCTCTCTGACTCTCAGGAAAATCCTCTTTATTTCTTTTCTGATGACCCATCACTCCTCCTTCATCTGGGCATGCGATAGCATCTTCCCTCTCTGCAGACCTTGATAGAATTAGAAGCTGGTCATACACTAGAAATATGTCTTTCAATCATGATAAATCTTCCACTTTTACTCTGTCTTTCTGAAAAGACTGTCTGGCAAACCCTCCCATCTACTTTCTTTACAATCATGTTGAAGACGTTTAGTCACTGAAATGTTTCGGTCTCGCTCTCAGCCATGATCTTTCTTGGGCAAACCACACTTCTAAGTTGGCCTCCTAAGCCAGTCGTCGGCTGGACATCTTTCATCGTGCAAAGTTCTTTCTTGGCACTCCTGAACTCTTATCCATCTTCAAGGCCTTCATCCCCTCTCAGTAATAATTATAGGCCATCATCTCAAACAAGAGGTTAGGACCATCTCCCTGGACATATCTAGGCTATTCAACAAAATCTGTCACCCTACTTTGCTTGCCAAGCTCTCTGCCTGTGGCACAGATGTCTGCTTTCATTCCTGGATTTCTGACTTCATCCATTCATGCAATCAACGTTTTGCCATCAATCGAACCCTCTCCCAGTGGAGGCTGGAGTTTCCCAAGGCAGTAGTCCGAGTGTTGGCCAGAAAAGGGTGCATTAGGATCAGCACAATGTTTTTCTGCGTTTTTGTGATCACCAGACCATCTGAATGAATATTCTGATTGATGCCACTCTGGCACCCTTGAGCATTTTTGTGGAAACCCATTAATATGCAAATTAGCAGTCGCCATTATCAAAATAACTTTTTCTTAATATCTCCAAAAGTAAGCATCCAAACAGCCTGGTTGAGGTGTCCAAACCCATGTTTTTAGAGTCACTGGTCATGATAAACCCACTTACAATTTAATAACATTTAAATTTAGCTCATTAATATGCAAATTAGCAGTCGCCATTATCAAAATAACTTTTTCTTAATATCTCCAAAAGTAAGCATCCAAACAGCCTGGTTGAGGTGTCCAAACCCATGTTTTTAGGGTCACTGGTCATGATAAACCCACTTACAATTTAATAACATTTAAATTTAGCTCATTAATATGCAAATTAGCAGTCGCCATTATTGAAAATGTAGATAAATAGACATATAGAAAGAAAAAAAAACACTTCAGTCTTTGTGAATATAGATCACTTTATTTTTCATACAGATTCAACAATTCAACAGTATGCAATGAAAGCAGCTAACAACATGAACAAAAGAAGACATTCCTGTGTAAATCAAATGTTCATAATATATATATATATATATATATATATATATATATATATATATATATATATATATATATATATATATATATATATAACAGGTTTGTAAACCTTATGAAGGCTACTTCAGTGCTTGGTGTCTCATTCAGTGTCAGAGTCATCATCAAGGGCAAATGCAGCAGCTGTCTTGGTGTGCTCATTCCTGCAGGCAGCATCTCCATGGCACATACAGAAATCTGTGCATGGTAACTTGGCTGCTGTGCAGCAGCATTGAGCTGTGTAGCATTGCTTGTCAGAGGAACATCCACATCGTATTAGCCACAAGATCTCTGGTGGTGCAAGAGCGACGTTGGACGGCAGCATAATTGGAAGTAATGATATATATATATATATATATATATATATATATATATATATATATATATATATATATATATATATAGCCTCAATAGCCAATGTCGATCAACGATCGGCCAGGACATGTTGCTACCATTGTTACGCAGCATTGCAGATGAAGTTCTGCGAAGTGATACACAAGCAAGATGATACACATCAGTATCATCACAGATGACTGTGATGCATTTTGCGCCATCTTCGGCAACTTTTGCAATTTGCTGAATCATGATGACATCTGCCTCATCATGCGTCGTCTTCAAATCAGTGCGACACCTTTGGGCTCCATGGTGTATTTCCACTGGGGTAGACTCCTGTCCCGTAATGACGAGCCTGTGTTGGCTCTACTTTCTTTGTTGACTAACGTCAATCAAATTCTGGCAAATCAATTCTATCAGCTGAACTTTGTTCTCAGTTACTGACAGAACCACCAGCTGTGGAGGCAGTGGAGTCTGGCGGTTCAATAATGGCGATTGCTAATTTGCATATTAATGAGCTAAATTTAAATGTGATTAAATTGTAAGTGGGTTTATCATGACCAGTGACCCTAAAAACATTGGTTTGGACACCTCAACCAGGCTGTTTGGATGCTTACTTCTGGAGATATTAAGAAAAATAGTAATTTCGACAATGGCCACCGCTAATTTGCATGTTAATGGATTTCTACAAAAATGCTCAAGGGTGCCAGAGTGATGTCAATCGGAATATTCATTCAGTTGGTCTGGTGATCACAAAAATGCAGAAAAACATTGTGCCGACCCTAATGCAAGGTCATCTTGAAAAATGGTGTTTGACATCCGAACTACAGTGTTATGGGTCCAGTCTTTTTCCTCATCTATATAAATGACTTCTCAGAAACTCTGGAAAACCATCTCTTCCTTTTTTGAGGATTACTCTGCATTGTATCAATTTCCTGCATTGCATTGCAATTTCCTGGGATTCGAAAAAATATAGAGGAAGGTGGGCAGCATCCAAAATAAGCGCATCACCATTGAAATAAACATGTAAAATACATGACATGGCCAAATGTGTGCAGACACCCCTTATAATTAGTGCATTCGGATATTTCAGCCACACCGATTGCTGACAGGTGTATAAAATCAAGCACACAGCCATGCAAATCTCCATAGACAAACATTGGCAGGAGAATGGGTCACACTGAAGAGCTCAATGACTTTCAATGTGGCACCGTCATAGGATGCCACCTTTCCAACCAGTCAGTTATTTTTTTATTTTTATTTTTGTATACTTGTATGTCAATGCCATAGCTGTTGGCAGATCATGTGCTCACAGTTCCCCATCTTGTTCCCCATCTATCACCACGAGATATATTCAAAGTTGTTGGGGAGTCGGTATTTCACGAAGTTGGACTTGCGCGATGCCTACTTCCATCTTGAGATCTCACCAGAGGATCGTCACCTTCTTACCGTCAATATGTGTCAGGTCAGCATATCAGGAACTTCTTTCATCCTGGCTACATGAAAGTATGGCATCACAGGGTCAACTGCAATCACAGTCTTATCAGGGTTGTGGTGGTTCACACTCTTGTTGGAACTGTCCATTTCAGAATGCAGTTTGTCACTGGTGTGGTCGATCAAGCCATGTATTGAGGCTCTGTCAGGGCCAAGCACCATCATCGGTTCATGTGGTCAAGGCTAGCAGTGAGGTTGATCAACTTGGCATATTTCCAATGATGACAGCTGCAAATCACCCCTTTGAGATGCCTGTTAGTGTGAATGGCATCAACTTCACAGTGGATACCAGGGCATCAGTCAGTCTCATGAGTAAGCAGACCTGGTGTCATTTGGGTTGTCCGGTGTTGGCCTCAGGACACATTACCCTTCGTACCTACACTGGGGAGTTGATCAAACCATTAGGTTTGATGGATGTCATGGTTCGTTATCGGGAACAGCAAGCACTGTTGCCCCTGTATGTGGTTGATAATTCGGGACCATCTCTCCTGGGTCGTGACTGGTTTCACACAATTTGTCTGTATTGGACAGACATTTACAGTGCTCATACATCATTTCCATCTCCTTCCCGGTTGGATGGGATCTTGGAAAAACATCAAGTCATATTCGGGTTTGGCCTCTTGAAGCTCGTAGGTGCGCACGGTCACCTACACCTGAAGAACAGTGTCAGTCTGCGATTCTGTAAGCCTCCAACTGTGCTTACATATGCTCTTCGGTCTTGGGTTAAAGTGGAACTCAACCAATTGGAAGAGGTTGGTGTCATTGAACTGGTGGCGCACTTTGATTGGACAATGCCGTAGTCACTGTGCTGAAGCAGAATAGAGGTATCCATCTGTGTGTTGACTTTAAAGCAACCGTTAACCCAAACCTCTGTGTGGAGCAGTATCCCCTGCCATCCATTAACGAGATATATTCAAAGTTGGCGGGGAGTTGGTATTTCACGAAGTTGGACTTGCGCGATGCCTACTTCCATCTTGAGATCTCACCGGAGGATCGTCACCTCCTTACCGTCAATATGTGTCAGGGTATGTACCAGTATACCCGTCTTTGTTTTTCGGTATTGCTTCAGCTCCGGCAATGTGGCAGAAAGCTATGGATCATCTTTGTTCTGACTTACTGGCACAATGCAGTTCATCAAATTTGTGCCCTGCTCGAGCTGCCCAGGTCAACTGTAAATGCTGTTATTGTGAAGTGGAAACGTCGAGGAGCAACAACAGCTCAGCCATTGAGCTGAACTCAGCTGCTTTTATTTTCCTGATTTATCTTCCTTTGTTTTAAAAGTACAATGTACAGTATTGTGAAGAAGACAGAAGCTTTTGCAATTTCTAACTCCTCCTGCAAGAAATTAAAAAGACATCTTCTTCAAGTTAAAAACTTGCATATGGAAAATGACTTTGAGATTATATTTTTCCTTCTTCCTTCCCCCTGATGATTATTGCAAGCATTGACATAAACAGTAGGTGGAGACCTGACACAAACTTTTAGCCTTTTTATTTTATTGTTTTTTGTATACATAGTCGAGCCTCATGGAAGAGCTAGTGCACTGAATGGATCAGGATGTAACAGAATGCAAAATAACATGTAGATCGGAGTGGTGAGGGGGGGGTGAAACACCAACAGTAGAAACACTAACCTCCCAACTTATTAAAAAGACAAAGCAGATATTGTTGTGTTGTTCTTTTTGTTCTTTTTATTTGTCTTTTTTATTGTTCAGATATTGTTCTTGTTGTTCAGACAGTATTGTTATTGTTCAGACAGTATTGTTATTGTTCAGACAGATATTTGTTGTTCAAAGCAGATATTGTTCTTTTTACGAAGTCAAGGCTCATAGAGGAGCGAAGACATAGAATGTATCAGGACATGACAGAACAAAAGGAACAGCAGAAAGAGAGGGGGAGAAACACCAACAACAGGGATGAGGGACAAAATAGAGGGAGGATTGGACAAATATGGGATGTGAGCAGTGTGACCACTCCTTGGCTTTTTTCACAAGATCTTGGCTATTCGTTGTTCACCTTGGTGTCTTGGTTTTCTTGTCGTATAGGTTTTCTATTATCATCGCTTTTCCGAAACCTTGTGAATTCTTGGCTTTTTTCATTGGCTCACCTTGACATTTATGAAAATGAGTAGTGGTCACACTGGATGTGAGGAAGGGTGAGGAATAAGTGGTGATGCCTGGAGTGGACAAGGAGGATACAGAAGCAAACTTTCAGGAAGGAAGCATTGGAACTTTGAAAAGAGGAGGGCTTGGGGGGAGGGGGTTAATGGGAATACAAACAAACGTGATTTTAAATGGGGGATGATCTGAGATGGTGGTGAAAGAAATTACACTGAGGTTTTTAGCCTCTGTTGAGATTACTTGGTTGGAAAGGTAATAATTTATTTCCTTGGTTGGAAAGGTGGTTAGAAATCTAATAATCGATTTACTGGGTTGGAAAGCTAACAATCGATTTACTTGGTTGGAAAGGTAATTGATTTCTTTGGTTAGAAAACTATTAATCGATTTACATGGTTGGAAAGGTGGTTGGAAAGCTAATAATCGATTTACTTGATTGGAAAG
Source organism: Eptatretus burgeri (assembly GCF_056783735.1). NCBI lineage: Eukaryota > Metazoa > Chordata > Myxini > Myxiniformes > Myxinidae > Eptatretus > Eptatretus burgeri. Next base: position 72,239,111 of record NC_140968.1, read on the forward strand.
GTAATAATTGATTTACTTGTTTGGAAAGGTTATAATCGATTTACTTGGTTGGAAATCTGATAATCAATTTACTTGCTTAAACGAACCGATATAATGGTAATATTTATCGAGGCAACAGAAAATACACTCGGACCTCTGTATCTGCGAGGGTTACTTTCCTGGAAAACCTCGCAGATACAGAATTCAGAAATCCAGATGCCACGGTTTAAAGGGGATGTGGGTTCGCGGTCCTAGTTAGACGGAACAAAACAAACTGGGGGGAGGGGCAAAATGGTAAATGTTGAAAAACAATAATTAAAATAAATAAATTGATGTTTTTATTGATGATGATGATGATGATGATGATGATGATGATGATGATGATGATGATGATGATGATGGTGGTGGTGGTGGAGGAATGTCAGACGGATGATTCTTGCCTTTCATCCATAGGCAACCTGTCCAACACATTCACTTTTCCACTTAAACTCATCACTTTCTTCTGCCACTTTCCAACAGACTCACCTTCCCCATTCATCTTGTGTTTAGAAGCCATGGTTAACGGAAATTACAAGTTCATGATAGCAAGGCGAGAGGTGTAGCGAGGTGTTTGCAGTTCGGGAACCAAATACACTGCTGTACATGCGGTATTAACATCTGTGCACCTCTCCTCATGTCCCTGGTGTGGTGGTCTTGGTGTTGCAGGGAAGGGTACAAATTCTCAAATACATGGGTCGCAAATTTGGAATCCGTCGACATTTACCAATTCACAGATAAGTGAAACTCACAAATGCAGAACTCGCGGATATGCGAGGTTGCTTCAGATATATAAAACTACACACAAGGAGAACACATACAACAATCATAACCATGACAACGTGTTATAAAAGATCCTTTCTCACTTGTTTTACTTCATTTTACATCCTCATGGACTCTCACAGATTGACATGCAATGTGTTTGTGAACTTCTGTCTTTTGATTCAACCCAGCAGCGAGGTGACTCGAGGCACGCCTGGTTCCTTTAAAAGGAGACTTGCAGTCACTGCAGGACCAGCAGCGGATTTCTTCACTCTGTACAGATTATAAAACTTGATCAAAAGACCTCATAAACTGAATGAAACGTTTTCTTCATGTTTTAGTACATCCTGATTGTGATGATTGTGCAGTTAATTGACACAAACGTAAAGTTGTACAGCTCTTTGCAGAGGTTTAAAGTGGGATAAAGAAGGCTCTCGCTACCTTGGCATGTGCCTTGGCACTACAACATTTATGAGCAAAAAATTGCGCGAATGAGGTGAATAAGATTGACGATAGGCTAAGTTCGTGGAGAGGGATAGTATCCACACTGTCTTTTAGAGGTCATGCATTAGTAACGTGGTGGCCTCATGATGGCACAAAATGGTTGCTCTGCACCCTCCTGTGGCACTATTGACAGTAATCCAGAAGCACTCACTTGACTTTTTCTGCAGTAGAAAGCACTGGATCAGGCCTGAAGTCCTTTACCTCATGCCGACCCATGGACTGATTGATATTGTCAGCCGATTGAGAGCCTTGTGGATTAATGCTGGACATTGTTTTCTATATCACCAGACACAGCCATAGTGGACAACTGTTAGGTGTGTGTGTGTGTGTGTGTGTGTGTGTGTGTGTGTGTGTGTGTGTGTGTGTGTGTGTGTGTGTGTGTGTGTGTGTGTGTGTGTGTATGTAGCTGTTACCTCCATTTGCTGGTGACCCTGTGCTTGCGAAGTGAAAAGCAGAGTTAAGTGATCAGTCGCATAAGTCGTACGTGTCTGCATTTTGTTAATAGTGGGGCAACTTAGCATAACAATTGTGCATTTTGTGAGGAAAGCACCAAATTTGGCACACTCGTAGCCTAACATATTATGAACAGATTTGGATGTTGGGCCATCTCAAATTCAGCCGCTGATGGCTGTGGCAGCCATTTTCCATAATGGCCACTTGCGGTTACTATAATTTCACTCTAACATTGGTTTGAACATTTATTAAAAGCTGAATTACGAAAAACATAACCTGTAGCCACCTCAAGTTTAAAGATAGCCGCCATTTTGCAAGATGGCTGCTAATTATTTGTTGTACCGGACGACTATCTCACTCATAGAAATTGGTTGTTGAGAATGGTGGCAAACGAATCGCGGGCTGCGTCTGATTGATATGAATACCAACATCGCTTATGTAAAGTCAGTGGTTGTTGAGCATGGTTGCAAACGAATCATGGGCTGCGTCTCATTCATATGAATACCGACATCTCACTCATAGAAATTGATCGAGAGATGTCTGATTTAAATGTTCTGAATCAGTGACACAGTCTGCTCTGTTAATATTCTCTCAATTTTGTGAGCACTCTCCCTCACACACGCACACACACACACACACACACACACACACACACACACACACACACAAAGCTGTGCATTCAAGTGCGGCCTTTTTGCACTTGCAATGCTTCAGACAGCTCTTCTTGCACTTGCACAATACGAGCTCATAGCAGATGTGGTCTGCTTTGGGTAGCTTCATCCAGTGTGGCTCGTACACCCCCTCGTCATTCTTGACCCAGCCCCAGCTGGATGGAGGAGGCAGCTCTGGCGTTGGTAGCAATGTTTAACTCCACACGTGGCCTCCTTGGTACACCGCCCTCTTCATCTTTGTACTTTGGTAGGCCATCTTTGTACTTGGGTCCCTCAGACTGTGCCTTTCCAACACGGTTGTGCAGCACTGATAAGCACTTCTTATGGTACTTGGCGTCCTGGGCGACCATGTCCCCGGCACTGAGTCGGCCGAGCAATTCTTTGTCTTCAAGAATGGCTGCCCAGTCTCGAATTTTACTGTCCATTTGAAATGTTGCAACTTCGTGAACACCATCGGTTCCTGCAGGGTGTCTGCAGAAGAAACACTGGGCTTCTTGGGCCTTCTCTGTACTGGATGATCTTGAATGAAATCTGGTGCGTTTGCATGCATTTGGTACGTCATGGATGTCTCCTTCTGTCATGAGTGTTCACTTTTCTGCCCTTTGCAATTTTGTATTGTTATATTTGAGCTTGCAGGTTTGATGGTACAAAGCATTGTTTGCAACCATGGCCGCTTCAATGCCATACCCTTCGTTGAGTCTTTCCAACTGAAGTGTTCCTGGAAGTTGTCCAAGCTCACTGAATCTGATCAAATTGGCTGTGAGTGAACTGTACCCACTCCCAGAGTCTTTTCGCTTGGACTGTGAAGGATATGTCAGAGACTCTGCTTTGTCCTCTTGGCAAATGATACACAGCTTCCAGTTAGTCTGAGTTGGGTGTGTTGATGTTGATGGGACAGGACGCTCAAGGCCAACCAATTGGAAGCTCTTGGACATGGTCAAGTTGTTCACCAGCAACCACCACCATCAGGATCTGCAATGACACAATGTAGGATAAATTAGTGATGGATTAAACCAGTTTTTTCCGAGCCCATAGTCATAAATACTATTGCCACTTGTAAAATCTTCTACAGACGCCGGTGACGGCACATAGACAATTCACACCCATCATCTGAGTTACATGGCTTCATTCCCAATACGACCGAATTCATCCATATTTAGGTTACTTCGAGCCGATGTGCTGAGATGTGTTGCGATTGACTGTAAGAGTCAATAAAAACGCAGTTTCAGAAAACTGAAGGGTTACTCAACAAACTGACCAAAACAAATTAGCTTAGCCAGGAAAATGCAAACTAGAATGGAAAACTACTTACAAATGGTTTGGCATTGCCGTCAATCGAACGAAGATAACCCGAAAACTAACGAGTTATCATGGTAAAGATATCTCGCCAACACGCCGGTACGAAGAGAGAACTTCCTCACTCAGTAGCAAACTGGAACTGGCGCCGTAAAGGCAGAACGGAAATACATGCAGAACCTCGTAACCCGGTAATCCGTGACTGAGATAATCCTATGACCAAACTGCACCCCGCAAACCCAACTCAACTTGATGAACTACGGTTAACAATGGGATAGCATAGAGAACTCTATGGGCACAGAACAAAATAACAATGAATCGAGTCAACAAGTGAAAGCTGGCAACTCAACCGTTTCGCTAAGTTGCCCCACTATAAGAACATACATCGAAAACCATTCAGCCGAGGAAATTGAAACTTTACCACATGTTACATGACCATGTGAGATAGCGGTCACCTTCATGAGGTCAACATTGGCCAAAGGGCCAAAGGGCAACATGGGCCAAGTTTCTACAATTGTCAATTTTCATCCGATTGACTTGAAATTTGAAGAGGATTTGTACAGCTGGTCACGAAATTCAACCACCAACTATATTTGAGGTCAACATAGGGCAAAAGGCCAACATAGGCTAAATTTATATCTCTGTGTGTGTGTGTGTCTGTCTCTCTCTCTCTCTCTCTCTCTCTCTCTCTCTCTCTCTCTCTCTCTCTCTCTCTCTCTCTCTCTCTCTCTCTCTCTCTCTCTCTCTCTCTCTCTCTCTCTCTCTCTCTCTCTCTCTCTCTCTCTCTCTCTCTCTCTCTCTCTCTCTCTCTCTCTCTCTCTCTCTCTCTCTCTCTCTCTCTCTCTCTCTCTCTCTCTCTCTCTCCCCCTCTCTATGTCTCCCTCTCTCTACACTCCATCCCCAAGATACCTATCCCCTTCTTGCACCCTCCTCGTTATACATTCATACTTCTTTCCTCACCACATCTTCTCAGAACAATGCTTCAAGAACACAAAATATTTTGGCTCAATCTCTTCTTTGCTGCCATTATATCTTGTTGATCTTTGCAAAGCCTATTTATAATTACTCCCTGTAAACCTCGAACATCGACATCTTCCTACAATTGTTACTATTGCAGATGCAATTTCGCCACAAGGTGATATTGGAATTGGATTATGGCTAGAATATTTGCTCGTAAATGAAGACCTTTGTAGTTGGATGATGATCTTTGTAGCAAAAGCTCTACTCTAACCTTAGAGATATATTGTGTATATAATCTGGGATAGTGCCAATTTTAGTTCAGTCCATATTTCCTGAAGTAAAGTTAATTTTTAAAAATAATTAATTCACGCCATTAAAGTAAAATGGTCTAAAGGTATAAATGTACTTTTTGTTCACAGGGTGCAACTGGCTTTCCTGGAGCACCAGGAATGATTGGTCTTCCAGGTTCATTAGTAAGTGTCATGTGATGTCCATTTGTTCATTCCTTGTGTGCAAAGCAACATGGCTGTCTGGCCCCAAAATGATGACTATGGCCAGAATTGCAATTTCGCTACAAGTCGATATTGGAATTGTCCTGTGGCCAGAATCATTGCTCGTAAATGAAGACCTTTGTAGTTGGATGATGGCCTATAAGCAAAAGCTCTACTCAAACCTTAGAGATATATTGTGTCAAATAAATAACAAACAACTTTGTCATGATAATTCACGCTTTAATGTTTCTTTGAAATAGTCCCTTGTCACTGATCTTTTTTCAGGGAAATCCAGGTCACACTGGCCCACCTGGGCCTGAAGGAAAGCCTGGTGAGCATGGTCCGAGTGGAGAGACTGGTCCGGTGGGAAATACCGGCAGTATTGGATTACCTGGGCCAGTCGGACCTCGTGGCAAAATTGGAGACAGCGGTGAAGAAGGTGTTCCAGTATGTATTCCATTTTCCTCGAACACAATTGGTGCGTCTGTTGTTTCACTTTCAGCCAAGTGTTTCACTTTGTCATGTCATTTATCAATATGGAGGACCAAATATCTGAGGTTGTAGTTTTAATCACTTTGATTGTGATCTATCATTAAGCTTTTGTCTTTTCCGTAAAGAGCCTAAAATACTTGATATTCGGATTTCATCTTGATTTTGACCTTTTGATGTTTTTCCAGCGGTTTTAAATACTTCTATATTCTTTTTAGGGACAGCCGGGGCCGAAGGGTCCCCCTGGGCACAGTGGCAGCCGTGGGCATATGGGGATTATTGGGAGTAGAGGTGACAAAGGTGTTATCGGTCCACCTGGCAATCAGGTGAGTCATACTTGGGCTATGACTGTGAACTTGCACGTATGTACGCAATTTGAATACGTGCGCAACGTACACACAAACACACATGCCAAATAATTTGAAACACTTCTTACGAAGAAAAAGAAAAATATGATGAGAAACTTATTGACATTGTTCGAGCTCGCAGGATAGCCGAGAGATATGCAGCATACTCACCTCTGAGCTGTTTTGCCTGTGTTTGAATCTTGACCCAGCTATGAACTGTCACCCTGGTGTTTTGCAGGAATGGAAATTCATCATTGTGTGTGTCATTCCTCAGATTGACGTTAAACTGGGTTTCTCATCTGCTGGTATTATTTGTGGATGTTAAAAAAATCTCACGGTGTATTTCATGAAGTCGGTGAGTTATTACCGACACTGACCAAATTACAAATTCCTCCTTTGAATGATTGCTGTGAAGGCAACAGCAAAACACACAGCATAACCCTTGGTCAGTAATGCTTCGGCAGCAGCGACACCATAAAGAATCACTCCTCCCGCCTTCTCCCCCGTCTGTCCTCCCCCACCAGTCTACCCAGGTCGTAACCGTTCTCCCAAAATCCCTAACTTCATTACTCTCACCAATTATAAGTTCAGCACTTACCTCTAATTCCTTCATCCTTCTCTTCTTTCGTCTGTGGAATTGACTCCCTGTGTCTTTTATCTCGTGCCAATACCTCCAATTTTTTAAAAGAATGCTGCCCATCATCAACTCGTACTTTCTTCAAAACCCACTCTTGCTCTCTTCTACTCTCACTGATCCACCCCCCTACCCATCCTGTCCATTTCCTTTTTTTCCACTCACCAAACTCGTATGTAATGTCCTTATTTCCTTGTTCCCCTCTGATCCTCTGTCAGTCTGTGAACATGCTGCTCTTTATCATGAAAACGACTCTGGCTCTTTAATGTTCTTTGGAGAGGAGGTAATGTTTGCTCCAACTGTCAACACACATTGTCAGTCTACACTTTAGTGATTGTCTCTTAAATGTCTCAGGGCAACCTATGACATGCACTAATATGCTACCTTTAAAAACAAAGCACCATGCACATTTCCATAAGAAGATAATAATGACTGCCTGCCTGCGCATGAATCAGGCATTTGACACAGTGTGGTACCTATCCTGCGATGCTTGCCAAGCTCCCTACCTGCAGCATACAAGGCTGCCTCTCTACCTGGCTTTTTTGAGTTTCATCACTTGAGCAGTCAATGCATTGCTTTCAATGGACCACTCTCCTCTCTTATTCCAGTTGAGGTGGGAGTGCCCCCAAAGCATTGTCTTGGGCCAAGTTTTGTTCCTTATCTACATAGGTGACCTCTCTGATACTTTGGAAACCATCTCTTCTTTTTTGCAGATGACTCCACATGGTGTCATGCAGTACCCCCATCCCACTGACAGGCAGAGACAGCAGCTGCATCACTCCGCTGTTTTGGAATTGATTAGATTCTTGTCTGTCAAATGTAGCATCTCTTTAAATCCTTGCAAATCGCAGTCTCACCATGTAGCTCCACAGGGAAGCCCACAGATCTTTTTGCATGGTCAGCTACTGGAAGAGATTCCTTGTCTTGAACTTAGAGGTCTCACTATGAGACAAAGAGGTCTCCTCCACAGAGCTTATAGCAAAGATGAAGTTCAAAGCCAGCTGCAGTCGAGGCATCCTTTGTCATTCCAAGACATTCCTTGAAAAACGACTCAGTCTAAAAGGCCTTTGTCCATAGCTCCAGGAAGTGCAGCTCAATGTGCTGGTGCTCCAGAATCACATCTGTCTCTCCTGGATTCTGTGGAATATAAAGCTCTCAATATTATTGCCATCTCCCATGATGAGTCCAAAGCACAAGGCCTGTTGCTCTTACATCACAAAGAGGTCGATAAACCACCCTATCCTTAGGTCCAGCTCCCCCTGGTTTCTCAGCATGCTGACCCTCACCTACTACTCCAGGAACTATGCATTCATCCAGTAATGTTCTCTGGCTAAACTTTAAAAAAAGGCATCCTGACTGCTCACTTCCACTCTTTTATTGTTCTTTTCTCCCGTTTGTGGAACTGTCATCCAGAAGCCGTTCAATCGCAATCTTCCCTCCAGGACTTAAAGTCGGCAGTGCACCATCTTATGCTATTTACCTTGCCAAGCCATAATCTTCTCTACCCCCATTAACCCTAACCCACCCCTCTTACTTGCAGGATACTGTGTTTCCTTCCCTTCTCTCTTTCTCCTCGGGTCTTTTTCATTCCCTTTTTGTTTTTGTTTTGTCAAAATGTTCCACCAATGTCAGTCCATTGCCGCTTTACCTTCTGTCACTTGACTTTTCCAGGGCCTACATTTTTTTTTTACATTATCTTTACAGGAGTAAGGCTCATAGAAGAGAAATGTATAACAGACAGTGGGATAAACATCAAGCCACTGAATGAACAGGAAAAAAAGAGGAGAGGGCAGAGGGGTCAGGATACCCATGGGTGCCCACTCTCCACTGCTGGACAGCAGGGAAACAAGGGTATCCTGACCATGCAAACTTGTCTGACAACTCTTAATTGTTGTGGCAATTACTCCACTGTGAGAACAGATTGTGGTAGACAAGTTTTATATTTGCCAAGCATGTTTCCAAAATGTTCAACTTGCAAACTCAAAAACAGTTGTAGAATATCTGGATTTTTTTTTCTTATAAAGAGAGTTGTTTATAAAATCTTTCTGAGGTATCTTTGCCATTCTCGGTGTTTCTTCAGTCCAGCACATTGACAACCGAATATGATTTTGTTGGGCCTTTTTTTCACATTTCGCTTTAGCAATTGTAGTTTGTGAATTGGTATATATCACTGTTGGAACTATTTGCAGAAAAGGGTAATTATGCACAGAGAAGAGAACACTTTCTCCAACATCTACACCATTTTGATCATTGTGGACCACCTCCTTTGAGATTGAGCATTCTTAATATTCCAGTGTTTCGCATATGCATTGATTGAAAAGAAACCATGAAAAAGAAATAATTTTAAGGACTCAAAATTGGTAAACTAGAAAGGTACTTCCTATAATTTTTGCTGTGGTCTATGATCTGCTTTCTTTAGGATCTGTGTCAATTTATTTATCCTTTTCAAAAAAATAAAAAGAAACCTGTTTGCTGGCGAGCTATATTGCACTTGCATGACTTGAGCATTGCTGTAAATCTTTTCAGGGTGAAATTGGAAAGCCAGGACTTCCAGGGTCCAGAGGAGACCGGGGCCTGCCTGGATCTTCTGGTTCTCCTGGGCAGGTGGGATCCATGGGTGAGCCTGGTATTGAGGTATGGACATTAAAATTTTACTCCAATAGGTCACTCATTCAACATTGGGGATCTCATGGCCTCTGAAATAATACTTTTAACAATATGTTTCTTCCTTTGCTCGTCTCAGGGGCCATATACTGATTATGTAGTAAGCTGGTGGATAAGGGAGGAGGGGAAAGGGACCGAATTGACAGGTCAAAAATAAAGAAAAAATTTGAGGATAGAAAAGAGAAATTAGAGTATGGGGGTGGGGGATTGGGAGGAAATAAACAAGTGGGGTAGTGGTGTAATTAAGAAAAGAAGGTTGAGAGGAAGCAGGAGCAAAATCTTGCAAACCAGATGGGGGTGATGATGAGGGGAGGGTGGTTAAAAAGTAAAACAACAAGAAAGACAACCTTCGATGTCATGACATCGCCAGTATGCCTCCACCAACATTATTACTTCATCATGCACACTTGTACCAAGTATTTTTTTTTTTAATCCCTGAACCCAGATTTAAAATAATCAATAATTCTGGCTGCGAGACCATGCTTCCAATCATGTTGAAATTTATAACATATATTCCACATGCCTACTAGATCTTAACTGTGATGTTTCACATCGATTGATGAAGTGGTTCAAGAGAAAGATTTTTTGAAGAATTTCGTTCAAACCAATATCGCTGCCAGACAATGTTACCTATTAATTGAATTATTCGTGAACATCCTGGTATCCCCAAGGCTTGGGGAACATGTAAGTGAAATTTCCCCTTCATCTGTCAAGCTGTTCTGGAGAAGAAGATTTTAAAATGTTTATTCTTCAAAAAATCATAGCTGCCAAACCTTGTGACCGATGACATCATATTTGGAGAACTTTTGGTTCCTCATGGTTAGGTGATCACACCTGTAATGTTTCACCTCGATCTGTTCAGCCGTTACAGAAAAGAAGATTTTTTGAAGGTTTTATGTTAAAAACAATATGGCAGTCAAACCACATGACCGATGACATCACCAATTTTTTTGCCAATTACAATTTAGCCTTCGATGACCCTCAGAAATTTTCATACTGATCAGATAAAGTGTTTGACATATGCAATTATGATGTCATAACAAAGCCACGTATGACATCATCAAAAAATCACACTTGTTTCCCATGGAGAGTGCTTCACATGTACCAAGTTTCAATTTTTCCAATGGAGCGCTTTCAGAGATACAAAGTTCCAAAGGTTTTCTTTTTTTCCAAAATGGCTGCCACACCACGTAACCTATAACGTCATAGTTATCACAAAAACATTCTACATGAGTAGTCGCGTCATTGCTGAAAAATTTGTGAAATTTCTATGGTGAAAAAGAAAACCATGCCGTCCCGTTTCGATACAACCACACTTTGATTGGACACCTGACCCGAGAAGTCCTCTTTATGAAATCAAATTCAGAATGGGTGGCCGATCACGTCTTTGGAGTTTTGCGTTGATCGGATAGGGTTTTTTGTCGAACATGGCTGCAAGACCATGTGACCGATGATGTTGAAATTTTCAACCAATATTCCCCATGCCGAGTCAATCATGTAAAAAAAAATATTTCTCTGAAACTGCTTTGCCTTTCGATGGGAGGCTTTGCAACGATGATCCACTACTGTTGCTGAAAATATGTTATTTAACAATGACCTCATCAGTCATATGATTTGGCAGCCACGATGGTTTTAAGGAAATAATTATTTATCTGAAACCGTTCAACCAATCAATACTGGATTTGCAGTTATGATCCACCACTTGCTGCATGCATTTGACTTAAAAATGACGTCATCAGTCACGTGGTGTGGCAGCCACATTGGTTTCAAGAAAGATATTTTAAAAATAAATATAACAATGTAAATATAAAATATTTTTTAAGTAAATATAAAAAAATATATAAAAAATAAAATATTTAAAAAAAAATTTTTCTTAAAAAAAAACAAAACAATATGACTGCCAAACTACATGGCTGAAGATGTCATACAATTTTTTTTTATATTGACCAATCTATCCATCGATGAACCTCATAAATTTTCATACTAATCAATACAGCGTTCTACGTGTCAAATTTTGACACTTCACTGATGACGTCATCGTCAAATCACTCTTCTTCCCCATGCAGAGTGTAGTGTCGTGTAGAAGATGCTTAGCAGGCAGACACGAGCGGGGGAACAGTCGAGCCGGGCTGTATTGCACAAGCGCGAGCGCGGGCGTACTTTGCCCGCAGCTCTCCTTTATTACGTACTCAGCACACTCACAAGCCGGGCGACTACGGCATCACTACAACGCCTCAGGCGGCGCGCACTCCTTATACCCCTGGCAGACACGATGACCACCACGACCACTCCTCCCATCATCATGCCCCGCCCTGCATGCCCGCAGGCTATACCACACTCCTCCCTCCTAAAACTATGATTATTAAATGATCACCATCATAATAAGCATAAACAGCACGAAGGACTACGGTCTAACAGTAGACAAGGTACAAAAAAGAAAACAGCGAAGTATAACAGCACATCACATCATATAACGTGTGAAGCGAGCTACTGGAGAAGCACAGCAGCACTACACAGCGAAAACGCCCCCAGGCGGCACATGCTTACATGGCCCTTGGCGAGGTCGCGGCGACCTCCCGACCTCCCGAGCAAACCTCCCCCGGCACCATCAAATGCCTCCGGCCCATAAGGTGGAACCTCTTCCCCAGCCAGACCTGAAACAGATAAACCTTCCGAGGCCGGACCCCCACTGTCTGGAACCCGCGACGCCACCGCCAGACCCGACTGACCTTGGTGGGGGCGCTGAACAGCGCCCTTGGCTGGAAGCAACAAACACTCCACAACAACCCACCCACCACAATCAGTTGAGATTCCACCGCATGGCCAAAACGGCCTTGAGCGAACCCCGAGAGCCGCGCCCCAGGCGCCAGGCACGTCTGACCTTGCTGAAAGCAGAGGTGGGGGTAACGCCGACCAGCGCACGAGTCCCGGCTCCGAGTCGATCTCCGAGACCCCCACGGCAGTTAGACGGTCGCAACTCCATTCAAACCACACTTTAACTACAGGCTCGTCATAAATCAATAGGAACAGTATTGGAACCATTGCAAACTCAATTTTCCGTACAGCGCGTTCTTTTGATAAAATCCCAGCACCTGACAAAACAACTACCTGTGGCCTGGGGCAACTGGAGGCCAATAAACCCTCTTTATTCGCCCCCACCGCTCCCAAAGCCCCCACATCACATTGATCATAATACAAATCCCATCGATTGATCTCAGCCAAACCTATTCTCACACATGCACTGTTGGCATTTATTTCAACAACGTTAAACCGCATCACTCGAGCAATGAAAAACAAATATGCAATGAACAGCAACCCATAACCCACATCACGAGTCCGTCTCTTGGTTGTTGACTCGATGTTGTGACTCGCGACTTCCTTTAACGCCACGGGCTCACCGCAACCCGTTGAAGCCGCCCGAACAACACCGGCGCACCTCGCACCATGAACGCAGCCGACGCGCGAGAGCTCATCGCGAGAGCTGGCACGGCTCCTGCTGCTCCCGAACCGCACACCGCCGTTGCAGGCAGCAACGAACGGCCGCCCCCGTTGCATCGACGCGGCTCCCGCCGCCAGAACCTCGCCCTCGGTACTCGACGAAAGCATCGAAGAGAGCACCGGCACACCTGGAGGTACGAACTGGAGATCCAGCCCGAGGTGCGCCAGCCAGTCCCGACCCAAAAGGACGGGCCCCTCCCCTCGCACCACGAACACCGTGAGTAGGGTGCTTCGCCCCCGGTAGAGCACCGAGACGTCGGGCGCCGCAAGCGGCGCAATCGCTTCGCCGGTGTACGTGCGCGATGCGAGGGCAGCACGAGTGGACTCAATTCGACACCCGATCAGTGCCCCGATCACTTCGACATTCACTGGCATCGGTCCTGTCACCGTAGGACCAACTGAAACCAGGCTCAACATGGGCAGCATCAGTGCCCCGGTCACCTCAACCTCCCCTGCCACTGATCTTGTCATCTCCGGATCAATTGGACGCAGGTCTAACACTGGCAGCATCTCCCGCTCTGGGTCGCTGGAATCTCCGTGCCCCGGCCGCCAAACTCGACCCGGGGCGTTACCGTGCACGCCATGCACCGAACACCATGCCGGCAGGAGGTCTTGACCCGGGACGGAAGGACCGCTTCGCACACCGCCATCTATGACTGTAATGATGGGCGATGACTCTCGGTACACACAACGTAGACGTCCTCGAGTGCTCAGACCGCCGTCCGAGTGATTGCATTGCAACACTCGCCCACGACCCGCGCCGCAGACCGTGCGCGCGGCCGTACGCGCCTGGCACATCGCGCTGACCTCCGGACCATCTGCTGCGCACCGACCATCGAGACCCCGGACATTCATCAGAGCTTGCGCGACGTCCAACGCCGCGTTCGAGCCGAACTGCGTGTCCTCGTTCTTTAGCCGTGGCTTTGCAGAAATCATTCCCCCGATTTGTCGTGCCTCAATAAAACGAACACTGTGCACGGCCGTTGCCCACTCGACGTGGCCGAAGTCGACTCCGACGAAGGCGGGCACGCGTCCGCGTGCCGTGCCCCGACTTCCTGTCATGCCTGAGCCGGCCGCGCCGGCGAGCCTCCTGGCTCCGGAGCCTGTGCGCGCGGCGAGCGAACCTGCGACACGCTCTCCGCGATGCGCACTCCTCCGGAACCTCGAACCGCGCGAGGTGCGCTGAGTTACTCGCTGCCACTCCGAACCCAGCCACCACCCTAAACACGCCGATCCCAAGATCCTCGTCAGCCAACTGTAGTGTCGTGTAGAAGATGCTTAGCAGGCAGACACGAGCGGGGGAACAGTCGAGCCGGGCTGTGTTGCACAAGCGCAAGCGCGGGCGTACTTTGCCCGCAGCTCTCCTTTATTACGTACTCAGCACACTCACAAGCCGGGCGACTACGGCATCACTACAACGCCTCAGGCGGCGCGCACTCCTTATATTCCTGGCAGACACGATGACCACGACGACCACTCCTCCCATCATCATGCCCCGCCCTGCATGCCCGTAGGCTATACCACACAGAGTATTTGCCAGATGCCAAGTTTCAATTTTTTACATGGAGCAGTTTAGGAGATACAGAGCTCCAAAGAATTCCCATTTTTTCAACATGGCTGTCACCCCCACGTGATCTCCTGTTGTGGTGCCGGGTTCGGTGACGAGGACGATCGCTTGACGGAGCAGTTGAGCCGTCTCCCACCGAACACCGGAATGGAAGGTCGTCACCCCGGATAACTCCGGAGTTGACGGGTCGCTTAAAGGACCGTGGTCACCAATATTTTGATGGCGTGAGGTAGGGTCCACTTGTCTATTCCAATTTACCTAAGTACTCACGCCATCTAACTACAGGAGAAGCCACACCCTTGGCCGGCTTTGTCCGAACCGAGTCGCTGTTACCAACTCGGATCCGGCGTAACCAAGCGGAAATTACCAAAGCCGCGCCGACCCAAATGACAACTTACAGCACAATCGGCCTTCCTAATTCTCAAGCCCGAACCATACTGGGTCAATGATAGAAACGACAGGCAACAAGCTGGAACATTTAACAGGGGTTTATTAGTAATAATAAGACACAGTGTAGACTTATTCCGAATATACAGGCATTGTACAATGAGCAATCAACACTTCTACAATTTCTATTTATAGGACGGCGCCACTACAGACACACACACACACACACCAAAAGAAAATGGACCCGGATTATCTTTATTTCGACCCTCGCAGCCAAAGAGATAGACAGGCTGGAGGTCAGAGTTTGGTCGGTACCTGGCCGCCTCGTGTGGTTTGGCCCACGACCGCAGGTGTGAAACTCGGGGTCGTCGGCGAGCCCAGACACGGTGGAGCGGGGTCCAGGTGGGGGCCAGGGTCACTCCTCACAGAGGGCTAGCGGAAATTCCTGGCTCGGACTCCGGGTTATTGCTCGACAAAATGAGCGATGGACGTCGACGGCTGTGGAATAGTCAGAGGACCAGCTTGAGGCACGGCAACGCCGACCACCAACGACGCACACCAAGAGCAATGGCGACCCCTTTCTTCTCCGACAATTCCAACCCAACTCCAGTGAACACTAAGGAGAGCCCGGCGATTCTTATCCTTCCCCCAGGCGGGGTGGGGTGATCGGACCTCTGAGGTAATCTTTGTCCTGATTGGACAGGGTTTCGTGGGGTGATAACTGTCCCCCTCTGGTTGGACAGGGGAGAAACCCTGCCTTTTTGGGGCAGAGTCAGAGCTCTGAGGTAATCTTTGCCCTGATTGGACAGGTTTTGTGGGATGATGTGCTGGCCATCTGTAATTGGATAGGGGGGAACCCCCTCCTTTCCTGGGCGGAGTCGGTGTTCTGAGGTGAGGAAACCTCCACCAACGTCCGTGGTCGAACGCACATGGACAATGGCGTCGATGGTGCGAAGAAGTGAAGGATTGATTTGTTGGTGTTGGGTATTGCAAAATCTAACAAGAAAGAAACTTCGCAGCGCACACATGTAATTCCCTTTAGACATCGGGAGGAATCTAACGATACACATACTTATTGAAATAACTAAACTTAGGGACTGCTGTCTGTTTGTGTTCAAATGGCTTCCAGATTCGTAACACTACGACGTCATCGTTATCAGAAATTCTGCTTTAGTAGTCGCATCTATCTGTCAAAATTTTGTTTCAATCGGATAAGCGGTTGCAGAGAAAATGGGGAAAATTCACATGGACGTACGTACGTACAGAAGGACAACCCGAAAACAATGCCACCAGCGATGCAACAATGCCACTGGAGGCATAAAAAGCCCACCATATTTGCATGAACTGTATAATAAAAGGGAAAGTGTGTGTGTGTGTGTGTGTGTGTGTGTGTGTGTGTGTGTGTGTGTGTGTGTGTGTGTGTGTGTGTGTGTGTGTGTTTGCTTGTGTGTGTGTGTGTTTGCTTGTGTGTGTGCTTGCTTGTGTGTGTGTTTGCTTGTGTGTGTGTGTTTGTTTGTGTGTATGTGTGTGTGTGTGTGTGTGTGTATTTGTTTGTATGTATGAGTGTGTGTGTGTGTGTTTGTTTGTATGTATGAGTGTGTGTGTGTTTGTTTGTATGTATGTATGAGTGTGTGTGTGTGTGTGTGTGTTTGTTTGTATGTATGAGTGTGTGTGTGTTTGTATGTATGAGTGTGTGTGTGTGTGTGTGTGTGTGTGTGTGTGTGTGTGTGTGTGTGTGTGTGTGTGTGTGTGTGTCTGCAACGCGAGGTTCCACAGCACGAACCAGCAAACCGATTTCGATGAAACTTTGCCAACATGTGGAATATATACTGGGAATGTGCGCGTTTGAATTTCGTTGCCTAGCAACCACCCGTTGCTGTGCAGCGGCCGAAAAACCGCGTACAGTATTTTCAATACTTGTCCTTCAGTTTTGAATGTAGAGAAACGAGACTTCGGAATTAAACACTTCGAGATATTTAGAAAATTTTACTCGAGCCGATTTTTGATTGAGGTTTTATTTTTCAAATGGTAGTCCTTCAAAAATCGGGTGTCTATTTACCGTCATTTCTTATGAGCGGCTTAGGAAAGTGGACGTGGTTGATGAAAAGTGGGAGTGGCGTATTAAAGTGGGCGTGGCTTATGAAAAATATTGTGTGGCTCAGGAGGTGTGGTCAAACAAGAGCATTGAGAGAAGTTTATCGGGTTTTCCGTGTGTGTATGTGTGTGTGTGTGTGTGTGTGTGTGTGTGTGTGTGTGTGTGTGTGTGTGTGTGTGTGTGTGTGTGTGTGTGTGTGTGTGTGTGTGTGTGTGTGTGTGTGTGTGTGTGTGTCTGCAACGCGAGGCTCCACAGCACAAACCAGCAAACCGATTATTTTTCAAATGGTAGTCCTTCAAAAATCGGGTGTCTATTTACCGTCATTTTTTATGAGGAGTGCCAGTTGGCAAAATACGCAATAGGAAAAATCTTGCCAGGCAGAGGAACAATTGTATGTGAACCAATACGTCTTGGCAATGAATCTTCGGTGATGGATCGGTCAGAATGAAAAGCATCGTATCCAGCGCTTCGATCCTAGCGAATCCCTTGTCGCCTACTGGCTTGTTTGTTTGTTTGTGTGCAGGATATCTCAAAAAGTTGTGGACGGATCCGGATGAAATTTTTTAATGGACAGATTGGGTGTGTGACAAGGGAGAATTGATTCAATTCTGGTGAAGATCTGAATTGCGATCTGATAATTTTTTAAGTGATTCTTCACAGGGATTTTAAGCTGCCATTTTGTTTTGTCCTGCTCAAATATGCCTCGACTTGAAACAGGGCGCAAAAGATTATGGACGATAAAGCGTTTAAAATGTTTTTTTTTTCATTTTCCTCAATCATGTCATCGAATGCCTGATCTTCATATTCCTACGAATTGCTGTGTACTTCACTTTTGTAGGAGCTATAGTTTTCAAATTATGAGCTTGGAGCGATGTTATCTTTTATATTCTCGTAAGAGCGAATGAGAGGTTGTTTGTTTGTTTGTGATGCCAATCCTCTTCGCTCCCAATATTAATCGTGATAAAACTTCATAGATTTGCATTTCTTTTTTCACGATGCACATTACGAGGGGTTTTGAACAGTCATTTTCTCACAAATCGTAACTTAAAAACACACAAACCACCACCTGTCACCACCCCCAAGGGTAGATCCATATATACAATGCTTTGTAAAAAAAAAAAAAAATTTTTTTCACATTTCAACCAAAATGTAGTCCCGAAATACAGAGTGGGGCAGTGAAACGGGAGATTTTAAAAAATGATCTCCGCTTTTGTCAGTTAAAAGCTAAATGGTATGGCCAGTAAGCATTGGTTGTGGTATTTGTGGTTAAGCATTAGTAACTGCCGATAAACGAACAATTAAAATTGACATTAACATGCTGTAGCACGAATTGGTGAATTGTAATACAAACTGCTTGATGTAATGAGCTAATTTTGATTGTGGATGGCAGTATTATACTGTAAACTGCCTGGTGAGATTTGTGAACATGCTGGATTGTTCTCAGACGAAACTTCCAGTGTGGACAAGAATCGCATTTCCTACAAGGCACGAGATTGTTCTGTGATACCATATAAACCCGCGAGAGGGAAGTGTAGAGAGACGGGAGACATGTGACGAGACTTGTGCATCGATCGGCCCCGTGCTCAATTTAACTCTGATGAGTGAATGAGGTGTTAATGTCCAGAGTGGTTGTTAACGCATGGAGTCGATTATAATGAGGTTGATTAAAACTCATTAAGATTATGTATCGGGAAAGAATTCCTTTGAGCTCTTCAATCATCCTGGCCAGACCAGCGTATGAGAGAGAACAACGCAACATGAGTCAATCATTGGACAGCCCCGGCAGATGCTGCAAGGACATTGAGTGAGAATGATGCGACAGGACTCGATCATTCGACAGCCCCGGTGGATAAGGTGAACACGCGTGAGTTAAGCCGGCAGGACAGGGACACTGGGTGGGAATCGGAGTTGGGCATTGTGTGTAATGGTGAACTAACTTCCTCATTTGACTTTGTATCTGTATATTTGAAATGCAGGTTTCAAATATATTTCGCTGTTGATGTGGTCACCGTAACGTCACTCGGAAGTCACAGACCCCAACTGACAAAGATCCATTTGATTGGTAGCCAACAATCTGTATGATTGTTCACACTCGTGAAGTGCAAATCTTAGGTTGCAGTCGTTGGAGAACAAGCTGGGTTCGGCACCACGAACAATATACGAGTATGTACACTAAAGGAAAGGAAACCCCAAGGTGTATACCGAATCGCTTTGCCAACATGATCACAACTTTTTTGACTGATCAACCAGCTACAAGGTTTCCTCAAGTTAATGAGGCCAGTTGGTTTCAACAAGATGGCACAATGTCTCACACCACCAGTGTCAATGGCTGCCGTACGACTACATTTTCATAACCACATCATCTGCAGGAATAGTGACATCACTTGGCCTCCAAGGTCCCAAGACCTGTCAGCATGTGACTATTTTTATAGCGGCACTTAAAAAGCAAAGTGTACACATCGCCCACACAATATTGAAGAGCTGAAAGAAAGACTTCATCAAAAAATTGCCGGAATTTCTTTGGAGATGCGACGCCACGTCATGGGAAATGTGTGGAACACTCGAGGAATGCCTGTGCAGAGACGGAGGTCACCTCGAGGATGTGATCTTCAAGAAATAAACAACATGCTATGTACATTAAGATGGCATACTTGGAATTAAGCAAATACAAAATGTTTATTTAATTGCTGAGTTTTAAAAAAATCTCCCGTTTTTCTGCCCCACCCTGTAGTTATGTAAGGGAATTGGTGGGAGGAGGCAGGAGAAGGGAAAGGGTGGGAGGAGGGACCCAGAGTTGCTAGGCAACACCAGGTACCTTTGCTGGCATGGAATAAATGCAAGTATGTGGCCCCTCAGACTCCTGTTCTGATGTGATATCTTCATTTGCTCGTTAACCTCCGCCATCGGAGATCGGAGGTTACTGTTTTCACCCCTTTCTGTTTGTTTATTTATTTGTTTGTTTGTGAACAGTATTACGGAAAAAAACTCCTCGACTAGAGAACATTGTACTTTACGGTACTTCTACATATCGACGGTCCCCTGTGCCAGTGCGCATGCGCAGCCTGACCCGGAGCCAGGGATGTTGTGGGTGTTTCAACCTGTTCAATACTTGTTTGATTATTGTCGTTCCACGCTAATAAAGTGGTCGAACAAATTGAACTCTGTTCTTATTTATAATCAAACAACTTGATGCAGTCGAGTAAAGATCGTCGGTGCTGAGGAGGACACGACTGGGTGAAAACGGACCACGAGAACGTCGACAGTGAGTTTGGATTTCTCGGGTTCTGTACCCAATCTTCGCCCCCAGGACACTGTACACACGTGTGCATCACCGAAAATAGAACGTTTACTCCAGAATAACTGTTCCTATGGCGCCGGTGGAAGCAGAGTGCCCGATCGAGGGTTGTGACTATATGGCTACACACGCAGAGGCGGCAGTGGTGGCCGCCATGTTGAGTATACACGCCACTGTGCACGTCGCCGCCCCAGGGCGGCGAGCTCGAATGCCAAGATGGAGAAACTCAAGCGTCCCTCCATAGCACTGGCCGGAACGGGCGAGGCCTGGTCGTACTTCATAACCCGCTGGGGCGAATACAAAACAGGTACGAAGCTTGTCGGACCTGACATAGTCGCGCAGCTACTGGAGTGCTGTGAGGAGGAGCTGAGAAAGGACCTCACTCGCGCGGCGGGTCGGAGCCTCGTGGGCAGCGATGAAGAAGACGTCCTCGCCGCCATGAAGGCGCTCGCCGTCCGGACGGAGAACACGATGGTGGCTCGAGTGGCCCTGTCTAACATGCGGCAGGGACACGAGGAGCCCGTCCGGTCGTTCCACGCCCGCATCAAAGGGCAGGCGGACACGTGCAAGTATGAAATGAAGTGCACCAAGGCGGGGTGCGATCAGGTCAACGACTTCACCGAAGAGATATTGCGCAACGTGGTTGCCCGTGGCATCGCGGACCAAGCAATACAACTTGACCTACTCAGTGAGAAGAACCAGGACATGCCATTAAAGGACATGATAGAGTATATCGAGGCCAAAGAGTCTGGAAAACGCTCGGCATCGCGCCTGCTTGACACTCAGAGCACGGACGCGATCAGTAGTTCGTATCGGCGGGGAAAGCGACAGGACGTCCGTGCCAGAGTAGGAGCCAGGCCAGAAAAACGGAAGGCCAAGCCCAAAGGAGTATGCATCTACTGCGGCGAGGTGGGCCACGGCAAAACGCCTCAATGGCGCGCCAGACGCGCCGAGTGCCCCGGATACGGTAAAAAGTGCCGGAAGTGTGACCGCCAGAATCACCTCGACAAGGCGTGCCTGGGCGGCCGATCGGCAAGACCCCCATCTAAGGAGACCGACGGGATGTACGACAAACAGACGGCAGCCTTCGTCGAGCTATGCACGGTCACCATGGCCAGCACAGAGGATGAAATGCGCGCGCTTCCCCTCGCTCACCACCTGTACGATGATATGTGTGATAAGTGGATGAAACGCATATCCGACCCACAGCCATACGTCAACCTCACTCTCACCAACAAGCACGAGGATTACAAAGCGCTGGGTTTTAACCTCCTGAAACACACCCGCGCGGTAACCCTACCCGCTATGGCAGACACGGGGTGCCAGAGCTGCCTGATCGGCATTAAAGTCGTCCAACAAATGGGCCTGAGTACTGAGGACCTCATACCTGTATCCATGACCATGAAGGCCGCAAACAACAAAGGAATTCGTATCCTCGGAGCCGTGGTAGTCAGATTCGCCGGTAACAGTGACGACGCTCGGAGGTTGGAGACTCGCCAAATCGCGTACGTGACGGACTCTTCAGACCGCATATTCCTCTCCCGTGCGGCCTGCATGGACCTGGGAATGATCTCGGACAGATTCCCAACACTCGGAGAGGTGAATCTGACGACCTCGGAATTGTGCGACTGCCCGCGACGCGCGGAGCCGCCGACCAAGCCGACCGCACTCCCCATGCCAGCGACTGAGGCCAACAGAGAGGCACTACAGTCACATTTACTCAGGATGTATGCTCAGAGCACATTCAACACGTGCCCACACCAGCCACTACCGAGAATGACCGGCCCGCCACTACGTCTTATGCTCAGTGAGAACGCGACACCGGTTGCCCATCACACTCCCATCTCTGTGGCCATACATTGTCAGGATGAGGTAAAAGCAGGCCTCGACCAGGACGTTCGGCTCGGCGTGTTGGAGGAAGTACCCATCGGCACGCCGGTGACATGGTGTCACCGCATGCTAATTTGCGCGAAAAAGAATGGCAAGCCGCGACGCACCGTCGACTTTCAGGCCTTGAACAAGCATGCGTTCTGCGAGACCCACCACACCCAATCCCCGTTCCACCAGGCGAGACGCGTACCTAACGGGAAGCGCAAGACAGTATTCGACGCATGGAACGGTTACCATAGCGTCCGCCTACACGAGGACGACCGCCACAAGACGACCTTCATCACTCCATGGGGGCGCTACCGGTACCTACCGGTATATGGCATCGGGGGATGGTTACTCACGACGATACGATGAGATCATCGCGGACATTGGTAACAAGACCAAGTGCGTAGATGACACGCTACTGTGGTCAGACACGATTGAGGGGAGCTACTTCCAGGCGGTCCAATGGCTGGATATATGCGGCCGGAATGGAATCATCCTCAACCCGGAGAAGTTTGTCTTCAGCGCACCCATGGTGGACTTCGCGGGCTTCACCATCACCATGACGGACGTGCGACCGTGCAGCCGCTACCTGGAAGCGATCCACGATTTCCCACAACCGCGTAACATCACCGACGTCAGATCGTGGTTCGGGCTTGTCAACCAAGTGGCATACGCCTTTAGTATGGCCGAACGAATGCAGCCATTCCGGAAGCTCCTGAAAAGTGGAGAACGCTTCCAGTGGTCCATGGAGTTAGAGGACATATTCCGCGAATCGAAAGACGTGATCGTACAAGAAATCGAACACGGTGTCTGCATATTTGACAAAACTAAGCCAACATGCATCGCCACGGACTGGTCGAAGGAGGGAATCGCATTCTGGTTGCTTCAAAAGCACTGCCGATGCGTGCCAGTTAGACCATTCTGCTGTACTGATGGATGGAAAATAACCCTGGTCGGCAGCAGATTTACACACGCGGCAGAATCCAGATACGCGCCCATAGAGGGCGTGGCTCTCGCAGTCGCGGACGCCTTGGACAAGGCGCGCTACTTCGTACTGGGCTGCGAGAACCTGATCGTTGCGGTAGACCACAAACCACTGCTGAAACTCCTTTCGGACAGAGCACTTGACGACATATCCAACCCCCGCCTCAGGAACCTCAAGGAGAAGACCCTGCATTATCGCTTCTGCATCATACATATCCCGGGCATGAAGAACAAGGCGGCAGATGCCATGTCGCGCAGGCCGGTCGGCACCACGCGACCTCCACTCATGAACCTTCCAGATGACAATGCCACCATAGCGACCCACCTCCAACCAAGCACGCACACCGACGTCCTGTCCCTCCTACGCCAAACTGAGCCGGAGTATGACGACGACGTCGAGGAGGACAACCTGGCATGGTGCGCCGCGGGCCTCGAATCATTACGATCAGTAACATGGGATCGCGTCAGGGAAGCCACCAGCAGCGATGGCGATATGCACATATTGGAGAGAATGACAATGAACAGCATCCCCGACTCAAAAATCGAGATGCCAGAGACAATTCGCGACTATCACCAGTACCGCGAGAACATTACATCAACAGATGGAGTGATCCTATACAAGGACCGAGTAGTCATACCACCCTCACTCCGCGGCGATGTGCTGAGCGCCCTACACGCTGCCCACCAGGGCGTATCAATGATGACCGCCCGCGCAGAATCCTCTGTATTCTGGCCAGGCATGTCGGCCGACATCAGCGCCACTCGGAAAAACTGCGAACACTGCCACCGGATGGCACCATCACAGCCTGGAGCGCCACCAACTCCACCTATTCCGGTCGTTTACCCCTTTCAGGCAGTGTGCTCGGACTTCTTTGTACACAGGGGTGCACACTACCTTGTGACGGTGGACAGATACTCGAACTGGCCGATCATCTCAAAGTTGACGGGTGGCGCCGCCGGACTCATAAACCACTTACGTCGCGCCTTAGTGACGTACGGGACACCAGAAGAGCTCGCGTCGGATGGGGGACCGGAGTTCACCTCCACCGAGACCAGGTCATTCCTGCACAGATGGGGCGTACACCACCGCTTGTCATCGGTGGCCTTCCCTCACAGCAACTGTCGCGCGGAGATTGGAGTTAAGACAATGAAACGACTTATCACGGACAACACCAGCCCGCAGGGAGAACTTGACACTGACGCTGTGCAGAGAGCCATACTACAATATCGTAACACGCCTGACCCTGACACGAAGATCTCCCCGGCAATGTGTGTCTTTGGCCGCCCGATACGCGATTTCATCCCAATTATCCCCGGGAAGTACAGACCGCACGACACTTGGCATGAGACCCTGAAAAGCGAGGGAGGAGGCCCTCCGCAAACGTCATATCCGCACAGCCGACACCTGGGCAGAACACACCAAACGCCTTCCGCCACTTGCTGTAGGGGACCTAGTCCGCGTGCAGAACTAGACAGGATTCCACCCCAAAAAATGGGACAAGACAGGCAGTATCGTGGAGGTACGCCAACACGACCAATACGTGATCAAGATCGACGGCTCGGGCAGAGTCACACTTCGGAACAGGAAATTCCTGCGCAAGTTTAGCCCAGTTCGCAATGACCAGCTGCCACCCCGGTCTATCTATGATGATCTAGCAACCCGCATCACTGTACCTGCACCCGTTGTAACACCGCAACTGCCTGACCTCGACAGCGAACCCGTGACATCTGCGACGCCAACGGGGCCCACGCCGGCACTGACGTCAGTATGCACACCCCGGCGCAAGACGACACCCGTTTCAGACATGCCAGCAGCACCAGGACGAGGCACACCGAGGCGCGCGATCCTTCAGATGCCACCATCGGCCCCTGAAACCCCGAGAGCCCCATCCCCACTGGGGCCCGATGTGACACCACCAGCACCAGCAATAGGTCAACGCCGATCCACCAGAGCGACCAGCGTGCCTGCCTGGCACAAGGACTACTCCATGGAATAGTCACACGATGGGCGATATCAACTTTTGTTCATTCATTAAACTTAATATTTTCTCAGCCTTTATCTATTAACATAATAAAGACTCGGAGGGAGATAGAGAACATTGTACTTTACGGTACTTCTACATATCGACGTTCCCCTGTGCCAGTGCGCATGCGCAGCCTGAGCCGGAGCCAGGGATGTTGTGGGCGTTTCAACCTGTTCAATACTTGTTTGATTATTGTCGTTCCACGCTAATAAAGTGGTCGAACAAATTGAACTCTGTTCTTATTTACTCGACGGATTTCGACGAAACTTGGTGGGGGGGGGGTTAGGTCTGGTCCAAGGATCAGGCCATTAGATTGTAGACTTGCTCCAAAATCCAAAATGGCCGCTATGGCGGCCATTTTGAAAAAATATTTGAATTTTTATTTTTTGCATTTCTGCATGTTTTAAGTGATTTCCAACCCCCCCCCCCAAAAAAAAAAATTTGTTGGAGAAAAAAAAAAATTTTTGCAACTTTTTTTTCAACAAAATTTCGATTTTTTTTTCATTTCTACATGTTATCAGTGATTTCCAACAAAAAACATGTCAAAATTATAATTGCGGCTGATTTTGGAACTTCAGGTGGATATACCCACGTAAAATCAATTTCTATCTCAAGGAATCGAGCTATGACGAATGAATTGAGTATGTAAAAGTTAAAAGTAAAAGGGAAAGTTGCAAACTATAACTCTGTGAGCACTGTTGATGTCAAATTGAATGAATAGGATATCAGGTTCACTTGAGTGACCGAGCAGTATTGGCGGTGGAGGTTTTGCACTCTACCGAGTGCTCCCCCTCTTGTTTGTCTTGTCATCCTTTATAGTCCAGTCATTCTATGATTTGATCAAGAAGAAATTGGAAAATAATTGTGGTTTACTGTAACTCGTCCCCAAAACCTACCTTATAACATATTGGATACTTTGATTAAGATCTTGGCCATCTAAATATCCTGGATCATACCATTTCTAAATACCATTTCTCAAAATGCCTGTCGATTGCCCTGCAAATATGCATTTACAAAACAAAAGTAGATGTAGACATCTGAGTTGAACGATTGAAGTCTACATTGGAAAGATCTTGGTGTCTATTTATTTGGTTTTGATGATGCGACCATAAGTTTGTGTCTGTGTCTCCAATTTCCTCACGTGTGCTTTTCTTTGAAAGCATGGATGAATTTTTGCAGCTGACACTCTTGCACTCACCACACGCAACTGAGCATTCTAACTGTCCATGCTTATTGCTGGAGCACCTTTGTGTATCGCAGGCAGTTTTGCATTTTTGGGGGGAGGGGGAAATCTTTTGTTTTGCATGTTTTTTCACTTGAAGCCATCCCTGCTCTTCTGTATCCAAATTGTCAGAATTCCCCATCCACTGCTGCTGCACTTGGAAATACATATGAGAGCTGTCAAAGTATGTAGCCACTGCTGTGGGAAAAGGGGTTGGGGAGGACTGTGCACCTGTACAGTAATGATGCTTCTGGACACCTTGGGTAAGCACCTGTTGGCCTCACCATGATGACCTCCACACAAACAGGTGACAGCCTTCTCATCAACAGAGATCATGTCATCCTAAGAAGATTCACTGGAGAACACTTCAGCTGGCTTCTTGAACTTTGGCTCACTTATCAACTTATCGAGAGCCGCTCCCTTCCAAATCACAAACAAGCGTGATGTGGTGTCGCATCCGGCAATTGCATGCACGGATGGCAACCAGTTGCACATCTCTGGACCCAACACATTCTGCAGCCAGTTAATGTTCCAAATCCATAACTTATTTGTGGTGTGTCTTCCTTCTGACCTGGAGAATTTGGCAAATGAGCTGATTTCTGCATGGAAGCACAATAGCACGAAGAGATCCGTATCTTCTCCTATGACAGTAGTCGTATATTTGGAAGCAGAATATATTTCTGTCCTGGCAATGAGTAGGTCAGCATCACCTTCTGCATCGATTGTTGTCAACCCATTTTCTTTCAGCTTCTCACTGAGAATGAGGATGAAATTCTATTTGTTCGTACTGTTGGCCAATAAATGTTCTTTCTTTGTGTTGATGGGCATGTGTCCAACAAAATTCACTTGGACACATACAACACCTTTTGAGTTTTGATCACTGAAACAAAGTGGAGCTGCTGTAGTTGTGATGAACATAATCGACATAGTTCTTGCAAATGCAGTCAAATGTTGCATTGTGTTTCCATGGTCGTTGTTGAATGAGTCACCATCAAGCACATAATGCATTTCTCTTCGTTTGGTGCAGGCATCTCAGTCAGTCATCGCATATTCAATGAAGCTGCACCAGCAAGTAATGGCTTGTTTTCCCGAGAGCCTTGAAGTCCATTTCAATTCAACAGAGATGATGGATGGTTGCAGAGTTCAAATTTGAATATTTCGTCAATATTTTCAGAAACATTGCCTGCAACTTGAAGCAAATGCTGAAAAAGCAACTCAGGATCCACATGGATAGACTCACCACCAACTTTTGCAGACATATTGTGGCTCACTTCTTCTTTTTCTTGCACATGGCAGCTATCGTGTTTTTTGGGGCACAACTATGCCAATAATGCTGTGCCCCTATACCAGTGCAGTGGTACTCAGTTTGCCAACCTCAGGATGACAGGCTGAGTCAACCCCACCTGGTGTTAAATCAGTAGCCAACAGGGCTCGAACACAGGACCCTAAGATCCCAAACCAGCCACCTTAACTACGAAGCCAACACCAAGCTTGCGGCTCACTGAGACTACCTGATTATTTTTATTGAATGGGTGTTCCAGAACATTGCTCCTCACGATGGTTTTAAGAATGTTGTTACCGTACCCACTTCCTTTGCTTTATGAGCAGTCACGGTGTCATCATCTGTAACACCGTTGACAATATTACGCAGTCAAGATGTATCCAGAACAAAAGGATTTTGGTCCTGAAGGAACCCAAGGAGAGCCAGGTTGTCATCGTCGTATCTGGTCTTCCTGGCCTTTGTTACATTTTCATGCTGATCACTTGTGAAGTAAGTTGTGTCTGTGAGGTCCTACATGGCACCAATTACATCAGTACATGCTGGCATGGACAGCAGCCATTGTGTGTGTGTTGAGACTCAGCCATTCCCCAACCCCACATCAATGCACCTGCCGTCTTCCTGCTTCTCGTTACCTGTTCAATGCTTCTCATATTTCACTTGTTTAATTCCCAAATCTGATGACAGCCCAGCATAGTAGCAATCATTGCTCAGAATAACATGGTTCCTTGTTTTGAAGAAATCATAAATGTCTGGATGCAGTGTACAAAGATGGAGCATTTGCTGGAGGTACATACTGTATGCACAAGAAACAGGATGGACAAAACAACCTCAAAACCGAGATGATTACAAGCTCCGGCTATCCGAAAAAGCCTAAGGCTGCACATAAGGAACAAATTCAACAAAATACTGCCAACAATCACGATTGATCAAGGAGAATATCCGATGAAAACACAAATACCACGCAGAGACGAAAATATAACAGAAAACATGACGGATCCGGTTCGGGAAAACTGAACTTTGATTCAGGTGGAAGTAGAGATGTGGATTCGACCAACATGTGGAGCAATCCCGAACATTGAGTCTGGCATGATTTGCTATTGGGAGAAATCCAGGTGGGAAAGTTCACGGCAGACCAAACATTTCCATATTTTGCAGCTATAAACGTGTCGTCGGGTGACCGGCCATTGCAGCTTGACAGTCGTCTTCCAAAAACCATCCAGTAAGAACATATATTGTCCAAAGCTTTGTGTGCTTACATCTTTATCCTTACTATAATTCACGGACCGGTGTTTGTGTGTGTGTTTGAGTGTCCCGCTACTCCTCCTAGTTCTGGGCTGATGCCATCCAGACTTGCTACCCCCATCAGCGTGACCCCAATGAATGTATGGGGTGTTTCTATGTTTGCTGGTGGTCTGGGTATGGGTAGGGGAGGTGGGGGGATAAATTCTCTGTCAATGTGTATCGTGTAGCGCCCCCTCTGGGTGGGGGAGGGTATTACAAGTCCCCATGTTGTCCAGTACTGTGAAGTTTTGAATTATTAGCAGTAGGTATGTTTTTGCTTCATGCACGAAACCTGAGGTTTTTTGGGGGGTTTTTTTTTTGCATAGATAGAGCTGTCAGTTGCCTAGACACCACCCAAATAGCGTCAGGAGTACGTGTGCCATGTTTGGAACAAGATCGCCCGAAGGGCGGGTACTCTGCTCGTTTGAATAATTCATCCTGTTAATGTAATATTTATTGGGCTATATTGGCATCAATATGCCACTGTTTAGCCATCTTGGATGTATGTAAATTAGCACTTTTGCCACATATACATTTATCAACACTTTGATATATTGTTTGAGAGGGCTTTGGGAATACTTCACAACAAATCTCATTTATTCTGAATTTCGTTTTCGGTTTGGCAATTTTTTTTCCACTTGATTGACTGAATAATTATGCAGGTTCTTCCACAAGTGTCTTCCTCCTTCAAATACGAAGTTCCTTTTACTTCTTTCACTTATTCAATATGCTCCCGATGGTTCGGTGCTGAAATCCCCTCATTGGATCCTTTGTATGCAAAGCTTCCGATCCTGAACCTCCATCTCTCGGTGTTGGATTCTCACTGATTAGCCATTTCCTTAATCCCATCCTTTTATCTTCTCTTCAGCCTTCCTTTTAGTCTCCTTCCTTCCTTCCGGCATCCACCTTTCAACCGTTCTGACTATCTGATCTTCCGCCATCCTCCACATATGCCCAACCATGTCAGACACCACTCTTCAGCAAAAAGCATATTTTTAGTGAACTCTATGTCTTCACAGTGTGATCACTCCTTGGCTTTTTTCACAAGATATTGGCTATTTGTTGTTCACCTTGGTGTCTTGGTTTTCTATAGGTTTTCTTGGCGTATAGGTTTTCTATTATCATCGCTTTTCCGAAACCTTGTTTAATTCTTGGCTTTTTTCATTGGCTCACCTTGGCATTTATGAAAATGAGGAGTGTTCACACTGCGTCTTCATTGTCAAACTTGTGTTTTGTAAAATTTTGATGGCTCAGAATTTTCATTCAAATTGTCTTGCACAGCTTCATCCTTTGAAAAGTTTACTCTAAGTGTTGTATCATGGTATGAAGATTTACTTGCTTGAGAGGAATGCCATGTGTTCAGGGTGATGCTGGAGTTGAGGGATATCGAGGAAAGCCTGGACTCAACGGACCTGATGTAAGTCCATTATAATGTGCTTTGACACTAAAACCATCATTTCATTCTGTTCCAATTAGCATTCGAATTGCAAATCGAAGCAGACCCCAAAACAGTTGTCGAGCATTAGAAATACACTTCTGTCAACATACCTAGATGCCTTCATTGGTGTTATTGATCTTGCATCCCATTTGAGGCACAAACACGGGTTTCTGCAAACGTAAAGCAGCTTGTAGCTGTGGTTCCATGAGTAATCACCCTGTGAATGGAAATAACATACGAGCCATTTCACTCCTCTGACTGTTAAGCAAAAACTTATATTCAACCTTGAGCCAGTCGGTGACACTTTTACTTTAAGAAAGGTAATTGGTCATCAGGGTTCTTTACATGGAGAACATTTTCACAAAAAATATGATAGTAGCAGAAAATGGCATCTGGAATGACTGTTGCCATCACGTGAAAGTTTGAATTATAATAATAAAGAAATCCGAGCAAACAAATGTTAAGTTATTGAACAACAATGAGCATAAAAAGCAGGAGCAAGATGAAAAAAGGTAAGTGGAGGAGGGAATAACCGAGGGCGGTGAAACTCAGCGTCACATGATCCCATGCAATATCTTTTGAGAAACAGGAGACCATTGTGAGCCAACACCCCGACCAAAACCTTTATTCTCCTGCTCTAATCCTTGGGTGGAGGTGGACGCTCACACGTGCCATGTCTCACGATGCAATTAGCAGACCAGATTTGCAATTAAATTCTGGTCAAATACACATTCACAAAATAGTAATTTCGAAAGTAGGTCTTGGGAGAGTACTGACTTGAAGAATAAATAGGCAGGTGACATTGATGAGTGAAGGTGAAGTTGAAATTCTTGAACAAAAAGACAATCATCGCAAAAGAGGAAAACCTCGAACACCATGCCATTGCTTCAGATGGCTTCAGATGGTGGCAACTGCCACGGTCCTTGTCCCACACAGGCTAACAAAGGCTATAGAGTGTATGTGCTCACACTGTATTACTATAACCTGATTTTGGGATAAACTTCAATATTTACAGTCAGCTCATTCAATCTGTGCAATGGAAACAGACCCTCCGGAAACTGGATATTAAAATATGGACTTAATTACGATCATCATATATTTTCACCAAAAACAAGTTAAAACCTGAAAATCATACCTGTACTCTTTATCACTCAATTCTACAAATGTATCATTCTGCTATCATACTGTGTAATGCTTTAATGTGTTTAAGGGTGATGTTGGTGATGTTGGACGTTCTGGACTTCAAGGTCTAATTGGAGTTCCTGGATCCACTGGACCTCCAGGTCTTCCTGGATTGGATGGTGAGGCGGGATTACAGGTAAGGAAGGTGCTTGATTTGAGAGGCTTGCATCGCCCGGCTGATGTTTGTGTGTGCCACAGACGGAGAAAGGAGTGATTTTAATTTAATTAGATATATTAATTTGCTGAAAGTAAGTGAAAGTAATCTTTATCTCAACTGTATGAATTTTATGACTACATATGAAGCCCCTGGGTTCAGGATTTTCTAAGATGATACAAGTCTCAATGTTAAGATCTGGAAACCAAGACCACAAATAAAATTTTGTTAGAGATGGTTATTTACCAGTTGTTCGCCCACACTTTGTGTTATACTCCCAGTGAGGAGGGAGGTCGCCAAGGGACCATGCCCATATGTATCAGACAAGGTAATTCCAACCTTTGTAAACCTCAATGAGCCAAGCCTACGAAGGTGGTGAGGGTCAGGGGGGGGGGGAGATATATTTCATTATAAAGTATGGGGTAGCTTGTCCAGGAGATGGACCAGATAGGAATTGAGTGAGCCAAATGAGGTGCAACCTTAAATACTTGATCATTCACACAACAGATCATTCATACAGCTCAGTCGAGGTAGCAATTCAATCACAGAGTTTATTATGGCCTGATGGTGGAATCGTTTGATGAACAAATATAATCAGTTGAAATACAGAGCATTCACATTTTGCTCTGGTTCCGGCATTTCGTGTAACGGAGGATGGCTTCAAAAAGAGCGAGGAGGCCTAGCCATGAAAAGGTTGTGATGTAGTATGATGAAACTCGACTTTATCGTTGAATGCCAACATCATGACAAAATAGCATGGACAAACCAGAACATCAGTCGAGGATGCCTCTGTATCCTCACTTGCAGCATGGCTTCAACCGATGTGATTGTATAATTGTATCAATATAACTTTGTGCCATCCTATTTTTATTATTACTCAACAAACCCACTAGGCACAGATGATTAATAGTTTTCTGCCCTTCCAGTAAAAGAGCAGGAACTAGGTCAGGCTGATGATAGTTAAAGAAGCAAATAGTGGAGGGCTAAGCCTAGCTCAGCTATTAAATGAAACCTGTGCTACTTCCCTTTCCCAAAATGCACACTAAGGTTGATTACAAAGGAAGTCTTGAGAGAAATATAATTAGTGTAGCCAAACATGGGCCCCACCTTAATATGAGAGTATTCCTGACAAACTATGTTTTTCCTTAATAGGGACCTATTGGACCCACTGGCCCCCCTGGTCCAAGCCGACCACGAGGACCTTGGGTAAGCATCACATGTCGATTTTGTCTGCAGCTTGAGATTGCGTGTGACAGCCAATTTTGGGAAAAATGCAAAGATGTTTCTGGTTCTCATATGTCACCGTAAGCATGACCTAATGATGAATAAGTAGCTCATTATTTCACCTCAATGTTGCATTCAATACTATTGGCATTCAAATAGCAAACTGAAACAAATGCACAATTCATAGATTTGAGGACCCCATTGAATTGTCGAACATCATTTCAGGGACCAGCTGGCTCGCTTGGGGCTAAAGGTGAAGTGGGCAGTCGTGGAGAGAGAGGTTTCAAAGGACACCGTGGGTTTTCAGGCCTATCCGGCATACCAGGCAATCCGGTAAGTCAGCGACTAGTTTGTTTATCATTATATTTTATCATGATGAGGGCAAAATGATGAAGGTGTCATTTGAGTATCGTACATATATTTTCATGCTGTATTCAATGACATCGTCGATACAGTATTACGAGTACTAGTTATTGAACAGCCCCAATTAATCCTACCTTCTGTGGGGTCGGCCACAGGAGGTAGATTTGTCCAAGTCTTTCACAAACCATCTGGCCAGACCTGACATTTAACGAGAACAGATTTTGGTAAGAATTTGTCGTTTTGTTCAACGTGCTGGCGATAACTCACCTACTTTTCACTAAAGACACCCATGGGACCTTTAATGTCCATGGACTAACGCTAGCAGATGAGACAACCCAACTCAATGTCCATTCCAAGGACAGTGCACTTTGTGATGCAACACCATTTCGAAGAAACACAAACCCGACAGTTTATAATCAGGTCGGAAATCAAACCCAGGATAGATAGCTAAAAGGTAGGTAAGTATGCAACCTTTGCACCATCCTGTTTGACAGCATTTCAACGTGATGTTAGGGAAGTATATTTGAAATCGTCCATTTTATTTGAATGAAACTTTTTGAATTGACCGCTTGAGTTTTGCCACCAGGAAGGCCCTGCAAAGGTTTTGCTTTGTTGTTTTTTTTTCTGCAGGGTTCTCCTGGAGATCTTGGCCCTCCTGGTTTAACTGGACCCATCGGTCCCAGGGTAAGAACCGAAAACAGAACCAACAGAGTAATCGCAGACACTCCAGGATAGGATAACTGCAAGCATATTCATTTATATACTGATGTGCTGAACTTTTAGAAACTCGCACTTTTATAGAAATTTTGATGTGATTGTGGTCGGTGCATTCTTTTTTACCAAAATAAATTGCATGCAGTTGAGAATACAGAGAGAACGACAAGGGCACTCGGTGGAGCGCATACCTCCGCCCTGTAGTGTCTGATCCATGAGAACATATCTGGCCCAATACTTTTTTTGAAATATCATTCCATATATTGTTTTTGAGCCCCATCTCTCAATGGTGAAGAATCACTTTAAAAAAATCTAGTCGTCGGATCCAGATTCGGATCTTCACCAAAATCGAATTAATTCGTTGTGGTCACACACCCAACCTGTCCACCAGGGTTCATCCGAATCCGCCCACAACTTTTTGGAGATATCATGCTATATATCGGTTGTGAAGAATCACTTAAAAAATTATCACATCCGGATCCGGATACAGATCTTCACCAAAATCTAATCAGTTTGTCATTGTCACACACTGAACTTGTCCACAAAATTTCATTCAGATCCGTCCACAACTTGTTGAGATATCCTGTACACAAACAGTCAGACAGACAGAAAGGGGTGAAAACAGAGCACGATCTATATTTCCCATGAGCAGCCATTTTGTCTGAATCTCGATATTCCCCAATGCTGAGAACATGAGCGGCGCAGTTGATGGGTCGAGATGGCATAAAATGGCGCAATATTTTGTGCAAGTTCTGCTCTGGCGGTTTTTGGAAGTTCCAGCAAGATGATTTTTGTTCTCCAGTGTTCAAGTACATAATTCAATTGAAATAAAATAAAAGTTTTGAAGGCGACAGGAAAAAAATCAAACTTTTTTTCAGAAGTTTATCACCGTTGATGCACCGCCTTTTACACCACCTTATTTAACACGTTACATTAGTTATTCATGACTGTTGTTTGTGTCCTTTATGACGTTGTCGCCAAAACAGTAAATTTCCTGTTTGGATTGATTTTCAATTTTGTTTGACTGTCAGAGGGGGGTGTTTGTGTGTGTGGGGGGGGGAGAGGATGTGGAGGGAGAGAGGATGTAGGGGGCAGTGGGGAGAGGATGTGCGGGGGGGGTGGGGAGAGAATGTGCGGGGGGTGGGGAGAGAATGTGCGGGGGGGAGAGAGAATGTGGGGTGGGGGAGAGGATGGGGGGAGAGAATGTGGGGTGGAGGAGAGAATGTGGGGGAGAGGATGTGGGGTGGGAGAGAGGATATTAGGGGGGAGAGGATGTGGGGTGGCAGAGAGGATATTAGGGGGTAGAGGATGTGGGGTGGGAGAGAGGATATTAGGGGGGAGAGGATGTGGGGTGGCGGAGAGAATATTAGGGGGAGAGAGGATGTGGGGGGGGAGAGGATGGGGGTGGAAGAAAGGATGTTGGGGGAGAGAGGATGTTGGGGGGGGAGAAAGGATGTGGGGGAGGAGAGAGGATGGGGTGGTAGAGAGGATGTTGGGGGGGGAGAGAGGATTTTGGGGGGGGAGTGGATGTTGGGGGGAGAGGATGGGGTGGGAGAGAGGATGTTGGGGGGAGAGAGGAAGTGGGGAGGGGGAGAGAATGTTGGGGAGGAGAAAGGATGTGGGGGGGAGAGGATGGGGTGGGAGAGAGGATGTGGGGTGGGAGGGAGGATGTGGGGGGGAGAGAATGTTGGGGGGAGAGGATATTGGGGGAGAAAGTAAGTATGGAGGGGGAGAGAATGTTGGGGGGATAGAGGATGTTGGAGTTGGGGGAGAGAATGTTGGGAGGAGGGGAGGAGAAAGGATGTTTCGGGCAGGGTGAGAGGATGGGGGTGGGAGAGAGGATGTTGGGGGGAGAGAGGAAGTGGGGAGGAGGGGAGAGAATGTTGGTGGAGGGAGAGAGGATGTTGGGGGAGAAAGTAAGTGGGGAGGGGGGAGAATGTTGGGGGGGAGAGAGGATGTTGGGGGTGGGGGAGAGAATGTTTGGGGGGGGAGGAGAGAGGATGTTTCGGGCAGGGTGAGAGGATATTGGCGGGGGGGGGGGGAAATAATAATAAGAGGCGAGCAATGAAATGTGTGTATTGCCAACTTCCAGAATCACTGCCATGAAATGAGGCAAATGCATAAGGTAAAAATGAACAGGAAACTGTACGTGGCTTCTTTTTTATACATGAGACCAATGAGTGTTCCTTTCATCCACAAGAAAGGAGAAAATAACTGAACAACTTCCATGGTTTATCTGTGCTCTGCTGTTGTCGGATTTTGTTGAGTGACCCAAATGGGAGCATTTTAGTGGATGAAACTGTCATGGCAAAGAAATCCAGAAAGTCCCTGAGGAAAGGCAGTGTGTGCTGATATATCAAATTTTCAGCCAAATCAAACCTAATTAGATATCAGAGAAGTCAAACTGAGAAATCAAACCAAATCATATTTACCTCCACCACCGAAGCTGGATGGAGGTTATATTTTGACACCTGTCTGTGCGTGTTTGTTACTAACGAAATCTAAAGATTTCGTAATTATATTGATGACTTCTGTCGTGTGTGTGTGTGTGTGTGTGTGTGTGTGTGTGTGTGTGTGTGTGTGTGTGTGTGTGTGTGTGTGTGTGTGTGTGTGTGTGTGTGTGTGTGTGTGTGTGTGTGTGTGTGTGGGCACGATAACTCGAGAACGGAAGAAGCTACCAATGTCAAATTACACCAGGTGAGTCAGGAGGGTGATTGCGAGCGCTGATTAGATTTTGGTCAAAATCGGTCAAAGTTCAAGGTCACAGTGAGGTCAAAAATTCAATTTTTGATGGTTTGGTACAGAATCATGGTAGAAACTTCTGGTTTGCGTCGCTACCTTCTCCAGAGACAGCTTTTATTAGACAAAGTCAGTGGTCAACCTTGACCTTTTTGCGATCGCGAAGGACGCTTAAAACTCGGTTGTCGAAATTCTGGTAAAAATCGGATGTTTTGGAGACGTTTTAAGATTGTATAAAAAATATTTCACTCGACGCGTCACGTGTCGTCACGTGATGCAGTTCGATCGAGCAGGCGCATTGTTGAGTTACGTTAAGGTTTTGCGTGGAGAAATGGAGATTTTTTGCATCGCTTGACGTTACGAGTTCGTTTTAACATCAATTTTAATTTTGTCTTCGGTTTTTGCGATCGCTTAGGACGCTTAAAACTCGGTTGTCGAAATTCTGGAACAGCGATGAATTACTGATATATATATATATATATATATATATATATATATATATATATATATATATATATATATATATATATATATATATATATATATATATACATAATAAGTCTTTGATCAGATTCTTCTGAAAAGTAATACACCGATTATCTGGCATATCCTACTGGTACTGAATCACTTTTTAAAAAAAATAAAAACAAAAAAATGGAATTTTTATAAGAAATCTGGTTTTTGTCTGGGACTCATTATCTGCAAACCACAGTGTAAAATCGTAGACCACAATGAATTCAGAATTCAAGCTCCCCTTGGGCTTCTGACTGATTCATGCTTTTATTAGACAAGGTCAGAGGTCAAGTTGACGATTTCTTAAGTTCCAGTCTATGACAGCTTGTTTGTTTGTTACTTCAGAAATCTAAAGATTTTGTAAGTATATTGATGCCTTCCGTTTCTGTTTGTTTGTTTGTTTGTTTGTTTGTTTGTAGGCAAGATAACTCGAGAAAGGGAGAAGCTACCAAGTCAAATTACACCCCGTGATTCAGGAGGGTGATGGCTAGCGCTGATTAGATTTTGGTCAAAATCGGTCAAAGGTCAAGGTCACAGTGAGGTCAAACATAATTCCGTAAATTCACGTGGAGAAATGGAGTATTTTGGCTTCGCTCGACGTTACGAGTTCGTTTTAACTTCGATTTTAATTTTGTCTTCGGTTTTTGCGATCGCTTGGGACGCTTAAAACTCGGTTGTCGAAATTCTGGTAAAAATCGGATGTTTTGGAGACGTTTAAAGATTGTATAAAAAATATTTCACTCGACGCATCACGGGTCGTCCCATGATGCAGTGCGCTCGAGCAGACGCATCGTTGAGTGACGTTAAGGAATAATATAATTGCGTGGAGAAATGGAGATTTTTGCTTCGGTCGACATTACGATTTTTGATGGTTTGATGCAGAATCATCGTAGAAACTTCTGGTTTGCGTCGCTATCTTCTCTGGAGACAGCTTTTATTAGACAAGGTCAGAGGTCAAGTTGACGATTTCGTAAGTACCAGTCTATGAGTGCTTGTTTGTTTGTTTGTTTGTTTGTTTGTATGTTTGTTACTTACGAAATCTCAAGATTCCGAAAGTATATTGATGACTTCCGTTTCTGTTTGTTAGTTTGTTTGTGTGTTTGTTTGTAGGCACGATAACTCGAAAACGGAAGAAGCTACCAATATCAAATTACACCACGTGATTCAGGACGGTGATGGCAAGTGCTGATTAGATTTTGGTCAAAATCGGTCAAAGGTCAAGGTCACCTTGAGGTCAAATATTCGATTTTTGATGGTTTGGTGCAAATAACTCGAGAACGGAAGAAGCTACCAATGTCAAATTACACCACATGATTCAGGAGGCTGATGGCTGGCGTTGATTAGATTTTGGTCAAAATCGGTCAAAGTTCAAGGTCACAGTGAGGTCAACCATCCAAAACATTCAATTTTTGATGGTTTGGTAGAGAATCATCGTAGAAACTTCTCGTTTGCGTCGCTACCTTCTCGAGAGACAGCTTTTATTGGACATGGTCAGAGGTCAAGTTGACGATTTCGTAAGTACCAGTCTATGACTGCTTGTTTGTTTGTTTGTTTGCAGGCACGATAACTCGAGAACGGAAGATGCTACCAATGTCAATTTACACCACATGATTCACGAGGGTGATGGCAAGTGTTGATTAGATTTTGGTCAAAATCGGTCAAAGGTCAAGGTCACAGCGAGGTCAAATACTCAATTTTGTGATGGTTTGGTACAGATAACTCGAGAACGGAAGAAGCTAATAATGTCAAATTACACCACGTGATTCAGGAGGGTGATGGCTAGTGCTGATTAGATTTTGGTCAAAATCGGTCAAAGGTCAAGGTCACGGTGAGGTCAAATATTCGATTTTTGATGGTTTGGTACAGATAACTCGAGAACGGAAGAAGCTAATAATGTCAAATTACACCACGTGATTCAGGACGCTGATGGCTCATGCTGATTCGATTTTGGTCAAAATCGGTCAAAGGTCAAGGTCACAGTGAGGTCAAACATCCAAAACATTCGATTTTTGATGGTTTGGGACAGAGTCATCGTAGAAACTTCTGGTTTGCGTCGCTACCTTCTCAAGAGACAGCTTTTATTAGACAAGGTCAGAGGTCAAGTTGACGATTTTGTAAGTACCAGTCTATGACTGCTCGTTTGTTTGTTGGTTTATTTGTTTGTTTGTAGGCACGATAACTCGAGAACGGAAGAAGCTACCAATGTCAAATTACACCACGTGATTCAGGAGGGTGATTGCGAGCGCTGATTAGATTTTGGTCAAAATCGGTCAAAGGTCAAGGTCACAGTGAGGTCAAACATCCAAAAAATGATAACTCGAGAATGGAAGAAGCTACTAATGTCAAATTACACCAGGTGATTCAGGAGGGTGATGGCTAGTGCTGATTAGATTTTGGTCAAAATCGGTCAAAGGTCAAGGTCACAGTGAGGTCAAACATCCAAAACATTCGATTTTTGATGGTTTGGTGTAGAATCATCGTAGAAATTTCTGTTTTGCGTCGCTACGTTCTCTCGAGACAGCTTTTATTAGACAAGGTCAGTGGTCAAGTTGACGATTTCGTAAGTAGCAGTCTATGATTGCTTGTTTGTTTGTTTGTTTGTAGGCACGATAACTCGAGAACGGAAGAAGCTGCCAATGTCAAATTACACCTCGTGATTCAGGAGGGTGATGGCTTGTGCTGATTAGATTTTGGTCAAAATCGGTCAAAGGTCAAGGTCACAGTGAGGTCAAACATAATTCTGTTAATTCACGTGGAGAAATGGAGTATTTTGGCTTCGCTCGATGTTACGAGTTCGTTTTAACTTCGATTTTAATTTTGTCTTCGGTTTTTGCGATCGCTTGGGACACTTAAAACTCGGTTGTCGAAATTCTGGTAAAAATCGGATGTTTTGGAGACGTTTAAAGATTGTATAAAAAAATATTTCACTCGACGCATCACGGGTCGTCCCATGATGCAGTGCGCTCGAGCAGACGCATCGTTGAGTTACGTTAAGGAATAATATAATTGCGTGGAGAAATGGAGATTTTTGCTTCAGTCGACGTTACTATTTTTGATGGTTTGATACAGAATCATCGTAGAAACTTCTGGTTTGCGTCGCTACCTTCTCGAGAGACAGCTTTTATTAGACAAGGTCAGAGGTCAAGTTGACGATTTCGTAAGTACCAGTCTATGACTGCTTGTTTGTTTGTTTGTAGGCACGATAACTTGAGAACAGAAGAAGCTACCAATGTCAAATTACACCACGTGATTCAGGAGGGTGATGGCTCGTGCTGATTAGATTTTGGTCAAAATCGGTCAAAGGTCAAGGTCACAGTGAGGTCAAACATCCAAAACATTCAATTTTTGATGGTTTGGTACAGAATCATCGTAGAAACTTAGTGTTTGCGTCACTATCTTCTCTGGAGACAGCTTTTATTAGAGAATGTCAGCGGTCAAGTTGACGATTTCGTAAGTCCCAGTCTCTGACTGCTTGTTTGTGTGTTTGCTTGTAGGCACGATAACTCGAACGGAAGAAGCTACCAATGTCAAATTACACCACGTGATTCAGGAGGGTGATGGCTCGTGCTGATTAGATTTTGGTCAAAATCGGTCAAAGGTCAAGGTCACAGTGAGGTCAAACATCCAAAACATTCGATTTTTGATGGTTTGGTACAGAATCATCGTGGAAACTTCTGGATTGTGTCGCTTCCTTCTCAATAGACAGCTTTTATTAGACAAGGTCAGTGGTCAAGTTGACGATTTCGTAAGTACCAGTCTATGACTGCTTTGTTTGTTTGTTTGTTTGCAGGCACGATAACTCGAGAACGGAAGACGCTACCAATGTCAATTTACACCACATGATTCACGAGGGTGATGGCAAGTGTTGATTAGATTTTGGTCAAAATCGGTCAAAGGTCAAGGTCACAGCGAGGTCAAATACTCGATTTTTGATGGTTTGGTACAGATAACTCGAGAACGGAAGAAGCTAATAATGTCAAATTACACCACGTGATTCAGGAGGGTGATGGCTAGTGCTGATTCGATTTTGGTCAAAATCGGTCAAAGGTCAAGGTCACAGTGAGGTCAAACATCCAAAACATTCGATTTTTGATGGTTTGGGACAGAATCATCGTAGAAACTTCTGGTTTGCGTCGCTACCTTCTCCAGAGACAGCTTTTATTAGACAAGGTCAGAGGTCAAGTTGACGATTTTGTCAGTACCAGTCTATGACTGCTTGTTTGTTTGTTAGTTTATTTGTTTGTTTGTAGGCACGATAACTCGAGAACGGAAGAAGCGACCAATGTCAAATTACACCACGTGATTCAGGAGCGTGATGGCTCATGCTGATTAGATTTTGGTCAAAATCGGTCAAAGGTCAAGGTCACAGTGAGGTCAAACATCCAAAAAATGATAACTCGAGAATGGAAGAAGCTACTAATGCCAAATTACACCACGTGATTCAGGAGGGTGATGGCTAGTGCTGACTAGATTTTGGTCAAAATCGGTCAAAGGTCAATGTCACAGTGAGGTCAAACATCCAAAACATTCGATTTTTGATGGTTTGGTGCAGAATCATCGTAGAAATTTCTGGTTTGCGTCGCTACGTTCTCTCGAGACAGCTTTTATTAGACAAGGTCAGTGGTCAAGTTGACGATTTCGTAAGTACCAGTCTCTGATTGCTTGTTTGTTTGTTTGTTTGTTTGTAGGCAAGATAACTCGAGAACGGAAGAAGCTGCCAATGTCAAATTACACCACGTGATTCAGGAGGGTGATGGCTTGTGCTGATTAGATTTTGGTCAAAATCGGTCAAAGGTCAAGGTCACAGTGAGGTCAAACATAATTCTGTTAATTCACGTGGAGAAATGGAGTATTTTGGCTTCGCTCGATGTTACGAGTTCGTTTTAACTTCGATTTTAATTTTGTCTTTCGTTTTTGCGATCGCTTGGGATGCTTAAAACTCGGTTGTCGAAATTCTGGTAAAAATCGGATGTTTTGGAGACGTTTTAAGATTGTATAAAAAATATTTTACTCGACGCGTCACGGGTCGTCCCTTGATGCAGTTCGATCGAGCAGGCGCATCGTTGAGTTACGTTAAGGTTTTGCGTGGAGAAATGGAGATTTTTTGCTTCGCTCGACGTTACGAGTTCGTTTTAACATCAATTTTAATTTTGTCTTCGGTTTTTTGTGATCGCTAAGGACGCTTAAAACTCGGTTGTCGAAATTCTGTTAAAATCGGATGTTTTGGAGACGTTTTAAGATTGTATAAAAAATATTTCACTCGCGCATCACGGGTCATCACGTGGTGCAGTGCGCTCAAGCAGAGGCGTCGTTGATCACGTGAAAGTTTTCCGTGTGCGCGCTGACGGTGTTTTCGATAAAGATGGTGTTTAAAAGTCATTTTTTTATCCCAATAAAGGTTATCGTCGCATGCCTGACTCGCTGAGCCGTCGGATTATGTAAACATTGTTGGTGGATGGCCGAATATTACGGTTTTGTGACTGATAAAATAATATAAAATAATTGTGTGGAGAAATGGAGATTTTTGCTTCGGTCGACGTTAGGATTTTTGATGGTTTGGTACAGATTCATCGTATAAACTTCTGGTTTGCGTCACTACCTTCTCTCGAGACAGCTTTTATTAGACAAGGTCAGAGGTCAATTTGACGATTTCGTAAGTACCAGTCTATGACTGCTTGTTTTTGTTTGTCTGTCTGCCCGTCTGTTTGTTTGTTTGTCTACAATCTGGATATATCTTCATAATTGACAATATAAGTGATTCTTCACCATTAAGAGATGGGGCCAACAACTATGCATAGCATGATATCTCTAAAAGTTCTGAATGAGTTATGACAAAACGATGTGGACGAGTTGGTTCGGTGACGAGAACAAGTCGATTCGATTTTGGTTCATGTCTGGATTCAGATCCGACCTATCAGTGGGATACAAAACATGAACTGTTCAGCGTGGTGGAGGTCTGTTCTCCACAATGTACCATTCTACTTTAATGTGGATTTGATTTCATGCACATTCAAATCGGTGATGGAATGTTTGATACAAAGAGTGCACCGATTGAGTAATGGTTAATGCTCGTAGCTTTGTGAACATCATGCTTTCAGCCAGATTTTTCTTCACCTGTTATGAAAAATTTTTTTTTTTCTTGGTGATCGTACCGTTTGACTGAAATTATTTTCCTCTACAGGGTGATCCTGGACCATTTGGACCAGTTGGACAAGAAGGGTTGGCAGGTGCACTTGGTCCCTTTGGGCCAAAAGGTCCTCCAGGCGAAATTGGAAATGAAGGATCTGCAGTAGGTCCAGATTGATGGGCATTGACACGATTGTTTTGGATTTACTTTAGGAAAGCATTTCTCTTAATATCTGTGTATTAAGCTCACTCTGTATTCACCATGATGAGCACAGTATTTCTGATGCTATGAACTACATATGTATTACTATGGTCATTTGTTTTAATTCAAGCACAGTAACTTCTGCTGTCAACTGAAGACAAATGT
Source organism: Eptatretus burgeri (assembly GCF_056783735.1). Classification (NCBI taxonomy): domain Eukaryota; kingdom Metazoa; phylum Chordata; class Myxini; order Myxiniformes; family Myxinidae; genus Eptatretus; species Eptatretus burgeri. Next base: position 72,282,727 of record NC_140968.1, read on the forward strand.
GTGTTGAACAGGGTAATCCTGGACTGCCTGGGCCACCTGGAGATCCAGGTCCTTCTGGAGATTCCAGCAGCTACGGATCGTTTCTCGGTTTGACCGTGTCCGACGATGGTATGAGTAATGACATCCGCAAACAAGAGGTGCAGGCAACCATCAAGTCTCTCAGCGTACAGGTTAACGTGATCTTTCAGCCTGATGGTTCACGGGACCATCCAGCGAGAACCTGCCTGGATCTCAAAAAATGCCACCCTGAGTATCCCAGTGGTAAGGATGGTTGCAAAGACGGAGACTTGTTTGGCATGAGTAACACGTTTAACACGAAGAAACAACCACATGTTGGACTATATTTGAGGAAGGCATGCTCAGAAATGGTTTGCATAAACAATACCAGCGAGTAAATTAAACATAGGGGCAATACCCCTGGGTGTTCACCTGGTCAATATGGGATAGAATCAGATAAATGTACCTACCAATGAACCAATGTTATAGCAAATTTCTATTTTGGGGGGCTACCACCCCCCTCCCCTCCCCGTAAATCCCCTTCGATCCTGATTTTTTTTTTTTAATAGCGTGAACAAACTTTGTTCGATCATCTGAACGTTGTGGTCAAGTTTAATCGAAATTGTGTGTGTAGTTTCAGAGAAGAAAGCAAATACATATTTTAAAGGGCAACCCCTGTAGACTCCCTTAGGGCCTGTTTTTTAAATGCCGTGAGCAAACTTTGGTACATACATGGTGAAGAGGGTTGTGGTAAGATTTCATCAAAATTGTTTGTATAGTTTCAAAGAAGAAGTTGCAAGTATTTGCGGACGGACAGACGATGCGCTTCCCATAAGCTCCCTGGAACTACGTTCAAGGTGAGCTAAAAAAAAGGAAGATAATACTTACGGAGCCTCATGATAGTAAATATATATGTTGTAATTGTGGTGGGGAGGGGGTTAAGGAGTTGTGGGGTGGGTGGGAAGGAGGG